>NW_027507748.1:234206674-235406674 GCF_037356315.1 Lithobates pipiens
ATTCCCATGATTTGAAGCCTACCATCTTGCACTTTTCTTCTAAAAAATAGTTCTGACACAGTCTGGATGTATGTTATGGGTCATTATCTTGCTGTAGGATGAACCCATGACTAGCTAGGTGTTCTGCGGAGGGTATTGCATGGTGCTGCAAAATCTGTGGTATTAGTTTTGGTTCAGGATGATCCAGTAAGAGTCCCAGACCATCACACTGCCTCCTCTATGCTTCATAGTTGGTGTCGCGCGCACACACACACACACACACACAAAAGAACCATCCTTTCACCTACACAATGGTGTACAAAAACATTGCCTAATGAACAAAAGATCTCACATTTTGATGCATCTGTCCATGAGACTTTGTCGTCAGCAGTCCACGGGCGGTGCTTCATGGCCCAGGCAAGCCTCTTTTTCTAAAGCCTCATACACACGATAGGACTTTGTACAAACTTTCCTGTGGATTTTTGTACAAAGGGCTTTGGCCCTTAACTTGTATTGCATACACACAGCAGGACTTTTTCAGCCAACTTTCACCAAATCACGTGGTTTTTCTGCTCTTTACCGCCACCTTTGGTCAACTTCTGTATTGTTGTCTGATTGGTTCTGAGCATGCCTGTTTGTACTTTGTACAAAAGTCCTATGGTTTTCTGTACACATGATCAGACTTTGCTCCACCTGAACTTTTGTTGCCAGAAAGTTTGTCCGTTCGCACAGCCAACAAAGGTTCGATGAAAACCAAAAAAGTTTGTCCGATGGAGGTACACACGGTCGGATGTTGCTCCAAAACAGCTAATTTGCATGTTTGTTGTCAAAAAGTCTGATCGTGTCTATGGGCCTTTTAGTTTCGCATCTTAGCAATGGCTTTCTAACAGCAACCTGACCGGTCAAACCTGAAGCTCGAAGTCTTCTCTTCACAGTTAAAACTGGTGACTTGCTTACTTCGATCAGTGTTAAGCTGTACTTGAAGCTGTTCTGTAAGCCGCTTGTCACACAAGCTGTTGACTCTCAGAAACTTGTCTTCTGATTCTGTTGTGGCTTTGGGTCTGCCAGATCGCCTCCTGTCAGTTTCCGCCAGTTTCTATCCCAAGTGCCTTTTGATGGTGTAGGGGAGAACTGTACTCAGTAACACCTTGACTTTCTTTACAATTTCTCTAAAAGGAAAGACTTACACTTTTAGTGTTATAATGGTCGGTCTGTCAGCCTTTTGTTAAATTGCCTTTTTCTCATTTTGAGAGCAATATAATACTTCCTGCAGTACAATACTGTCCAAATATTGCCTAAAAAAATGTAGTAACAGTCTGTTTCAACAGTGCTTTTATACAGACAGAGAGCTTGTAAGTAATTAACAAAAGTTTGGGGCACACTGTAGGAATTGTTAGTATAAAAAAAAAAAAAAACTTTCAAGGCTTAATTTACTTACATTGCTGCGTTGTTGCGAGTTGTTAACCCATTACTTCTACCTGAAAAAGGCTTTTTTGTACTCTGAAATTAACATTATTTTTCAGTTTTTGTTAACCTAAGATGGTGGTTTACTGCTTACCTTAGTTTGTACTATTTCAGGTTATTCACAAGACTTGAACTGTTCAAATTTCAATAAAAACTGGAAAAATGGGGGCAAACACAATGCAGTTGTATGATCTGAGCTGGACCACAACGTTTCTGTTGCAGTATAAATCCCAAAGTGATATGAAAGACAACTATTGACAGTATTCTCGCCATGTCAGGTTGTGATATAAAATATCAGCATGAATATAAATATATACACTGCAGAATACACATTGCACAGGGTTTACGGATGAAACACGGACATACATGCATCCCTATGGGATAGCGGGTGTCTGCGGATGAACACCCGCAGACACCCGCTATTGTCCGCCTCCGCAATTGTCCGATTCTGCAGACGGAGGAAAATCCTATTTTTCTCTCCGTCTGCAGAGCGAATCGGATGAACACGGACAGACGGTCCGTGTTCATCCGATCCCCCATAGAGAACGGAGAGCTGACATGGTGGTCCCTGCACAGTGTGCAGAGACCGCCCTGTCCGCCACCGGCTCAGTGGGGACAATGGAGCGATCCCCGCTGAACAAGCGGATCATCACGGGGCAGATCATTATCTTCAGGAAAACTACCAACACAGTGGGATTGATTTACTAAAACTAGAGAGTGCAAAATCTGGTGCAGCTGTGCGTGGTAGCCAATCAGCTTTAAACATCAGCTTGTTCAATTAAGCTTTGAGATAAAAAAAAAAAAACTGAAAACTAATTGGCTACCATGCACTAATTGGCTACCATGCACAGCTGCAGCAGATATTGCATTCTCCAGTTTTAGTAAACCAACCCGTGCCACAAATATGTATCAAACATCCCTTCAGGATGCATTCACACCTGAACATTTCAAAGTCACGCAATTTTGTTGCAATTTTTACTGCAATTTTGTACAGGTCACCAATGTAAAAATCAGTAAAATGCCTGTAATCTGCCCCAAAGAAGCTTATGTCCTTTTTTGAGCTTAAGGCGTTTTGCTTCAGGTGACAAAAACACTCAGATGTGAACAGGTACCATTGAAATGAATGGTATTTTGCTTGTTGGGTGTTTTATAAGCTGGAAACACTCAGGTGAGAATGCAGTCTTAGGAGTGGATAATGAAAAATGTTCAAAAGATGTAGGCAGATCTACAAATCTTGGTCTTCAGCAGCCACAACACATTTTGTGATCTTTTATAGAAAGCAAAATAAAAAAAATTGGGTTATCACATACATGGAGTTGTTAACTCCTTGAAGATTGCAATTATTAGCAAATCAAGGACTTGATTACTACCAAATAGTTTAAAATGACAAGCTTTGTCTAATAATGAACTTACTTTAAAACCAACTTCTTTTTAGTATCAAAAGTAATTTCACCTGTCCCCATCACTTTGGCAAAGTGGACATATGACTTTGTCAAACAGGAAAATATGGGCACAATTGTAAGATTAGTAACCTGATGTTTTTTTTTTTTTTTAACAAGTGCAGGAAATTATAAAGCCTAACATGACAATCTTACGTCAATTACTGAACTACTCTTATTTTAAAAAGCATTTTTACCTGGGCCCAGTCCATCACTGTGGAAAAGCAGACATATGACCTTGGCAAGCAGGAAAATATGGGCACAATTGCAGAATTAGTAACCTGAAATGTTTTCAACAAGTGTAAGAAAGCAAGTATGAAGTCTATGATGAACTTTGTTCAATAACTGATCTACTTTTACTATCAAAAGTAATTTTATATGGCCCCATCACTCTGGCAATGTAGACATATGACCTTGTCAAGCAAGAACATTTGGGCATAATTGCAGAATTAGTAACCTGATGTTTTCACGCAAGTGGCAGAAAGCAAGTATAAACTCTAAAATTACAACCTTTGTTCACTAACTGATCTACTTTTACTACCAAAAGTATTTTTACCTGGGCCCATTACCTGGTCAATGTGTAAAATTAGCAACCTGATATTGTTCAACAAGTAAAGTGCAAGAAAGCAAGTATAAAATGACTCCAAAGATCTTCAACCCTAAGAGCCGTATCACACAGGGGCGACTTAGCCACCTGACAAGTCGCGTCATGTTCCGTACTATGAAACCGTTATAATAGGAGCGACTCAAGTCGCTCCAACTTAGAAAAACGTTCCTGTACTACTTTTGGGGCGACTTCAGGTGACTTGCATTGACTTCTATAGAGAAGTCATTTTGCAAGCCGCCACTAAAGTGGTGTGCAGGTCGCCTGGGGCAGTCGCGCTGCAAGTCGTGCTGCCCCTGTGTGAACTGGCTCTAAGTTTACTCCTAACAAATGATTTGTGTGCTTCTGCGTGACACGTACAGAAGGTTTGTACCACATGTTGCTTGAAATGCTTAGCCCTTAAACATATTTGTTTCAACTGGTTTGCATATAGCTTAGTACTTAAAGAATTTCCTTTTTGTTTTCTTCTTTTAAACAATACATTTAAAAACAAATACAGTATTTTTTGTAAAATGAGTAGCAAAATATTCTCATTGCTGTGAATAAAACCTGCTAGGGCTAGCTGACTAATTTGGGCAAGACAGTTCTAAGTGGTATGCTACCATCAGAGTTACTCATCAAATTGGCCCGTAACTTATTGGTCAGACCTGCAACAGGGGGTAGCTTAGAACTAATCCCTGGGAAAGAGCTGATGTGACTGGTAACTTTATTTCCAGTGGAATTGTCTGTTCCTGGCTGCTTAGGCAATCGCTTGCATATCCACTGGTGTCTTAGCGCCTGAGTTGGAGTCATGCGTGCAGATGGATCCCAATTCAAACAACCTTTTAGGAAGTCGATGAAAACAGCATCTTCACAGCCCTTTAAAGCAGCCACCCAGTCCTTACTACCAGGAGCGCCACGCATCTTACCCCTTCGTGACCTGCTTCCATTTAGGACAACAGATCCATTAGGTAGTGTAGTGGTTGTGCAGTAGCGAGGATAGCCCTTTGAACTGACAAAGTTCTTTGATCTTTTTGCTTGATCTAAAAGCTTTGTAGGAGGAGTTCCCAGAAGTTCCATCATGCATGCTAACTGATCTCCTTCATCTTCTCCTGGAAATAGAGGGTAGCCAGTCAATAGCTCAACTAAAATGCAGCCAAAGCTCCACATGTCAATTGGCATTCCATAACGACTTCCCAAGATAACCTCAGGTGCACGATAGAAACGAGACTGTATATATGTGTAGACTCTCTGGTGCTCAAAGCAGCTGGATCCAAAGTCTATTACCTTAATTCCACTGCGTCCTTGTTGCTTTAGCAATATATTTTCTGGTTTAAGGTCACAATGGATAATGTTATGCCTGTGTAGTGCTTCCAAGCATTGTAGGATTGAATGAGCAAACTTACGGACTAGCTGCAAACTGAAACCTTGGAATTTGTTTCTCTTAATTAGTTCGTACAAATTTATGCTCAGCAACTCAAAAGTCATGCATATGTGATTACGGAACGTAAAACTCTCCAGCATATGGATAACATTCATGCTCCCAGTTTTATCTTGTTTTTTCAGATGTTCCAGGATGCGGATTTCTTCTGCTGCCTGGCGATGGAATCTCTTTTCATTACGAACAATCTTCAGTGCTAAATGTTGATGAAGTTTGTGGTCATAAACTTTTGCCACCTGGCCAAAGCTACCTTTTCCAATTACTTTTATCACTTCATAGCGGTAAGCAAGGTGATCATGAGGGACCAACATATATCCTCCTTGGTCATCATCATACCCTCCATTATTTGAACCCCAAACAATGCCTTGTCTCTTTTTTGCACTTGGACCCACAAAGTAAATCTCATGAAAATTGCTGATCTCTTGCAGTTCGTAAGATGTCAGTTGAGGTTTGTGTAGCTTCAGCACTTGGTCAGGGGTTAGATAGGTGGCCTTTCCAGACTTGACAGATCCATCACTAGATTTCGAGTTTCCTGAGCTGTCCGAACTCTTCTCTTTGGTCAGTACTGGCAATACCCTGTCATTCCCAGGGATTTTGGCACCAACCCTAAGGTTTCCAGAGTTCTCAAATAATTGCTGGACCTTTACCTGTTGGTGATCCTTCATTGTGAATTTATTTCCACTTATCTATAAAAAACAAAACAAAAAGAGAATAAACTTGATAAACTGCATGAAAGTGTTTGTTACCCCAACACTACATATTGATATGTGACTGCTGTACCATGCATGTGTAAGAATACTTTCTCAGTTACCTTTATATTGCTTCCTTTATGTGAAATCCCTGGTGTTCCTGCCAGTCCCCATGCTTTCCTATTAAAAAACTGACCACACTAAGCAGGAGAGCACATCATGGTCCGTTCTCTAGCTATGCTGGGAACTCAGTGTACTCCCCTCCAATCAGACTTGTCCTGACTCGCCCCTGCGTAGTGTGCTGCTGCTTCTCCTCCCACAGCTCTTATGCATCTGAGAACAGAGGGAATGTAATCACAATAACAAAAAAAAAAAAAAAAAAAAAAAAAAGGAATCAATGTATTTTAAATACAAAAATGTTTTTGTCTTTCATTTCTATTTTAAACTGAATTTGTTATTTTAAAAGGTGATTGTTTAAAAATTAAAATCACTTTAAACAAAGAGTTTACCCTTTCCATTGGCAATCGGTTTATGTACTGTACATTGCCCAGTATGATGCCCCTTACCGGAGATAAATTAATAAACACCTTCTCTTTTGAGAGCAAGCAGCCAAAAGCGTGGTTGCTCACCATCAAGTGCAGCTGTCACTGACAGCAGGGGTCCCTGTTGTTAATTAGAAACTGACACATGCTGCCATTAAATTGACCTGACCATTACTGCATTAATGACCTTGTATATAAGCTCATTAGTGAATGCCTTCTGGGCCTTAGGTTACAAAAAAGCAGTTTTTCAAGACAAGAAACAGTTTTTTATGTAAAAAAATACAACTGTGTAATGCTTACAGGTGTCCTATTGATTAGTATAAAGTTAAATAACATTATTAGGAGGTTAGTATTTAGGAGTTAAGCTGTTCTGAATATAGCAATCTAATTTGGCAGGACAGGTTGTTTGAGAATTACCTAGGCCTTAACTTGAGGCAAAAGGAAAGAACATTTTTGAAATTCAGAGATTGTAAACAGGATAAACAAGGCAGTGGTTAAACACTTTTTTATTTTTTATTTTTTTAACCACTTTCAGACCGGACCATTTTGCTGGTAAATGACCAGAGGTCTTTTTACACTTTGGCACTGCGCTGCTTTAACTGGTAATTGCGCGGTCATGCAATGTTGTACCCAAACAAAATTTGCGTCCTTTTCTTCCCACAAATAGAGCTTTCTTTTGATGGTATTTGATTGCCTCTGCGATTTTTATTTTTTGCGATATAAACGTAAAAAGACCGCAAATTTTGAAAAAAAATGATATTTTCTACTTTTTGTTATTAGAAAAATCCAATAAACTCAATTTTAGTCATACATTTAGGCCAAAATGTATTCAGCCACATGTCTTTGGTAAAAAAAAAGTCAATAATTGTATATTTATTGGTTTGCGCAAAAGTTGTCACATCTACAAACTAAGGTACGTTTTCTGGAATTTACGCAGCTTTTAGTTTACGACTGCCTATCTCATTTCTTGAGGTGCTAAAATGGCAGGGCAGTACAAAACCCCCCCAAATGACCCCATTTTGGAAAGTAGACCCCCTAAGGAAATTGATAAGAGGCATGTTGAGCCCATTGAATATTTTATTTTTTTGCCTCAAGCGATTGAATAATGACAAAAAAAAAAATTTTTTTTTTTTTTTTTTACAGAAAGTTGTCACTAAATGATATATTGCTCACACATGCTATGGGCGTATGTGAAATGACACCCCAAAATAAATTCTGCTGCTTCTCCTGAGTACGGGGATACCACATATGTGGGACTTTTTGGGAGCCTAGCTGCGTACGGGGCCCCGAAAACCAAGCACCGCCTTCAGGCTTTCTAAGGGCGTAAATTTTTGAGTTCACTTCTCACTACCTATTACAGTTTTGAAGGCCATAAAATGCCAAGATGGCACAAAACCCCCACAAATGACCCCATTTTAGAAAGTAGACACCCCAAGCTATTTGCTGAGAGGCATGTTGAGTCCATGGAATATTTTATATTTTGCCACAAGTTGCGGGAAAATTACAAACTTTTTTTTTCCACAAAGTTGTCACTAAATGATATATTGCTCACGCATGCCATGGGCATATGTGAAATGACACCCCAAAATAAATTCTGCTGCTTCTCCTGAGTACGGGGATACCACATATGTGGGACTTTTTGGGAGCCTAGCCGCGTACGGGGCCCCGAAAACCAAGCACCGCCTTCAGGCTTTCTAAGGGCGTTACAGTTTTGAAGGCCATAAAATGCCAAGATGGCACAAACCCCCCCCAAATGACCCCATTTTGGAAAGTAGACACCCCTAAATTTAGGGGTACACTAGTGAGACTAGGTAATAAATGGCGGGTGCCCTGAAACTATAAAAAAATAACTAACCAACCAGCGTCACCTGTAACAGTTATATGGTGATCACTGGTGAAAGGGTTAACTAGGGGGCAATCAGGGGGCTTTATGCGGTAGTATATGGGGGTCCCTGGCGCTATAAAAAGCTGCAGCGAACCTAAATACCTACCTGCCTAACTAGCGTCACCTGTGACACTAATACAGCGATCAGAAAAACGATCGCTTATTAGGCTGGGTTCACACTGGAGCGATGCGGGAACGCCACGAATGCGCGGCGGGTTCCCGCATCGCATGCCTCCCGGCGGCAGTTCACACTGCCCTATGCGAACTGCTGGGAGTGTCAGTGAAATGTTACTGACACCCCCAGATCAGTTCGCATATCGCAGTGCGATCTGCAAACTCGGATCGCATGGTGTGAACACCCATGCGATCCGATTCTGCTGCGGGCCAAAAAAAGGGTCCCGTGCGAATTTGCGGCGGGTGCGGCGGGTGTGGCGGGTGCGGCGAATGGCTGAACTCGAATCGCACAGAGATCGGATGTGATTTGCACTGCAGTGCAGTGCGAATCAGATCCGTTCTCATAAACCGCTGCAATGTGAACCCAGCCTTAGTGACACTGGCGACGGGGGGTGATCACGGGGTTAAACCTTTATTGGGGGGTTAGGGGGGTACCTTAGAACTAAAGGGGGCTAACCCTAACTGCCCTAACAGTTATTAGTCACAAATGACACCCGCCGGGTGATCAGGGGGTTAAACCTTTATTAGGTAATAAATGGCGGGTGCCCTGAAACTATAAAAAAATAACCAACCAACCAGCGTCACCTGTAACAGTTATATGGTGATCACTGGTGAAAGGGTTAACTAGGGGGCAATCAGGGGGCTTTATGCGGTAGTATATGGGGGTCCCTGGCGCTATAAAAAGCTGCGGCGAACCTAAATACCTACCTGCCTAACTAGCGTCACCTGTGACACTAATACGGCGATCAGAAAAATGATCGCTTATTAGGCTGGGTTCACACTGGAGCGATGCGGAAACGCCGCGAATCCGCGGCGGGTTCCCGCATCGCATGCCTCCCGGCGGCAGTTCACACTGCCCTATGCGAACTGCTGGGAGTGTCAGTGAAATGTTACTGACACCCCCAGATCAGTTCGCCTATCGCAGTGCGATCTGCAAACTCGGATCGCATGGTGTGAACACCCATGCGATCCGATTCTGCTGCGGGCCAAAAAAAGGGTCCCGTGCGAATTTGCGGCGGGTGCGGCGAATGGCTGAACTCGAATCGCACAGAGATCGGATGTGATTTGCACTGCAGTGCGGTGCGAATCACATTCGTTCTCATAAACCGCTGCAATGTGAACCCAGCCTTAGTGACACTGGCGACGGGGGGTGATCATGGGGTTAAACCTTTATTGGGGGGGTTAGGGGGGTACATTAGAACTAAAGGGGGCTAACCCTAACTGCCCTAACAGTTATTACAGTCACAAATGACACCAATGCAAAAAAAAAAAAAAAATGACATTGGTGTCACTGTGACTGGGGGGCAGGGGTAATTGGGGGGGTGATCGGGGGGTAAAGGGGGGGTGTGAGTGTGCCTGGCATGTTCTACTGTGTGTGTAGAGTGTTGGTGCAACTCACCGATCCGCTCTCCTCCGTGTCGGAACGAAAAATACCGACACGGAGGAGAGAATACATCACTTCCTCTCCTGTGTTTACATTACAGGAGAGGAAGTGATGTCACGGGGGATTTCTATTCGTCGGGAGCGATCGCGAGGGGGTGGCCATGAATGAATGGCCGCCCCCTCGTCCCGGATCGCTCCCGGACAAAAACCGACCGCCGCAGCCACCGGGCGGGGGCCCGATCGGGCCCCCGACCCGCGGGAGGCAAGGGACGTACATGTAAGCCCTTATGCCTGCCCGTGCCATTCTGCCGACGTACATCGGCGTGCGGCGGTCGGCAACTGGTTAAAGAAAAGGCTCAGTCGGGTCACTTATTTCATGAAGGATGAGGGTATAATATCAGGTAAAGATATAGTTTGTCTCAAATCATATGGTTTGTTCAAAGGCTAACTCCAGCTTCAGCAACATGCATTATTTAGGCCCCTTTCACACTGGGGCGGTGCGGGCGTCAGCTTTTTTTAGCGCCGATTTACCGTCGTTTTAGCAGCGCTATTCGGACGCTAGCAGGGCTGTTTTACCCCCCCCCCCCCTGCTAGCAGCTGAAAAAGGGTAAAACCGATCGCAAAGCGCCGCTGCAGCTGCCCCATTGATTTCAATGGGTAGGAGTGGTTTAGGAGCGGTGAATACACCGCTCCTTCACTACTCCAAAGATGCGGCTAGCAGGATTTTTTTACCGTCCTGCCAGCGCACCGCTCCAGCGTGAAAGTGGACTGAACACTGGAGTGAAAGGAGACACTTTCAGGAGTTATATAGGCACTATTTGTAGAAAAAAGCCCCAGTGTGAAAGAGGCCTAATGATAAAAAAACATGTTGCTAAGCAACCCACTACACCGATAAGTGCAGCTCTCCGCAACATCTTTTTCCCTCCTCAGGCCCACCTGAGGCCTCAAAACCACCTTGTCATTATGAAGAACAAAGAAGGGTTCTTTACAGGATAAATCTGCCAGTTTTGAGACTCATCTCACATGTTCGCCACAAGAAAAACACACCTTATGTGCAAGGTCATCTATGGGAAAATCCCAAATACGCTCAAAGAAAGGCTTCTCTAGAGCAGACAGGATCAATTGATATCCCAAGCCAAGACAAGTGCACTAACAAGAAGAGTGATGTGAGCTACTCTCTGAACAAAGGCCCCTTTCGAAGAATAAAAAGGCCAGCAGTCTCTAAAAGAAGATGGCCAAAGCCGACACTTGCCCCTTCTGAGTGCTCAAAGCCAAATGTTGCTCCAGCCCACCCAGACTGGAGAAAAGGAAGAAATGTTTGCAGAGTACCATCTAAGGTGAAACTTACATGCCTTGCTCCATGTGAAGTAAGCCATCCAAGTGCTATGAAAGACCATGTGAGAGGTCGATTTAAGGAATGTAGGAATAATAAAGCCAGAGAGACCCTAACCTATCAGGACTTGACTTGTGTTTCTAAAGCAAAGCCACAAAGGCCAGCGACCATAAAGTAGGACTGTAGACCAGACACAGACAGTAGGCCTGGCTAAAGTGTCTCCAAGGAGCCTGAGAAAGTCAGAGTGCCAAGTCCTACTGCATCAATTTGGTGCCACCAAGATCACCAGAATGCCATCCATCTTGACCCTGCAAAGTAGTTGAGGAAAAATCTGTAGTAAAGGAAAGGCATATATTAGCCAGAAGTGATCCCATGTGGACGCCAATGTGTTCACTGTAAAGGCTTTTAGATCCCTGATCCTGGCCACAAAACTGTCTGCCTTGTTTTTGAATTAAGATGCCAATAGATCTATGTTTAATGTCCCCAAGCAGTGACAGATGTCCTGAAACACCTTGGGGTGGAGAAATGCCACATCAATGCGCTGGACAAGGATGGAATGTGACTTAACCCAAGCCATAGTTAGATCTGCTTTTCAAAAGCGCTGGTGGCTTCTGGTACCACTCTAAAGACCGATGTAGCCATGGTTATATCTGACTAAACCCTCATTGGCTACCCCTAAAGCTGGTTAGTCCACTGCAGCAGGTACAGTGGTGTGAAAAAGTGTTTGCCCCCTTCCTCATTTCCTGTTCCTTTGCATGTTTGTCACACTTAAGTGTTTCGGAACATCAAACCAATTTAAACAATAGTCAAGGACAACAAAAGTAAACACAAAATGCAATTTGTAAATTAAGGTGTTTATTATTAAAGGTGAAAAAAAATCCAAACCATCATGGCCCTGTGTGAAAAAGTGATTGCCCCCTAAACCTAATAACTGGTTGGGCCACCCTTAGCAGCAACAACTGCAACCAAGCATTTGCGATAACGTGCAATGAGGCTTTTACAGCGTCCTGGAGGAATTTTGGCCCACTCATCTTTGCAGAATTGTCCTAATTCAGTTACATTAGAGGGTTTTCGAGCATGAACGGCCTTTTTAAGGTCATACCACAACATCTCAATAGGATTCAGGTCAGGACTTTGGCTAGGCCACTCCAAAGTCTTCATTTTGTTTTTCTTCAACCATTCGGTGGTGGACTTGCTGGTGTGTTTAGGATCATTGTCCTGCTGCAGAACCCAAGTTCGTTTCAGCTTGAGTACACGAACAGATGGTCGGACATTCTCCTTCAGGATCTCTTGGTAGACAGCAGAATTCATAGTTCCTTTTATCAAGGCAAGTCTTCCAGGTCCTGAAGCAGCAAAACAGCCCCAGACCATCACACTACCACCACCATATTTTACTGTTGTTATAATGTTCTTTTTATGAAATGCAGTGTTCCTTCTACGCCAGATATACTTGGACACACACCTTCCAAAGAGTTCCACTTTTGTCTCATCGGTCCACAGAATGTTGTCCCAAAAGTCTTGGGGATCATCAAGATGTGTTGTGGAGAAATTGAGACGAGCTTTGATGTTCTTTTTGCTCAGCAGTGGTTTTCTCCTTGGAACTCTGCCATGCAGGCCATTTTTGCCCAGTCTTTTCCTGATGGTGGAGGCATGAACGCTGACCTTAACTGAGGCAAGGGAGGCCTGCAGTTCCTTGGACGTTGTTGTGGGGTCTTTTGTGACCTCTTGGATGAGTCGTCGCTGCGCTCTTGGGGTAATTTTGGGCGGCCAGCCACTCCTGGGAAGGTTCACCACTGTTCCATGTCTTCGCCATTTGTGGATAATGGCTCTCTCTGTGGTTCGCTGGATTCCCAAAGCTTTGGAAATGGCTTTATAACCCTTTCCAGACTGATAGATCTCAATTACTTTCTTTCTCAATTGTTCCTGAATTTCTTTGGGTCTCGGCATGATGTGTAGCTTTTAAGGATCTTCTGGTGGACCTTACTGTGTCAAGCAGCTCCTATTTAAGTGATGCCTTGATTGTGAACAGGTGTGGCAATAATCAGGCCTGGGTGTGGCTATAGAAATTGAACTCAGGTGTTGACAAACACAGTTATAGTATGTTTTAACAAGGGGGGCAATCACTTTTTCACACAGGGCCATGATGGTTTGGATTTTTTTTCACCTTTAATAATAAACACCTTCATTTACAAATTGCATTTTGTGTTTACTTGTGTTGTCCTTGACTATTGTTTAAATTGGTTTGATGTTCCGAAACACTTAAGTGTGACAAACATGCAAAGGAACAGGAAATAAGGAAGGGGGCAAACACTTTTTCACACCACTGTATAGACAGATTGCCCTTCGCGTGAAAAGACTGATGAGAAGTTTGGGAAACCTCAACAACCGTGTCCCCTGGACAGTTTCCATCCCTAGGACACCTCTCCACCCTTAGCAGGCTGGCATCCATCATAAGAACCATTCATTTTAATGGGAGAAAGGACTTTCCTGATCCCAATGTAGGCTTGGTCATCTACAAGGTCAGTGCTATCTCCAGAGGCAGAGGGAGCTTGTTCCACACAATAAGTTGTAAAGCACTGCAATAAAACTGGACAAACATCTTCACTTTGATGTCACCATTAGGCCCAGAACCCTCATGCAATCTCAGACTAGAGAACGTTTTTTTAGAGCGCATGTTATCGTCAGGAGCTTAGACAGTCAGCACGCTTTCCCAGGAAAGAAACACCGGGACTAGAGTCATGCCCAGGACAAGCCTGCATACTCCAATCATGGGTTGGAATCAGTATAGACTTCAGGAGGATCCTAAACCTACAGAAGCCCTAAAGTTCCTGTATTGACTGCTACACATTTGACACTAGGGCGTAGTTTAGAATAGAAGGTCATCCAGATATTTAAAATGTAGTATTCTCTGAGAGCCCAACAGTGGGGCAAGCACCATTGTGATGATCTGAGGGGGCCATAAACAGGCTAAAGCAGGGAGCTACAAACTGCAAAAGTGCTGTTCGCCCATTGCAAATTGCAGGAAATGCTGATGTGGGAGAAAAAAAAAAAAATGGGTGTATGTAAATATGCATCCTTGATGTCCATTGATACTAGGAATTACCCTTGTTGCAGCAATGCAAATACAGACCGGGCAGATTCCATCTGGTACTTTTTGGACCCGCAAGAAAGTGTTGAGAACCATCAAGTACACAGTATTGCGAGGAACCCTGAAAAACCTCATCATGACACATGAATAGGGTTTGGCGGCCTAAACCCTTGTCTCATTTTCCTTCTGTATGTCATTTTCCACAAGGGTAAGGGGATTTCCTTTGGGGTACTCAACTTTGATCAGTGCAGGGACAGTTGCTACAAAGAAGAAGTGGTGCAGTTGACCTGCATCTCACGACTGGATGTTATAAAAAACCCATTGATGTGGAGATCTGAACCAGAATCTGGAGCAGAGTAGCAGCTGGAGCTGTAATCTTCTTGTCTGCAGCAGATCAATGTGCACAAGATGACACCCAGATCCAGAAGGGCAATGTATCTCCTATAGAGTGTGGGAATATGCACACAGAATGGGCCATTCTGCACTTGAATGTGTTAAAGGACTTGCACCAAAATCTCCTTGTTGGTGCCGCAACAAACAGTTTAAAGTGCAGCAAACCAAGCCACGGATACAGGAGCTCTTTAAAAGTATTGCATCAGATATGCAACACACTGCTCCTGGCTTAAGGTGCTCTTGCTGCCCACCCTACTGAGCCCAAGACATGAGCCCAGTGTCTATGGACCACCCCCATTGATTGGGGGGCAAAGCCCCAGACTCTGCATACCAGGGTACAGGCACCTTAGATAGGCCTCCAGCTTAATCCATGCCAAAAGGGCATACCCTCTGCCCCATGGAGAGGGTCAAGGACTGGAACTATCAGGATTCAGATCGCCACTGCCCTGGACCTGTACAGCAATTATCAGCTTACTACACAGTGAACTGTTATACCGAGGGTAAGCTCCATATGCAAAGTCCAGAGCTGAAGCAGTGTTACAGGCTGATTCTGCATTTTCTTTGTGGTGAGGTCCATGCAAGATTCCCTGAGGCCAAGCTGAGAGAAGAGAAGAGCGATTGCTTAAGTGGCAATAATGCAGCAAGTTTGAGGATTAGTGAAGAAGCAAGCATAGTCTCCAATACAATTGGAATCGTAAGCCAAAAACCTGCTCTTGGCTGAGAAGTTATTACCTAAAGATAATAGCTAACAATAACAATTGCTAGAAGTGGGAGGGGTTACATAGGGTCTCTTAACCTTGTTTGCCATTGTCCTCATCTGAAGGTGGCTGCATATAACTCATGGGCAAGACTTAAAGTAACATTAAACCTTTGTTTTGTTTATTAAAATGACAAAGTATACTTATCGCTCTATGCGCAGAGCTACCACAAGAGGTCTCCCAACGGCAATCTAGGCACCTCCTCTTTGATGAGTGCCCCCCGGAAAGGAAAACCACTTTCGATAGGGGCACCCATGTGGGCTCACTCCCGAGCCGCTCTATTGACACAGCCAGGGCAGCTTGGTCCTACCCCCCCACTGATGCGTCACAGCATTTGATTAACAGCAGCGGGAGCAAATGGCTGCCGCTGCTATAAATCTGCCCAATGAGGAGGGAGACAGCATCGAGAGCACTGCTCTCATGCACATTGGATTGGATCAGGTTCAAGTAAGATAAAAAGGGGGGGGGGGGCTGGGGGGATCCTACAGCACAGAAGTTTTTTTGCCTTAATGCATATAATGTTTGTTACCCCAACACTTCATATTCCTGATGTGTGACTGCCGTATCATGTACAAGAAAGTTTACTGTTCTCTTTGTATTGTTCCCTTTATGTAAAATCTCTAGTGTTCCTGCTAGTCCCTTTACTTTCCTGTTAAAAACTGACCACAATAAGCAGGAGAGTACACCATGGTCAGTTCTCTAGCTATGCTGGGAACGCAACATGCTTTCCTCCAATGATTATCCTGACACACCACCACTGCAAAGCCATTCAATGGAAAGCTAGCTCAGTGTGCTGCTGTTTCTTCTCCTTCTCCCAGCTCTTATGCAGCTGAGAACAGAGCTTTTTTTTTTTATACATAGCTATACACAAATGTTTTGCATTTAATTTCTATTTGAGACTGAATGGGTTGTTTTACAAGGCGATCATTTAAAATCACTTTAACTGTGGACCTATCCTGCGTTTTAGTATAGCATAGGAGGTGCTTTTACTATGGGAAGACAAGCATCCCTGTCCCTGCTTTGCAGAGACATAGGATCCATGCCTTCCCTGCTGTCAGAATGGCAATCTGCCTTGTTTACATAGGGTAGACTGCAATTCTGACTCTGCTCGATCATTGGGGGGGTGCTGGAGGACATCGAGTCTGCGGTACCTGCCGCTGGGCTCCAACTGTGTGTTAACACAGCATTATCGAGCCGCCGGCAGTGCGCATGTGCATCCCCTACCCGGAAGAGCTGGATCACACACACACAGTATATCACAGAAGCGAGTATGACCATCACATTTTTAAGTAGTTTATTATATCTTTTCATGTGACAACAGTGAAGAAATTACACTTTGCTACAATGTAAAGTAGTGAATGTACAGCTTGTACAAGAGTGTAAATGTGCTGTCCCCTCAAAATAACTCCACACACAGCCAGTCTAAACCACTGGCAACAAAAGCGAATACACCCCTAAGTGAAACTATCCAAATTGAGCCCAAAGTGTCAATATTTTGTGTGGTTGCCCTTATTTTCCAGCACTGCCTTAACTCTCTTGGGCATGGAGTTCCCCCGGCGCTTCACAGGTTGCCACTGGAGTCCTCTCCCACTCCTCCATGACATCATGGAGCTGGTGGATGTTGCGCTCCTCCTAGCTCTTGTGTTTGAGGAAGCACCACAGATACTCAATAGGGTTTAGGTCTGAAGACATGCTTGGCCAGTCCATCACCTTTACCTTCAGCTTCTTTAGCAAGGCAGTGGTCATCTTGGAGGTGTGTTCGGGGATGCAATGTTGGAATACTGCCCTGTGGTCCAGTCTCCTGAAGAGCGGAGATCATGCTCGGCTTCAGTATGTCACAGTACATATTGGCATTCATGGTCCCCGCAATGAATTGTAGCTCCTCAGTGTTACCACTCATGCAGCCCCAGACCATGACACTCCCCCCACCATGCTTGGCTGTAGGCAAGACACACTTGTCTTTGTACTCCTCATCTGGTTCCTGTCACACACAATTGACACGATCTGAACCAAATAAGTTCATCTTGGTCTCACCAGACCACAGGACATGGTTCCAGTAATCCATGTCCTTCGTCTGCTTGTCTTCAGCAACCTGTTTGTAGGCATTCTTGTGCATCATCTTTAAAAGAGGCTTCCTTCTGGGAAGACAGTCATGCCGACCAATTTGATGCAGTGTGCAGCATATAGTCTGAGCACTGACAGGCTGACCCACCCACCTCTTCAACCTCTGCAGCAATGCTGGCAGCACTCATACGTCTATTTCCCAAAGGCAACTTGTGGATATGATGCGGAGCACGTGCAATCAACTTCTTTGTCGACCATGGAGAGGCCTGTTCTAATTGGAACCTGTCCTGTTAAACCATTGTATGGTCTTGGCCACCATGCTGTAGGTCAGTTTCAGGGCTTTGGCAATCTTTTTATAGCCTACGCCATCTTTATGTAGAGCAAAAATTCTATTTTTCAGCTCCTCAGAGAGTTATTTGAAATTATTTTGAACTTGAAATGACTTGTATGAGAGTGAGAGCTATAAATACCAAATTTACCACACCCGATCCCCATTCACACGAGACCTTGTAACACTAATAAGTCACATGACACCGGGGAGGGAAAATGGCTAATTGGACCCAATTTGAACATTTTCACTTAGGGGTGTACTCACTTTTGTTGCCAGCGGTTTAGACATTAATGGCTGTGTGTTTAGTTATTTTGAGGGGACAGCAAACTTACACTGTTAGACAAGCTGTACACTCACTACTTTACATTTTCATTGTAGCAAAGTGTCATTTCTTCACTGTTGTCACATGAAAAGATATAATATATATGTGCAGAAGCACACTGAGCTTAGCACTGAATGGCTGTGCAGCAGGGGCGTGTCAGGACAAGTCTGATAATTGGGGGAGAGCGTTGTTGAGTTGCTAGCATAGCTAGAGAACTGACCACAGTGTACTCTCCGGCTTAGTATTGTCAGTTTTTAACAGGAAAGCAGAGGGACTAGGGATTTCACAAAGTAATAAATACAAAGAACAGGATATTTTCTCATCCAAAGTACATAGCACAGCAGGCACATATCAGGAATATGAAGTGTTGGGGAAACAAGCGCTTTAACCCTTTGTTCGCCCTTGAGCCCAACCAGAGGCATTAATACAGTGACAGTGAATTTTTTTTCTAGCTCTGATCACTGTATTGGTGTCAAAAGTGTCAGAATGTTCGCTGCAATATCGCAGCCCTACTTTAAGTCGCTGATCGCCACCATTACTAGTACAAAAAAATAAAAATTGTTTGTAGACGCTATAACGTTTGCACAAGCCAATTAATATATGCTATTTTTTTTTTTTACCCCAAAATATGTAGCAGAATACATATTGGTTTTTCAGCAGAAAGTAAAAAATAATAATTATTTTTTATTTCAAAATTATCGGTCCTTTTTTGTTTATAGCAAAAAGAATAAAACACGTAGGAGGTGATTAAGTAACACCAAAATAAAGCTCTATTTGTGGAAAAAAAAAAAAAAAAAAACCACAAGGACATACATTTTATTTGGGTACAGCAATGCATGACTGCGTAATTGTCAGTTAAAAGAACGCACTGCCGCATTGAAAAAAATAGCCAGCTCATGAAGGGGGATAAAGCTTCTGGAGGTCAAGTGATTAAAGGCAAAGTTACTTTAGTAAAATTATATATATATATATATATATATATATATATATATATATATATATATATATATATATATATATATATATATATATATATACATATACATATACACACACACACACATATTCTTTTCTTATTATATAATAATAAATGCACATGATGTTGCAGGTAAAACAAAAAACGTTTTTTTTTTTTTTTTAACTGGAGCCTGCAAAGCATTGAATCGTGGGTGCAATGTCAGGTTCCTGTATACACAAACTTCCGAACGGACAGTTACTGAGCTTTAGGAAACGTGAGTAAACTATGAGGTTGCGGATTAGTGCACTCACAGTTCAGACAGTAGTTCGTTCACTCACAGATCTTGGAGACCTGCACAGTTGCGCAAATTAAAAATATGACAGTGGGTGTGGGGAGAAGACTCGTCACCCACTGTTGTAGGGAAAGGGGGGGGCGAGATGGGGGTGCTGAACAAGGTAAATGAAACACCCTAAATACAGGTGTAACATGTAACAAGTTCAGGTGAACTTAGCCTTTAAGCACCGACATAAACAAATCAGATAGTGATGACAGGACAGTAAGGATAAAGAATAGTGACATGCTACTTACAACAAGTCCACCAATAGAAGGTAAAGTGGAGGGACTCTCTTTTTCTGCTGCAGCATCCTGTGCTAGCTCATGGTCGACCCTCATATAGGAATCATACAATCCATCTCCATATCGTACTGCAAGAAACAAAACCAAAGTTATCTCCTTTACAGATTTTGGTCTGCGTACCACCCCAACCTTCAGAAACACCAAGAGCACAAGACAAAATCGAGTTCATAGTCTCACAAATAGAGGTCAACCGATATATCGGCCGATTTTTGGCCTTTTTTTAATCAATTGGCATCAGCCGATTGTGCTGATAAAAAAAGTCTATGATTGCAAATGACTTCTGTAATAGAAGTCAATGCAAGTTGCCTGAAGACTTCAGTGGAAGGACTTGTTCTCCTTTCTGGGCAGTCCCCAAGAAAAGACCAAAGAGATACAATGTTTATAGTTATCAATGAACTGAACTCTGTGTGTAGGAGTTCTCAGTTTAACCATTTAAAGACTAAAAAAAATTTCTGACACTTGTTGCTTACAAGTAAAGATCCTGTATTTTCTGCTAGAAAATCACTTAGAACCCCCAAAAGTTATATATATTTTTTTTTTAGCAGAGACCCTAGGGAATAAAATAGCGTTTGCTGCAATATTTTATGTGACATGGTCTTCCAAAACTATTTTTTGGGAAAAAATACACCAATGATAAAAAAAAAAAAATAAAAAAAAAAAAAAAAAAAACCACAGTAAAGTTAGCCCATTTGTTTTTGTCCAAAAGTTTTTAGTGCCTGTTTTTGTCTATTTAATATATAGTTTTTTTTTTAAATCTCAAAATTATACATACAAGTGAACTGATTGGAGGTGTGTTTTGTTTAATAAAATGTAAGAAATTTTCTGTGTCACTTATTACTTAAGGCTGCTTTCACACTGGAGCGGGCAGGCGTTGACAGTAAAATGCTGCTAGTTTTAGCGGCGTTATTCGGCTGCTAGCGGGGTACTTCTAACCCAGCTAGCGGCCGAGGAAGGGGTTAAATGCGCTGTGAAGCGCCGCTGCCAAATTGCATTACAGGCACTTTGGCAGCAGTGCCAATTCATTTCAATGGGCAGGAGTGGAGGAGGAGCGGTATACACCGCTCCAAAGATGCTGCTTGCAGGACGTTTAAACGCAAATTGGCCTAACATATCGGCCGCAAAAAACAAAACAAAAAAAAAGGGCATCATATATCGGTCATCAGCCGCCGCAATTTCTAAATATCGGCAACGGCCAGAGAAAAACCCACATTGGTCGACCTCTACTCACTAACACTAAAACTGATCTTATAATACAAATCTAATAACAGAACAGGAATTTGCATGTATCTGCACATACTATGTCGAGATGTTACATTAAAATGTACTGGGTTCCAGCAGCAGTACGGGGGCCTTCTCGTCTGTTGCCAGAACAAAATCGAGTCGTTCATCAATAAATACAAAACTTCCTCTGAAAGGCTAGGGTGAAGATCGTAATGTCTTCTGCCGGCTTCTTCACATCAAGCAGATGATGTCACACTCTCCACCTCAGCCTCCTCTTCTGCACATACTGCTTACGGTTATACCCTCCTAGCACCTCTCCTGACCTGTATATACTGTTCACTCTCATACCCCTTCACACTCTTCTCTAGTATACTGCCCAATGTCACACCTTGTGCACCCCTCTCCCGCATATACTGCCCGCTGTCACACCTTGTGCACCCCTCTCCCGCATATACTGCCCGCTGTCACACCTTGTGCACCCCTCTCCCGCATATACTGCCCGCTCTCACACCTTGTGCACCCCTCTCCCGCATATACTGCCCGCTGTCACACCTTATGCACCCCTCTCCCGCATATACTGCCCGCTGTCACACCTTGTGCACCCCTCTCCCGCATATACTGCCCGCTGTCACACCTTGTGCACCCCTCTCCCGCATATACTGCCCGCTGTCACACCTTGTGCACCCCTCTCCCGCATATACTGCCCAATGTCACACCTTGTGCACCCCTCTCCCGCATATACTGCCCAATGTCACACCTTGTGCACCCCTCTCCCGCATATACTGCCCGCTGTCACACCTTGTGCACCCCTCTCCCGCATATACTGCCCGCTGTCACACCTTGTGCACCCCTCTCCCGCATATACTGCCCAATGTCACACCTTGTGCACCCCTCTCCCGCATATACTGCCCGCTGTCACACCTTGTGCACCCCTCTCCCGCATATACTGCCCGCTGTCACACCTTGTGCACCCCTCTCCCGCATATACTGCCCGCTGTCACACCTTGTGCACCCCTCTCCCGCATATACTGCCCGCTGTCACACCTTGTGCACCCCTCTCCCGCATATACTGCCCGCTGTCACACCTTGTGCACCCCTCTCCCGCATATACTGCCCGCTGTCACACCTTGTGCACCCCTCTCCCGCATATACTGCCCGCTGTCACACCTTGTGCACCCCTCTCCCGCATATACTGCCCGCTGTCACACCTTGTGCACCCCTCTCCCGCATATACTGCCCGCTGTCACACCTTGTGCACCCCTCTCCCGCATATACTGCCCGCTGTCACACCTTGTGCACCCCTCTCCCGCATATACTGCCCGCTGTCACACCTTGTGCACCCCTCTCCCGCATATACTGCCCGCTGTCACACCTTGTGCACCCCTCTCCCGCATATACTGCCCGCTGTCACACCTTGTGCACCCCTCTCCCACATATACTGCCCGCTGTCACACCTTGTGCACCCCTTTCCCGCATATACTGCCCGCTGTCACACCTTGTGCACCCCTCTCCCGCATATACTGCCCGCTGTCACACCTTGTGCACCCCTCTCCCGCATTTACTGCCCGCTGTCACACCTTGTGCACCCCTCTCCCGCATTTACTGCCCGCTGTCACACCTTGTGCACCCCTATTCCTGCATATACTGCACGCTGTCATACTTTGTGCACCCCTCTCCCACATTTACTGCCCGCTGTCATAGCTTGTGCACCCCTCTCCCACATTTACTGCCCGCTGTCATAGCTTGTGCACCCCTCTCCCACATTTACTGCCCGCTGTCATAGCTTGTGCTCCCCTTTCCTTCATATACCGCCTGCTGTCATACCTTGCGCACCCCTCACCCCCATTTACTGCCCGCTGTCATACCTTGCGCACCCCTCACCCCCATTTACTGCCCGCTGTCATACCTTGCGCACCCCTCACCCCCATTTACTGCCCGCTGTCATACCTTGCGCACCCCTCACCCCCATTTACTGCCCGCTGTCATAACTTGCGCACTCCTCACCCGCGTTTACTGCTCCCATCTCCTGCACATACTGCCTGCTATCGTTTTCTTTCTCTCCTTTACTGCACGTAATGCTTGTCATCATACCCTTCATAATCCTTTTCTGCACACTTTTGCTAGTCCCCATAATATATATATAAAAAAAAAAAAAGGGAGGTGTTCTGTAGTTCACTGTCTGAATTGGGAGGGCTGATAACATTGCCAAAGGGATATCAAATCCTATTTTTAACCACTTTTAACAGCTGGATTTAACCAGTAGCTGTCTGGAAAATGTTTGAAACTTTTCACATACATGTTAAAAATCAGCATTTAAAATTACCCGACATATTAAATATTTCTGAATGCAGTGGCACTGGTCAATAAAATGGTGGCTGTTTAATTTTTTTTTATGTTAAGCGATATTTGCACAGCCATTTATCAAAAACAAATTTTCTGGGAAAATACACTTAAACAGGGTGGATATAAGTCAAAAGTTTTTTTTTTTTTTTTTTTTAAATCAAATATATTTTAATAAAATGCCTTTGGAGTAAAAAAATCTATCCAAAAGATAGTTTTCTATTTAAGATACATTAATAATTTAGTTCATTCAGTATGAAATGGAGCTTAGTTATGTAACATGAGGCTGTATATTCTGCAATATTTCCATTTTTGGTAAACTCATTCAATGAATCCAAGCTCTGGAAGCTGAGAGAACATTCACTGCATTGAGTAATTCACACAATTTCACAGTAACCATGGGGATAAAACAAAGTCCAGGAATATTTCTTTATCCCATTATTTTGCAACTCTATGTACACTACATCTGATATCGCAGTTTTACTAACCTGACAACTTTTTATTCTAAATAGGGAACCTTAATTTTGTTTACAAATATTAAAGATTCTAACTACCAGCAAGAATAAGTCCTTACATTTAAAAAGCACCCATCATTTCAGATCCATCATGGCAGTGCCTGTTAGCGGGCATCCACTCACCTTGTTGTGTTGTGTCATTGCTGCATCACCAGTTGTCCCATTAAAGTGAATGGGACTGGTGAGTCAACAGCAGGTCAGAGGAGCAGCTGCTGCGGGACAGAAATGACAGTCGCTCTTTAAAAATTATGATTTAATCACTTTCAAACCGGACCATTTTGCTGGTCAAAGACCAGACCACTTTTTGCGATTCGGCACTGCGTCGCTTTAACTGACAATTGCGCGGTCGTGCAACGTGGCTCCCAAACAAAATTGACGCCTTTTTTTTCCCACAAATAGAGCTTTCTTTTGGTGGTATTTGATCACCCCTGCGGTTTTTATTTTTTGCGCTATAAACAAAAATAGAGCGACAATTTTGAAAAAAAAAACGCATTATTTTTTACTTTTTGTTATAATAAATATCCCCCAAAAATATATAAAAAAACATTTTTTTCCCTCAGTTTAGGCCGATACGTATTCTTCTACATATTTTTGGTAAAAAAAGTTGCAATAAGCGATTATTGATTGGTTTGCGCAAAAGTTATAGCGTTTACAAAATAGGGATAGTTTTATAGCATTTTTATTAATAATTTTTTTTTTTTACTAGTAATGGCGGCGATCGGTGATTTTTATTGTGACTGCGACATTGTGGGGGACCCATCGGACATTTTTGACACATTTTTGGGACCATTGTCATTTATACAGCAATCAGTGCTATATAAATGCAGTGATTCCTGTGTAAATGACACTGGCAGTGAAAGGGTTAACCAGTGGGTGTCAGTGTAGGGGTTAAGTGTTCCTAGGGGTGTGTTACTAACTGTGGGGGGGTTGGGCTTTCATTTAGTGAACACCGATCTCTGCTCCAATCACATGGAGCAGAGATCAGCATCACTAGTTGCTAGGCAGAATGGAGAAATGCTGTTTACACGGCATTTCCTCCATTCAGCCGTCCCGTGAGACGATCGCGGGTATGCCCGCGGCGATCGAGTCCGCGGGTCCCGCAACCGGACTCACGGGGGTCCCGACCAGCGCGGGAGCGTGCCGCCGCGCTCCCGATGGCAGGGCGGCATTGTAGATTGGACGTACATGTACGCCAATATGCCTGCCCGTGCCATTCTGTCGACGTACATCGTCGTGCGCTGGTCTGGAAGTGGTTAAATTGAGTGGATTTAAATAAACCCCATTTAGTGATTTAAATTGAGATTTAAACTGATTTAAATCAAACAAAAGAATCATAAGCCGCGCTAAACAAATACTAGCAATTAAAAAGACAATGTGTAATGTTAGAATAAATATAATACAGGGTATAGCAACCCTATATGTATACGTGATACAAAGCACATATGTATAAATATATCAAAAGCCACCCTGCACTTAAATTAATTTTAGTGCACACAAACACAAAATACTACCATTTTTTTCTTTTTGGTAAAATATAAAAGGGACAGGTCCCAGATGACTGTGCGGCGCCGAGGGGAAGTGATGTCACCAGCCCGGGCAATGAAGGAGGCAGACTACGGGGGACCCCCTAGCAACAGGCATTTAGAGGCAAGTAAAACATTTTTTTTCCCAATTATTTTTTTTCACATTTTTTAAGAATTTTAAGCAATTTTTTTTGGTGGCAACACCACTAAGATTTTCAACTGTGCTCGGCCATGAAATGGCGACAAACTAGGGTACCTAAAACTGTCCATGAGTGACACTTTAAAACCCTTTACAGTTTATTAGTTTCAAGCGAATCATGAATTATGGCCCTAGAACTATTACTTTTGCTGTGAAGTTCTCACGTATGATGTAAAATGACGGTTTACATTTGTATGTGTGCACAGGGGGACTGGGGTGCTTTAAATATTTTTTTCTATTTTTATTTTGCCTTATTTATTGCTTTTACAGGGGACGAACAAGCCACTTTGTGTTAGCTTTGGGCTTTGGGGGTGACAGCTACTCTTTATCTAATAGAACCTCATGTCTCCCCTGTCCTTCAAAGCAGCTGATCAAACAAACACAACTTGTGTTTGATCAGCTGCACCAAGCTTTATTCGTCACAGAAGAGATGGGGGAACAGATGTTCCTCCATCTCCTCTGCAGGAAGCTGTCCTGACTGCTTAATGTGATCCCAAGTTCCCTGGTGGAATGGAAGAGACCGTGAACTACCGCATAAGGGGTCCATTGTAGTATTGTAAAAGTGATCAGCTATAAAGCCATCTGATCTTTTTTACATAACAGCTGATTGCTGGCTGAAAAACACAGGACCAAGATCATGGCTGCAGCTGAAGCCACAATTCTGGAATTAACTACTTGCTATCAGGAAGTTTATATATGTCCCTCGGATGGTAAAAAACGTAATTGCTGCGTATACGGTTTCCTGTTTCAGGATGGTTTCTTTCCCCTGCAGCATCCTATGGAGCCACCCCAGCATGCAGAGACTGTAGTTGTGTCTGTCAATATATACTATGCATCAATAGAAGCACACAGCTATGTAGCCTTCCTTCCCCAAGCTAGCAGACTGACTGGAGACTGCACTGTCAACTCTTTCCTATGAAGACCAGAAGTTCAGAGAAGTAGCACTGAGATAGCAAACACCAGCAACATTAAAAGCTGCAAACTGCAAATGCTGGAGCTGCAGCGGAGATGATCCATAGAGAGCCGGTCACAACTTTCTGCTATGCAAATTGGATGTGGGGAAACCCGCATCCAATTTGCTTCGGTATGGACCCAGCCTCAGTCATTTTTTTCAACTTTCCATCTATTAAATCTTCTGCCCTTGTTGTTTTAACTTTGGATAGTAAAATCTTTTTTCTCTGCCAGTAAATACCTTATACAGCCCACTTTCTCTTTGCCAGGTCAAAAGCCTAGGCATGTCATCATTATGCACAGCTTTCTCTCTCACCCTTGTGAGAGTTTGCCAGGAAGGGGGGGGGGGGTTGGGGAGTCCTAAGAGGGCCAATGAAAGCTGCAGGGCTGGAGGTGTGCCTTTGCGTATCAATCCAGCAAATGAACAGGCAGCAATTTCAGCTGCCCACTGTTAAAATGGTTGCGGCCAGACTTAGTGGAGGGAGATTTTTGCAGCATATTTAGAAAGTACAGAATCACAGTAAATATAAAATAATATGTAGAGTGGTTGGAGGGAAGCTTTTGAATGGCAAAGATTGTTTTATTACAAATGTGTGCAGACTGCAGTTCCTCTTTAAGCTTACATAAAAATCAGGATGTCGGGGGGGGCGGGGGGAAATATGACAGGTTTGATTTTAGATATGCACAAAATGACATGTTTGATTATTTTAGATATGCACAAATAAATGAATAAATAAACGATTGCTAAAAGTAGCAGCTGTGCCATCCGTGCCAGCAATACTAAAAATAAAAAAAAACCTATATAAATCATAAGAAGCTTAACAATAAGTAGATCTGCAAAAGAAGTTCATGTTTTTTTATATAGTACTTCCTATAATTAGAATACACTTAGACAATTATAGTCAAATTCATAACTGAACAGATCATCTGGTAAAGAAAGACATAACATTAGACTATGTACACAGTATCAAAAATAAACCGCAAATAAAAGAAACATTTCAACAGCCTACTATGCAGGGATTACCATCCAACCTGATCTTGCTGCACATGTAGCTTAAGGATATATTGTGCAGTCTCTTATTAATCGCTTTGCTAGTGGTTAAAGGATAAGTGTACTTTTAGTGCTCTTATCTTGAGTGACAACCTCCTGATGCGGAGTATTTGTGCAGATCTTCTTCTACCACACTTCATATCTTCCAAAGCACGCATCAAGGCTTTTGGACTCCATAAATGTGAATTTAGACTTATTTCCATTCTGCAGCAGACGTTAGACCAGGCCCACCCTGCAAGGGCTCAGTCACACGCAAGCAGCATTTGTCTGGTGTAGGTCTCTGCATACGCTTACAGAAAACAATAGTTTTCTACTTGATCCGTTCACACTAAAATGCTGGTGTGATGCCCAGAGCAGAGCATTTCTGCCTTTTTTCAAACATGAACCAATGTGTAACTCACAGAAACCCTACATAGAAGAAAAAATAATAGTCATAAAAGGGACGGGGAAGGGAAGGTACAGTATAGGACGCAGGCTTGATACTCCTAGACTCTGGGTTATAGGCTGGTACCTTCAATTTAAATTTTAACTCACTCTATCACAGGGCTGCCATAGAGATTCACTGCCCTGGCAGTCCTCCATTGCCAACTGCGGTAGGGGGCAGCGTGGTGCAAGATTCAGTGAGTTTTTTTTGTTCAAACTTCATTTGAAGTGTACACTACATTCATGGCAATATACTGAAGCGTGATGCGCTGAGCTGCTGTACATTGCCATGCGATTCAGCACAGTACGCTACGATTAGGGTTGCACCGATACTAAGAATTTGCACGAGTATCGGTACTAGTGCAAATGCTCTGATGCTTGACCCGATACCTGTTACAATCGGGCCAGGCATCCTCAGTGTAGCAGTGGGCAACCTCACAGATGATTGGTGCGGGGGCAGTTACAAGCACCAATCCCCCGTATAGCCTTTCAATAAAGCAGTCAACAGCCGCTTCTCCTCCTCTCCCTCATGTGTCTTTCAGCTGCTTTATTGAAAGGCTATACAGAGGGATCGTTTCTTGTAAACGACCCCCCCCCCCCCCCTACAGATCTGTCAGGATGGAGAGTGGAGGAAGGATCCAGTAAATATGTTATTTAGCGGATCCTTCCTTTTCTAAAATAAATAAAAATCAGTGATCACTGACTCTGCCCATTCATAATCAACGTGAACTGTGTTTATGAATAAAGAGGGGCCTCTATCTCCTGTCCATTCATTTGTCCTCAGTCCCTTGTCTAAAAAGGGGAGATGTCAGGGAGGGAAGAGGGGGAGGGAGGGAATATAATAAAAAGGGTTAAAATTGTAAAAATAAACACCGTCCACGCCCCCCTCCCAAAAAGAAAGCATTGTAAAAAATAACAAATATATTAAATTGTAAACAATGATGAAAAATACAAATAAAAAAAAAAAAAAAAAAAAAAGTGGTATCGGTGCAACCCTAGTTACGATAATATGCAGCATGTCTGCATTTTACCAGAGCCCTAGGCCTAGATGCAGTGTGAATGGGAAACAATGGTTTCCTGCGTGTCTTTGCAGTGACAAATGTTTCACAATGTAGAAAAACAACTGTTACCGCATATACTGTGAATACATCCTCAGGACATTGGACACCAGCAAAGCTTTTGAGGACATGCTCCCTAGGTGTCCCCCCTTTAACCCTACCTTACTTTGCGACTCAGTTTTGTAGCAAGCAATGCAAGAACACAGGGGGGGTGGGGCACCTTGAATACAGTTAGCTGTGATTTGACAAATAGAAAATGGCAGTAATGGCTGGTTGTAGAGCTGGGCCTGTGTCAATAAAAAGAGCCTTTAAAAGCTTCTTAAACTTTTTGTTAGCAGAATCTTTGACTGAAATAACATCTTCTATAGGTACAGTAAGAGGTTGAAGAGGGAGAAGAGGTTGAAGACTTAAATTACTGGGTCTACTACCTACTTTGATTTATTTTTCCTCTGGATAGAAATCAGTAATGATTCTTGGAGGGGTGGAAGTATTTGCTGGATTGACCTAATTGTCATAGATTGCCCATTCTATTTAGTCATGAACAGTGAATGGTTTTGTAGACTTAGCAGGTCTATTAGTACCCAAAGAGCATGGAGAGACAGAGGAAAACCAAGCGTGACAATACCGTGGCCCTTGCGCACAGCAAACCAAGCATATCAACATTGGGAAGCATACTGCTTGGAACCGTAACATGGAGGTGCATTGAAAAAATTTCCATGGCCTCCATTAACCTTGCTTACAGTTCCTCTTTAGACCCCCTCTATCAGGGTCTGGGTTCCATAGGGGTGGACCAAAGCCCTGAACCAGTGGCCCACTACAGTCATTGCACCAAGTGTTAGGGTGAGCCCACAGGTACAGCTCCAAGGTTTTACAGAGGTTGTATCAATCTGGATGCACTTTTTCTTTTGTTGAATTAGGATACAGTGAAGAATTGATAATTCAGAAGTTAAAATAATAAAAGTAGTTAAGCCAAGAGCGATTTCATCATAAGGGAGAAGAGGTCCATAACCTTGGGACACTAGCAAAAAATTCAGGAGTGGGGAAGGGTACAGAAGGACACTCAGGAGGGTTTGCCCTTAGAAGCTTAACCAGCTTAACCAGTGTCCAATCACATGAAGGTTCCAGCCTACAAACCAAAGTCTATGAACATCAAGCCTGTGTCCTGTACTGTACACTTAAGATAATACACATGGACTGGCATTAATGTACATAAAAACACACAAAGCCTCATGTAAACATAAAATTTGTGGGTTTCTTTCATCAGTTTTAATGCACATATGACCAACATACATATAAATGTTTCAAAATAGTCAATCTCAAGACATTCAATGTTATATTGATCAAGCAGCACTATTTTGATCATTAATACTATTAGTGGATATCTGTTGCCATCAATCAATGAAATATAATCAGTAAATAAATCAATAAATAGATCCATAAATAAATCAATAACCAATGGCCAATTTGTTTAACAACATAGATCCCAGGGATGGGTGAGCGACATAATGAGCCTTAGAGAACCTGATGATCCTTCTGTGACTTTGATTGATGCATATTGAAGATTTTGTGTTTGTGAGTGGATAGTTTGCTGTTTTTATATAAAATAAAGCTAAATGTTTTTTTTGTGGAATTACACTATATGTGGCCTTTTTTTCTACATAATCACTATCTGGGAGAATTGAAGTTAGTGAATTGAAATGTTTTGATTTCACGTGTGAAGGTGGTGTGGAAAGACGGGTGGTGGTGAAGTAATTTCCAACACAAATGAATTATTCTGGGGAGTCTATATGAGAGATGGACTGATTTATATGGATGCACAGATATATGGATTGATTGGCTATTGATTTATTTACTGATTACATTTCATTGATTGATGGCAACAGATATCCACTAATAGTATTAATGATCGAAAGAACGCTGCTTGATCAATAGAATGTCTTGAGATAGTGACTATTTTGAAGGAAGATGATGAAGGAAGATGATGAAGGAAGATGATGAAGGAAGATGATGAAGGAAGATGATGAAGGAAGATGATGAAGGAAGATGATGAAGGAAGATGATGAAGGAAGATGATGAAGGAAGATGATGAAGGAAGATGATGAAGAAAGATGATGAAGAAAGATGATGAAGAAATTTTATTACAGCCATTGGCTGCAAGCGCTGACCAGATGCCGATCGGCAAATAGTTTTCTGGCATGCCCGTTTGTCTGGATTCTGTTGGACACGCTGCTGTACACACGGGCCGAATGTTGGAATCTGTTAAACCAGCTGATGTTGACTGATATTCGGCCCGTGTGTATAGTGAAAATGACTATAAAAATTATCCTTGAAAACAGCAGCAGCTTAACATGAATTGATATTCATAATAATATATATATATATATATATATATATATATATATATATATATATATGAAACGCGTTGCCACAGAATATCTGGAATTATGAATATCAACTCATGTTAAGCGGCTCAACACGATTGGCATCTTATAACTAAGTGGTTATTGTTGTTTGGGTCTTCCCGTCCTCTCTCAAATACATACCAAAGCGCAGTAAAACAACACCTAGCAACAAAACAAGCCCTTTATGTACAAGGGATACCTATTATGTGTACTGCAATGGGGACAAACATATATCTGTGAATGTTAATTATGCCTTTGTTCCTGCAGGTGTGTTGTGAGCGAGAATGGACTAGTATTATTTTATCACTCTTTACTTACTTTTTAGGTTGTTTTTTTTCTATTTAATGTTTTTAATATAAACAAGAGGGTTGACAAGTACAGGGAGGGAAAAAAAAGTACTTGATCCCCTAGTGATTTTTGTTTACCCACTGATCAAGAAATGATCAGTCTATAATTTTAATCATAGGTTTGTTTTTTTTAACAGCGAGAGACAGCCATACAGCTACAATTCTTCAACCCAGCCGGGCCAACCTGCCACAGCATAACTGCGGCAGCTGTTCTGGAACTGGTTTAAAAAAAAGTTATAATATTGATTGTTTTTTTTAATGAGTGAAATAAGTATTTGACCCCTTCGCAAAACATGACTTGGTACTTTGTGGCAAAACCCTTGTTGGCAGTCACAGAGGTCAGACGTTTCTTGTAGTTGGCTACCAGGTTTGCACACATTGCAGGAGGGATTTTGTCCCACTGCTCTCCAAATCATTAAGGTTTTGAGGCCGACGTTTGGTAACTTGAACCTTCAGCTCCCTCTACATATTTTCTATGGGATTAAGATCTGGAGACTGGCTAGGCCACATCAGGACCCCAATGTGCTTCTTCTCAAGCCACTCTTTTGTTGCCTTGGCCATGTGTTTTGGGTCATTGTCATGCTGGAATACCCATCCACAACCCATTTCAATGGCTGAGGGAAGGAGGTTCTCATCCAAGATTTGACAATACATGGCCCCATCCATCGTCCTTTTGATTCAGTGAAGTTGTCCTGTCCCCTTAGCAGAAAAACACCCCCAGAGCATAATGTTTCCACCTCCATGTTTGATGTTGGGAATGGTGTTTTTGGGGTCATAAGCAGCATGCCGCCTCCTCCTCCAAACACGTTTTGCCAAAGAGCTTGATTTTGGTCTCATCTGACCACAACAACACTTTCACCCAGTTCTCCTCTGAATCATTCAGATGTTCATTAGAAAACTTCAGACAGGCTTATACATGTGCTTTCTTGAGCAGGGGGACCTTGCAGGCGCTGCAGGATTTCAGTCCTTCACATCATAGTGTGTCACCAATTGTTTTCTTGGTGACTATGGTCCCAGCTGCCTTGAGATCATTAACAAGATCAGCAAGATTCTGCGGACAGGTGTCTTTTATACAGGCAACAAGCTGAGATTAGGAGCACTCCCTTTAAGAGAGTGCTCCTATTCTCAGCTCATTACCTGCATAGAAGAAACCTGGGAGACACAAATCCCACTGATTGACAGGGGATCAAATGCTTCTTTCACTCATTAAAATGCAAATCAATTTAGAACTTTTTCGAAATGTATTATTCTGGATAGTTTTGTTATTATTCTATCAGTGGGCAAATGTACAAAATCAACAGGGAATTACTCCCCCCCTCACTCTATAACCAAGTAGTAATAGGTCGTCTTATCGGAGATGTGCCTCCCCTATGTGCTGCATGTGCAGATGCAGAGTTTTGGATCTCCTTTTTCCCCTGTTGCTGTACTGAACTCAGGACTTACACTTTTAGGTTTATTAAAATGCCAAGAAGATTTCTGCTTTCATTATGAACAGGGGGGGCCGGACATGGCGCAGATCCATACTTACCCAAGTGCATGCAGCATTGGTGCGATGCTGCATCTGTACTCAGCGGCTCTAACAATGAGAACCGAGCAGTCAAACACAGCCGATCGCTTGGTTCTCAGGGCTCCCTGAGCACTGTCAGTCACCAGCTCTCTGCTCTACTACCCCGTGCTCACTGGGCTGTGGAGAGGCTGAGTCAGGTGGCAGTCCATGCATGTGGGCTGATCCTGACTTCATTGTGGTGATCTTACCCCCGAGCCTGGGCTGACTCTGTGATGTCAGCCGACAACAGGCTTCAGCCTGTCTGCTGAAAATAGGTCACAGGAGTGCAGAATGAACTGCACTCCTGTAATCCACAGAAGTACAGCCAAACAAGCTTTGGCTGTAGTTCTCCTTTAAGAAAATTGAAAGGTATTCAACGAATGGACCCTATGCCAAGCAAATGGCCTCCTGTGTTCACTATGAAATGGGATAGCCAATCGGCAAAGGGCGTGGAAGAAGAAGCGATCACTTTAGTAATGAGGACTACTACAGCGATTTCTATCTTCCACAGGGGTCGGCCAGGAAAAGCACTTATATAGGCCTAGAAGTATATTAACGTAACTATGCTAAAAAACAAATATATATATATATATATATATATATATATATATATATATATATATATATATATATATATATATATATATATATATAAATAAATAAAAGCCACACATGGAATTCAGCTTTAACCATTTGATTGTCATTACATTTGTCAAGGTCGATCTAAGAAAGGGTACAGCCATGACATCTGTAATATGTCCTTGGTAGGGAAAGCATACACATACAGTATTGCCTATTTTTGGCTAGTGTTAAGGCGGACCTTACATGAAAATGCAAAGTGCTTTTTTCCAGTCCAGGGGTCAAACTATGTCCTAGTCCCCCATGCAATGCCTACAGCAGTTCCAACACAATGACAATCTGACCAATATCAACACACAGCATTGATATGTACAGAAAAATTGTAAACTGCCTTTTGTTGTGGCAAGAAAAAATAAATAAAAACAAATTAAATATATAATATATATATTACACCGATACCATTTTTTTTTACAATGAGTACAAAGTACTGATACTTTTTTATTTTTAGTACTACCAATTAACGATACCTACCACAACTGTTTTGTTTTAACTTCAGCTGTCAGCAATGGTACAAAGCATTGAAAAGTTTTTTACAAATGAAATAAAAAATTTTTTTTTTTTTCAATTTTGCGTTTTTGAATGTGAAATGTGTAAATATATGTTAATATATGTGTGTAAAAATATTCACCAACAAAGCAAAACAAACAAAAAAAGTTAATTGTTTAATCGTTTATAAAAATAGACGTGAACAAAAGAAAAAAAAAGCAGGAAAATAATTAAATGGAGAATAGGGAGTTAAAGCGGGACTCCGTGTTTTTTTTTTTTTTTTTTTTTTTAAAGCCAGCAGCTACAAATACTGCAGCTGCTGACTTTTAAAATAATGACACTTACCTGTCCAGCGCGCCCGCGATGTCGGCACCCGAAGCCGATCTCTCGATTGTCTCTCGGGTGCTGCCGCCGCCGTCTATGGTTATGGGAATCAAGGAAGTGGAGCCTTTCGGCTTCATTTCCCGGTTCCCTACTGCGCATGCGCGAGTCGCGCTGCGCAATAAGGATGGACCCGCTGCCTCTGGGATCTGTGCGTTTCCCAGCAGGCAGCGGAGGACTTTCGGAAAGGGGCGTAATCTACGCCCCTTTCCGCAGAGAGCTATCCCGGAAGTGGGTGCAGATACCTGTACTGTACAGGTACCTGCACCCCCCTCCCCCCTGAAAGGTGCCAATTGTGGCGCCGGAGGGGGGGAGGATTCCAATGAGCGGAAGGTCCACTTTAGGGTGGACCTCCGCTTTAAGACTGATTACACTAAATTACGGGTTATTAAGGGGTTAAACAGAGGGACATTTGTTCATCCCTTTGATCTGCAAATGAAGAAACAGAAATATACAAAAAGAAACAATGTTTCTTTTTATTTAATGTTTCAGGGCTGAGCAATGCTGTTAATAAACATTGCTGCTTTTTTTTATTTTTTTGACAGCTCCAATTACCGGACTTCTTTAACACTGGGGAGACCCAATGACAGCTCAAAGAACCAAGCCTGAAAGTATCAATTTCAGGTATTGGTGCATTTACACGAGTTCCGATATGTGTGCAAATACTCTGTATTTGCACTGATACTGATACTAGTATCAAACCTAAATACAATGTTTAAAGAAGAAAAAAATAAAAAAAAATTTAATAAGAAAAGCATAAAAAAAATGGGGGGGGGGGGGGTACAGTAAAACGGACTGTGACCCAACAATGAAAGCACCCCGCATATTCTTCCTCCCCTCAGCCTGTGACTCAGAGGCTTTTTTTTGGGGGCGAGTGACTTTTTTTTGGCAATGTGCAATATTCCCATAACACGTTCCTGGAAAAGGCTATAAAGTAAGTGGGTACTGTAGCAGATGCTATCTGGAGACTGGTGACACTACAGAGCGAAGTACAAATATCACCAGCACACCAAGGATGGTCAAAACGAACGCCCTTCACAGAAGTCCATCACAGAAGGTTCAGCAGGACTTTCTAGAAATGTTTACTCGTCTCTGTTCAACAGAAGCCTAATCTAATGACCGGCTTCTGTTAAAAGGTCATGCTGGAAAACTAGCATTTGCTCTGTGCTTGCAGTGCTGATCTGCATCGGGGGATCTATCGTTTTTTATTTATTTTTTGTTCAAAAGAAAAACTAAGTAAAGCTGTGCGTATACCCTGCTTATACCATGCGGAAATAACACACTTAGCCACCATATTCTGCATCATCCACCAAATTCTGCAGTACTGCCAGGTCCTGCGCTGCCATCTTCTTATGATACATTACCAGGAGCCCAACTGCCTCTTCAAGGTCCTACCACCTGGCCTGATAACACTGCAATGCATATATGGAGTAGGTTATACCCATACCCAAACATCCCGAGATCCACAGCATAGGCATCCCAAGGGGCTTCAAGTAGGAAGAAGAGATGTCCTTCTGGCTTAGGCTAGAAAGGTGCAAGTACTGGCTGTGCCCCGCTCAAATAAAAGGATTCCCCTCTAAAAATGTTTTGGCCAATTTGATGAAGCAAGTCAAGTTTTGCTTTAGAGCTCATTTCATTTAAAAAAAAAAAAAAAAAATGCTCCCCCTTTGGCTGAACAAGCAGTGGCTGAAAGCGTACACTAGGGATGAGCTCAGGCGCGTTCGCATGCTCCACATGCAGAGCCCGCCAGGAAGTCGGCGCAGAGCTGCACTAATCACAGGCAATGAGACATTGCCCGATCTCTGCAGCCGCGCATCGGGGCAATGTCTCACCGCCTGTGATTAGTGCAGTGTCAACTTCCTGGCGGGCTCTGCACATGGAGCATGTGAACATGCCTGAGCTCATCCTTTAGTGAACAAATATTATGGCTGTGCAGGAATTATACCCTGTAATGCTTGGTGGGCACGATCACCTGCCAAACACGACCCATTAAAGTGAATGGGGTCCATGCTGCAACCTACCAACAACAGATGTGGCATGGTAGTCCAGCATTTAGGGGTTAAAACAGGCAGCGAGGACTGGAGGCTATAGGACGCCTCTTTACTGCCTGTCAGACACACTCTGAAGAGCATCTTGGGCGCTGATCGATCCTCAAAGAGCAACACTAACGTGGGGTACATTCGCGCGCGTTTATCGGCTCTATGAATCCCAGCGTCAAGAACCTAGTGATTCCTTCAGCTATGCGCACACAAACTGCGTTCCAGCCACAAATAGCGGCGCACCCATCCGCACACAGCTGTCACTCCTAGTAGATTCTTGTCGCCAGGACTCGCAGTGTGCGAATGTAACATTAAAGACCACGGCTTGCGGTCCCATGGCCTAGGCCAGTGATTGCCAACCTTGGCACCCCAAATGTTCTGAAATGACATTTCCCATGATGCTTGTGCACTCTGCAGTGTAGCTGAGCATCATGGGAAATGTAGTTCTGGAACATCTGGGGTGCCAAGGTTGGCCATCACTGGCCTAGGCCATGATGATGTCACTTACGGAAATGTCGCAAAAATGTGTTCGTGTGTTTCATTGGTGCCTAGGCAAGGGGAGAAGAAGCCACGATCTTAGGCGAGCGGCTTTGTTTCTGATTTTTTTTTTTTTACGGTCTTGCTGTGGGGTGGGTTAAAAATAGCGCGACCTTGCGTGGTGGAATGTCTGTTGCTAAGGGAAGCAGAAAATAGGATGATACAATAATAATTCAGGGGAGTCAATACTAATGCAGGAAAAATCAAGGCGTTACATGATGTAGGAATGAGGAGCCTCACAGGACACGAGCCTGCACACTTCTACCTTCCTCTAACACTGACACAGCCGGATCCTAGGCAACCACATTCTCCCACATCTCACATCTATATAAGGTCAGCACTGCCAACCTAAACATAGGCACTGGCCCACCTACCTGCTGTGATCGGGCCCTCCGGCTTCCTTGTAAGGAGCATCATATCTGCCACCCGCTGTAATCCATCCCCGGCACCGCTCGGGCTCATCCGCCTCACATCCCGTCCTGTCCGGCCCGTTCTAAACACCTGACACAAGGAAACGTTCCGTACAACACCCAAACAGAGGCTGGACAGGCGGGGCTAGCCACGGGGGGCGGGGTCATTTTGGAGAAGAAAAAAAAAACAATACTGTATCCGCTTACCGGTAATCTGTAAGGGCGAGGCAGTCAAGGGCGGAGACTAGATGGGGAAGGGCGGAGACTTGGCAGGGAAGAGCGAAGACTAGATAGGGAAGGGCGGAGACTTAGTAGGGAAGGGCGGAGGCTATCTAGAGAAAAGTTCCCAGGGAGAAGTGACGTGCACAGCTACGTACAGGAACGGATATAAGAGCTTAGGGACAGGGGAAGGAATACTTGTTTGTTTACATGTCAGCCATCCGCTGTACAGTGCGCTGGTCACGCCTGCACACAGCAGCTTCCCATAGGGTTCTATAGAGAAGTCTCCTGAGGAGGGAATAGCTCTGTGTAGATGAGCTCATCAGCAATGACAGGGGAAGAGCAATTAGAATTTACAGTAGAATTGATGAGAAAACTTTTGTTTTGTTGTGGATAGAGTGCAGAGAGTCAGTGTTGCTAACATCTCAAAGTGGAATTTACTGACAACACCAATTTTGTTTCCTGACACAAATCATAACATTTACAGAGCCAGACTTTTTTTTTTTTACTGATGGCCAGCTCACACCATATGCAGTAGGTAGGTACATGGGTTGCAATGGCATAGTTCACACCAGTGCTCGTGCACTCCAGAAAAAAACAGTTGGAACAGGCTGCATTTTTCCTGCACTGGGCTGTACTGGAACGCTGTAAAACGCATCAAAAACGCACTGGAACACACATGTCCTTATTTAACTTGATGGACTTGTGTCTTTTTTCAACCTCACCTACTATGTAACTATGTAAAGTGGAACTTCAGACCTTCTTTTCATCTTTCCATCTATTAAATCTTCTGCCCTTGTTTTATCTTTGCATAGTAAAACATTTTTATTCTGCCAGTAAATACCTTCTACAGCCCACTTCCTGTTTCTTGTCTGGTCATTAGCCTAGGCTTATGACATCATACACAGCTCTCTCTCACTGCCAGGAAAGGAAAGGGGGGTGAGTCATAAGAGGGCCAATGAGAGCCGCAGAGCTCCACAGTTACATAGTTAGTCAGGTTGAAAAAAGACTCCATCCAGTTCAACCTTGAAAACAATAAATAAAATAAAAAAATATCGTCCAATCCAATATACCCAATTTTATACCCACAGTTGATCTAGAGGAAGGCAAAAAAAAAAAAACAGCAGAGCATGCTCCAATTTGCTACAGAAGGGAAAAAAAAATTCCTTCCTGATCCCCCAATCAGTAGGTGTAAATCCAGGAAGTGAACAGGCAGCAGCTTCAGCTGCCCACAGTTAAAATGGTTGCAGACAGACTCAGTGGAGGGAGATTTCTGCAGCCTATTTGGCAAGTACAGAATCACAGTATATATATAAAAGAATATACAAAGTGGGTGGATGGAAGTTTCAGAAGGGCAAAGATGTTTTTATTACAAATTATGTGAGCAGACTGCAGAAAAAATTCACTGGATTGCATCACAAACGTGTCAAAAACGCACATGCAGAAAAGCATCTGGACTGTGTTTCTATGGTATGAACTTACATTTTTATCCCTATTGTGGGGTCACTAGTATAGTATTTGTATATTGAAATCATATCCCCTCTCAAGCATCTCTTCTCCAGAGAGAATAAGTTCAGTGCTCACAACTAATATCCTCCAGACCCTTTATTAGCTTTGTCGCCCTTCTTTGTACTTGCTCCATTTTCAGTACATCCTTCCTGAGGACTGGTGCTGGCACTAGGGGAAGGCACGGATCGGTGCCCCTGCTTTGCAGAGACACAGAACCCATGCCTTCTATACTGACAGATCGGCAATCTGCCCTGTTTAAAAAGGCAGATCACTGCTCTCCCTCTATACTGAAGGATATGAGGATGGCGGCAGAGTCCGCCATACCCGCCAATCAGCAGGAGCGGACTGCCACAGACCTGGAAGTGTCACATCACATACCAATTACGTGATAGCCGCCCTGCTGCAGTATATATTGTGGTCCGCAAGTGGTTAAAAAAATTGATTGTAAACCCTTACATATACCCAATGAAGTGACTGGCCTCAAGTGATACACAAAGATAAAGCAAATCCTCCTATATAAGTTGTTTATCTGAATCTTCTCTTCTCTACATCTGTTCAAAGTCCAGAATTTATAACTCTTGTCTGAGCTGTCAGAAGATAGGGGGCGGAGACCTGAAATTACACACTGTGGAGCTCAGTGAGATCTACGAGAGCTGATTGGAAAGGAAGGGACACACCTCCCTTAACACAGCACACAGGAACAGGGCTGAGGCTGTCAATCAGCTGGAGATCTCTCCCGTCACCATTTTTCTCTTGGTGTCAAGAAAACTTGTCAGACATGATTCATGCTGATAGCAGAGGAATGAAGCAGCAGACAGAAATGGCACTTAGTGCTCTTAAAGTTGTTCCAAAGCCCAAACATTTTTTTACCATAATGCATTCCTTGTATTAAGGTAAAAAATGTTTAGGCATCAGCATCCCCCCTCACTTCCCCAATACTTACCTAAACCCTCATTCGATCCAGCATTGTGCACGTCTACAGCTCTTCTCTCCCCTCACCTCGGGTCTTTGGCCCCATAGGAAGCGACTTACTATTGGGGCACTGAACAGAGTGGAGGAGCCAGGAGCGCCAGTGGGGGACCCAAGAATAGGTTTGCGGCCACTCTGTGCAATTCCATTGCACATAGCAGGTAAGTACAGATATGTTTGTTATTTTAAAAAAAATTACCTTTACAATCGATTTAACCACTTCTGCGCCCCCGGAAGAATTGGCTGCTCAATGGACCAGGCCATTTTTTGCGATACGGCACTGCGTCACTTTGACAATTGCGAGGTCATGTGGTGCTGTACCCAAACAAAATTGATGTCCTTTTTTTTGGTATTTGATCACCTCTGCGGTTTTTATTCCTTGCGCTATAAACAAAAAAAGAGTGAAAATAAAAAAAAACACAATTTTATAATTTTTGCTGTAATAAATATCCCAATTTTTTTTTAAAAAAAGCTATATTTTTCCTCAGTTTAGGCCGATAATTATTCTTCCACATATTTTTGGTAATAAAAATCACAAAAAGCATATATTGATTGGTTTACGCAAAAGTTATAGCATGTATATAAATAGGGTATAGATTTATGGCATTTTATTATTATTATTTTTTTCTACTAGTAATGGCGGCAATCTGCGATTTTTATCAAGACTGCGACATTATGGCGGACACATCAGACACTTTTGACACATTTCTGGGTCGATTGACATTTATACAGTGATCAGTGCTATAAAAATGCACTGATTACTGAATTAATGACACTGGCAGGGAAGGGGTAAATACTAGGGGAGCGATCAAGGGGTTACCTGTGTTCCTTAGGTGTGTTCTAACTGTGGGGGATGGGACTGACTATAGGAGATGAGAGATTGTGGTTCCCAGGTCGTAGGAACTCATGATCTGCCTCTCCTCTCCTCACACAGAACTGGAATGTGTGCGTTTACACACACACGTCCCTTTTCTCCCGTTGGTGCCCGTGATCACTCGTGGCCGGTGGTCATTGCGACCTCCGGTCACAGGCATCAGCACCCCCCCCCCCCCGTGTAGTGGGTGCGCCTGCTATCCCGCTTAAAGGGGTTGACGTATAGCTACGATGGTTCGCGGGATCGTGCCGACTAGTATAATGACGGCGGCTGGTCAGCAAGTGGTCAATTGAGACAAGTACACACTATAGGATAGTGATGGCGAACCTTGGCACTCCAGATGTTTTGGAACTACATTTCCCATGATGCTCAACTACACTGCAGAGTACATGAGCATCATGGGGAATGTAGTTCCAAAACATCTGGGGTGCCAAGGTTCACCATCACTGCATGCTTTGTTCTGTGCTTCCATGTTTGAGGTTTACAAGTACTTTAACTTTGTTACCACTTTAACTAAATTTTTAGCTTTAACACTTTGCTACCAAATGAAAAATAAAAAGGTTTTGCCTTTCAGCAGCACCATTCACACAGGCGTTTTGCCACTCTGCGAATCCCAGCACCAGGAATCCACTGGTTTATGCAGCTGGGAATGACAGTTGCGTGTGGCTAGCAGTGGCTCCTGAGCATTTACTCTGCAGTGACAGTCTGTGGACAGCCGTAGCTTCTCATACATGATCAGATCACCACAGATGCTTGCTGGCTGTGTGGCCTGGCACAAATCGCTGCAGCCAGCCACAGACTGTCACTGCAAAGTACAGGCTCAGCAGCCGCTGCTATCCACATGGGGCTTACAATCCCAGCAGCAGGAATCAGTATTCCTGGTGCTGCGATTAGCAGCGTGGCCTATATACTTTAAGAATGAATACACAGTAAATGATTAATTAACCACTTGCCACCAAATCACGTATCTGGTTTGTCATATGAATTCAAATGGTTGTACTGGGATGATGCCTGCAGCTGCAAGGATAGCCCCAGTACTATTTTTTAAAGCCAAATAGTTGGCTCTCTTGTAATAGCAACCAAAGCAGCCAGCCAATCAGTTGCTAATACAAGCAGCAGGAGGGGACGTCCTGCCCCTCCTGATGCCTTTCAGGGCTTACTCAGGCTCTCCCGTCGGAGACCCATACAAAGCTGGCATCGTCTTTGATCCAGTCTCCTCTATGGTAACCTGGAAACTACGACATTTCTTACAGTTGAGATGTCAATGGCGCCATTTTTTTGAAAATCAAAAGTATTCAAAAATGCAGATCTTTTGAATGCTTTCAAGTGCAAAGGACGGATTTGGGGTCTTATTGACCCCAGATCGCATCATAAAGAGTACCTGTCATGTGCCTATTGCTGTCAAAAAGATGTTTACATTCTTTGAGTGATTAAAAAAACAAAGATTTAAAGCAACGGTTAAAAAAATAAAAAAATGAAAGTGCCCCTGACCCCCCCCCCCCCCCATGCTAGCGCACAAAGGTGAATGTGTGCGTTGGTCCTGCACGCACACAGCGATTGCCCCCACACATGTGAGGTATCGCCACGAATTTTGGATCATGGGAATTAATTCTAACACTAGACCCCCTTCGTACATCTAAAGTGTTATCCTGTAATCGCCTATAGATAGTAAAATTGACGTTGTTTATCGCCGTTGCACAATTTTAAAGCGTGACATGTTTGATATCTCGAAATTTGGAAAAGAACACCTGACAGTCTTTAGCAGTACCAGAAGAGGACAATGAAAATCCAATAAATTAAATATTGTCCTTATTAAATAAAAACAATATTTTATTTATTGGATTTTCATTGTCCTCTTCTGGTACTGCTAAAGTCTGTCAGCTGTTCTTTTCCAAATGTCTAAGTATCTTATAGGATGAGGTACCTATGTAGCCCATAATTCTCTACGTTTGATATCTATTTACTTGGCATATCTTTTATATTTTACAAAAAATTGGGTTATGTTTTGCACAAACACCACATGACATAAAAAAAATTGCAAAACCCACCAATTTATTCTCTAGGACCTCTACATTTAAAAAAAATATATATAATGTTTGGGGGTTCTAAGTAATTTTCTAGCAAAAAAAAAAACAGAAACTGATAGTTACATTAAACAAAAGGTGCCAGAAAACGCCTGGTCTTCAAGTGGTTAAACCAAGTTCTTTCTTGATAGTTAATACTTTTTAATAGTGTTCTATACAGAGGGACACGCAGGAAAGCTATGCATAGTTCTAAGCACAGCAAATAGCCCAGGTCTTGTTATCTGTCCTTTACACAGTTTACTGTCACCTCCTTCTATAGAAGCCAGAACAGAGCATCAGCGCGCGGGCAGCAAAGGACCAAGTCTACATGGAAGTCGCAGTTTCCAGACGGACCGCATTCAAGGACGGACCGGAAGTGATAGTTCCCAGCCATAACTGGTTTTATTGGCTGCAGTTTTTATTTATTTTATTTTTTTATTCTGCTGCCGTGTGTCTTTCAATCGCCGGCCATGTTCTGTAAGGCGTTCAGAGTGAAGTCTCACACTGCCTTGAAAAGCTCGGACAGGTGATGATGAGTGTTTTGTGTACTTTTGTCATTGCTCGGTGTGCTGGAGACGTATGGCCGGTCACATAGACATGTGTTTTTAGTTTTGTTCAGGAAGGCCAGGCAGAGGCAGTAGTACGGTTTGATGAGAGATAGAGGAAGTATATATCTTTTTTTGGGGGGTGTTCTTTTTTTCCCCCTCCTGATGGGTGCAGTTATCCCTCTACTATAGCTGTTCTGATCTCAGGGGACCTTTCACTTTTCATTATTATACAAAAAGTCACTTTGCTTGTTATCTGAGGCAATTGGAAAGCTAATATACTGCTTATGTCATTAGGGAATGGTTTTAGCTAAATCAAACTTTAGATCTTTTAATGTTTGGGTTGGTATTAGTAAAACTGGTCTCCTAGGCTAAAACATCAGTGAGGTTGGGGGTGTAATGGCAGAATATTGTAGAGGCATCACAGTACTGAAAGATCTGTAAACATCAGGGATAAGCTGAGAAGTGGGGGGATTTCTAGACTAAGGATGAGCTCAGGCGTGTTCGCAACTCCACTGGCCCACCAGGAAGCTGTCACTCTGCAGTGTTAATCACAGGCAGTGAGACATTATTTGCTGATCTGTGCAGCCTCGGATCTCACTGCCTGCGGTTAGCACTGCGGAGTGTCAGCTTCCTTGTGGGCGCAGGCACGTTGAGTTGCGAACACACCTGAGCTCATCCTAAAACACATGTGAGAGCCCACAAGGAAGCTGTCACCTGTACAGGGCCAATCATCAGTGGCCATGGCGTGCTGCATTTATACATGCCCATTGTATATGTGCAGGGCAAATAGTGCCCTAGCTGCTGATTTGCCCATTACAAATGGTTTTGGCACTAGGAAAGCACAATTATGGTATTTGATATAATTTTCTATTTTCCTTGCACCAACATGGCAGCACATGACCACATATAAGCTGTCATGGTTTGGCACTTGAAAATGAAAATTGTTGTAAGTATTTTCCCAACCAGTGTTTCTCCAGAGGTTGCTAGCTTGAGTAATTTCTCCTACTTTGATAAGTAACCACTGAACACAATGATCTTTTTAGCTATCTCTTAGGCTCCATTCTCATTTGACTGTTCCATGAACACATGCAAAAGCGTATGTGTACACAGAATGTGTGCAAAAGGAGCATCGCCTTGCTGTGCTGTTGATTGTTAATGGCACCCCAAACACATCAAGCAGATGTGAATTCTTTTGAGGCATGTGCCATTCTCAAAGCCTAAAAAGGCACAGGGACTTCTTTGGTGTGTGTAGGGCAGCCAAAATTAACGGACTGTCCTAATCATGTAGTGCAAAAACACTCGCACACAATATGCTAGTGCGCCTAGGCCACTGGTTTTCAACTCACTAACAGGCCAGATTTACGAGATAACTGAAATACATCACAGGTGATATAATTTCCTGCTCAGTGATTGCAGTGTTCTAGTCTGCATCTCCCCAAGGTAATAATTAAAATCTGGCCTGTTAGTGAGTCCTGAGGACAGGAGTTGAGAAACTAGGCTAAAGGGGTATGCTTACATTTATTCTATACAATTCATGGTGCTTGTTGCCCTATAAATCAGTATACTTGTGCTGTAAAAAATAAGAATACAACAACAAATATATATATAATATACACAAATATTTAAAGTGCTTAGTGCTCGTTTTGATAATTGAATAAAGTGCACTCCAAACTTGCAAAGTGTGAGGTGCCACACTCCCCTTCTGTGACCCCACTCACCAGAAACAATGGACCCTCAGCTTTGCAGTCTGGGGTCAAAAAGGCTTTCATCTATTGATCTGGGATATGTAGAATGGTTGCTCCAAAAAAAACTCCTTCAACGGGGTTGCTTTATAACAGAAATGATATGCCACACTCCATAGATGGGGAAACAAAGAGAAAGCTCGTAGTGAAATACCGCTTGAATAGGATATAGAGCGCAAACTAGGCACCACTTCATAGTTTCATAGTTAGTAAGGTTGAATAAAGACACCAGTCCCTCCAGTTCAACCCGAGTGAGTGTCTACAATTGTCCCTATCCCTACATTGCACACTCATGTCAGTCCCCACAATCCAAGGTCCCCATTCATATACTAGGGCCAATTTTTGGGCAGAGGCCAATTAACCTACCTGCATGTCTTTGGATTGTGGGAGGAAACCGGAGTACCCGGAGGAAACCCGCACAGGGAGAACATGCAAACTCCAGCAGGTAGTGTTGTGGTTGGGATACTTACAGGATATCTGGCAAGAACAGGCATCAGTGACGTTCCACAGAGGTTGGAAATTGCGTAAAGGGTTAACGTGAACCGGGCATGCTTCAATGCGTCCATCCCCCCCCCCGGGCGTCATGAAAGGTCGTTTCATGACGCCTTTTGTAGTTCTTTACCCTCCTTTCCTGCCTTACCCTCCTTGATAGAGGAGCCTATTGGCTGCCTTTGTCGTCTTTTCCCTTCGTTTTTATGATCAGGAAAATGACTGGGCCAACTCCTTTTTCAGTGCTTGGAGAAGACCAGTACCCTGGGGAACATACCTTCTTGCTGGTCTGGCCTTATACTTGTCCCTCCTGTTGTAGATGGTGCCTTACAGGCCTCTAGGCAAATCCAGCTGGGGCTAGTCTGGTACAGAGTCTGTTAAGGGGCGTCCCTGCTTGAGTACTTGCCAGGTTAAGCTCACTGGCGCATTGGTGATTATTTCCAGGTGAGGTAAAGTGACGTCACTTCCTGGGTGCTGCAATTGCTGATTCCAAGGTTACCCAGAAGATAGTGGGCATGGCATTCTGGTGTCTGTTCCTGTCCCTCTATGATCAACTCAGGGGCAGACAGCACCACTGGAGGTCATTGCGAAAAGCAGAGGGAAGGTAATCTTTAGGTCAGTATCTTGTGACCCTGCTGTGGCCGGTCTATGACCTTCGAGTCCCTTGGTGTCCTGGTGTAGTTGGCCATATTTTACCCTAGACTTATACAGGTATGTTTTTTTTTTTTTTTCCTGCTGGGGGGGATTGGGCCTATGCAATGTCTTAGGCCTCAACTAATCCTAAATAGTAAATGTGTGGAAATTTATGATACACCAAGGCATTTAGCCCTCGTGTTAGCTCTTTATTGATTAAGTGAGCAGCTGCATGAAACAATTTTATCGTGTTTAAAGGAGATACCTACTGGTCTCTGGATCTCTCCTGGCTTGTGCCAACCTTAGTTGGGGCCTCCTTAAGAGTTTATATGGGTTAAAACAGACCAGTTTCTGATTTTCTTGAAGGCACTGATGACATAGCCCTGGCTGCAGTGATGCTCCCTAAGAAGGCAACATCATCAGTATTTTGAGGTAGATCTTGTACTCAATCTGTGAGATCTTGCAATTTTGTTTAGCTGTACATGTGCGAGGTGACACGTCTCATCTCACGCATGTGCTGTATGGCATTACTTTTTTAACATAGCAGTGTAATGTTGTAAGGTGCATGATATGAGCTTCAAGATGTCACTCAATCTCAATCATGCACAGTACAACCATATTGCGAGCTAACCTATGGAGAGAAATTTTCAAACGGTGGCATAGGAAAACAGGAAACATAGAGGTACTGTAAAAGGACTAGAGGAGATGGAGGTGTGAACTGGAGACTTACAATTGTATTTTTTCCACTGTGGCAGCCAAACAAGCTGTTAACGAGGCCTGTGCATATAATTCACACTGGAAAAATACCATTGTAGGTCCATTTCACTTCTGGTTTGTTCATATTGGTTTCAGGTAGGCCCTGATGAAGGAGGGCACTCTTGGACCCTGGAAATTAAATTTTTTTTTTTGGATTGTACCCCCTGAATTTCAATGGAATAAAGTTTTATCTGGACCTCTTCACAGTGGCGTGGCTCTACAATTTAAATTTGAGTTACATTACACTATATACCAAAGAGATTCTCTGGGTTATAGAAGCTGCCTGCCCGAGATCCAGATCATGTACACCAATATCATTACTTTAACATAATACCGGCAAGATAACCCTACGGGTTCAAGGTTACCTTTCCACTTTCCTCAACTAGAGTAGAAAGATAGTCAGTTGGGGGTACGTAAGTGTATTTTTTTCTGATATATAGGAGCAAAGTACTATCCTTTAAAACATTCCCTGCATGGCCAAAATGTATCTTGGACTACATAAGTGTGCATCCAGACAGGTTATTTTGAGGTGGGCCAAAAGGAACCAAAAAGCCCCCAGTTAACTGGTAAAAAAAAAAACCCAGGGAATTATAAAAAAAAAAAAAACGTCTCTGGTTTAAAGCGGAGTTCCACCCAAAAATGGAACTTCAGCTTTTCCGGTTCCTCTCCCCCTCCGGTGTCACATTTGGCACCTTTCAGGGTAGAGTACATGTATTTGCTCCCACTTCCGGCGATAAATCGCTGCAGATTCCGCGTTGATCTACGCCATGTCTGGCCCCTCCTCAGTCCTCCCCGCTGTCTTCTGGGAGACACACAGGTCCCAGAAGACAGCAGGGACCAGCGAGGACACACAGCATGACTGGGGCATGCGCAGTAGGGAACTAGCAAGGCTTAACTTCCTGATTCCCTTACTGAAGATGCTGTTGCCTGCACCCGGGAGCCAAGGGACAAATCAGCTTTGGGTGAGGACATTGCGGGCACCCTGGACAGGTAAGTGTCCTAATATTAAAAGTCAGCAGCTGCAGTATTGAGTTAATTAATTATTTTTTTTTTTTTTGGTGGAACTCCACTTTAAGACTCTAGGGTAGGTAACATAAGTAAAAGAGACAGAGGTAGTGGTATCTGTCTTATAGGGTGCAGGAATGGAGTTTTTATTTTTTTTTATTTTTTTTCATACTTTAACCTTTTATGTCTGCTTTACTTTCAAGTTTTTCCTATAAATAGTTTTTCTCTGGCTGCCTTATTTTTAGCTATCTGGAAATTATCCTTAAAGCGGAGTTCTGCGGAAATAAATGAAAGTCAGCAGCTACAAATACTGCAAGCCCAAACTAGGCCTTCTCCTGGTGGTGGGAAGCCTGGGATAATGCAGGGAGCAGCACTGAAGTGATGACATCAGTGCCAGTCTCTTCACGGTGGTGGTACGCATATACAGTATCTCACAAAAGTGAGTACACCCCTCACATTTTTATAAATATTTTATTATATTTTTTAATGTGACAACACTGAAGAAATGACACTTTGCTACAATGTAAAGTAGTGAGTGTACAGCTCGTATAACGGTGTAAATTTTCTGTCCCCTCAAAATAACTCAACACACAGCCATTAATGTCTAAACCGCTGACAACAAAAGTGTACTACCCCTAATTGAAAATGTCCAAATTGGGCCCAATTAGCCATTTTCCCTCCCCGGTGTCATGTGACTCAGTGTTACAAGGTCTCAGGTGTGAATGGGGAGCAGGTGTGTTAAATTTGGTGTTATCGCTCTCATTCTCTCATACTGGTCACTGGAAGTTCAACATGGCACCTCATGGCAAAGAACTCTCTGAGAATCTAAAAAAATGAATTGTCGCTCTACATAAAGATGGCCTAGGCCAGTGATGGCAAACCTTGGCACTCCAGATATTTTAGAACTACATTTCCCATGATGCTCATGCACACTGCAGTGTAGTTGAGCATCATGGGAAATGTAGTTCCAAAACATCTGGGGTGCCAAGGTTCGCCATCACTGGCCTAGGCTATAAGAAGATTGCCAAGACCCTGAAACTAAGCTGCAGCATGGTGGCCAATACCATACAGTGGTTTATCAGGACAGATTCCACTCAGAACAGGCCTCGCCATGGTCGACCAAAGAAGTGCACGTGCTCGGCATCATATCCAGAGGTTGTCTTTGGGAAATAGATGTATGAGTGCTGCCAGCATTGCTGCAGAGGTTGAAGGGGTGGGCAGGTCAGCCTGTCAGTGCTCAGACCATACGCCGCACACTGCATCAAATTGGTCTGCATGGCTGTCATCCCAGAAGGAAGCCTCTTCTAAAGATGATGCACAAGAAAGCCTGCAAACAGTTTTCTGAAGACAAGCAGACTAAGGACATGGATTACTGGAACCATGTACTGTGGTCTCATGATACCAAGATAAACTTATTTGGTTCAGATGGTGTCCTCCATGTATGGTGGCAACCAGGTGAGGAGTACAAAGACAAGTGTGTCTTGCCTACAGTCAAGCATGGTGGGGGGAGTGTCATGGTCTGGGGCTGCATGAGTGCTGCCAGCATTGGGGAGCTACAGTTCATTGAGGGAACCATGAATGCCAACATGTACTGTGACATGCTGAAGCAGAGCATGATCCTCTCCCTTCGGTGACTCGACTGCAGGGCAGTATTCCAACATGATAACGATTCAAAACACACCTCCAAGATGACCACTGCCTTACTAAAGAAGCTGAGGGTAAAGGTGATGGACTGTGGGGCAAACTAGGGCTGAAACGATTAATCGATATTATCGATAATAATCGATAATGAAAATCGTTGTCAACGATTTTCATTATCGATTAGTTGGTCCGCACCATGTGATCCGTGGAGCGGGCCGTGGCCTTAGGAAAGACCGCGGCTTCGGCCTAGCTTCGGAGCTGGCGGCCATCTTGGTACACCCGGCGGCGGCGAGCTGCGCGCTGACGTCACCCCTAGCGCGGCGTTCAGCCTGTCAGCCCAAGTGAATGAATTCTGGAGGAGTTCTTCTGTCCCCGCACATCCCCGTGGCTGGACTACCGGTAGGTTCTCCCTGCTGTCTGTCAGCGTTATTGTACAGTGCAGGATGAGTTCCTCAGTCCTCACATTGCTGGGGTCTGTGTATGGGGGGAGGGGGATTACTCTAACATTAACCCTTTTCATACAGCCTGCCTTGTCAAGTAGCAGATTGAATAAAGTTCAGCCCTCAGAGACTTCACATCTTCCCTCCAACTTTCCTAAAAAGTCCTGACTTCTTCTGTCCCCGCACATCCCCGTCCTCTTCTTCTGTCCCCGCACATCCCCGTCCTCTTCTTCTGTCCCCGCACATCCCCCGTCCTCTTCCTCTGTCCCCGCACATCCCCCGTCCTCTTCCTCTGCCCCCGCACATCCCCCGTCCTCTTCCTCTGCCCCCGCACATCCCCCGTCCTCTTCCTCTGCCCCCGCACATCCCCCGTCCTCTTCCTCTGCCCCCGCACATCCCCGCTTTCCAGCGCTGCTGTGATTGGAGGTTGGGCTCTGCACATGCGTGCATCCATCTTCCGGCTTCGGGGTGCCCTTCGCTCCATTTGGAGGAGTCGGCCGAGTCACGTGTGGCGGGTCCGGACTGAGACTCCGCCCCACACCACCCCGGCACACCGAGGAGGAGCCGCTGTCACCATGAAGGGGTGAGAAAACCCGAGACACCGGAGGGGGGGAGGGGAGCACTGAGAGGAGGTGGGGCAGTGACACCATGTGAGAGGGGAGGAATGTGTCATCTATACTGGGGGGGGGACACGTGTGTGTGTGTGTGTGTGCGCGCGCGCGTGCGTATATATATTTCCCCCCTTCTTTTTTTTTTTTTTCTATCCGATTAATCGATTAATCGAAAAAAATTATTGGCCGATTAATCGATTATGAAAATAATCGTTAGTTGCAGCCCTAGGGCAAACGGAAGGTGGTGGAGTGCAAAGTCTCAGTGGCAACCTGTGATGATCTGGTGAACTCCATGCCCAAGAGAGTTAAGGCAGTGCTGGAAAATAATGGTGGCCACACAAAATATTGACACTTTGGGCCCAATTTGGAGATTTTCACTTAGGGGTGTACTCACTTTTGTTGCCAGCGGTTTAGACATTAATGGCTGTGGGTTGAGTTATTTTGAGGGGACAGCAAATTTACACTGTTATACAAGCTGTACACTCACCACTTTACATTGTAGCAAAATGTAATTTCTTCAGTGTTGTCACATGAAAAGATATATCAAAATATTTACAAAAATGTAACTGTGCTCCTGGCACAGAGGTGGCTCCCTCCCCTCCCTTAACTAATTTTCATACTTTCTTTTTTTCGGGTAATGAGCATCTTTATTTGACAGTATCTTGCTCCTGCTTCCTCAATCCTTGTCTAAGCAAGAATAAGGTCAGCTTGGCCCTCCCCAGCCTGTAACCTTTCTGGGACACCTCGCACATCCAAGGAGGATGCGTCACTTGTTCTCGCACATGCATAGTGGGATGCCAGCCTCAAAAGATCAGTAAGACATGGCCAGCTCCCACATCCAAGACGAGTGCTCTGCTGATCTGTAGCCTGGAAAAAAATCAGTTCCAGGGAAGACAGAGCTTTACTCCATGAGCTGGGAAGTGTTTGTTAGTATTTGTTGTTGCTGACTTTTAATAACACAAGCAAAATTCCTCTTGAATTTAGAAGAAAAGAATATCTTGTAGTGGAAAACAATTAATCTTGGGGACCGTTTCTAATTGAATGTAAGTACATATGGAACGGTACCATTTTGTAATCTGTGAAGCCATCATCTTCATTTACAGAATGCTGCTATGATATGCCAGTGTACCCAGAAGATGAGTCGAATAAGTGCACTGTCACTTACTGTGCAGGAAAAATTCCCATAATGAAATAGTGGTTCTCAATAGACCTTATTCCAACTGAGAGTGTGGGCATGTGTGATTATAAGCAGGTAATTTGTAGTTCTCAGTGGGGATCGGTGTGACAGACCAGGAGGCTCCTGGTTTATCGAACAAATGATGCAGTCTATATAGAAATGTCAGACCGGGAGTCTGAGACTCCTGAATCCCTCCACTACAGCAAGTTGCTACTCAGATATGTCACCACTCACTAACAAAGGAACAAAATTGAGGAAGTTACAATACTTGTGGCTACGAAAACAGCAGGTATTGCGGCCAATCTTATGAAACAGATATCGAGAAGGAGGCCTTATGCTGGAATCAAGATATTGAGTAAAGGTAATAAAGGAACTACTGATTTATATAGCATATAAATTGTGTGTAGCGTTCAGCTTTAAAGCTTCCTCTGACTGGCTGAGGCGGAGACTGTGATATCATCTGCCAATCTCAGCCAAATCTCCGCCTCAGCCAGTCAGAGGAAGCTTTATATTCATTCATAGAATCTAAAATCTCTATTGAATGTCTGAGCAGCCAATGGGAGAGCATGCCCCACTGTTCTTTCTGTAGAAATTCTTAGTACACAAATTGTATACTCAATGTTGGTCTCTTGCATTATGTGTAAAGAAAGTTAAACTAAGCAAGGCAAGAAGAATCTGTGTTTCATTTCTTCATATTTTTTCATTTAATAGGAAAAAGTTGAGAGGAGACATTAGCTCCACGTTTCCTTCACTGACTACTGAAAAGCTTGCTGAACTAATGCCACCCAAAGAAGACCTGACCATTGCCAAAGTATTTGTCCACAAAGGAGATGCAGTGTCGATCTATGTCCACAACAGGAATCCTATCATATTTGAACTGGCAAGAAATTTCTACCCAACAGGTTTGATTTTGTATACACTAGACAATTCTAACTGTCAAACTTGCTAAATTTTGCATGATCCTGAATAAACATGGAAATGGCCATCGGCATTTTACAGAGAATATAGGTTTTGCTTTACCATCACATATGAAAAACTACAACAGGGATGAATGAACTTAAACCAGGTACAAACAAACTCTCAAGAGCAAAATAAGAAAAGGTAAGGAAGAGGAAAACAGGTAGTGGGGAAGAGAGGGACAAGCACAGTGGAAACCTCTGCATGGGGACATAGGGGTGACAAGTATTGGTACCAGATGTCCTTACATTTAGATTGTAACTTGTTAAAAAATGCTTGACAACCTGTCATTAACCATGATCCAATTGATCTTACTCTAAAAGCAGTAGTAAGGTCTGCATTTGTTACCTTGCAACTACAGGTAAGCTAATAATCTTCTAAACATGCACTGTTTAGGAGATATTCACATGTTTTTCAGCCATGACATCACTGGCGCACGCACACTGCGCTCTGAATTAAGGGCACACTGAATGTGCCATCAATCCAGAGGGCTGTGCTGCATCTGTGACTCATGTGCACGAGTAACCTCATCGCGACTGCCATTTAAACAGTCAGAGTCCGCAACCTGGAAGAATAAACTGTTGAAGATGGAAGCCTTGACAGTAGTGACAGCACGCCGCTGAACAGATATGCTTTAGACCCCTTTCACACTGGGTCGTTTTGCAGGCGCTGTTGCACTAAAAATAGTGCCTGCTAACCGACCTGAAGCAGCCGCTGCTGTCTCTCCAATGTGAAAGCCTGAGGGCTTTCACACTGGAGCAGAGTGGGCTAGCAGGACGGTAAAAAAAAAAAGTCCTGCTAGCAGAATCTTTGGAGATTGAAATCAGTGGGGCAGCACGGCTATACCACTGGCAAATCGCTGCAGCAGCGCGTTGCAGTGTTTTTAACTCTTTCACAGCCACTAGCGGGGGGGCGGGTTCAAAACCCCCCGCTAGCAGGTGAATACCGCCACTAAAACGACTGGCGTTAAAAATAGCGTAGTTTTACTGCTGACGCCGCTCCGCCCCAGTGTGAAAGGGGCCTTACAGTTAGAGCTCTCATAATGTGCTAGTATGTAATGCATGATGCCATGTGTGTGTATATATATGTATATATATATATATATATATATATATATATATATATATATATATATATATATATATATATATATATATATATATATATATATATATATATATATATATATATATATATATATATATATATATATATATATTTTAGGACTTTGCAACCGCTTTAACTAATTCTAAGGGGATCGCATACTAGAATTCATATTTTGTCAGTTGTGAAGAGCATTAAAACTTTGCTCATCTTTTTTGTATGTGAGCCACCAGCACTGCATTGTAACTGCAGCCAGAACTGTGTTGATGATAATCATATTGTATGAATAAATATTTAATTTCTCATGCCTTTTTATATTTTTCCTTTCTGTTCCTTCAAAACTAGCAGCCCAGCAAAAAATGATTGTGTCAAGGGTTTGAACGAATAATAACAATCGCATGTGTGCTTGTTCAGTTACATCAACACTTTGTTTAAATAAAATAAAAAAATTTTCATTGCACAATTATGTCAACTTAGTGATACTTTTATAATTCAATTGACATACTTTTACAAGCTATGTCCATTTCATGAAACATGCAGTCTAAAGAAACAAAGCAGCAATATGCTATACATTTATTATTATTATTTTTTTTTTTTACAAGGTCATCAGCTAAGTCTATCCACTTGTTCTGCCAGTTGAGAAAAAAAAAAAAATTATAATATATTGCATATATTTTATATTGTTAATTTATAACGTATATAAAAGTTTGTAATCATGCTTGACTTTGTGTTCAAAACAGTTTACACTTTATGGCGCCATCCAGATCTTCTACCAGTGTTCACCACCTGGCCACCTGTATTTGAAAGAATGTCTGGCGGTGCAGGTAACTTTTTTTTATTTTTTTGTGTAAGGTTCCAAAAGGATGTTTCAAACAGAATTGTAGAACTGTCATTGAGCAAATTTAGTTTTTATATAGTAAACCCTGGAGATAAACCCTCCTGTTCTAATCTTTAATTTTTGAGTGTCAGGTTTAACCAAAGGTCATGTGGGCGTCAAACACCTTTGGCCACTCCATGTGTCTTCAGCTCAGATAAGTGACCACTGTACTGAGTATTGGGTAGGTATTTTCAATGTGGCACCTGGTGGAGCTAAGCTGAGGCATTTTACTTCAGTCATGGGCTTGCTTGTGAGTTTCATCAGTGTTTTTGAAAGTGTCAGTTGCCAGCAACCTATTACTTTGTAAAACTACCTTGGTTGTCAGCTCCTACCTTACAGCAGTAGAGGTGGGGTTGGAGGGGTGGGTCATGGATGGACGAAGTTTTTACCTAAATGAAATGGCATCTGCTCAAGGTACACATCCTAATGACGGTAAGTTATGTATATGGTTTTATTTTTTTTATTATGGCTGCACTTAGGCTGGCCACACATTGGTTGAATTTTGAAAAAAAAATTTCTTTCAAAAATCGGAAATTTTGTGTCACAGACCTGGTCGCCGCTGGCTATAATGGTGTCATCAAGCCGAACATGCCCAGACCTTATTAGATTTGTTGGGGCAACCCCTGTTCACATTTGTAGCCTTATACAAGGGTACACTGGCGTTTTTCAGACCCTTCCAGAATTGGACAGAAAGAGGGGGGTGGGTGCTTCCAATTCATTGTGATGGCTTTACAAGCGTAAACCAGTAAAAGATTAATGCGTATTCTCCTGGCCATGGTCACTGATAGTTGTTCAACCAATGTTGGCAAACAATATCTTGGGTCACATGGTATATGTATCTTGATTACACATTTAATCACTTGAAGGACCTCTTGCCAGTATTGTTGTATTGCTGGACAGCTCCAAAAAATATGGAAAAACTCTTTTGGCTGGTGCGTGCATCACCAACACAGTGGGTAATATGCCACAGACATCCTCTGGAGCCTGTGAGGTGTATCGTATGCTCTGTGCAAAATTTTATATTGAACCATCTTATCCCTGACTGAGACCAGGGGGTCATCCTCCTCTAGTCCTGGGTTGTCCTCCCATTTCCTGTGGAGGGAGGACAACTCAAGACTAGCAACCATGAGTAGGTAGCCATAAAGTTGAGATGTGGGCTTCCTCAAGTCCTTCACTTGGAGGGTAGATTCCAATTCTGAGTACGATAAAGTTACCAGTTGACTCAGCTTCACTCATTTTCCACACCTGTATGGTGATGCACATGGAAGGAGTGAGGTGGTGTGGGGACTTTTCCCCCTAAATAACAGCCCCTGTAAAGCCTCCAGAGATTTGACAATTGCTGCCTCCAGCACTGTAGCAGAATTGGTTAGATCAGGCTTAAGCCACCAATGGGCAGTCACCAGCTGGGTATCCAGGAAATATTTATAACAAATGGGAAGAGCCTATCAAAGTCATATATTTGTATCTGGGTGGTTTTGATCCGCAGATAAAGGACATGAAAGTTGTTTAATGGAGTTTTTTTGAAAGCCACTGAGGAGAGTTTTTAAAAATATACGTGGATTTGGGGAGGACCTTCATTTTTAAGAGGTTTATTCGTCCAATTAGTGAAAGAGGTAGGTTGCTCCATGCCTTCAGTGACAGTCTAGTCTTAACCCCAGCCATCACAGGATCCAGGTTAAGTTTAACAATGTCCCTACTATGTCTGAATATCACAATTCCTAAATAGGTAAATTGGTCAACCCACTGCAGCAAGGGTGGGGGAGGGTGAGGATCTAGCCTCCTCGTCTACTGGAAACAGCTGGGAATTGTGCCAATTCACCCGTAAACCCTTGAAGGCTGAGAAGATGTTCATAATGCTAGGGGCACCCTGCAGGGTGGCTCCAGTGTCTTTCAAGAGGAGCAGTAAATTATCGGCATAGAGCCACCCCACTCGAAGGCCGGGAATCTCGGGTGAAATTCTGAGTGCTTCAGCAATGGGTTCAATGGCCAGGGCGAAGAGGGCCGGTGAGAGAAGGCATCCCTTTCTGGTGCCCCTCTGCAGGGGAAAGGGGACAGACAGCAAGCCATTAAGCTGTATGCTTGCTAAGGGGCCGGTGTGGAGTGTACGTACCCAATCAATAAATTTTAATGGGAATCCCATCCTCCTCATCACCTCCCCATAGATACGTCTATTCTACTGTATCAAATGCCTTTTCCATGTCTAGGGTGTCAATCGTTCTAGTACCTCAATTTGTGTGTGTGTGGGGGGGGCATGGGTATTGGAGAATAGTCTGCGTATGTTAATATCTAAGGACCTACCAGGCATAAAGCCCATTTGATCTGGGTCTACAAGGAATTTTATAACTTTTAGTCTGGTGGAAACAACTTGGTAAGGATCTTTGGTTTACAAATGAGAAGTGCAATTGGTCTGTAGGACGTGCACAGCTTGGGATTCTTATTGGGCTTAGGTATTATAATATGGGCTTCCTTCATGGAGGAAAGTAAAGTGCCTGCTAGTAAACAGGATTTAAACAATTCGGCCAGTCTTGGGGAAAGCAATTCATTGTGGGCTCTACAAAATTCCATGGGCAAGCCATCAGGGCCCGGGGCCTTACCCGCCGGGAAAGACTGTATGGCAGTTGTGATTTCTTCTGGGGTGATGTCTGTGACTAGAAGATTCCTCTCAGAATCCAAAGTGTCCAAAACTGAGGTCATGGGTGCAGGGTCAAAAGCATCCAGCAAGGAGGAAGTGTACATTGTAGTGTAGAATCGAGTGAATTCAGTCAGGATGTCATCCCGTGAGACAGCTGTTACTCTATCTGCTCTGAGGATCTCGGAGACAGCTGCAAGAGGTCTATTTTGTTGTGCTAGTAGTGCCAGTAATCTGCTGTTTTTATCCCCATACTCAAAATACTCCTGGCTTCCAGACTGTATGCCAAGTCTAGTGACTTCAGAGACATAAAGGTGCAATTCCCTCCTAAGTGAGGAGAGATGATCAAAACTTGCAGCAGTGGGTGATGCGGAGTACTGACCTAAGGCCCTATCAACCTGGTGTTGCAGTGAACAGACCATATCACAGTGTTCAGCTTTAACCACAGCCACAGCAGAGATGTAATGTCCCCTACTGTGAGCCTTGAACGCATCCCAAGTCACCTTTGGGGAGGCTGACTCTGCATTGATTACCCAATATTCCTGCATTTGAAGGGGAATTCGGTCATCAACCGACTCATGGTCAATCCAATGGGGTTGTAACCTCCAAAGGGCTGGACTTTGGGATCCTAATTGTCCATTTCAGCGTATTATTATGATCTGAAAGGCCAGAGGGAAGATAACATGCCTTTTGGATCTCGCTGAGAAGGGCTGTGTTTGCAAATGCCAGGTCTATCCATGATGAGGTCTTAAAGGTGGTAGAGAAACAGGAGTAAGTTCTATCTTGGGGATGTATCCATCTCCATACCTAAGTAAAGTCTGTGGAATGTGCCCAGGTGCCCAGATCTGCATTTGCGTTAGTTTGAGGTAAGGGCCTATCCAACTTTCATGATAGGATGGCATTGAAGTCACCCATTAACAGAGTTTGGGCGGGTCAATGTGGAGCCAACCTCTCATATAATTAGTACAGGGACCGCCCATGTCTAAGAGGGGTCAGGTAAACATTGACAATAATGTTTCCTGTTGTATATGGTCAACACCAACATAACATATTTCCCAAACAGGTCTAGATTGACATCATGAATTATACACAGTATTTGTTTACTGATCAGGATAGACACCCCGCAGGAGTATGTGGAGTAGGTCGCGTGAAATGCTTTTGTACCCACGTCTTTTTAAGAGCCATTACTCTGCCTTCCATTAAGTGGGTCTCTTGTAGCAATACTATGTGGGGATTGTGTATTTTCAAATATTGAAACAGCAGCGACCGCTTGTACTTGGAATTGAGCCCCCAGACATTCCATGACAAGATAGTCAAGGACTCTTTACCAGAATTGGTCATCGTGGAATATCAGGTTGGCAGAGGACCAGGATGAGGCCAGCAAGCCACTCTGCATTAAGGTTATCATAGAAAAGAGCATTGTCTGTGAGTCTTTAGATTAAAACAACAGTATATACATATAGATCCTTAAAACATATACTCTCCTCTCCCCCGGAAAAATAACTCCCTACCTTGACATCATAAAAAGAAAACACAACGGCCAAAAACAGGGGCCAAAAAGAAAAACCAATGCAGGGTTTGTTCCCATAGCTTGTTAACAAGGTGAAAACTTCAGTTCCCTGGAACCCCAAAAAGCCTTGCACAGTGGGCTGGTACAAGTGAAGCACACCCCAAGGAAACTTCTAACAGTACCTGTGTGAGTTCCAGCCGCAAGGTGGGGAGGGAAAACTGGGGTCAACTTCAACAGTGTGCCGTGTAGATGAGGTGCTCTGGTTCTGGAGCATGCGGTCAATGGCAGGATGCCAGCTTCCATGAATGGCTGCAACAGGCAGAATTGTAATCCAGTGGGGAGATCTTGAAGGGGATCAGTGGGAATCAAGCCAAGAAACAGCTGTAAAAGTAGCGGGTAGAATTGCCATCCACCACCCTAACCTTGCTGGGGTACAGGAGGCTGTATTTCAGGCCGTTCTCCTGGAGGCGCTTGCAGATCTCCGTGAAGGAGCAACAATGTTGCTGCACTTGAGGTGAATAGTCGGGGTACAGGGAGATCTTGGAGTTTTCAAATGAGAGCTCCGTGGCGTTTCTGGCGGCTACCAGCAATCTATTCCCATCCCGGTAGTTTAGGAGCTTAATCAGGAAGTGTCCAGGTGGAGCTCTAGGAATTGATGGGGTAGTGGGGACCCTATGGGCTTGCTCCACTACAAATGTGGGTGGGAGATCCGTGAGGCCTAGTTGTGAGGAACCCCTCAGCAAATTCAGCAGGTTTGGTGTCCTTGGCCCATTCAGGGAGCCCCACCACCCACAGATTATAATGTCAGTCTGTTCTCCATGTCCAAGGTCTTTTCATGCAAGGATTGTACCTGTTTTTGGGGGATTCACAGTTCCCTGGAGTCCATGTGCACCGTGTGTTCCATCCGAGAGATATGGGATTCCGCTTCAGATATCCAGGACCAAAATTTGCCCATATCGGGCCTGATTAGACTCACCTCCGTGGTTACCATTTCGATCTTGGCTGTAAGTGTCTGTCTCCTTCAGTGGGGTGATAGCAGCCATCAAGTCCGCCATTTTCTTTTCTTTTCTTTTCTCTTACCCGGAGCCATCTAGGAGATCAGCAGTAGCGGAAAATCGGAGAGGCACCTTTCGGACACCCGTATATGAGCTTAGAGGTGCCAACCACGATGGCAGGATGAATAAAAGGATTATGTAGAAGCTACTGCACGTCTGCCTTGCTTCACATCCGAACACACAACCCAAAGTATTGTCAGATCTTGCCACACATGGAGCATTCAGAATTCCTAATTGCGAATATAATAGCTAAAGTTCTTAGCTTTACTGTGCTCTAAGATTAGGTTCTTTACAAAAAAAACACACAATATCTGATATATAGCCAGCAGTGTCAATATGTGGATTAAAACTTGTAGCAAAGAATTCGAAAGGTATGTCTGTCCCATCATACTTGCTTCAGGTTCATTCCCGTCTAAGTGCAGTTACTGAACATACAGTGGAATGAATCTTTGTGGGTGCCAGAAAGGCCAAACTTAATCTGTTTGCAAACCCACAGCAGTGCTCCAGACCGGCTCCTTTACCGCGTCCACGGACTGACAACGTTCTTGCTCAAAGAAGCTCGTCTTTGCTCTTCAATGAACAAAATAAATGACTAGGAGCCACCACCTCTGTAAATGAGATATATATATTTTGCTATTTTTTTTTTTTATATATATTTTTATTTGTGTTATTTTCAAGCTTTTGAGTCTTGAGTAATTGATATGTATATTTCTTTTCTTTCAGATTTGATGCTACCTGGTATTTTGATGTCCTCTTTTGGTTTACCTGAGGTACAGCAGGGCACCCTATGTGCAATCACCTTAGTGGGAAACAGGTACACAGTATACAATATGTAATCGGGTAGAATAGATCATATTTTTTTATTCTTGGACATGTTGCTATACTTTTTTTTTTTTTTTTTTTTTGTAATTGGCATACTACTTGCTTTACTTTTATTTTTTTTAAATTTTATTTTTATTCACCATAAAGGGTAACTAGAAGCGTACAGTAAGCATTGAGTACATAGATATATAAAAAGAGATACCGGCGCACAGATATATTGTGTTGATTGGGTCTGCTGCAGTCAAAATAACCCCTTTTTAGATGGATTATTTATATATGAAATATATGGACTGCGCCAACCTTACAAGGACATTTAATTATATTCTTCGCCACTATTTTGAATTAGCATGCTTTAATTCAAAATAGTCCACATCACAATTAGTGCGGACTGGTTGGTTGGATTGAGAACAGTCTTTTAAAGACCATTTAAGAGAAATAAGGAGGGTGAATTTCCGTAGTGGGGACAAACACAAAGCCAAAACATACAATGAGCTTTATAACTGCCTCAATCTAGCCAATACAAAAAAAAACTCCAAAAGTTATGAAACAAAAAAAAGTTACGGCTGTACATACTTTCATTTGTGGGAAAGTAGTCCATACAGTAAAACATGTTTTGTTTATGTGATGTGAAAGTAATTCATGAAGTTGCTGTTAGAGTGTAAGAGCATATTCACACCATATGTGTAAGCTGTGTTGGGCAACATTGAGTAACGCAGGCTCCAGCCTAAAAGATATTAGAATTCTAGAAGAATCTTTATAGAATTCTCACAGTTAAAATGACTAATGTAGTTGTGCTGTATGGTACAGTTAAAAAGAATTTTAATATCCTCAGTAAATAACAGGACTTCAAATAAGTTTTTTTTATTTTGTTCTAATTAAAAATAGATGTAGAGTAATCATGTTTTATTCTTCTACAGGGCCCCTGTGGCAATAGGTGTGGCTACTATGTCTACAAAAGACATGCTGGCTTCAGGAATGAAGGGCAAAGGTTTCAACATTTTGCACACCTATAAAGATCAGCTTTGGTAAATAGGTTATTTTTATCTTTTACCGTGAGTAATAACTGATTAAATTAGATAAATACAATTCTTTCTCGTGTTATGAGGAATCTCTAATAGGCACTCTGCCTACTCTTTTGTTGTTTGTTGTTTGTTGTTATTGTGGTGTGAACAGAAATGTAGGAAAATTATCTCATACTTGATCTATTTTGTAATGTGAATGTATAGCCTTAATTGGTCAAGCCAATATTTAGAATAAGGTAGAGGAGTTCTAGAAAAGGTAACATGAGAGATCTCTTCACCTCTGTTCCCATTTGCTAGTCATATAATGTATAGTTATACTATTTGGCACTAGATCGTTGTAAAAGTTATTTTGTCATCTTTTGTTCTTGATATTTATAGTGGGGAGTTTCTAATGGAAATAATTTAAGGCCCTCCACATATATTACTAATTTAGCCATAATTTACAGATGCAGGTGCGAAGCTATACAATGACCTAAAAATAAATCAGCTTTTTTTACTTACGCGTTTTTATCTACAAAGTTAATTGTCTAGTGCTAGGCCATTCATTCTACTATTTCTGACATTTAAATGTTGTGTCAGGGCTTATGGTGACGAGTCATGTCCTCCTAACATTCCACCAGAGGAGATCGAGGTTGCACCATCTGCCAACCTGGAGGAAGGTTATTTAGACTCTGAAAGCCCAGCTTATATCACAGAGTTGGAAAATCTGCACCTGGAGGAAGTTTCAGCAACAGTCCAGCAGGAAAGTGGAGAAATAAAATTGAGTACTGAGACATTCCAGGAAGAGAAAGCAGAAATACCCTATGTGGAGAACTGCAATACCTCCTTACAAGGTTGTAATATTTCTGTTTATTTAAACCGCTGAATGGACAATACATATACTATTTATTGTAGAACATGCTTTTGACAAAACAGTATTTAATTGATAAAGCATATACATTATGTGTTTAATTTCAGATTTTAGCCATTATTTAGAAATCTTGTTTACATGCCAGGGTTAGTACAGCTCCTGCTGTATTTATGTGCCACTCAGATGTGAGTGCTACAGCACAGCGATCTCTTCTCCACCTCTCCCTATTCCCGGACATTCACAAAATTAGGCCTAGGGCAGTTTTGTGATTGGCTGGGAGAAGAAGGCAGACCTCAGCGCTGTGGGACTTTGAGAATTGCAACGGTTAATTGCAAGTGGTCTGGAAGTACTGCAGAATCTACTAATCCCAATAACACATTTGCCAGTTGCAGAAAACCTGTGGGACAGAAGGCTATTGTTGTGCCAATCAAATTGTATAACTCTTTTAATCCTAGAAAGTTTGTTGCACCTGTATTTGGGTTTTAAAGCATAACTACAATTACAAAATTTGTGTTTGATAAACTGCTCCACAAATATTGTGTGACATAAAAATTTGAAACGGTCAACATTTTAAGTATTTTTCCATAAAACAAATAATGTTGATTTTTACATGTATGTGAGACATATGAGAATGAATTCAGCTACAAGTGGTTAAAGCTGTAGTAAATCGCACAAAAAAAAAAAAAGAACAAAATGGGCCTTGGACAGTTTAAGTCATAATGTGTTAGTATGCATTGCATATTTTTACATTTTTTTTTTATTTTGATCACTTTTATTCCTATTACAAGGAATGTAAACATCCCTTGTAATAGGAATCTATTGTGACAGGTCCTCTTTATGGAGAGGTGCCGGGTCAATAAGACCCCACATCTCTCCTCCAGGCTGGAAAGCATGAGAATGAGAAAAAAAAATTCACCGATCTCATGCGGACAGCCGTGATCGCGGCTTTGTTTACATCCGGAACCCGGGCGGGATGTCATAACGTCGCGCCTGGGCCTCCGACAGTCATAGAGATGACTGGTGACCATCTGGTCACTGGAAATCTCTATTGCCGTCATCCGGCGCCGGCTGATTTTTCTCCGGGCCCCTGACATGACATGACATGACATATATTTTTCTTTATTATACATCATGGACACAGAGCCATAGTATTTAAGTATATGGGTATATAGGTACCTTCAGGTGATGGACACTGGCACACCCAAGACAAGAAGTTCACTCCCTATAGAACCCCCCCTCCTCCCAGGAGCACCTCCGTTTTTTCGCCAGTGTCTAAGGTATTGGTCATGAGTGAAGATGTGCTCTGAAGACCTCCGCTGGAGGAATCTCTATTGGATTTAAACAGCCTCCACAGACCAGATCCATCCAAAGTGTCACTGAGGCCAAGGTGGATGGTACCCAGGCCTCGTATAAGCAGATCAAGGTTTTGCCTGTAACGCATCTCCTTGGAGGGCTGGACCCTGGGACACAGTGCCTTGATCATGCTCACATTACCTATAGTTTTTCCTGGTGGGGTGCTATACAGGTCCAAGGGAAGGGAACCCCGATGACACGGGACCCGGTCCTTGAAGGTTTGCTAAACATAGCCCACTGTGATGGGTGAAGTTTGGATCTGTCCGTCATCAGCATTATCCTGCAGTGAGGATAAGGTATGGGAAGAAGGCTAGGAACTGTAAAAATTCCACCTATAGTTTTTCTTCCTTGAGTAAAATGTTGTCATGCCTTAAGTTCTCCACTAGAGGCAATAAATGCACATAACTTTTGTACGTTGCCTCTCAGTTCAGCTCTGCGTCAAGCAACATGTGTGTGGTCTCGTTCATGCAGCATTGTTCAGGGGGGATTCCGATCCAGGAATAAGTTTGCCATTGGCTGCATTTTTTTCCCCCCTGAGGGGAACTAAGGGGCTGGGAGATACAACAGCAGTTTGTACTCTCCAATTCCCCCCCCCCCCCCCTTTTCTCAGGGGTGTGGCGGATTTCCCTATATTGTATTTTTATGCTGCCTCGATCCGACCTCCCCACCCCTGCTGACTGACAGACCCGAATGCCGCCAGCACACGCATGGGAACTGCTTGAAATTTTAAAATGGGGGGGAGGGGCTTAAACATGGTGCCATGTGCATGGGGACACTGAGCCCAAAATACAAACTCTCCTCACCTAGTAGCTGAAGAGTACAGCTGCTGATCAGGCCTTCCCAATTAGAGGAAATACATTTTTACTCAGCACCAGGCTGAACTTTTAGTGGCATTGTATAGTTAGACTATTGCTCAGCAAGTAGTGCATTTACTTAGTGTCTCTGCTTTTTGTGCTTAGGACTATGCCTCCCAAAAAGGCCAGTGCAAACCCCTCAAAAAAGGTACCTAAAGCATCACCCCAAAGGAATAGGAAGTGTGGTGCATCCCCAGCGGGGTGTCAGGGTGAGCAGCGCTCTTTGAACCCTGGTGTGTTTGTGTCCTGTCCTTTGCTGTGTGGTACATCCCCTTCCCCCACCTCAGACCCTTTATTGAGGGAGCAGTGGGTAGAGGATGAGGTATTACCCTCAGGGTATCAGGAGGTAAGGCAATCCAATGACTCCTCTTCTGAGGGGAATCAACGGTAGATGAACCCTTTTTAGCCTCGCAATCTGAAAAGTTGCTGGTACAGTCTCTTACAGAAATGGTTCTTGCTGCTTTCAAACTGCCCCAAATAGAGTCAGCTGAAAGTTCAGTTTTCTTCTTTGGGTTCCTTAAAACCTCCACAGACTTTGCATGCGTTTCCCATCCATGCATTACTGAAACAGCTTATTTATGTTGAATGGGATCATCTGGATAAGCATTTTCTCCCTCCAAAAAGGTTTTCAGTACTTTATCCTATGGAGGAGAAATTCAACGAAAGATGGAATGTACCAGCGGTTGATACTGCCATATCAAGTGTGTATAAAAGTGTAACTTGTCCAGTAGACAATGCTCAAATGCTTAAGGATCCAACCGATAAAAGATTGGAATTCCTGTTGAAATCCTCTTTTTCTTTGGCAGGTGCAGTTGCTCACCCTGCAGTCGCTGCAATAGGCATCTGTCAATCCCTGAAGGACCTGTACAACAGGCCTGGGACTTGGCCAAACTGCCAAGAGCATTATGTTTTGCCATCAAGGATTCTATCCACCAGGCGTCTCGCCTTGCGCTTGTGCTGGTGCACATGCGAAGGATCCTGTGGTTAAAAAAATGGTCAGCTGAAGCACCATGTAAAAGGCTCCTGACTGGTTTTCCTTTTCATGGGGATTGGCTATTTTGGTGATGATTTGGACAAATACATCCAAAAGATTTCAGATGGGACAAGTACTTTTTCCAGTCAAAAGAAGGAGTAAACGCCCTGGCTCTTTCTCCAGCGCCAGGGGCATCGGCTTCTAGGCAGTTGCAAAGGACTCCTCCGTCAGAGTCTAGTGGAAAACCTCAGAGTCAGACCCAGGCACAAAAGAAGTCCTGGGGGCAGAAACTTGCAATACAGAATTCTAAAGCCTCATTATGAAGGGGCGCCCCTGCTCGCCAGGGTGGAGGGGGAAGACTTCTACAGGTCATCTCCACGATAACTCTAGGGTACAAACTGGAATTTCAGGAATTTTCACTGCCTCTTTTTTTGAGTTCAAACGTTCCCAAAGATCCAGAGAAAAGGCAGTCTGTTTCGGGCATTAGACCGATTACTGGCTCAAGGGGTGATCATGTAAATCCCCACAGAAGAGCAAGGTTTTGGGTTCTATTCAAACCTCTTTACGGTACCAAAACCGAATGGAGATGTCAGACCCATTCTAGATCTAAAGACTCTAAATCAGTTCCTGAAGATCCGCTCTTTTCACATGGAGTTGATCAGGTCGGTGGTTTCTATTCTACCAGGAGGAGAACTTCTGGCGTCTATCGACATCAGGGATGCATATCTGCATATTCCTATATTTCCTGCTCTCCAAAGGTTTCTGCGTTTCAAGGTAGGACAGCATCATTTTCAGTTTGTTGTCTTGCCCTTCGGGCTGGCTACAGCACCCCAGGTATTTACAAAAGTTCTGGCTCCACCTCTAGCCAGGTTAAGGGCGCAGGGCATAACAGTCTTGGCGTACCTGAATGATCTATTGCTAATAGACCAGTCGGTGGCCCGTTTGGAGCAAAGCGCGCGCATTACAACCAAATACCTGGAAAATCTAGGTTGGATTCTCAACCTAGAGAAGTCATCCTTAAACCACTAAAAAGGCTGGAGCACTTGGGTCTGATCATAGACACAGCCCAGAAAAAGGTATTCTTGCTTCATGTAAAGATCCACGCCATAAGACCTGGTGTAGATGGTCAGGTCGAAAAGAGATCCCTCCATTCCCCTTTGCATGAGTTTGTTAGGAAAGATGGTGGCTTCATTCGAAGCGGTTCCCTATGCCCAGTTCCATTCAAGACTTTTGCAAAACAGTATCCCGTCTGCTTGGAACAAAATGGTTCACACTCTAGACTTGCCAATGCGGCTGTCCTCAAGGGTGTTCCAGAGCCTCAGTTGGTGGTTGGTAACCCGGAATCTGCTGAAAGGAAAATCCTTCAGACTAGTTATCTGGAAGGTGGTAATGACAGATGCCAGCCTTTCAGGTTGGGAAGCATTAATAAAAAAAGACAACTGTCCAGGGACAGTGGTGAAGAACTGAAAGAACCTTGTCCATCAACATCCTAGAGATTCGGGCAGCATGTCTGGCTCTGAAGGCCTGGACATTCAGGTTACAGGGTTGTACTGTCAGGATCCAATCCAACAATGCCACAGCTGTGCCTTATATCAATCACCAAGGGGGCACCAAGAGTCTTGCAGTGCAGAGGGAGGTGAACCACATCCTAACTTGGGCAAAAAGGAATGTTCAGTGCCTTTCAGCAGTTACTCCCGGGGGAATGGTCCCTTCACCCCAACATGTTTACCAAAAATGGGGGACTCCGGACATAGATCTTCTTGCATTCAGGTTCAACATGAAGTTGGTCAACTTTGTGTTCAGGACAAGGGATCCACTTGCATGCGGAACAGATGCATTGGTGACCCTGTGGGATCAGTTCTCACTGATTTATGCATTCCCCCCAATTCAGTTGCTGCTACGGCTTCTTTGCAGGATGAAGCTGGAAAGAAAGCCGGTAATTCTTGTAGCCTCAGTATGGCTGAGAAGGTCCTGGTATGCAGAAATCCACCAAGTCTAGACCTACTCTCACAGGGGCCGATATTCCATCCTACCTTACAAACTCTAAATTTAAGGGCTTGGCTATTGAAACCCTCATTCTGAAGAAACGTGGGCTATCTGGATCAGTTATCTCTACCTTGACTAATGCAATAAAGCTGGCTTCCAGAATCGTATTATAGAGTTTGGGGGGCTTATGTTTCCTGGTGTAAATCCAAGGGTTGGCACCCTCAAGTATAGCATAGGCAGAATTCTTGCCCTTCTACAATTAGGGGTAGAGATGAAGCTGGCCTTGATACTATTAAAGCGGTTTTGTACAGAAAATTGCAAGTTCATCTTATTCAAATGGCTTTGGAACATAGATGCAGTTATGACCATTGAAATAAAATAATATGCAGTATTTACCTTTTTTATTTTTAATGTTTATGCCGACTTCCGGGCTCTCCTCCCGTGGGAGTAGGCGTGTTTATCGGCTTCGCAATGGTCCCTGGGAACTTTTTTAGCCATTTCCCAGGAATCCGTGGGGGACACAGTCAAGCCGAAATTGCCATTTTGAAAGTGGGCAGGCAGCTCTATCAGCCATTACCACTATAGCACATGAGGCAAAAGGAAGGAAAACAGAGGACACTCAATGAGCATGTGCGAGATGGAGCGGTGGATGCTGGGAGCTCAGTGTCATCGCATCCAGGAAGTAAATGCCTGTGGGCTTCAAACGCCCACAGTGAAAATTGAAACCGCCAGACTGCTTTTTTAAAAGTTTTCCTTAGCAATGAAATCGTCACGCCGGGGGTTAAAAAGACGCCGATCGTGGCTGCAAAGACACCGTATGAATCGCCCAACAGTGACACAGGTAAAAAAAAAAAAAAACGGCAGTGGAATCCTGCTTTAAGGGCCAAGCCTCGGCCTTATCGGTCTTATTTCAAAGACCGCTTGCTTCACATTCTTTAGTCTGGGTTTTTATGAAAGGAGTAATGCGGCTTAATCCGCCAGTTAGATCACCTTTGAACTCTTGGGACTTGAACTTTGTTTTTTCAGTGTTACAAAAACAGCCTTTTGAACCGATACAGCGTACTCCCCTTAGTCCTGACAAGAAAGTTTAGTATTCTTGGTTGTTATATCATCTGCAAGGAGGGTTTCGGAATTGGCTGCTCTTTCTGGTAAAGAGCCATATTTGATTATTCACAAGGACAGAGTCGTGTTGCATCCTCGTTCAAGTTTTCTGCCTAACGTGGTTTCAGGGTTTCACCTGAACCAAGACATTGTCCTTCCATCGTTTTTTCCAAAACCATGTTCTAGGGAAGAGAAGTCACTACATTGTCTTGATGTGGTGAGAACGGTCAAGGTCTATTTAGAGATGAGTGCTCAGATCCGGAAGAGTGATGTCTTATTTGTGCTGCCAGAAGGTCCTAGGAAAGGACAAGCAGTGTCGAAATCCACTATTTCTAAGTGGATTCAGCAAGTTATAATTCAGGCTTATGGTTTAAAGGTTAAGATTGCGCCTTTTCAAGTCAAGGCCAAGTACCAGAGCAGTTAGTACTTTGTGGGCAGTACATCACCAGGCCTAGATCTGTAAGGCCGTAACTTGGTCTTCAGTACATACATTCACCAGGTTTTATCAGGTGGATGTAAAAAGGCATGAGGATATTGCATTTGGGTGCAGTGTGCTGCAGGCAGCAGTATAGGTCCTCAAGTCTGTGGGTGCCCTGCGGGTTGTCTCCCTCATGGGAGGTCCCATATAGGCAATACTATGGCTGTGTCCTGTGATGTACGATAAAGAAAATAGGATGTTTATAACAGCGTAAAATCCTTTTCTTGACGTATATCACGGGACATAGGGGTCCCGTCCTTCTTTTGGGATTTGTGTATATTGCTTTGCTACAAAAACTGAGGTACTCCTGGGAGGAGGAGGGGTTATATAGGGAGTGGACTTCCTGTCTTGGGTGTGCCAGTGTCCATCACCTGAAGGTGCCTATATAGTTAATACTATGGCTTGGTGTCCCATGATTTACTCCAAGAAAAGGATTTTACAGGTAAGCTGTTATAAAGATCCTATTTTTCCAGTAGCAGAACAGGGAGGATTACAGATCAAAGGCTGCTCATATACATATACATATATATGTCATATACTACTTTAATTAAATCTGAATTTATACCTATCCAGAATAAAGGTACTAAAGGAGGAAGTAGGCAGCTACAGTAGAATGAGTTTAACATCTGTATTAAGCCCCATACACACGGTCGGACTTGTACAAACTTTTCCGTGGACTTTTGTACAAAGTGTGTTGTCCACAAGTTTGTATTGCATACACACGGTCGGACTTTTTGACAACAAACACGAACGTAATGACGTCACAACGTACTGACGCCGTTTCAAAAGAGGACGTTCAATGACTCCAGCGCCACCTTTGGTCAACTTCTGTATTGTAGTCTGATCGTTTGCAATGGTTCTGAGCATGCGTGTTTGTACCTTGTACAAAAGTCCGATGCTTTTGCATACACACGGTCGGACTTTGCTCCATCGGACTTCTGTTGTCAAAAAGTTTGTCCGTTCGCAGAGCCAACAAAAGTCCGATGAAAACAGAAAAAGTTTGTCCGATGGAGCGTACACACAGTCGGATGTTGCTCCAAAACAGCTAATTTGCATGTTTGTTGTCAAAAAGTCCGACCGTGTGTACGGGCCTTTAGTTTTGTTTCATCAAAGCAACTGATTTACCTTATTCTCATAAAAAAGTTGTACAAGCTAGGACCTGGGTTACTCTGTGGATAAGTACTTGTCTAAAGAATAGATATCAGTGTACGGTAAAAGGGGTTTAATTCAGAAGAGACCAGCGGTATACCATAATGCTCTGTACTAGGTCATGTTCTGTTTAATCTGTCTACACGTAATATAATTGAAGGTTTGGTGGGCATATAGTCTGTAGCAATGATAACTGTGTCCTCCCAGCCAGCAGGGCTATGCATTACTTTTACTGACACATTCTGTAAAAGTTGTTCCTGAACTATGTTGGATATCGGACAGCCCGATAACCCTTTTCTATTCTACATTTTGTTGGCTTGAGAGTCCAGAATGATCCATATTCCTTTTAACGGTGGCACCATAAAATAATATTTTGATAGATGTTTATCCATTCTTATCACATTTTAGAAACCTTTAATCGTACATTACGGGACACAGTAATTACTGTGTGGGTTATAGTCCACCTTCAGGTGCTGGACACTGGCACACCATAAATCAGAAGTTGCCTCCCTATATAACCCCTCCCATACCGGGACCATCTCAGTTTTTTCCGCCAGTGTCTAAGGTGTTGGTCACAAGTAGAGATGAGCCGAACACCCCCTGGTTCGGTTCACAGCAGAACATGCAAAAAATTTGTTCAAACACCTTTAAAGTCTATAAGTAACGAACATGAATAATCAAAAGTGCTAATTTTTAAAGGCTTATATGCAAGTTATTGTCATAAAAAGTGTTTGGGCATCTGGGTTCTGTCCCAGGAGACATGTATCAATGTAAAAAAAAAAAAGTTTTAAAAACTGAAGTTTTTTTTGGGAACAGTGATCCTAATAATGCTTGATAATGCTTAAAGTGAAACAATAAAAGTGAAATTTTCCTTTTAAATTTCGTACCTGGGGGGGTGTCTGTAGTATGCCTGTAAAGTGGTGCATGTTTAGAACAGCCCAAGAGCAAAATGGCATTTCTAAAGGAAAAAAAAGTCATTTAAAAGTGCTCCCGGCTATAATGAATTGTTGGTCCCGGCAATACACATAAAAGTCATTGAAAAAAAACGGCATGGGATTCCCCCACAGTCCATTACCAGGCCCTTTGGGTCAGCTATGAATATTAATGGGAACCCTGAACCAAAAAAAAAAAAAAAAATTGTGTGGGGGTCCCCCCAAATTCCATACCAGGCTCTTCAGGTCTGGTATGGATATTAAGGGGAACCCCGCGCCAAAAGTGGAAAAAATGGCGTGGAGCTCCCCAAAATCCATACCAGACCCCTCAGGTCTGGTATGGCTTTTAACCACTTAAGGACCAGCTTCGTTTAGAGATTTTGGTGTTTTACATGTTTTTAAAACTTTTTTTTTTTTTTGCTAGAAAATTACCTAGAACCCCCAAACTATATATATATATATATATATATATATATATATATATATATATATATATATATATATATATATATATATATATATATATATATATATATATATATATAGACATATAGACAACAGGCGATTCCCTCCACCACTGCCGACGGCTCCGTTAAGTGGCGGAGGGCACCGGATCATGGTGGGAGGGGGAGACCCTCTCCTGCCACCGATTAAAAGTGATCTCACGACCAATCCACCGCAGAGACCACTTTTATCTTGTAGTGGATCGCCTACTTGCCATAACGATATCCTCTTTTAAACAGCCGCTGTTAAACCGCGGTGGGTGGGACTGTAAGTGGTAAGGGGAACCCTGCACCAAAATGTCAAAAAAAATGGTGTTGGCCCCCCCAAAAATCCATACCAGACCCTTTATTCGAGCACGCACGTGGCAGGCCGCAGGAAAAGAGGATGGGACGAGAGAGCGCTCCCCCCTGAACCTGGTACAGGCCACATGCCCCCCCAAAGCACTATGTTGATGGGGGCAAGGGCCTTATCCCCACAATCCTTGCCCGGTGGTTGTGGAGGTCTGAAGGCGGGGGGCTTATCGGAATCTGGAAGCCCCCTTTGGAGGCGGGTCGGTCGCATTTTATTATTTTTTTTTGTTGTTTTTTTTCGGTCCGTCGGAGGAGCAAGAGAAGAGGAAGAAGACTTTGTGGGATGTTTTTTCATTTTTTAATAAAGGACTTGTCCCAACCCGTGTCATGTCATTTTTTTTACAATTTTCACACTTTTTTTTGTGAAATGGTAGGGGTACATTTGTACCCCATTAACATTTCACACAGGGGCACTGGGATCTGGGGGTCCCCTTGTTAAAGGAGGCTTCCAGATTCCGATAAGCCCCCCGCCTGCACACCCCCACAACCACCAGGCAAGGGTTGTGGGTGATGAGGCCCTTGTCCCCATCAACATGGGACACGTGCTTTGGGGGGCTACCCCAAATCACCCTCCACATGTTGAGGGCATGTGGCCTGGTACGGTTCGGGGGGGGTTCTCTTGTCCCCCCCTCCTTTTCCTGCGGCCTGCCAGGTTGCGTGCTCGGATAAGGGTCTGGTATGGATTTTTGGAGGGGGCACCCCCACACCATGTTTTTTTTTTTTTTCTTTTTAAATGTTAGCACGGGATTCCCCTTAAAATCCATACCACACCTGAAGGGCCCGGTATGGAATTTTTTATTTTATATATATTTTTTTTTTTTACATTTTGGTTTGGGCTTCCCCCTTAATATTTATACCAGACCCAAAGGGCCTAGTAGTGGAATGTGGGGGAATCCCATGCCATTTTTTTTTTTCAATTACTTTTATGTTTATTGCCAGGACTGACAATTCATTATAGTTGCAAGTACTTTTAAATGACTTTTTTTCCTTTTTAGAAATGTAATTTTGCTCTCGGACTGTTCTTAACACGGGAAACATGCGCCACTTTACAGACATAATATAGGCACCCCCCAGGTACGAAATGTAAAGAAATATTTCACTTTTATTGTTTAACTTTAAGCATTATTAAAATCACTGCTCCCAAAAAAGTATGTGTTTTTTTTTTTTTTTTTTTTTAAACCTTTTTTTACATTGATACTTGTCCCCTGGGGCAGGATCCAGGTCCCCAAACACTTTTTATGACAATACCATAAGCCTTAAAAATTGGTACTTTTTTGATTTCTCCCATAGACTTTTAAAGGGTGTTCCGCTTTTGAATTTGCCGCGATCACCCCAAATTGTTCGCTATTCGGTGAACAGGCGAACACCCGATGTTCGAATCGAACTTGGGTTCAACCCAAACATCGGTATCATCCCTAGTCACGAGTGAAGATGTGCTGTGCTGAGCTCTACTGGGACTAGCTTTGCAGCCGGATCCATTCAAAGTGTCTTTTAGGCCAAATTGGTGCCCGGGCTTCGTATCTGAAGAAACAAGGTTTTGCTTGTAAACCCTTTTTAGAGAGCTTGACCCCGGGATCCAGTACTTTTGGTATTAAGGCCTTAAAGTTTTACTGGTGGGGTGCTATTACAGGTCCAGGATTGTGGGTTCCCTGAGGGTTCTTGGTTCCTGAAGGTTTGTTAACGGAACCCACCGTAAAGGGTGAAGATTGGGTCTGTTGGTTTTACCACAGAAAGAGGAGTGGAGTTTTCCAAGGAATTTTTAAATCTTCTTATGAAATGTCTCCTTTAAAGTAAATGTTGTCATGCCTAAGTGACACCACCTGGGGCTGTATGGAGCACGCACCTTCTCATGCTTTGCTCAGAGATCACGCTGTGTCACAGAAGCAGCAGACTTTTTTCCTCTGGCTAGCAGGCAGACCTCCGGTAAGTTTGGAGGTTTTGCTTCCTCCAGACACTCCCACCCGGGCTGAACTCTTCCTCTCTTGATGAGGCCGAGTATAAGAGAACTGAAAACGATCATGCCGTTTTCTTTCACCAACCCTGCTTGGCGGCGGCTACCAGGTCTCCTCCATGCCATCCCTCCCTCCCTCACTCACAAGCCGATCCCGTTGGATGGGAGGCCCGTGCTTGTGTGGGAAAACTTTTTTTTTTTTTTTTTTTTTTTAAAGAGAAAGGAAGGGGGCACGATGCAAGGTGGGGCTTAGCGCGGCTTGGGGGTCTCCAACGCGGGATTGCGTTTTAAAAAACAAACAAAAAAAACTCCATTTGTGCTGGCTGCAAAATTATCGTAGAGACAACAGGAAAGAGGAGCATGAAAGAGGTTTTAATGACACAGGCATTTTCCTATTTGACACACTTACTTACTATTTGCATCAGGCTGAGCATTAATAGCGGTGGCAGGGCTGGACTATTGCTTAAGCAGTGGATACGATTTCTTCTGGTAGTACCTTTTGCTTTGTGCATCGGGCTAAGGTCAGAAGGAGGGGTCGAAACACACCCAAAAAAGAGCTAAAAGGGTCTCCCTCAAGCTCTGGAAAGCTTACTCATCTCTACAAATGGCATCCTCCCCTGAGAGAAGGTGGCTGGACAGAGTGAGCATTGGGGCCATGAAACTTTTGCAACTGTTTATTTTACTAAAAAGATCTTTTTTTTTCCTTAGCCATGGTAGATTGTAAAGAAAAGAAAAAAGTTAAGCGATTTTAATCGCATCCCAGTGTGGGTCAAAATGTGACAGGTTCTCTTCCATTGCCCAGGACCTTCAAACTAAGAAACGAGGGGGGGGGGGGGGGCAGACTAATTCCCTCAGGGGACCGTGGTGAGGTTGATGACTCCTCTTCTGAGGTGTCAAATGCGGGAGAATCAGCTGTTTCAATCTTAAGACTGATGGTGCAATTTCTTGCTGAATGGTCCGCTCCACATTTATGCACCCTTAACTGAATGTTTGGGTTCGCTAAAGCTTCCTCAAGCTGTGCATGCCTTTTTCCTGTCTGTTGATTGCTGGAAAAGCTTTTTTTGTATCTGAGAGGATCACCTAGATTAGCATTATTTTCCCTCCTAAAAAGTTTTCACACATCCTATGGTGGAGGAAATTCACTAAGTAGGGTATACCAGCAATTAACGCTGTTATATCCTCTGTGAATAAGAGTTTGACTTGTCCGGCAGACAATGCTCAAATGCTTGGGGATCCAATGGATAAAAAGTTGGAATTCCTATTATTAAAAAACAAAATAAAAAAAAAACACTTTTTTTTCTCTGGCAGATTGAGTGTCTCAGTGTGACAGTAATTGCTTAACCAGTTGAGATCCGCGCTATGACAGCTACAGCGCGGACCTCCTTTGCCGGGACGATGTCAATAGAGCACGCGCTCTGTGATCGGCGAGTCTATGAGACTCGCCTGATCATGGATCCGAGCAAGGGGTCGATTCCCGACCCCTTACCACGTGATCAGCTGTCAGCCAATGACAGCTGATCATGTGATACAACGGAGCTGGTAATCGGCTATTATTCCTCCTCGCGCTGACAGTCCCGATCACGGCCAGCCCTGCCAGTGCCCACCTGCCCCCTGCCAGTGCCACCCATCAATAAATAAGTGCCCCCCGTCAGTGCCACCCAGCAGTACCCATAGTGCCACCCATCAGTTCCCGCAATCTGCCTCAACAACGGTGCTGCACCCCACATATCTGTGCCCATTAGTGCCGCCCATCAGTGCCCAGCAGTGCCATCTTATCTGTGCCCATCAGTGCCGCCTTATCTGTGCCCATCAGTACTACCTTATCTGTGCCACCTTATCTGTGCCTATTGGTGCCACCTTAACTATGCCTATCAGTGCCGCCTCATCAGCGCACTTCAATGAAGGAGAAAAATGACCTGTTTGCAAAATTTTATAACAAACTATTAAACATGATTTTTTTATTTTGCATCTTTTTTTGTTTGTTTAGCAAAAAATAAAACTCCCAGCTGTAATTAAATACCACCAAAAGAAAGCTCTATTTGTGGGAAAAAAATGATAAAAATTTCATTTGGGTACAGTGTTGTATGGCCGCGCAATTGTCATTCAAAGTGCATCAGCACTGAAAGCTGAAAATTGCTCTGGGCAGGAGGGGGGTTTAAGTGCCCAGTAAGCAAGTGGTTAATCATTGAGAGACCAGTTTAAAAGGTGTTCAAGGTTATCCTGCTCAGCAGGCCCAGGATCTGGCAGCTTTATGTTTTCAAAAGTGGCTATGAGAGATTCTATCTTTCAGGCCTTGCGCCCTTCACTAAGCACCATGCAGAAGATCCTGGCTAGTCTTCCTTTTTGCAGTGAAACAGCTATTTGGGGATTTTTTGGATAACGCATCCAAAGAAATTCTAGTGGAGCCCCTTTTGCCATTTAAGAAAAGGAGTAAATGTGTTTTTCATTTTAAAGCTCCTTCTGTGCCAGGGGCATCAGCCTCCAGGCAGTCAACTTGGCTTCTGCTGTCAGATTCAAAAGGTAATCCTCAGGGCTAACCCCAGGGACAAAAGCGCTCTTGGGGGAGGAAACATACAGGATACTGAAGCCTCCTTATGAGGAGGCGCCCCCGCTCGCTCAATAGGGGGAATTCTGCAGTTCTCAAGGATCTGACAGGAAGAGTGTCAAGACGAATGGGGGACTTCCTCAATAGCTCCAAGGTACAAACTTGAGTTCCAAGAGTTCCCGTCTCCTCGTTTGCTCAGATCAAACCTTCCTAAGGATCCAGAGAAAAATAAGTCTTTCTCTCAAGCATTGGACCATCTTTTGGCAAAAAGTGATCATGGTGGCCCCCATGTAAGAGCAGAGTTTGGGGCTTGGTTAAATCCAGATTGACATTCTGGATCTCAAAAATCTAAATTCTATTCCTGAATTTAACCACTATTTTTTCGCATGGAGTCAATCCAATCAGTTGCCTCCATCCTACACGAAGGAGAACTTCTGGCGTCAATCGACGTCAAAGATGCATACCTATGCCTATTTCCTCGCTCACTAGTAATATCTACTTTTCAAGGTGGAAAATCTTAATTTTCAGTGTGTAGCTCTGCTTTCTGGTCTAGCTACTGCACCTTGAGTGTTTTACAAAGGTTCTGGCCCCTCTTCTAGCCAGATTAGGGGCCCAAGGTATAACGATTATGGTTTACCTGAATGATCTGTTCTTGATAGTCCAGTTGGTAGCTTGCTTAGACCAAAGTATGGTCACCACATTCAACTACCTGGAATATCTAGGTCGGATTTTCAGCCTAGGAGAAATCTTCTTTAAAACCATGAAAAGGGCTAAGATACTTGGGTCTTTTCATAGGTACACCCAGAAAAGGGTATTCTTGTCCCAGGCAAAGATAATCGCCATAAAGGAACTGATTTAGGTGGTCGAAGCAAGGTGAATTCTTCTATTCAACTTGGCATGAGGTTGTTGGGAAAGTTGGTGGCTTCATTTGAGTCTGTTCCTTATACTCAATTTAATTTGAGACTGCTGCAAAACCTTATCCTATTGGCTTGGAACAAAGGATTCAAGCTCTAGTTTCCTAGTGTGTGTGTGTGACTCCATAGCCTACGGCCACATCGCCCTCAAAGCGCCCAATCTTGTCTGATCTTGGAGGCTAAGCAGGGTTGGGCCTGGTTAGTACCCGGATGGACCACTTAGAAATACCAGGTACTGTAGGCTGGGTACACTGGAGCCTCAGTTTTTTGGTTAATTTCCAAAAATCTGCAAAGGGGAAAATCCTTCCTTCAATTACCATGTAAGTGGCCCAGATCAGAAACGACCTTGCCCATTATCATTCTAGAAATTCAGGCAGAGCACTTGGTTCTGAGCGCCTGAACATCCAGTTTACATTATTGTCCTGCCAGGATTCAATCCGACTATGCCACAGCAACGACCTATATTAATCGCCAAAGGGGTAAAAGAAGTTATGCGGCCCAGAGAAAGGTGAATCATATCCTATCTTGGGCAGCAAACAATGTACTTTGCCTATCGGCGGTCTTCATTCTAGGAAAACAAAATTGGCAGGAGGACTATTTTTGAGTCTCCAGCAGTTGTTCCCCGAAGAATGGTTCCTTCACCCCGATATCTTCATGTCAATATGTCAAAGTTTGGGGATCCTAGACGGGGATCTGTTTACGTCCAGATTCAACAAAGAAATGGACAACTTTGTGTCAAAAACAAAGGATCCGCTAGCATGCGGAACAGATGCCTTGCTATTCCCGTGGAATTGGTACTCACTGATTTATGCATTCCCTCCTGTTCTGCCTGTGTCCACGACTATTTCACATGATCATGCAGGAAGGCCCAGCGGGGCCCAGGAAATCTTGGTATGCAGGGATCATAAAGATGACAGTAAGGGACCCATGGACCCTACCGCCACGGCCAGACCTTCTTTCGGGTCCGGTATTCCATCCTACTTTACGAACGCTAAATTTAATGGTTTGGCTATTGAGACCCACACTCTGAAGAATCGTGGGCTGTTGGGTTCAGTGGTTTCTATCTTGGTTAATGCAAGGGAGCTGGCCTCCATAATTATATATTATGGAGTCTGGTAAGCATATGTCTCCTGGTGTGAAACCAGGGGTTGCACCCCAGGAAATAGGTCAAAGGTAGAATCCCTGACTTTCTGCAGATGGGGTGAGAAATAAGGCCGAGACCTGTCCTTAGAAAGCTTTATCTGTATTATTTCAATGACCACTTGCTTCGCTTTCTTTGGTTCGTAACTTTATTCAGGGGGTAACGCTGCTTAATCCCCAGTTAGGTCACCCCTGAACCCTTGGGACTTGAATTTCATTTTGGCGGCATTACAAAACAGACTTTTTTTGACCGATACGACATATTCCCTTGGTCCTTTTTTGACAAGGAAACTATTTTTTCTGGTAACCATACCTGCTGCAAGAAGGGTATCAGAATTGGCTGCTTTTTCTTGTAAAGAGCCATATTATTTTTGTTCTCATGGATAAGGTAGTATTGCGTCCTCATCCTACCTTTTTATTGAAGGTAGTATCAGGTTTTTATCTAAACCAGGATATTGTTCTATCTTGATTTTTTTTTTTTTTTTTTTTTCCAGAACCCTGTTCTGTGTAAGAAAAATCACTCCATTCTCTTGATGTGGTGAGAACAGTCTACTTAAAGATCACTGCTCAGATTCGGAAAACGGATGTTTTGTTCATATTTCCTGAAGGTCCTAAAAGAGGACATGCAGCATGGAAATCTACTATTCTAAATAGATTTGACAAGTAATTGTTCTAGCTTATGGTTTTAAAGAGGTCGTTTCTACCCTCTCAAATCAAAACGCACTCCTCTGTTAGTGCTTCGTGGGCAGTGCATCACCAAGCCTCCATGGCCCAAATCTGATTCTATCAGGTAGATGTAAAAGACATGAGGATGTCGCCTTTGGGCGCAGAATACTGCAGACAGCAGTATAAGTCCTGATCTCATTGTGCCCTACTTTTGTTGTGTCTCCCTCCTCCCTGTTGGCGTTGCTCTGGGACATCCCATATAGTAATTACTATGGCTCTGTGTCCTGTGATGTACGATTAAAGAAAATAGGATTTTTATAACAGCTTACCTGTAAAATCCTTTTCTTTTGAAGTACATCACAGGACACACAGATTCCCACCCCTCTTTCTAGTATACACGTGTATTGCTTTGCTACAAAACTGAGATGCTCCCGGTATGGGAAGGGTTACATAGGGAGGCAACTTCCTGTTCAGGGTGTGCCAGTGTCCAGCACCTGAAGGTGGACTATAACCCACATAGTAATTACTATGCCTCTGTGTACCCTTATGTACTTCAGAAGAAAAGGATTTTACAGGTAAGCTGTTATAAAAATCCTATTTTTGATAATGTTTATCCATTCTTATCACATTTTAGAAACCATGGATGACTTGTTACACCAGTGCTTTTTTCATGCATTGAAGTATAAAGTGAAGAAATCCGACCTCCCCCTGCTTACAAGTGCATTTCTTAGGAATTTCCTCTTTGCGTGTTGGTGAGTTCTAGGTTCTCTTTATCCTATGTCCATGAATCTACATTGAGCATATATGTCAAATAGTACCAGATCATGCATGGAATCGACCTCTTGCATGATAGAAGTCATCCAGGATGAATTTGGTTGTAGGTTGAGTTTTTTTCTGCTGACAATGATGACGACTGTGTTGTGAATGTTAATTTCTAACTGAAGTAAAGGGCAGTCTGCAGCATTTTTCCACAATTTAAAAGATCCCTAAAGTGGGAGTAAAGGCTTACATATAGGTACAGTAAATGTGTCCTTAACCTGCACCGTTTAGGAGATATTTACTTTTGATGCAGCCAGTGACTTCCCTACTGCATGCGCTCTAAAGGCACGACATACCGTGCCGTTCCGTCAGAGTCCTGTGCCCTGAACAGCGGCTCCTGCGCACATGCGCAGAAGTGACATCATCACAGCTCCGACCACTTGCACATCCGAAGAGCTCAGGAGGAAATCCTGTAATAACTATCTGATGTTAATACAGGGATCTCCCCCCACTGAGCTATTGTGTTCTGGCAGGGGGAAGCCCCCTGCAAGAACACACCAGTCAGCGCTCTCAGCCATTGTCTAAGAGCACTGATCGGATGCCAATCAGCGGCCTTTTTTAGGTCATGCCCCTTTAACAGAAACTGGATGTTCACATTAGACATGTGCATTAGTTTTCGTCCGAATGCATTTTCGTCCGAATTTCAGCTATTTTCGTTTTCGTTTTGACAAACGATAACGAAAGCACAAAATCCGAAAAACGAAAGATCCGACATAAATAAATGCTTTATTTTCGTTTTCATTGTTACAACAGTTCGATATAGAATAGGAGATTCGACATGACTCTGACAACAATCTGTGTCTATAGAACCTGTGGTCGAATGTGCCTAACCTTACCTCTATTAGTCCAAGATTATATAGAGAAAATATTCGACAGAGAAAAAAGATTTGACAGAGAGAAAAGATTCTGCAAGTTACTGTCCTAAAAAGTGTTTGGGGACCTGGGTCCTGCCCCAGGGGACATGTATCAATGCAAAAAAAAGTTTTAAAAACGGCCGTTTTTTCGGGAGCAGTGATTTTAATAATGATTAAAGTGAAACAATAAAAGTGTAATATTCCTTTAAATTTCGTAGGGGGGGGGGTTGTCTATAGTATGCCTGTGAAGGGGCGCATGTTTCCCGTGCTTAGAATTGTCCCTGCACAAAGTGTCATTTATGCAGGAAAAAAAGTCCTTTAAAATCACTCGCAGCTATTATGAATTGTCGGCTCCGTAATACAGAGAACACTCATTGAAAGTCATTGATAAAAAAATAAATAAATAAATAAAAAAGCGTTTTTTTTTCTTTAGAAGCCCATACTTTTTTGTTAATAAAAAGAAAAGAGGCTAGTATAGTGGTAAAACAAAATTTTAATGTATTCTTTTGTATGGAAATATTTAAAGTATTTAAAGTATGTGATGACCTTGTAATTTGTGTTTATCTTTAGCCCTGAAGGACAGCAAGTAGATATTAAAAAGTCTAGCTACAAAAAGGTAATGTGGTTTATTAGATTTACATTTTTCCTGTTGTCCTTGTCCAATAGCCTAGCACTTACTGAAGTTTAGGCTCAAGATATCTAACGTTAAGGAAAAACATAATTAAAAACCCAAGATACTGTGTTAAGTGCAACGAATACAAAACATATAATGAATTGTGTGCACAAATACCAATAACAGCAGCATTTACAGATATCCAAATACCTTTGATATCAGACCGTTATACACATGTTACCAAATGTATTAGGGCACCTGTGTGTGTGTGTGTGTGTGTGTGTATGTATGTGTGTGTGTGTGTGTATGTATGTGTGTGTGTGTGTGTATGTATGTGTGTATATGTGTATATATATATATATATATATATATATATATATATATATATATATATATATATATATATATATATATATATATATATATATATATATATATATATATATATATATATATATATATATATATTATATAAAATAATACACACATGAACTTCCAAGTCTTAGTCCGTAGGTATCAGTATTGCGTTGGCCCACCCTTTTCAGCTATAGCCGCTTCAGTTCTTCTGGAAAGGTTGTCCACAAGGTGTAGGAGTGTGTCTATGGGAATGTTTGACCATTCTTCCAGAAGCGCATTTCTGAGGTCAGGCACTGATGTGGATGAGAAGGCCTGGCTCGCAGTCTCCATTCTAATTCTTTCCAAAGGTGTTCCATTGGGTTTGTGCAGGCTAGTCAAGACATCCATGTCTTTATGGACCTTGCTTTGTGCACTGGTCCAAATCATTTGGTGGAGGGGGGAATATGGTGTGGGGTGGTTCTTAAGGATTTGGGCTTGGCCCCTTAGTTCCAGTGAAGGGAACTCTTAAGGTGTCAGCATACCAAGACATTTTTGGACGATTTCATGCTCCTAACTTTGTGGGTACAGTTTGGGGCTGGCCCCTTCCTGTCATAACATGTCTGCCCTCCCAGTGCACAAAGCAAGGGTCATATAGACATGGATGAGCGAGTATGGGGTGGAGGAACTTGACTGCCCTGGACAGAGTCCTGAACTCAACCCAATAGAACCCCTTTGGGATGAATTAGAGCGGAGACTGCGAGCCAGGCCTTCTCGTCCACATCAGTGCCTGACCTCACAAATGCACTTGAAAGAATGGTCAAATATTCCCATAGACGCTCCTAAACCTTGTTGACAGCCTTCCCAGAAGAGTTGAAGTTGTTATAGCTGCAAAGGGTGGGCCAACTCAATATTGAGCCCTACGGACTTAGGCCCCTTTCACACTAACGTCCCGTTCAGGCCCGCCTGTCAGTTTTTCAGGCGGACCTGAACGGGTGCTCCATAGAGCTCTATGGAGCGTCGGATGTCAGCGGTGACATGTCCGCTGACATCCGACCCGCTCCGATCCGAAAAAGTGTGACGGAGGAAAAAGCTATTTTTCCATCCGTCTGCGGATCGGATCGGATGACGACGGGCACTGCGGTCCGTCGTCATCCGATCTCCCATAGGGGAGAGCGGCGCTGTGACAGGTCCGTCCCTGCACAGTGTGCGGAGACAGACCTGTCATCTCCCTGCTCAGCGGGGATCGGCGGAGTGATCCCCGCTGAGCAAACGGACATCCACGGGGCGGATCAGAACTGATCCGCCCCGTGTGAAAGGACCCTAAGACTGGGATACCATTAACGTTTGTGTGTGTGTGTGTGTGTGTGTGTGTGTGTGTGTGTGTGTGTGTGTGTGTATACTGTATATGCATATGTATATAAAGGCAGGCGTCACAATACTTTTGGTAATATGTATATAACAGAAATGCGTTGCACTGTTTATGTCTATGTAACGCAAAGACAACAACATATATGTGAAAAAATAGGTGCACTTGAAAAAAGTCCTGCAGTGATTTATATGAAAGCATCCACCTTTTAAATCTGCTTCACAAACCACAGTGTCACCACCACCATGTCAACAGGCCTTAGCAGAGCCTAAGACCCCACATTTTGAGGTCAAGTAGCGCTTGCAATCTGACAACAGAGTGGATGGTACAAAGTCTTTCACGGCAGGATGGATGATTGACCCAAAGCAAAGCATTAAATGGTATGAAAATCGATCTCTAGCATAAAAAGAGGGGAGGGGCTACATAGTTTAGTAAATTCCAGACCACTCTATTAAAAAGCCAGTTGTTTACTCACAAAAGCAAAGACAGATGAACACGGGGTACTGCATGACCAAGGCGGTTTGTTGACATCATGGCTAGAGGATTGCCACAGTACTGCTTTTCAAACGTCAAATTTACTACACTATGTAGCCCCCCCTCCCCTCTTTTTACGCTAGAGATCGATTTCCATACCATTTGTTGCTTTCCCCCTCAATCCCCCCCCCCCCTTTTTTTTTTTTTATTTTTTTTTTTTAAGCCAAGATCTAATTTTCCATACTATCTGATGCTTTGCTATACATCCATCCTGCTGTGTGAGAATATGTTCCATTCTCTCTGATGTCAGATACAAGCGCTACTTGATCTGTTCAAATGTGGGGCCTTAGGCTCTGGTAAGCCTATTGATATGGTGGTGGTGACACAGTGATTGGTGAAGGAACTGTAAAAGGCAGATCTCACAAGTTGGATGCATTCATATAAATCTTAGCGAGACTCTTTTCAAGTGGACTTCTCTTTTCACTATTTTCTTCCCATACTGTATATATGTTGTTTTACTTGACTTGCGTAGACATAACAGTGCAACACATTGCTGCTATATATTATGTTTTACCTTGCAGTTTCAAACAAAAGGGATTTAGGAGCATTGCAATGTTTATATGGCAGCATTTCCACCTAGTGTGTGTTCAAAATATAACTGCACTTTTACTAAAAGTATCCATTTTTTTTTTTTCTTGATCAAACAACCTCTTAAAAAATTGCAGTATGTCATTGTCACATTGTCATGTATTCAGTATGTAGTCATGCATGTTGGAAGTTTAATTTATAGCTTTCTTCTAAAGCTGGCCATACATGGTTTGTTCGTTTATTTTATTTTTTTGTGAGGTAGATGGAGGAATGCCATCTGCCGGGGCATTGTATTCTGACAGCAGGACCTGATGCTGTCAGAATAGAGTGATCGGTGGCTACTGCTGAAAAAAATTCCCACATATCTCTGACAGATGTTGATCACACACCGGTTGAAATTTGGTTGGTTCCTGCTCACCCACTCATATTTCGATCAGTGTGTGGCCAGCTAAAGGCAAAACGTGTGTTGTTTTTTTTTTTTTTTTTTTTTTTTTTTTTTTTTTTTTTTACGTTTTGGGTAGAGCGGAGAGGAATAAGATTGCTTGTCAGTTTTTTTTTTTTTATTGCTGTCTGTGTCCCTATTAGGGAGATCCCCCCCCCCCCCTTCTATTTGTCCTGCTTACAAATTTTGGGTTGTTCCTAAAATAGTAAAGAAAATCTTCCAATAGGGACACTAGTTCTGGTGACCTGGGGATCCCCAAAGATTTCACTTAATTTTTAGGGATTCCCTCTCAGTTCCTGTTTGGCTATGGGACAAGAAGTAAAGGGAAATCTCCCCAATGGGACACAGATGGTGAAAAAGAAAAACTGACTGGTGTTCTAATCCTTCCTTGCTCTTGGAATGCTCTCCTGTGCTTGGAAAAACTGTCCCTAGTAAGCAGGTTGCTCCATTCACAGCAAACCTCTTGTCGAGGAAATTCTAGTGGTGGCAGAAGAAGTTTGTTAATGGCAAAGATGAACCATCCAACTGTTAGAAATAGGATTAGTCTGCTCTAAAGATAACCTATTATACAGGCATTTTACAGAGTGCAGGGCTTCAGGTATCATCTAAGTACTAACATGTAACTTAAGGCAAAATTAAAGGCTATTATGGATCCAGATTGGTAAAACATTTTTATCACCTCTTTAGCGTAAATTTCAGCTCTCCAGTGGCTCCTCATTTTTCTCTTAAACATGTTGTACATGCAAAATGTTTGTCGTTTGGTGTGTTGGATAGAATCCGCCCAGTGATAGAGGAGGTTATTTAGAGAAGGCATTTTTGAAATGTGAGTGTTGATGGATTCCTAATTTGCAATCCTTGAAATATCCAGGCTATGAACTCTGCATGCTTTCTTTTAACATGTTGTAAGTCTTGTCTTCTTTCTGTTACATAGTGTTTGAAAGTTTTTATGAACATTCTTTGTATGTGTATTTATATACGTCTAACGATTATGGAATTTATATTGTATTACATTGTATTGTTTGGAGAAAACAGACTTCTGTGCTTACAGAGACAGTTTAGATAATCTAAACGTAGCTAAAAAAAGATGTAACTGCGCAATAATGCAAGTAAACTCAAGGAAAGAAAATACATCTAGATGCAAGAGAACCTAATTTGGAAGCATAAAGTTTCTTTATACTTCCCAGTTCATTTCTCCTGCATATAGATAACCTAAACACAGGAGTGCTAGTGTACATAGTTCCTGGAACATAACGTATATGGCAAGAATGTTTAAGAATTACTTAACATTTAATAATAAAGCTAATTTTATTTATTTATTTTTTTGAATAAAAAAGTAGTTATGCTTATCCTGCTCTGCGCAGTGATAGCACTGCTGCAGACAGTAGAGTACTTAGGTAAGTGTTAGGGGGTGTGCCAAAACAAGTAGTTTCTTCTTGTGATCTAGTGTATAGATTGTTTTGTAATAAAAGTGCACAGCATTCTTTATTATAGAGTCATGGCTATATATTTGGTTTATCTTTTAGATAATCAGTGCTGCACTTTGTGTAAAGATTACTTTTAAGGTTGCTTTTTGAACTAAATGGATCCTTCATATTGTCATTGATCAACTAGTATACTGTACATATTTTATGTATTAAATTTTCTTTGCTAATTTTTATTTTTTTTTGTTTGTTTTTCTACACCAGCTGTCAAAGTTTCTACAGGCCATGCAGCAGCGTAACATCTTGCAAGTGAAGGAGCTTAGTAAAGGGGTAGAAAGCATTGTTGAAATACAATGGAAGCACCCAGAGTAAGTACAATTCATATCCATCCCTCTAATTCTTGAGATAGATAAGCACACTATTATAACCTAATAGGCCTCATGCACCCAGGACATTTTTTTCCTCCACTGGATGCCTTTGCACCAGGGGAGAAAATAAAGCAGTTTTAACAACACTGTTTTTTTAAACATGTTTTGACACATCAACCCTTTGGGGGTTCATTTAATTGGCCAGAATTTTTATTCTACCTATTGGAATGAATGAACACTCAAGTGCTAAATGCGCCTAGTATTTAGGCACATTTACACCTGTTTAGGCATGTCAACCTTTTTTTTTTTTTTTTTTTTTTTTATTTTTTTTTTGCGAAAACGCTCCTCTCTTGAATGCGCAAGTGGTATTTTTTTCTGCCTCAATGCCTGTTCAACATCCTATGTGTGCAAGGACATATAGGCTAACACAGAGAGATGTTTAGCGGGAGAAAAAAAAGGGTCAAGCACCTCTGACAGCTGCATTTTTAACGCCTTGTGTTCGTAAGACCTTAATCAGTTGCAACAACAGTTTTTATTTTTTTTTTATTTTTTTTACGATAAAGGTTTTACATAAATTAAATTAATGAGAAAAAAATGATCATTGTAACTGCTTGTCAGTGTTAAATGGTATGTCTAAATCCTGACACTTTTTTGCTTGACAGTGTGGTCTATAAAAAAAAAAGTTGGAAAATGACTAACTTGGCCAATTCAACAGGTGAAAATAGAGGGGAAAAAGCCTAAAAAGGAAACTAGGATTGCAGCCAACACATAAGAATTGGTTTAACTTCCTCTAATTAAACTGTGACAAGATTGAAGTCCTGTTTATTTGCAACCCCCCCGTCAATTATGTAAGACCAGTCCCGATAGCTTATCTATAGGTGGCACTCTACTTGGGCTTCAGTGTAAATTCAAAAATCTAGGGGTGATATTTGATGCTACGTTAACTTTTGATTTGCATGTACAAAATGTTGTCAGAACATCTTTTACCCACTTGAGAAACGTTGCTCGGCTGCATCCTATGCTATCATATTTATCTCCTAACTTGACTACTGCAATGCTCTACTTGCTGATGTACCTAAAGCCACTGTTAATCAATTACAATATGTACAATGTATGGTCTGTTAAAGCAGTGTTAAACCCAAAAGCAAACATTTATTTTATTGCAGCTTACAAGTTCATAGATGTGATGGCTGCATTTATTTTATTTTTCAGGCTTTCTTTCCTTTATTTTCATCTGGTGATTGAGCCAGTAAGACTGTTATTTTTTAACAGAACAGAAATTCTCCTGCAAAAAGTGCAGCTAGTGTTGAGACAAACCTTTTTCGCCGACAGTGGTACTTACAATGATTAGATTTTTCATTAATGTAAAATAGTTATTCCAAATGAAAAAACTGTTGATGTAACTGAATGTATAACTGAAGTGTGAGCTGGAGTTTGGCTTCAATACTTGTTAGTGTATCTAAATCTGCTAGTACATCTAACACCCCCTCTCCCCAGACTGACAATGCTGCTGTCCAAAGGTGCCCCGATGCTCCTTCATCCAGTGTGGGGGCATGCTAATACAGGAGTTGTGTTTCTGGCCAGATCACCAGAGGTATAAAACAAAAGCAGCCACCACATCTGAGAATTGGTAAGCTGCAATTTATTACATGCTTTGGTTTATTACTACTTAGACGGCTTTTACACCAAGCCGCCCATAATGTCGACGGTAAAACGCCGCTATTTTTAGCAGTGTTTTACAGTCTGATTTGCAGCACATTTTGGCCATTAGGGTGGTGTTTTTACCCCCACTAGCAGTCGAAAGGGTTAAAACCGCCCGCAATAGCGGCGTTTTGCCGGCAGTATTGCAGAGCTGCCCCATTGTTTTCAATGGGGAGCAGCGGTGGAGGAACGGTGGAGGAACGGTTAACACACCGCACCAAAGAAGCTGCTGGCAGGACTTTTCCTGACATCCTGCCAGCGCACCACTCCAGTGTGAAAGCTCTCGGGCTTTCACACTGGAAACAATGGAGCAGCAGTTTAAGGGCGGATTGTAGGCGATATTTCTAACGCTATAGCGCCTGCAAAATGCCCTCAGTGTGAAAGGGGTCTTAAAGACTTGCAGTCTTGCACCAGCCAGGTTTCGACATTTGGAAAGCTAGAATCCTGTCTCAAAAGGTTCCTGTCTTGAACCATTAAGGGTCCATACACACTAGGAGCAAAAAAAAAATGCCAGAACCTCTGGCAGAAAAAAAGTATCATAAAAAAAAAAAATCCCCATTTGCAAATTGCATTTGCTTTTTTAAGTGTTTTCTGCTCAAGAGCTCCTTTCAAAACCCTTTTTTTTGCCTTTTTAACCGCTCCTCTGAAAATAAGCCTATAAATTTCGTAATGGGCATGGACACATTGAAAAAAAGCATGAATCGCCTGTATAATCATCATCTTTTTTTTTTTTTTATGCCCAGTGTGCATGGACCCTAAAACGGCTATATCTATACTGCCTTAAATGATTGAAAAGGGCTACCAAAGTGAAAAAACTGCGTAGTAGCTAGTGGAGATGGATAGTAGTTTATACAACTTGATAGTGAAAAATATTATAATGAAAAATTATATTTTCTATGATTTTAGAAAATGTATTAGTCATTACAGTGTTATTGTAATTTCTCTAGCCCCCTACTCCCTCTTATCCTACTTGCTTCTTACTGGGTACTCCATCAGATTACAGATAGATGAGTATAGGATTGAGAAGATAGTTTGGGAAGTGGCGGGGTTTAGAACCATTTTTTATTCACAATAGAAAACCTGAAATGTTTAAGCTGAGAAAATATACCTTTTTGAGAAAAAAAATAAGGTAATTTTGAAATTGATGACAGCAATACATCTCAGAAAAGTTGGGACAGTGCAACAAAAAGCTGGCAAAGTAATTATTGCTAAAAAGGAAGAGCTGGAAGAACATTTTGCAACTAATTAGGTTAATTGGCAATGGGTCCGTAACATGACTGGGTATACAAAAGAGGATCTTTGAGAGTCAGTGTCTCAGAAGTAGAGATGAGCAGAGGTTAACCAATCTGTTAAAAGCTCCAGACTAAAGAGGATAGAGACCTTTTGGCTTGTTATCTGTGCATTAGTGTGGAGGGATGCATTATTGTGTATAGAATTAGCAGCCTGCACATCTGGAAAGGCACCATCAACGCCAAATGCCAAAAAATATATCCAGGTTTTAAAGCAGCATATTCTCCCATACAGACCACGTCTTTTTTTCCAGGGAAGGCCTTGCATATTTCAACAGGACAATGCTCAACCGCATGCTACATCTATGACGGCAACATCGCCTTGTAGTAAAAGAATCTGGGTGCTTAACTGGCCTGTCTGCAGTCCAGACCATTCACCAACTGAAAACATTTGGCGCATCTTGAAACAAAAAATATGGTATAGACAACCTAGAGCGTTGAGCAGTTAGAACTCTATATCAGACAAAAATGGGACAACATTACTCTCCTAAAACTCCTCAGTTCCCAGACATTTACAGAGTGCTGTTAACCTCTTCCTACCGGCTGCACACATACATGTTGCTTATCGGTGGGTGGGCAGGCTTTAATGCTCAGTGGCCTCATATATGTGTCTGTATGTAAACATTTTACTGTGCCTAGTTCCCATAACAGTAACTAACATGTCGTGGAAAGCTCCCAATGCAAATTGGGAGCTTTCCAATCATGTGACCACTGTGACAGCCAATCACAGTGGTCTCATGATAGGAATGCCCACCTCCTTGCATGTCGATTCACTTAAGGGGCCAGGAGGCGGTTTGCAGGAATGGTTAAAAGAAAATCTGTCCCTGTCCAAACTTTTTTGAGTGCTACTGCCATCAACTTCAAAATGACCTTATTTTCTTTTCTTAAAATGGTACCTTTTCACAGTTTTTAAATTGTTATTAAACCCAGGACACTCTATCCACTATATCTGGTCTCCCCACAGTTCACAGAACATGGAAATGCTATTATTTTAGTAAATATAAACTGCTAAATACCTATACTCATCAGCAGTATATAGCAATCTTGTGACTTCTATCAGTGTCCAGCCAAGCGCTGGTTAAAGCTTGTATGGGTTTTCATTCTCCTCTGATTGTCTTATGAGGCTGCTGGACCCCTGACCCTCTGTCTGGCCCATTCACTGGTCCAAATCAAGTCCTACTCCCCTATTCTACACTAGCTAACAATACTATCCTTTGCTGATTCGTCCCATGCCTGGTATATCAACTGAAGCTCATTATTACCGCATGCTGTAGTACAAAAGCTATTCATTGTTGCTCTTTATTATGTCAACCTGATGCAAACAATATATATTGAAAAAATTGCTTTGAATTTAGGAGCCGGAAAAAAAAAAGTTAGGAGCCATTTTTTATTTTTTACTATAGCTTTATTGAGACATCCAGGATCTAAAATGTATCCTCTCTGCTCCACTGAATGTAATTGCAATACACATCGCATTACTAAAACTGGTGCACACAGAATCTGGTGCAGCTGTGCATAGTAACCATTCGGCTTCTAGGTTTACTTTTCAATGCTTAATTGAACAAGCTGAAGTTGGAAGCTGGTTGCTATGCACACTTGCACCAGTTTTAGTAAATTTCCCTCTTACTGACATGTAGGAATGGTGTACTGAGGTGTATGTGTACTGCACTATGTATACTAACATGTAAACAATGCATTCTAAAGACCAACTAATCGATAATGAAAATTGTTGACAACTATTTTTATTCTCAATTATTATTATGTCTATTAGTTGTTTCAGCCCTACTTTACTTTCCAGACTAGAAAAGCTCCAAGGTAACTGGGACTTTTAGTTGCCAAAGACCTTGAAACTGAAACTTGCAGATGGTTATTTTAAAATGACCAGACATACATCATTTTCTTCTAATTTGACTTTGAGTGCCATTATTTAGAACGCACGTTTGATCAAGTCACTCTTCACGTCTTTTTCCATAAAAGTACAGCCAAAAAGCCTAAGCATCTTAATTTTATTGTGGCTCCTCCCCCTTTTCTTTTCTTGGCAGTGTGATATCATTTGTTGCTCCAGAAACTGTTCTTCCATTAGAGACTTGTGAAACATCAGATGGTGGTCGAAAGCAGCCATATCAGCCTCCCGAAATCCTCTCTCTGTATGGAATCAATGCGAAAATGCTTCCTTTGTTCCAAGCATCAGGGCACAGGTAAGCAACAGAAGGTGATACGTTCTTGAGGGTAAAGTGGAGTATACGCGTATCTAAATTCAGCCGTGTCAGCAGGAATCAAACTAATTTTGGTACACTCTTTCCCTCTCTGTTCTACAAAAGCCAACTTCTGTTATACAGTCCTACTGGAAAACTTCAAATTACACATACAGCCAATGGCTGCAGCAATGATCAGTGTATGTTGGTGCTATATAATAATAATATTGAAAGGGTCGGGGGAGACCCCACTTTCATAACTCAGCAGCCCAGTGGGGGAGATCCCTTCATCCACATGGCTTGCATGGATGCCGGAATGTTTCAAGTTTTTATTTTTCCTTTCAACCTGCTGAAATTTGGCCATGTATACCCAGTTTAAGGTATGGTACTCCACAATGTAAACCTGGCCATCATGCATCACATTTAGTCTAATTCAGCAGGTTGCCCCGTTGGCACCCAGATTGAGAAAAGTTGATACTTTTCATGCTGTTGATCCAGGTGAATTTATATCTTGTTTTTTTATTATAAAAGAAAAACTGGCACAAAATGTAAAAAACAAAAAAACTTTATTTTAAATTGTAGCTGTATATTTGTTATTACCATAGTCTATGACTAAAGAACTACCCAAAATAAATTTCTCTTGTGTTCACCGACTGACACAGCTCCTCTCTTAGACCATTGGGTTGTTACGCCACCTTCAGGAGAGGACTAGGCATAACATGTTAACACAGGGGTTGACAAATTTGCTTTGAATTTAGGAGCCAGTTGAAAAAGTTAGGAGCCAGGTTTTTTTTTTTTAAGAGTGCTATGGATTGTCAGCTCCCAGGATAAGGCCAGTCATTTTCACCCCCTATCCCTAACTCACAACGGAGCACCCAGTCAATAACTCCAATGTAACGCTGTTGCATCAGGGTTATGGGCTGACCAGAAAGGGTAAGGCTGGCAACAGATTGAACTGGTTGGCTTTGGCAGATGGCACTGGCAGGTGGCACTGGTTTGGGACTGACCGATGGTACTGGTTGCCACTGGCAGGCACATGGAACTTCCAGATGGCACTGGCAGGTGACACTGGTTGGCATTGGCAGGTGACACTGGTTGGCATTGGCAGGTGACACTGGTTGGCATTGGCAGGTGACACTGCTTGGTAGTGGCAGGTGGCACTATTGGCACTGGCAGGTGGCACTGATTGGCAGTGGCACTGGCAGGAGATTGGCACGTGGCACTGGTTGGTGGTGGCACTGTCACTGGCAGGTGGCACTGGTTGGTGCTAGGTGGCACTGGTTGGTGCTAGGTGGCACTGGTTGGTGCTAGGTGGCACTGGTTGGTGCTAGGTGGCACTGGTTGGTGTTGGCAGGTGGCACTGGTTGGCGGTGGCACTAGTTGGTACTGATTGGCGGTGGCACTGGTAGGTGGCACTGATTGGTGGTGGAAGGTTGCACTGATTGGCGGTGGTACTGGCAGGTGGCACTGGTTGTCACTGGCAAGTGGCACTGATTGGGGGTGGCACTGGTTGTCACTGGCAGGTGGCACTGGTTGGTGGTGGCACTGGTTGTCACTGACGGGTGGCACTGATTGGCGGTGACACAAGATGGCACTGATTAGCGGTGGCACTGGTTGGTAAGTGGCACTGGCAGGTGGCACTGATTGGCGGTGGCACTGTCACTGGCAGGTGGCACCGGTAGGAGGCACTGATTGGCGGTGGCACTGGTTGGTGGTTGCAGGTGTCATTGGCGGTGGCACTGGCAGGTGGCACTGGTTGGCAGTGGCACTGGTTGGTAGTGGCAGGTGGCACTGATTGGCGGTGACACTCGGCACTGGTTGGCAGTGGCACTGGCAGGTGGCACTGGTTGGCGGCACACTGAGCACTCTGTTACTGAAAAGTAACAGAGGAGCTGTCAAAATTGAGCTTAATGTCGGGAGTGGGCGGGACCCAGCCCGACCCAGCTCGGGTGTGAAACTGACAAGTAACAGGCAGATTTGAGCTTGATGTCGGGGTGGGAGGGACTCAGCAGCTATCAAACATCAGCCAACGATTGGGCTGCTTAAGAAAAGGGGTGGGGCCACATACAAGTAGCGGCCCGCCCAGATCCCATTGGCTAGTGTTTTGATAGCTGTTTGTTAGCTGCTGGATCCCGCCCACCCCGATCGGGTCCCGCCCACCCCTGACATCAAGCTGAAATCTAACAGATCCTCCTCTCTGTTGCTTCTCAGTTTCACACACTTAGGGCGGTGCTTGATGCTTGCCAGAGCCGCTGAGTGTGGAGGAGGGAGGAGGACGGCAGTCAGTGTTAATGCGCTGCATGTCTGGGGCATCAATAGTGAGTGGGCTGGTGGCAGGTTAGGCGCCAGGTTGTGATTTCTGGTCGCATTGGCGACCTGGCGCCTGGGGTTTGTCGAGCCCTGTGTTAACATGTAAAACTAGAACTTTCTAGTTCCTCCCAAAGGGCGGTCCCTTAGGTAACAACCCCACAGCATGCATTGCAGCTTCAGCTTCAGTTTCAGTTTTTTCTGCTTAGTGAAGAAGGACCTAGGAACCCTGTGGGCCCATCAGTCCATGTTTTTTTTCTGCAGAAGCTTTGCTTTTTGTGCAAGATTAAAGATCCTGTGATCTGCTATCAACAGCCGGCTGGGTAGATACCCTTGTAGTCTGCCCAGCCTGACCAGCGAGCGTGTGCAGACCAGAGCTCTACACTGGGTCGGTCACGATATGCCTCAGCTCCAGGGGTGGTCGGTTAGCGTAATTTTTCCAGGGCATATATATGACCAGGCTACTGATGTCTGTGTCACAGTGTGCCGGGCAAGCAGCCAACCCATACTGATCGGAGAGTGGGTCTGTGAGTCTGTGATGGATTGTCTCCCAGCTCTGCAGGACTGGTAAATACAGCTCTCCCTGCCTTGGTGGGGCTGAGCAGCTGGGCATTCCCTGGGAAGTCGATTCGGGGGTCCCTCACCTCTCTCTCCTCTCCCTGTCCCTATCCCCCCCCTTCCCTGTGGGGGATGCTGCATGGGCTGCTGAGTGGTGTGTGTGCCATAGACAGGAGCTCTCCAAGGGGGCTCTCACCTGGAGGGGGGGGCTGCACTGGCTGGCTGTGCCCTAGATGTGTGTAGGTCTCTCCCTGGAGGTGTCTGGAGGCTGTGTCTGTTGATGGCTGCAGCGCTGTTTCACCGCCATTTCTGTGCTTGCTTTTCACTGTCCTTCATGGTATACAGTGCTCGCTGGCCATTTTTGGTGTGACTAAGGAGCAGCTTGCTCTGTGGCCATTTTCCTGTAGTTCGGCGGCCATCTTTCCTGTGATCATGTCCTTTATACTGGAAGTTTGGCGTCCATTTCCTTGCAGCCTGAACACGTTTTTGGTCAGTTTCAGCGCCATTCAGAGCACCTCCTGTGATCTCCTATGCATCTGCAAGCTGACACAGGACACAGGCACTCTTAGCTGGACGGCATAGAACCAGTCAGGGTAATGAGTTCTGCGTTAAAGAACCCCTCAGGCAGCAGCAGTTAGGAGGGTGGGACCATCACTGTCCTAAGTCCCCAACAGGTGGCAGACAGGTTAGGGTCAGCATGGCTTCAGAAACTGGTGTTTCCCCGAAATCCAGGCAATTGCAACCGGATCACCTGCAGACAGTGCAGTGCCTCTGGACGCTTTGTCGGCGGTCCTTTATATGTTTATTGCCAAGATGAAGGCGGTGCGTGGGCGCAAAGGTGGTAAAAAAAATGCCCCCTCTGATTCAGACTCAGGCCTTGCTGAGGCTGGTGACCCCTGTTCTGTCGTTTCAGATGACGCTGACCAGGATCCATCAGACAGTGAGGATGAGTCCCCGTCCCCGTCCCCGTCCATGTCCGTGCACGACAAAGCTCTTGTTGGAGCATTTATCACAGCTGTGCGTGATACCCTGAAAATTCAGGAGCCAGCAGATCCCTCTGCTGATGTAGCGGTCCTTTTGGGTCCCATAAGCCAGCCCGTTCACCTAAGGTGTTCCCGTATCTGACTTATTTCGATAAGTTCATTTACAAGGAATGGGGTCGATCGCAACGGACCTTTTTTGGTCCCCAAATACATGGCCGTGCGTTACCCCTTTTGAGGAGAGCCTTCTCAAAAAGTGGTCGGCTCCTCCGGTCGTGGACCCCCCCAGTATCCAGGTTAAACAAAGTAACCACGATCGCGGTAGAGGGGACTCCTGCCTTTAAGGACCCCACGGACAGGAAGGCTGAGGCAGTGGCTCGTTCCTTGTTTATGGTTGTGGGATCAACTATGCAACCAGTACTGGCATCCGCACTTGTGTCGCAGACACTTACCGCAGGTGGTCATCGCTGCGGTTCTGCATGAGAGTCCTGGGACTCACAGTGGCCTCCTTTTTTGAGGCATTACCATACGCTCAATTTCTCAACAGAGTCCTGCAGAAGGAGATTTTGACAAAATGGGACAAATCTCCGTTGTCCCTGAATCGGCTGGGGTGGAGTAATGGGAGTTCGGTCGACCCAGGGCCTCTGGCTGGTGGAGGAATCGAAGTTGCCGATCAATCGGCTCGAGCTGAGAGTGATCAGGCTATGCCTCTCCACATGGTCGATAAGACTTCGAGGGTGTCACATACCTAGTGGTGAGCCCAGAATGCAGAAGGAGACCTCTCTTGTGTCCCCGACTCACGGCCTCTGATGGTGGTGACAGGAGGCATGGGAGTCAAAGGTAGTACGAGTGCCTGGCAGGATCAACAGCCGGAGGATGGATCAGGCTGACTTCAGGAACTGTAGCTGGACAAGCAGGCCTCAGTGGCGCAGCAGACAGGAATCAGTAAACAGGAGACCAACAGGAACAGGTAGATGTTCAGGAGCAGGCACACAGAAGAGTCGGGCAAGCCGGGTCAAACCAGACAGTCAGTACAGGGACAGATGCAGCAGGCAGAGGCAGGAATGTGGAACAGGCCGGGTCAGTAACTGATGAGCACGGATGGACCAGAGGATAAGACGGGTGCAGAGTCGTAGACAAGCCATAGGTCAGAGGCAGGCAGCAGGCAAGGAAGGTCACAGGTCAGGCCGGGTCAATACACGAACAGATCAGATTCAGGCAATAGACTCTAACGCTGTAGATCAAGCAGCAAGATCTGAGGGAGAACTGGGTTTAAATAGCCTGCCTGGCGCCGGTAACCGCGCGTGCACACGCTCAGGCGCGCAGACAGGCGACGGACCACTGTCCCCAGCCAGCCTTTCCTGACAGAGGGTGTCCTATCAGGATCCATTCAGACAACGCCACGGCGGTGGCATACGATCACCAAGGAGGAACAAGAAGCTCGGCCGCCGCACGGGAGGTCTCTCACATCCTTCAGTGGGCAGAGTGACATGTACCGGCCCTGTCGGCTATTTACATCGCGGGAGTAGAGAACTGGCATGCCGACTACCTAAGTCACCAGATGCTGGACCCAGGAGAATGGGCGTTGCATCCGGAGGTGTTCAGGCTACTGTGCCTGTGATGAGGCCTCCCGTCTCAATTGGAAGGTGTCCCGAGAATTGTGTCAAGGACAAGAGATCTTTGGGCAGATGTGCTGGTGGCTCAGTGGAATCAGTACCAGCTGATCTATGCCTTTCCTCCGCTGAAACTTTTACCACATCTGCTCCGCAGAGTGAAGGCCGAGGGGATTCCAGTAATACTGATTGCCCCAGATTAGCCCCAGTGTCCCTGGTACGCAGACATAGTGTACCTGGTGGCAGACGCCCCTTGGCGACTGCCGTTACAAGAAAACCTTCGGTCTCAAGATCCGATTTCCCCATCCTGCTTTACCATCACTAGTTTTAATGGGATGGCTATAGAGAGCCAGGTGTTGAAGTGATCATGGTATCACTGTGCTTGATTGGCCAGCAAACTCACCTGACCTAAACCTCATAGGGAATCCTGTGGGGTTTTGTATAGAGGAAGATGAGACACCAGACCCAACAATGCAGATGAGCTGAAGACCGCTATCAAAGCAACCTGGGCTTCCATAAAACCTCAGCAGTGCCACAGGCTGATCAACTCCATTCCACGCCTTATTAATGCAGTAATTCATGTAAAAGGTCCCAACCAAGTATTGAGTGCATACTTTCCTGTACATGGACATACTTTTCAGTAAGACCCCTTTCACACTGGGGTGCTTTGCAGGCGCTACATCGCTAAAAATACTGTCTGCAAAGTGCCCTGAAAGACCCGCTCCATTTACTCCAGTGTGAAAGCCCAAGTGTGAAAAAGTCCTTCTAGCAGCATCTTTGGAGCGTTGAAGGAGCAGTGTGTATACCGCTCCTGCCCATTGAAATCAATGGGGCAGCGCGGCTATACTGCCAGCAAAGCACTGCTGCAGCATCGCTTTGTGGGTGGTTGTAACCCTTTTTGGCTGCTCGCGGGGGTTAAACTAGTGGCTGAATACCCTGCAAATATGATGGTAAAATGCCACTAAAAATAGCGGCGATTTACCACCAATGGACCCACCGCCCCAGTGTGAAAGGGGCCTAAGCCAACATGTCTGTATTAAAAATCCTTTTTTTTAAATTTTATTTATTTTTTATTGATTTTATGTAATATTGAAATTTTCTGAGATACTGAATTTTGGGTTTTCAGTAGCTGTAAGCCACAATCATCACAATTAAAAGAAAGACATGCTTGAAATATATCACTCTATTTAAAATAGGAGTTTCACTTTTTGAATTGAATTACTGAAATGAATTAAAGTGGTTGTAAACCCTTACAACACACTTTGACCTACAGGTAAGCCTAGATTAAGGCTTACCTGTAGGTCCAAGAAATATCTCCTAAACCTACTCGGTTTAGGAGATATTTGCCGAAAGACAGGCACCGCTGTCTACGGCGCATGCGCCGTAGACAGCGGCGCGCAGGCTCACTGAGCGCGCCACGGTCAACAGCAATATGCTGCGAGTGGCGGCTCCCGTGCGGATGCGTGGGAGTGACGTCATCGCGGCTTCGCCGAATGACAGCGGCGCAGTGGCGAGACCCACCGAGAAGATGGATGTGCCGCACTACGGGGGACAGTGGTGACTTCGCTGGCTCCTGTGTCAGGTAAGTGACACATAATGGACTACTATGCGATGAATAGTAGTCCATTATGCTTTGCCTTTGCAGGGAATGAAAGAGGAAGTAAACTCATCAGGGTTTACTTCCTCTTTAACTAGTTGCCGGCCATCAAATGACGGCCAGGCGGCGCACCTATTGTGGTGGGAGGCTGTCATATGACGGCCTCCCATTTAAACAGGGAATGCGCGCGATCACCCCTGTTTCTTCGGTGGCGGCGTGTCACAGAGACACCGCTCGCCCCCGAAGGGGGTGAACAGCCATTGGTTATGGCTGTTTACCACGTGTTCGGCCGCGATGAAGTCACGGCCGATCACAGATGGTCACGCCCCGACTGTGCACGGCGCATGCGCGCGATCGTGAGCGCACTGCGCGTGCACGTCGGTGGCGGCGTGTTCCCCGGGAACACTACTCGTCACCGTTGCTGGTAAACAGCCATTGGCCGGCTGTTTACCCATGTGATCGGCTGTGATCCTTTCACAGCCGATCACTAAAATGTAAACAAACCGCGGTAACGAGATGTTACCCGGTTCTCCTCACACACCGATCGTATGTGAGGAGGAGATTGCGGTAACATCTCGTTACCGCCTACAGTACACATCAAGCACAGATTGCCCCCCCCCCCAATAAAGAGGACCTGTCACCACCCCTCATAGTACCTGTCAATCACAGTCCATCAGAGTATTTGAGTACCTGTCACGGCCCATCTGAGTACCCGAGTACCTGTCACGGCCCATCTGAGTACCCGAGTACCTGTCACGGCCCATCTGAGTACCCGAGTACCTGTCACGGCCCATCTGAGTACCCGAGTACCTGTCACGGCCCATCTGAGTACCCGAGTACCTGTCACGGCCCATCTGAGTACCCGAGTACCTGTCACGGCCCATCTGAGTACCCGAGTACCTGTCACGGCCCATCTGAGTACCCGAGTACCTGTCACGGCCCATCAGGGTACCCGAGTACCTGTCACGGCCCATCAGAGTACCCCGAGTACCTTTCACAGTTCATCTCAGTACCTGAGTACCTGTCACCGCCCCTTCAGAGTACCCAAATACCTATCTCCAGCCCATCAGAGTACCCGAGTACCTATTTGCAGCCCATGTCTCATAGAATATACGTTGGGGTGTTTGCTTTCCAAAATGGAGTCATTTTGTGGGTAATTTCACTGTCCTGGTGGTCCAGGACCTTCAAAAGTGTGGTGGGTAGGAATGAAATGAGATGTGTCATTTATGCTCCTAGAATGCCTGAACGTACTACTTCAATGTTCGGCCTCTCTATGTGACCACGCTGTGCAAAAGTCTTACACATGTGGTATCGCCATACTCTGGAAGAGTAGCAGAATGTATTTTGGGGTGTCATTTTTGCTATATACAGTGCCTTGCGAAAGTATTTGGCCCCCTTGAACTTTTCAACCTTTTGCCACATTTCAAGCTTCAGACATAAAGATATAAAATTTTAATTTTTTGTGAAGAATCACCAACAAGTGGGACACAAATGTGAAGTGGAATGAAATCTATTGGATATTTAAAACTTTTTTAGCAAATAAAAAACTGAAAAGTGGTGCGTGCAAAATTATTCGGCCCCTTTACTTTCAGTGCAGCAAACTCACTCCAGAAGTTCAGTGAGGATCTCTGAATGATCCAATGTTGTCCTAAATGACTGATGGTGATAAATAGAATCCACCTGTGTGTAATCAAGTCTCTGTATAAATGCACCTGCTCTGTGATAGTCTCAGGGTTCTGTTGAAAGCGCAGAGAGCATCATGAAGACCAAGGAACACACCAGGCAGGTCTGTAATACTGTTGTGGAGAAGTTTAAAGCCGGATTTGGATACAAAAAGATTTCCCAAGCTTTAAACATCTCAAGGAGCACTGTGCAAGCGATCATTTTGAAATGGAAGGAGTATCAGACCACTGCAAATCTACCAAGACCTAGCCGTCCCTCTAGACTTTCAGCTCAGACAAGGAGAAGACTGATCAGAGATGCAGCCAAGAGGCCCATGATCACTCTGGATGAACTGCAGAGAACTACAGCTGAGGTGGGAGAGTCTGTCCATAGGACAACAATCAGTCATACACTGCACAAATCAGGCCTTTATGGAAGAGTGGCAAGCAGAAAGCCATTTCTCAAAGATATCCATAAAAAGTCTTGTCTAAAGTTTGCCACAAGCCCCCTGGGAGACACACCAAACATGTGGAAGAAGGTGCTCTGGTCAGATGAAACCAAAATCAAACTTTTTGCCCACAATGCAAAACGATATGTTTGGCGTAAAAGCAACACAGCTCATCACCCTCAACACACCATCCCCACTGTCAAACATGGTGATAGCGGCATCATGGTTTGGGCCTGCTTTTCTTCAGCAGGGACAGGGAAGATGGTTAAAATTGAGGGGAAGATGGATGCAGCCAAATACAGGACCATTCTGGATGAAAACCTGTTGGAGTCTGCAAAAGACCTGAAACTGGGATGGAGATTTATCTTCCAACAAGACAATGATCCCAAACATACAGCAAAATCTACAAAGGAATGGTTCACAAATAAACGTATCCAGGTGTTAGAATGGCCAAGTCAAAGTCCAGACCTGAATCCAATCGAGAATCTGTGGAAAGAGCTGAAAACTGCCGTTCACAAACTCTCTCCATCCAACCTCACCGAGCTCGAGCTGTTTTGCAAGGAAGAATGGGCAAGAATTTCAGTCTCTCGATGTGAAAAACTGATAGAGACATACCCCAAGCGACTTGCAGCTGTAATCGCAGCAAAAGGTAGCTCTACAAAGTATTAACGCAAGGGGGCCGAATAATTTTGCACGCCCCACTTTTCATTTTTTTTTTAGTTAAAAAAGTTTCAAAAATCCAATAGATCTCGTTCCACTTCACAATTGTGTCCCACTTGTTGGTGATTCTTCACAAAAAATAAAAATTTTATATCTTTGTTTGAATCCTGAAATGTGGCAAAAGGTTGAAAAGTTCAAGGGGGCCGAATACTTTCGCAAGGCACTGTACATGCTATGTGTTAGAAATATCTTATAAATTGACAGTTTTGTGTAAAAAAAAAAAAAATGCGTTTTTAATTTTTTTCCACATATTCCAAAAACTTCTGGAAAAAAATTAACCGTTCAAAAGACTCATTATGCCTCACAGATTATACGTTGGGGTGTTTGCTTTCCAAAATGGGGTCATTTTATGGGAAGTTCAATTGTCCTGGTACTCCAGGGCCTTCAAAAATGTAATAGGTGGTTGAGAAATGAGATGCGTCATTTTTGCTTGCAGAACGTCTGAAGGTACGACATCAATGTTGGTGTTCTGTATGTGGCCAGGCTGTGTAAAAGTCTCACACGTGGTATCGCCGTACTCGGGAAGAGTAGCAGAATGTATTTTGGGGTGTAATTTGTTGTATGCATATGCTGTGTGTGAGAAATAACCTGATAATATGACAATTTTGTAAAAAAAAAAAAAAATAATAATAAAATCTTCATTTTGCAAAGAATTGTGGGAAAAAATGACAACTTAAAAAAACTCACCATGCTACTTACTTAATACCTTGGAATGTCTACTTTGTAAAAAGGGGTCATTTGGGGGGTATTTGTACTTTCCTGACTTGTTAGTGTCTCAAGAAATGAGATACACCTGATGTACTGAAGGCCTGATCAGATGTGATCAATTTTCAGCGATTGGCACCATAGTTTGTAGACTCTATAACTTTCACAAAGACCAAATAATATACACTAATGTGGGTTTTTTTTTACCAAAGATAGGTAACAGTATACATTTTGGCCAAAATTTATGAAGAAAAATTACTAATTAGCAAAAATTTATGACAGAAACAAAGAAAGGCATTTTTTTTTCACAAAATTTACGTTTTATTTTATTTATAGCATAAAAAATAAAAAACCCACTAGTGATTAAATACCACTAAAAGAAAGCTCTATTTGTGTGGAAAAAAGGACGCAAGTTTCATATGGGTACAGTGTTGGATGACTGAGTAATTGTCATTCAAACTGTGAGAGCGCTGAAAGCTGAAAATTGGTCTGGTCAGGAAGGGGGTGTAAGTGCACTGTATTGAGGTGGTTAAAGTGGATGTAAACCCTCACATATACCCAGTGAAGTGAACAGCCTCAGATTATACTCAGAGATAAAACTTCTATCCCTACATACATTTTACATGCATATCTGCTGTCTTCAGCTTACTATATTCTTTAGAAAGTGCACATCGTGTTAGAAAATTTCTCTTCCTGTTCTGAACTGGGAGTGTAGTCTTGGCATACACTGTGTGACAACTGATTGAAGGAAAGCCCCCACTCCACATAAAAAGAGAGAGGAAGGAAGTAAGGAATGTGCTGTGAATAGACCAGCTCTCTGCTAATCTATTGATAGCACTCGACACAAATTTCAGGCTGGCTCTATCTCTGTTGGAGAACTTGTCAGAAGTTATGCCGATAACAGAAGAACGGAGCATCAGAAACATGGGACTTAGGGCTTTGGAGAGAGATTACCGTATTTTTCGGACGATAAGGCGCACCGGATTATAAGGCGCACTAGCAACGACCGGCTAATATAATGGATATTTCCATATATAAGGCGCATCGGACTATAAGGCGCACTGGATTATAAGGCGCATTTAATGAAACACAACTCGGATGTGGTACTGTAAGTCAAATTTTATTCAACTCTTTAGCAATAACCATAAAATGGTCTATAACAATAACTCTTAACACTGTTCAATTAAATACAAAACCAGACACTCACTTTTTCACTTTATTCTTCAATAACTCTTAACACTGTTCAGTTACCGGTGAATACCGTACAAAACCAGACACTCACTTTTTCACTTTATTCTTCTCCCGCAAATCCATCAAATTCTTCATCTTCAGTGTCTGAGTTTAACAATTGGGCGATTTCGGCATCAAGCACGCCCGTATCCCTCTCATCATTCTCATCAGTATCCGAGTCAGGCTCGTTGCTGTCATCGGTACCGGTACTTAGCTGTTCAGTGATAATTCCGGACTTCTTGAAAGCTCGGATTACACTGGTGACTGATACCTTCGCCCAGGCATCCACGATCCACTGGCAGATAGTGGCGTAACTCGCCCGGCGTTGCCTCCCTGTGTTGGTGAATGTGTGTTCGCCTTCTGTCATCCAATGCTCCCACGCAGCTCGCAGTTTAACTTTAAACGACCTGTTAACACCTATATCTAGTGGCTGCAGTTCTTTGGTTAATCCACCCGGAATGATGGCAAGCACCGAATTAGTTTTCTTCACTTGGGCTTTGACAGTATCTGTCAGATGGGCGCGCATGGAGTCACAGACCAATAGGGATGGAGATTCGTGGAAAAAGCCACCCGGTCTCTTGACGTAAACCTCTCTCAGCCACTCACTCATCTTCTCCTCGTCCATCCAGCCCTTCGGGTTAGCCTTGATGATGATGCCAACCGGAAACTTTTCTTTTGGCAGAGTCTTCCTCTTGAAAATTACCATGGGTGGTAGTTTCTGGCCATTAGCCTGGCAACCGAGAACTACAGTGAAGGATGACTTTTCGTTTCCTGTAGTGCGTATAGATACCGTACTGGTCCCTGTTCTCTCGACAGTACGGTTTACAGGGATATCAAAGGTAAGGGGGACCTCGTCCATGTTGGTGATGTGCTCTGGTCGGATTTTCTGTTCATTGATCTTGTTCTTGCAGTAGGTATGGAAAATGGCCAGCTTTTCTTCGTAATCCTTTGGCAGTTGCTGTGACATAGTGGTTCTTGTGCGGATAGAGAGATTCCGCCTTTTCATGAAACGGAAGCACCAAGAGGGACCTCCTCGAAAGTCGTTGATCTCCATGTCGCGTGCGATCGCTGTTGCTTTGAGTCGAATAGAGACAGTAGAGACGCTTCTACCTGCGGTTCTCTGTTCAATAACCCACTGTTCAATTTTGTCCTCCAACCGTGGCCATCTTGCTTTGTTTCCTCGGAAACTCAGTTTGGTCTTCTTTACCTGGCGCAGGGCATCTTCTTGCTTCCTCCACTTTCGTACCATTGATTCATTAATGTTGAATTCTCTCGCAGCTACTCTATTTCCATGCTCTACTGCATGACTGATAGCCTTCAGTTTGAAATCCGCTTCGTAAGCATGTCTCTTAACAGGAGCCATTTTTGGGGCAGCGGGTATACCGTAGAAAATGAACGAATGAATGCGCGCACACCTGACTAAGATGGCCGTAATGCCCAATCCAAGCAGTGCAGCTTCGTGAGCATTACGGCCATCTTAGTCAGGAGGTGTGCGCATTCATTCGTTCATTTTCTACGGTATACCCGCTGCCCCAAAAATGGCTCCTGTTAAGAGACATGCTTACGAAGCGGATTTCAAACTCATCGCTATCAGTCACGCAGTAGAACAACCTGAGAGGTTTACGGTACGTCAGTTTACGGTAAGAGACCGGGTGGCTTTTTCCACGAATCTCCATCCCTATTGATCTGTGACTCCATGCGCGCCCATCTGACAGATACTGTTAAAGCCCAAGTGAAGAAAACGAATTCGGCGCTTGCCATCATGTCAACAGGTCATATATAAGGCGCACCGGATTATAAGGCGCACGGTCGATTTTGTGAGAAAATTTAGGCTTTTACGTGCGCCTTATAGTCCGAAAAATACGGTAGGTCAAATTTCATGAATCTGGTTTACATCCACTTTAACTTTTTGATATTCACATTTTATGAGCTGCACCTGTACACTCCCATTAGGTGGGTCCCAGCAAATTGTATCTCTGCTTGCAGGGTTAAAGTAGACTTGTCCAACATGTCATATAAAAATTAATTGTTGTTCATGGTCTGAGGCTCCGGTTGGCTTTGTAGAGTTTTTACACTGGAGAATATATACAGCATAATCCAGCCCTCTTAAAACGGATGGTATTAGCATGTCCCATTCTATTCCATATCCCAAAACTAAAAAGATCTTTCCTCATTTCAGGACAGTGGGTGGTGCCATGCAGATCAATCCTTTGTGCCCTGACAGAAATACACCTCCAGAACTTATGGTGTTTAGTGCAAATATAGTCTAATTATATAGAGCGAGCCAATTTACTCCTATAGCTGTTTCAGACAATTTGGCCATCATCAGCGCATTATGAAAACCTGACTTCTATGGAGTACAGTGGAGATACCCTATAAATTGGACAAGGGACTATTATAGGCTACCTAGATCATATACAGAACAAAATATATGAAAGAAAATACTTTATTTTACATATAGGTAAAATAACAAGCGTGGCTAGAGTATACAAAGTCTAAAAACTATTAAAACTCACCAAGTGAAAAAGCAAGGCATTACTTTGATATGGATTAGGTGAAGGGCTGAATCAAAACAGTAGAGATGGTCACTTTGGCGGCCCCAAATGTAGCCATCATCCACTTTGACACCATACTCTGTCAATTCTTAGACTTCTATGGAGTAAGCTTTGGACCCAATGAGACAGTATAACTATAGAAGTAATGTTGAGAAGGGACTAAGTGAATCTAAAAACCCTCCAACGGAATCATTGTGTAACCAGAATTAAGCCGTCTTATAGCAACAGACATTCAAATGTCTCGTTCAATCACTAAAGATTTGACAGTAATCCCCACTGGGGCCACTGTGGTAATGAATCTCCCCAGACACATTCTTGATAATCAATTTAAGGATTAATCAATGACACTGCTCATTCAAACCTTGCCAAATAAGTTTTTCTTTTCTTACATCAGAGCCATAGTAGTTACTATGTGGGTTATAGGGCCACTGATAGGTTATGGACACTGGCACGCCCTGAGGCAAGAAGTGTATTCCCTATATAACCCCTCCCGCTACTGGGAGTCCTCCGTTTTTTTTCGCCAGTGTCTGAGGTGTTGGTCAAGAGTAAAGATGTGCTGTGCTGAGCTCCACTGGAAGAAAGCCATGCTGACCGGATCCGTTCTGATGTCTTTTCATGGGCTAAATGAATGGTACCCGGGCCTCGTGTCCGAAGAAACAAGGTTTTGCTTGCGAATGCTTCTCTTTAGAGAGCTGGACCCTGGGATCCAGTACTTTCTGGTAGTAAGGCCATAACGTTTTTACTGGCAGGGTGCTGTCGCAGGTTCAGGATTTTGGGAAACCTGAGGTTCCCCGGTTCCTGAAGGTTTCCTAAAAGGTCTCGGAGCCCACCGTGGGGTGAATATTGGGTCTTTATCTCTGATAAACCCTGCTGCGAGGAAAAGGTAAGGGAGATTTTCTCAGGAATTTCTCCTTCTATGTATAATGTTGTCATGCCTATGTGTCACCACTGGGGGCTGTATTGAACACTCACGACCTGATGCTGGAAACAGCACAGAAGCCTGTCATTTTCTCCTCTCCTCCGGCCACAGCAGATCCTCTGGTAAAAGGGGGGTCTGCTTCTCTCCCTGTGCACCCAAAAATTGTTTTTTCCCCTTCAAGGCATAGGATGTCAAATTAGTTCCTTTAAAAAAAAAAAAAAAAAAAGAGACCGCAGCCACTCAGCAGAGGATTCCCCCCCTCCCGCCATGCGTGCATGTTCCACAGGACGCCACTCGCGTGGGAAAGCACTTTGCTTTGAAAGGAAAGGGGGGGAGTAATTTGTGCGGGGGGCGTGGCTAATGGCGTCAGACGCCGGCCACACATGCAGGAGGTTGATTTTAGCATTGTGTGTGTGAAGCGGCTGCTGGCTGTGGAGGGACAGAGCAGGAGGATGGCTTGTTCAGGTTAGTGACACAGGCTTTTTTCCCTTTGACAAATTATACTTTATCAGGATAGGATTAATAACAGCTAATGGCGCTGAACTATAGCCGAGTAATGTACTTTCCTTTGCTAGTAGTGCCTCTGCTTTATGCTTCAGGCTATGAATGGTAATGGGACCAGGAACTTCTCTAAAGGGGTCTGTGGTTTTCACTATAAACTGAATCCATTTCCAAAAGAATGTCATCCTCCTCTGAGAGGCATGTGGCTAGTCAGATTGAGCCATCAGGGGAAACTGTTGTTGCATAAAACACTTCAGTCCCTGTATATATCATAGAAAAGTTTTTTCTTCTACCATTTGTAATTTGGAAAGACGATTAATGCTATGATATCTCTCCATAGTGAGGCTAAACATAGCAGATTCCCATTTAGTCCTCAGCACCTTCTTATTGAAGTGCACAAGGCTGGGGATCAGGTAGATCTTCCCAAATATTTGGAAAATACTTGTATCCTCTTCTGAGGATCCTAATATGGAAGGAGTAGCATCACAAGACAGGTTGCTTGTGTACTCCCTTACTCAACCTTTTTTGCTGCCTGCAGCACAGGCTCTTGAGGAACCTACCCCTAATTGGGTTCATTAGAACCTCCCCCATCTGGGGATGTTTTTTCCTATTCATGTATGGCTAAAAAAGTTTATGTAATCTGAATGTGAACATCCAGATAAACAATATTATCCTCCCAATAAATTCTCCACACTTTATCTATGGAAGAGGATTTCTATGAAGAAAATGGGGGGGGGGGGGGGTTCTAGCAATTGATGCTGCAATCGCCTCAGTGAGAGAGTCTTGCATGTCTGGTGGATAATGCACTGATGTTAAAGGACCCAACAGATAAAAAGTTGGAACTTCTTTCTAAAAACAATACTTCTTTAGCAAGTTCAGTAGCGCAGCTGGTTCTTGCTGCAATTGCTGTATCTTAGTCCATTAAGGAACAGTTTCTGGAGATGCCTGATCAGCAGGTCTGGCAATGGGCTGGTGTATCTGACGCACTATGTGTCACAGTAGATGCTATGAAAGACTTTATAATTTAAGCCTTATGGCTTATGCTTGGACTAGTGCATTCTCGCAGTGTTCTGTGGCTGAAAAATTGATGAGCACCGTGTAAAAAGCTCTTAGCCAGTTTTTTCCCTTCATGGTGTACAGCTATTTAGAGATTATCTGAAAAGCCCACAAAGCAGAAGCTAAAGCCTTCTCATAAAGGCCCCCCCCCCCCCCCTCCCTCGTTCGGGTGGGGGGAAAGGTCCTGCAATTCTCAAGATCTGGCAGGAACAATGCAGTTTTTTTTCTCTAGGTTATGACTAGAGTTCAGAGAATTTCCGTCTCCTCGTTTTTTCTAAGGGAAAATGTTCCCAAGGATCCAGAGAAAAAGAAGTCTCTTTCTGGCCTCTGGATCATATATTATCCCAGTTGGTGATATCAGAGGTTCCCTTAGTGGAACAGGGCACAGGGTTTGGCTCAAACCTTTTATGGTTCCAGAGCCAAACGGAGAGGTAAGACCCACTCTAGATCTCGAAGATCTGAATCGGCACTTAAACATCCGATCCTTTCATAATCCGATCGGTTGTGTCCATCCTGCAAGGAGGGTTGTTTTTTTGGCTTTAATCGATCTCAAAAATGCATATCTCTATGTGCCAAATTTTCCCGCTCACCAGAAATCTCTGCGTTTTGAAATATAAAATCATCATTTGAGTTGTAGCCCTGCCATTCGGTTTAGCCACAGCACCACGGGTGTTCTGAAAGATTCTGGCACCTCCTTTAGCCAGATTAAGGGCTCCTAGCCTATTTAGAAGATCTACTTTTAATAGATCATTCAGTCTCGGGTCTAAACCAGAGTCTGATCACAGCTGTAACTACCTGAAATCTCTGGGTTGGATACTTAACCTAGGAAGATCCTCCTTAAAACCATCAAGGAGATTACAGTAATTGGGGCTGGTTATAGATACCATACAGAAGAAGGAATTCTTACCCCAGACAAGAATCCGTTCCATTGTAGGACTAATTAAACTTATCAAAACAATTCCATACCATTCAGATATGCATGAGATTGTTAGGGGAAATGGTGGCCTCCTTCGAGGCCATCCCTTAGGCACAGTTTTTACTCAAAAACTGCTTTAAAGCACCATCCTGTCGGTCTGGAATCAAAAGATTCAGGCCTTGTTTGTTTCCAATACACTTGGCTCCCAACGTAAGTCAGAGCCTAAATTGGTGGTTGTTATCCAGAAAAAGGGAAAATCTTTTTTTACCTGTATCCTGGAAGGTGTAAACAACAGATTCCAGCCTTGTAGGCTGGGTAGCAGTCATGGAAGAAGATTCTGTCCAGGGGAGATGGTCCAGGTTAGAGGACCTTGCCTATCAACTTTTTGGAAGATTTGTCTGGCCCTAGAATCTGGAACGGTCAGACTACGGGACTGTCCTGTAAGGATTCAGTCTGACAAGGCCACAGCGGTGGCTTACATCAATCACCAGGGGGGCACGAGAGGTTGTGCAGCCCAAAAAGAGGTGAATAATGTTCTAGCATTCCTTGTCTATCTGCAATTTTTCATTTCGGGAATAGATAATTGGTAGGCGGGCTACTTGCGTCGCCAACAATTATTTCTGGGAGAATGATCTCTTCACCCGACCTCTTCCTAGCGATATGTCAGAAATTGGGTTTTCTGGACATGGACCTATTCGCGCCCAGATTCAACAACAAAGTTGACAACTTTGTGTCGGGAAGGGATCCACTAGCAGGCGTAATAGAAGCATTATTCTTCCCATGGGATCAGTTTTCACTGATCTATGCATTTCCTCCAGTTCTGTGGGTCCCAGAAGATCTTGATTTACCGAGATCATGACTCTGTCATTATAGCCAGACCTTCTCGCACAAGGAACGGTATTTCATCCTACCTCACAGACAAAAAATTTAACAGGTTCGACTGTTGAATCCCACTTTATAAAAGATCGTGGGTGATTTCCTTTGACAGGGTCTACTTTGATTAATGCCAGGAATCCGGCTTCCAGAATCATTTTACTATAGAGTCTGGAAGGCATATGTTTCTTGGTGTGGATCCAGGGGTTGGCACCCCAGGAAGTATGTCATAGGCAGGATCCCTGATTTCCTGCATATGAGATCTGTAATAAAGCTGGCCTTGTCAGTGTGTTTTTTTTTTTTTTTTTTTCAATGGCCTCTTGCTTCCCACTCTTGGTGTGTAGCTTATTCAGGGGGTAACACAGATTAATCCCCCTATGGGTTAGGCAGCAGTATAACCTGAAAGCGAAAGACTTCCTGTGTTTCTCACTTTTACAGTAAGTATAGAAATCCTATTTGTCTTAAAAACTGTGCTCTTAAAGTGTATATACAGGAAGTCCTCAAGTTGCATACATCTGACTTACCGTATATACTCGAGTATAGGCCGACCCGAATATAAGCCGAGGCCCCCAATTTACCCCCAAAAAAACTGGCAAACTTATTGACTCGTGTATAAGCCGAGGGTGAGACATGCCTGTCCATCCCTGTGTGTGTCCGTCCATCCCTGTGTGTCCGTCCATCCCTGTGTGTCCGTCCATCCCTGTGTGTCCGTCCATCCCTGTGTGTCCGTCCATCCCTGTGTGTCCGTCCATCCCTGTGTGTCCGTCCATCCCTGTGTGTGTGTCCGTCCATCCATCCCTGTGTGTGTGTGTGTCCATCCATCCATCCATCCCTGTGTGTGTGTGTGTCCATCCATCCATCCATCCATCCCTGTGTGTGTGTGTCTCCATCCATCCATCCATCCCTGTGTGTGTGTGTCTCCATCCATCCATCCATCCCTGTGTGTGTGTGTCTCCATCCATCCATCCATCCCTGTGTGTGTGTGTCTCCATCCATCCATCCATCCCTGTGTGTGTGTGTATCCATCCATCCCTGTGTGTGTGTGTGTGTCCGTGTGTGTGTGTCCAGCCTACCTGTGTCCCGAGCCTGTGTCCCGTGCCTTGCCTCCTTGCCTCCGTCCAGTGCCTTGCCTCCTTGCCTCTGTCCCGTGCCGTGCCTTGCCTCCGTCCCGTGTCGTGCCTTGCCTCCGTCCCGTCCCGTGCCGTGCCTTGCCTTGCCTCCGTCCCGTGCCTTGCCAGGATCGCCGCTCTTCGTCGGCGCCTCGGCGGACATTCTACCATTCAAACGCCGCGCCTCCGCCTTCGCCTGTGATAGGCGGAACACTGAATTTCCCAGCAGCCTGTGTTCCGCCTATCACGGACATCGTCTCATCCTCGTCCGTAGTACGAGGATGAGACGATGTCCGTGATAGGCAGAACACAGGCTGCTGGGAAATTCAGTGTTCCGCCTATCACAGGCGAAGGCGGAGGCGCGGCGTTTGAATGGTAGAATGTCCGCTGTCTGTCTGCTCGACACGCTGATCGAGCAGGCAGACAGCGATGACTCGAGTATAAGCCGAGGGGGGCACTTTCAGCCTCAAAAAAGAGGCTGAAAATCTCGGCTTATACTCGAGTATATACGGTACATATGACTCATACTTACAAACTGAGGGAGACAACAGGAAGGGAGAGGAAATCTACCCCTAGGAAGGGAGTTATGGTAAAAAGGTGTTCTCCACTGAAGCTTTATCACCAGTCCTTGTTTCCATGACAAGCCAAAATTTTCAAAATTCAATTGTCACAGGGACAAAGTGAGGTGAAATCTTCTGAACAGGGGCACAGACAGCAAATCAAAGCACTTACAAATTATTTAAATGTATACCTGTTGCAACTTACTATACAAATTCAAATTTAAGAACAAACATACAGAACCTATGCCTGGAATTCCTCCCGTGCAAAGTAGTAGTGAGGTTTCTGTGCTTAGGAAAACCTGTGCCTTCATCCTAATAGCTGTATATCTGCAGTTTGAGATCACTGCTGTTTTTTGTGACTGCTAGCCTCATGAGATTTGGAGTGAGATTTTGTAATGTGCTGCTGGTGTCCAATGTTTTGACATTACTGGGCCACATTGGAAGAAGAGGAGCTGTCTTGGGCCACACATGGAATACACTAACCATAAGGATAGCTGAAGAGCAGAAAAACTTGTATACAGTGGGGAAAATGAATATTTGATCCCCTGCAGATTTTTTAAGTTTGCCCACTTACAAAGAAATGAAGGGTCTATGCTTTTTATCATAGGTGTATTTTAAATGATAGAAACAGAATATTAACCAAAAATACTGAAAAACACATGATACGAATGTTATAAATTGAATTGCAGTTTAGTAAGTAAAATAGGCATTTGATCCCCTACCAACCATCAATAATTCTGTGCCCATGTGCTACACAGATTAGGCGTGTCCATTTAAGAAGGTGCTTCTAATGACAACTCCTTATGTGAATAAAAGACACCTGTCCAACGAATCTTTCTTCTATTCAAGCCCACCATCATGGGTAACACCAACAAGCTGTCAAAAGATGTCAGAGACAAGATTTTAGACCTACACAAGGCTGGAATGGGCTACAAGACCACCAGCAAGAAGCTTGGTGAGAAAGAGACAAATGTTGGAGTGATTATTTGCCAAAGAAAGAAATCCAAAATAGCCATCAGTCGCCCTTGGTCTGGGGTAAGGATGATCATGAGAAGAGTGAGGGATCAGCCCAGAACTACACACGAGAAGCTTGTGAATGATCTCAAGGCAGTTGGGATCAGTCACCAAACAAACCATTGGTAACACAATATTCTGCCATGGATTGAAATCCTGCCGTGCCTGCAAGGTCCCCCTCAAGTAGACACATGAACAGGCCTGTCTACCCAATACACCAGTACCAATGAACATCTAAATTATTCAGAGAAGGATTTGGAGAAAGTGCTGTCAGGTAAGACCAAAATTTAGCTCTTTGACATTAACTCGACTCACCCTGTTTGGAGGAAAAAAAATGCTAACTATAAACCTAAGAACACCATCCCCACAGTCAAGCATGGTAGTGGAAACATTATGCTTTGGGGCTGTTTCTCTGCTAAAGGTACAGGCCAACTTTGCCACATCAAGGGGCCAGTGGACGGGGCAATGTATTGTAAAATATTGGATGACAACCTTCTTCCCTCAGCCAGAACACTTAAGGTGGATTGTGGATTGATCTCCCAGCATTACAATGTCCAAAACATATCACCAAGGCAACAAAGGACTGGCTCAAGAAGAAGCACATTAAGGTCATGGAGTGGCCTAGCCAGTCTCCAGATCTTAATCCTATAGAAAATTTATGGAGGGAGCTACAACTTCGATTTGCCAAGCGACAACCAAGAAACCTTAAGGATTTAGAGAAGATCTCTAAAGAAGAGTGGAGCAAAATGCCTCCTGAGATGTGTGAAAACCTGGTGACCAACTACAAGAAACATCTTGCCTCTGTGCTTGCCAGCAAGGACTTCTCCACCAAGTACTGTTTTGTTTTGGGATCAAATACTTATTTTTACTCACTGAACTGCAACTCGATATATAACCATTGTATCATGTATTTTTTCTGGATTTTTGGTCGATATTCTGTCTCAATCATTTAACCACTTCCCGATAGGAAGCGCGTACAGGGACGTCCCCTCGTTTTAGTGGTTATACCGGGATGATGCCTGCACCTACAGCCCACCTAGATCCTAGACTTAAACCCCATTGAAGATGTATGAAATAACTTGAAGACTGCAGTCCACAAAGTCCCCTTCAAATTTAACTGAACCTGAGCAGTTCTGCAATGAAGAGTGGGCAAATATTGCAAAGTTAATAGAGAAATATCCCAACAGACTAAAGGCTGTAATTAAAGAAAAAGGTGGTTCAACAAAATACTGACATGAGGGGGGTAATCCTTTTTCCAATTCAGTGATTCTGTTTTTGTTTTGTTTTTTGTTGGTGATATATCTCTCACTTCGATGTTATAAGTTGCACTGAGTAAATACAGCTGGATAAAACAAAAACTCTCTTCATTTCAGGCTGAAAAACAACAAAATGTGATTTTATGCTTTATTCAATGTACCAATGAAATATTTCATTTATAAAAGGTTTTATACGTATGTTGCATACTTGGCTTACTCCAAAGTTCACTTTTGTCTCATCAGACCGTAGTAGAACTTCACGCCTCCTGTCAAACTGTAGGCAATATGTAATTTTGGTCTTCTTCAACTGTTCAGATTTACCACTTTCCCATTTTATTATGCAAGTGACATGTTAATCCTAATTTACATTCATCCGTTGCATCTAGCACTACAAAATTTTGACTCCTTGCGATATCTTTTATTTACATTTTTTTTTTTTTTTTTTTTATGAATAAATTAATATAACCTAGCATATATTTGTTAATGCATAGTGTCACTTTTTCTAGTGCAGGGGTGTCCGAACATTTTAGTACGAGGGCCACTTGGGATGTTTGCAAATATTAGCGGGACACACAATAACAAGTTCCATCCCCCCCCCCCCCTCACAAAACCCAGGAATGCCTATCAGTCCCCCCTTACATCCAGGTGTATTCTTCACGGGGGCATATTATAATACACAGACAACTGCCAGCCATCCTCAGTATTTTTAGGGATAGTTGCTGTGGGTCAGATGCAATCTTTGGTGACCCCTGTTCTAGTGAATACCATCCTTGGCATTTGCATTAGGGGAAAAAAAATCATGTTAAAAGGTAAAGTCCTGGTTTTTGATATTTAAGGAAACTACTTCTTTCTACACATCACATTTTTGAACGCAAGTAATAGTCAACAACCCAATGGATTGACAATGCCACACATGGGAAAATGGATTTTAATCGATATTTGGATCATACAATCATAAGTTATTGATTGCATCTCTGTTTCCTCCATGCAGGCTCGTAATCTGATAAGTGGTCACACTCTGAGATTTCCAAAAATCTTGCTTGATGTACCTTAAGTATATCAGACAAACACAGGACAGGCAGTTGATGTGTTTCACAAGTGATAGCTAGCTTGTAAACAACAAAAGTAGCATTCACTAAGCAGGCTATTTAAGGAGTTAGCCCCATTCGGGCACACCCAAAACCACCTGCTTCAGATTGCTAAATGCAAAAAACATTTCAGCTGACATGTTTAAAACATTACAACTTTTAAAATATATGTGTACATATACATAAACGTGCAAATCATAATCTGATTGAAATATGATTAGACACATGACCAAAGCATCAGTGCTCATTGATGCAAAATTATCATTACGTTTACTCCCTGATCAAATCCAATCTAAAGCAATCCTAAATTAACCAGAAGGGAAGTTATGGCTATTCAATTGTTTGCCAGTTCAATTTGATTGAATCACACATCAGTCAGATAATACAGTTAAAGTGTGCATGGCCTTCATTAACCGGTTCCCAACCAGCGCACGCCGATGTACGTCGGCAGAATGGCACAGGCAGGCATATTGGCGTACAGGTACGTCCAATCTTTAATGCCGCTCTGCCATTCGTGAGTGCGCTGCCGGTGCTGGTCGGGACCCCTTTGAGTCCGGTCGCGGGTCCCGCGGACTCGATCATCGCGGGCATAGCCCGATCGGCTCACGGGGTGGCTGAACGAGGAAATTCCTTTGTAAACAACTTTTCCCGTTCTGCATAGCAACTAGTGACGCTGATCTCTGCTCCATGTGATTGGAGCAGAGATCAGTGTTCACTAAATTAAAGCCCAGCCCCCAACAGTTAGTACCACACCCCTAGGAACACTTAACCCCTACACTGCCACCCACTGGTTAACCCCTTCACTGCCAGTGTCATTTACACAGGAATCACTGCATTTATCTAGCAGTGATTGCTGTATAAATGACAATGGTCCCAAAAATGTCCCATGTGTCCGCCATAATGTCGCAGTCACGATAAAAATCGCTGATCGCCGCCATTACTAGTAAAAAAAATAAAAATGTATAAAAATGCCATAAAACCATCTCCTATATTGTAAACGCTATAACTTTTGCACAAACCAATCAAACACTTATTGCGATTTTTTTTTTTTTTTTTTTTTTTTTTTACCAAAAATATGTAGAAGAATACGTATCAGCCTAAACTGATTTTTTTTTTTGGGGGGGGGGATATTTATCATAACAAAAAGTAAAAAATAATGCGTTTTTTTTCAAAATTGACGCTCTATTTTTGTTTATAGCGCAAAAAATAAAAAGGGGTGATCAAATACCAACCAAAAGAAAGCTCTATTTATGGGGAAAAAAAGGAAATCCATTTTGTTTGGGAGCCACGTCGCACGACCGCGCAATCGTCAGTTAAAGCGACGCAGTGCCGAGTCGCAAAAAGTGGTCTGGTCTTTGACCAGCAAAATGGTCCGGGGCTGAAGTGGTTAAGAGGTTTACCTATGTCTAAGCTAGTAGTTTGTAAAAATGCATATGTATGTCAGCTATATACGTTGTTTTTCATTTTGGTAATCCTACCTATAACCCCCCTTAACTTTGGGAACTATTCTTTTGCAAATTTATTAAAAGCATTTTATTACTAAATATTTATAGTTCATACATTTTCAAGATATATGATTTTAGGAAGAGGGATTTTCTAGAGCAAAAGAATAATTCTTAGGTGTTGAATCTAGCCCCCAAAACCTCCACCCACACATTTTCTGCAACCCCACCACTTTTCGCTCTCCTCATGGTTTACTTTTGATACCCCCTTCCCAATCTTTGATTTCTTTGCTGATCATCTAACTTGGTCATAGTTAATGGTCTGTATCTAGTCACGTGAAGAAAGTTGAGGATGAAAAATTACAAGCTATTGTATAGGACATGTATTTCCTAAAGGTAGAAATACTGTAAATCGTGTGTGGGTCATTGATGACTTGTATGTTTTCATTAACTCAATTGACTAATAATGTAGGCTATTCCACAAATCCTTTGCTAAATAATGGATGTGCATGGCAAGTGTGCAGCAAACAAGGTACAAAACACTGGACATGCAGCAAGTAAAAACAAAGTTAAATGTTGAGTATTTTTCTTTTTTAATTATTTTATGTGTATTTGTTTTGGGGCATATTTGATGTATGAACCATGCTAGCCATAATTATTTAATCAGTGACCAGCTTCAAAGCCATTTAAGCCTAGAAAACATATAATCCTTTGTGATTTCATGGTTTACTGTATTTCTTTCTTGATGTTGCAGGAAGGGTGACCTGCTTACTGCAAATGATGTCAGAAGTGTCATCATCACATATGTGAAGACCAATGAGCTGGTTCATTCTGATAACAAAAAGTGAGTATGCTGACAAAATCTGCTGGCTTGTAAACCCACAAGTAAACTGATTCATGTCACAAAGCTTTCTCCTGACTCTGGTGTCCAATCTGTGTGGCACATTGGCCCCTTGTGTGCGACCCTTGAGGCCACTACAGACATTGGTCTGCATTTTGTTTGTTTAGGCCAGTAGAGGAAAAATAATCTTTAGACAGGCTTTTAGTAGTTACTTGGTTTGGATTTTTTTTTTGAAAACTGACATTTTATTGAAATTTCAAGTGAAACAAAGAAATCAAAGAAGGAACAGTAAGGCACAGGTAGTAGAAATAAGCGGTCACAGACCACAGTAAGCAAAGGCAAAAAATACAGCATTGCATCAGCTCAAGCATTACAGTACAATAACACTCATTTACCGGGAGGGTTAGATTCCTGCAGCCTGCTACCGGTCAAATTAACAAACCTTTTTAGATAAAGAAGAAGAAAGAAATGAAAAGGGGAAGTAAAAGAAAGAAAAGCAAAGTAAAGGGCGCCCCCTCCCCCTCCACACTCAGAAGGCGGCTGCCTCCATCTTATCCCAAAGATCCCATACCTTGTTATGTTTGTCAAGCGTGTTATTTAGGGAAGCTGTAAGGTATTCCATACGCCTGACGTCTCTAATTCTAGTGTGTAACTCAACTAGTGAAGGAATCTCCCGTTTCTTCCATTTTAGGGCAATTAGGCAGCGCCCAGCCGTCAGCACGTGGGCTAACAGGAATTGGGAGGATCGGGATAATGTGGCAGGAGGGAGGCCCAGGAGAAACAGCTTGGGGTCTAACGGTATTCGTGCTTCAAAAATGGTACATAATAAGGTCCTAACCATTTCCCAGTAGGGGACGGTTTGGATTTTTTAATATTCACACTATCTTACTTTTTTCAGCTGTCTTTCAATTATGTGTTTTTTCTTCCTCTGATCTTCTATAATGGATCTTGCCTTAAGATAAAAAGATCCTAAGTGGCAGAAGTTATCTTTTAAGAGGCTGTAAAGAGAACAGGTAGAGGAACAGTAATAGCAGTGATCTCCAGCTGTTTCCTGAATCATGTCCCCCTATCTCTGACCATTTCCTGCCACATGTCTGCAGTCCCTGACCATCTGTTTTAGCATGACAGTCAATAGTCTGACCATCTCCTTTTATACAAATAAAACTTCTACACTGACCTCCAACTTAAAGGGGCTTTTCTACCTACCATGAATGCTATAGGATGCTACACTCACCAGCATTGTAAAGTGGGCATTTCTTCACTCGCCAACAATGTTAAGGGCACTTAAGTCAAGTTTTTATTTTGGCAATACTTTTTTTATGTTAAGATTAATATTGTCGCACAGAGCAAGTGTGCTGAGTGCCAAATACTCTTGTTATGCTGCATTCTTAATTCTTTTATTTAAAATCTCCTATCATTTAGCCCCACATTTATACTTCAATGTTTTCAGGTAATTTCCTATGCCTTATTATGCCGTATGCCGATTGAACTCACATTTAATGGTGTTCCAGGTCAATCGCCACTTGACAGAGCCAGTTATCTTTAGTTGACTGCGAGGGTGGCATTGTTTCCACTGATCACCTATGTAGGGGGATTTTTACCAGTGACCCCAACGGACTATTCTTAGCAGGTATTCCCTGAAGCCTGCAATTTTTTTCAGTAGTTCATCTGGGGTTAAATAATTGAGAAGGGTTGCTCTATTTGAAGTCTGTTGCCGTTAAAATTCTTCAGTTTGTAAAACTTTTTATTACCTGGAAGGAAAAAAGAACATCATATTAAAGGACGAGTGTTTTTAATCCTGATAAAAGGTGGCTTAATATAAGAGATGTCAGGGTGATCCCATACACTTCTATTGTGGATAGGGCCGATTTCTCAGTATCGCCAGAAAGGTCTGAGCCAGCAATATAGAAACTAGAACACCTTTTCCTATAGGGTCATTCTTATTGGAGTCTTATACAGCTCAAAAGTCAGAGATCTCCCATCTTGTCCACAAGACCTTTTTAATATTCACTTTGGATTATTATTATTTTTTTTTATTTTTATTTTTTAATTTGTGCAAAATGAATGCCGCAACCTGCTCACATGAGTTCTAAGCACACTCGGTCACCTTTCACAACAGAATCTTATTCTGATGCTGATGGACGTTCCCTTCCATGTGTGCCTCAGGCCCCATCTCATTCTCAGATTCAGAGGTAGAGTCTAGACTTCCCTTCCTTAGGAGCCTGTATCTTAGCAAGTTCCATATCACAGGCCTAGGGTCTTCTAAAGCTGTTGCTCCTTAGACCTTCTTGATACAACTGAAATGTAAATCCTCCCTGTATGTGAAAGAGTGTTTTCCCTTTGAAAATAAATTTATGGATATGTGGTCTTCATCCAAAGTAGATGTTTCAGGCATTCACGTTTAAAAATATACAGTCAGGTGGATGATAATTTTACCTTTTAGCCAGTGTGCACAGCACAGTGAACTGTGAGCGTTGGCGGAGCTTTTGTCAAGTTTTGTTGATGCTTTTCAAGCACCATCCATCTCCAGTTTGGGAGTGTTAAACCTATATCTTAATGACAGTGCTGTCACTTTAAGCAAAATGTTACCCCCAACAACTTGATAAAAAAATTTCTTTAGCAAGGAACACACATTCTACATTAATAATTATGCTACCAAAATGAGTGCGTTCTGTAAATTGCATCCAGCATTGCTAATGTTTCTTCTTGCTGGAGGCTGTCATCATAAAGCAGAAATAAACCCATCAATTTAACAATTTCAAAAAAGTTACATTCCTGGAATGACTATTGCTAATGTCACAACTGCTAGTGTCCTCAACTAAACTTTGAAACTGTCAAATGACTGGTGTCATAAATGATCACATGTGCAGCACCATGGCAGTTGCAGATCAAACAGAAGCAGCTTCCTTGGGTGTAAAGGATAGGAGGGTTTAATTCTGCTTTAAGGCTGTCAGCAGATCGGCCTCTACAAATTCTGCAGTGCTGGAAAATAGTGAGCAACTGAGCATGTGCAGAACAGGATGAGACAGTTTATTACTGGATTTTAAACTGTATGTACGCTTATTTTTAATGTTTTACATGGATCACTTCAGGCTGGCCCCTTTTGCAGGTATAGCTAACAGGATTTAATTTTCTGAGTAAAGTTCCATTTTAAAACGGGCTGGTAGCAGGCTTCAGTAAGCTTTAGCAAAACTTGACAAGCCTGCTATTGGCTTACTTAAAATGACAGTCAGTACTCCCATTAGTAGTCCTGTATGTCATGAATCCTGGTATCTGCCTATATATGTTATAAAAACAAAACAAAATGTTAAAGTGGTTGTAAACCCTCACCTATACTCGGGTGAAGTGATTGGACTCGGGTGATACAGAAAGGTGAAACAAATCCACCTTCAAGTGGATTCTCCAAGTTCAACCTATTTATTTGAGTCATATGTCCTATACATCCTTGCAAAACTCAGAGATGAAAAGGAATTTTCACACTCACAAAGCGGGGGTCAGGGAACCGCAGTTGCACACTGCACACTTGTGGTCAGAAGTCCTCTTGTTGATCTTCTCAGCCATCCTCCTAAAACTTACCTACCTGCTTTTACAGTTGAGAGGTTGTTTGTTTATCCTACTGGATCCTTTAGGGCCCTTTCACACGGATGTGTCTGTGTACGGGCTCCGCTTTGCTCAGCAAGGGATCGCTCTATTGATTCCTGCAGAGAAGGCAGATGACAGGTATGTCCCTGCACACTGTGCAGGGACGGACCTGTCAGAGTGCCGTTCTCTATAGGGGATCGGATGAAGATGGACCGTAGAGTCCGTTTTCATCTGATCCGCAGACAGGTGGAAAAATGGGGTTTTCCTCCTTCACATTTTTTTGGATCGGAGTGGGTCGGATGTCAGCAGTGACATGTATAGGTCTATGGAGCGTCCATTCAGGTCTGCCTAAAAAACTGACAGGCGGCCTGAACGGTCCATCTGTGTGAAAGAGCCCTTACAGGTTTTTCTCTTAGCAGTTTGGAATCTCCGCTTTCCCCCTGCAACTCTACTCTAATTTGGTGCATCTTTATTTGTTCTTTCTGGCATTACAAGCAGAAAGGGCCCTAGTGGTGGACTTTTAAGGCACGTACAATAAGTAAAAATATATAGGGTATAACAGATTAATTAATTGTAAATATCATAAACATATGTAGCAAAATGCATTAAACAGCATGGTCACCAGTATGTATACAGTGCAGTGGTCTATAGTACTTTTGCACCCTACACATTTCGGAGCGCCCGCGTCTCCTTCCTCGGGGAAAGTATTTAGCAAAAAGCATTTGTATTCAAGATAAAATACTGAACAGACATTCCATGGTGTTTGTGGTTAAAAACAACAGAACAAGACAGGTGTGTAGTAAGGTAAGAGTATTTAAGGGGTTTTACTCCCATGTTTTTCTCAAAGACAGAATAGAAAAAGATACAGAATCATTGCAAACCTGAACAGACTAAACAAGTACCTCAAGAAAAAGTGCCATAGGTAACTCATTTGCTCTCACTGGATCTGCTGGATGCTTACCTGCATGTTTCTATTCATCCAGCACATGAAATAGATTTGACATTCAAACCCAAAAAATGCTTACAGGAATTCAGGGTCATTGCCTGGGATAATGAGAAATTGGCCCGATCCCTTCCAAAGTGTGTGTGTGTGTGTGTGTGTGTGTGTGTGTGTGTGTGTGTGTGTGTGTGTTGTGCAAGGTCCATTTTGGCAAATTAAATCTGAACCCATCTCGCTCTGTAATCTTCATAGGTTACAGAACAAGGCACATTATAGTAAAGGATTTACTATAAAATCATTTCCTCTGTGGGGTGAATTATAGCTCTCCAGGAGAGGTGTCTGTCTGGCAAATCATGCAGACCTTGGGTCTTATGACTGCTGCCATTCCAGAGCAGTATCGGCCGGGCTACATCCCGAGGAGTTTTCTGTTAGAGAGATGGAATTGGAAGCTCAAAGGATGTGACATTGTTGCATCCTTAAAAAGGAAGTAAATCCTGAATAGGAAAAACATAGTGGGCTAGTATGCATCACATACTAGCCCATTATGTGACACTTACCTGCAAAGGAAGCCCGCACTGTTCCCTCTGGTGGCCACATCCATCTTTGTCTCTTTTTCCTTCCGGGGCCGTGCACTCTGGCTCTGTGACTGGCCAGAGCTGCGTGACGTCACTCCCGCACATGTGCGTGGGAGCCGTCAGTCCCAGCACTTGTGAGTGAAGAAACGGCACGGAGGTCCGTTTCTTCACAGAGCATGCACGAGGATATCCTCGGCGCACTACATGGTAAATATCCTAGGCTTACCTATAGGTAGTGAAAAAATCTCCTAAACGTGTGCCATTTAGGAGATTTTTCCACTACCTATAGGTAAGCCTTATTGTAGGCTGGCCTATAGTTAAAGGTGACAATCGGGGGTTTACAACCACTTTCAGTTGAGATTTTGATTGTACAGTACAGGACACAGGCTGAATATTCATAGATCTTGGGGATATAGGCAGCTATTTTCCGATGACCTAACTGCATATACTATAGGATGTACTTTTTACAATTTTGGCTGGAATGTAGTTGTAACCAGAATTCCGGTAACTAGACTAGCTGTATTTAAAAATGTCTTTTTTATTCTGTTTTAATAAATATGACTGTTCTAATTGATTAAGCTGATATAATTCCCCCCCCAGCTTTGTAACAGTTGACCCTGTTATATGTGACTGCTTGCTGAATGCATCTGAAAAACATGACCTCCTCCTTCTCAAGTGGGATGACTTGGTTACAAGGTACAGTTCAGGATTATTTTCTTTAAAGGCTGATTGAAGTGAAAAAGTATGTTGTGTTTGTGCGCATGCACATTTTATCACTTTATAACATCTAAATATTAAAGATGTCCAGTTTTGTCTACCTTTGCAGTTAGCAAATTTGCTTCCATGACAATAATCTGCTATTAACTACCAGCGGGTTTCTTTGTTTAAAACTTGTGGCCTACATTTGTACAACGAGGCCCTATGTGATCAGTAATGGACATATGGAACAGCATGGTTCCTGGATTTGTCTTTTTTTACACGGCTTCCTTTAAAGCATGAATCCTTGCATCTGTCCATCCCTTTTTTTTTTTTTCCTTTTATGCATCTGTCCATCTAAAAGCAAATTTAAAAAAATTGCTCAGCCTCCTTTTCCTCCTCAGGCCGGTACTGTCAACCAAATCTCATATAGTGCAAAGTATATAGGGAGTGTCATGTTTAGTTTTGTATGTAATTTTAATCAATAAACATTTGATAGGTTCCACTGATGAGTGCAGATTTTTACCGTTACTTTGCATTCATTCTATAAAGGTTTTGATTGGTGTGGAGCAGTATTTTACTCACAGTGCAGCATTTATCTGGGACTTAAGTTTGTCAGACTTGGAGCTAGATTTCATTTCTGAAACTGAAAGGAGACTAAATAATATAATAATATGCGTCATTTGCACTGTCCACTGTCATGCTATTCCTGAAGGTTTAAGATGATTTTTCTCCATGGATGAATCTCCGTAAATGGGTTTTAATTTAGCATCAGACTTATCTTGGGAGAAAGAGAGCAATAGAATTAGGCCATACACCCCCAGTTCAGTTTACCCCAGAACCCTCGAGCATCGCAAATTTTTGGACCCAAATCGTGACTTATTAAAGTCTATGGAACTTGAAAAATCAAGTCCCCATTTTGAAGGCTTATATGCAAGTTATAGGCTATAAAAAGGGTATGGGGGCCCGGGTAGTACTATGGGGACATTTATCGATGCAAAAAAATAGTTTAACCCCTTCAGCCCCAGGAGGATTTGCCCCCTTAATGAGGCGATACTGCGTCGCTTTAACTGACAATTAAGTGGTCATGCAACCCGGTACCCAAACAAAATTGACGTCATTTTTACCTACAAATAGAGCTTTCTTTTGTTGGTATTAGATCACCTCTGCGGTTTATATTTTTTGCGCTATAAACAAAAACGACCAACAGTTTACTTCCTGCTTTAATACATAGCTAAAAAATATATATAAAAAAAACAAATTTATTCATCAGTTTAGGCCGATATATTTTCTTCTACATATTTTTGGTAAAACAAATCGCAGTAGGCGTATATTGATTGTTTATCAAAAAAAATGGCCAACGGGCTGTCTCTCCTTTAGTGTCATGCCAGCGCAAGGCTGGATGGGACCTTGGCTACACTGGGCCTCATCTTCCAGTCCCCATTCAATGATAGTCTCCTAGGCAGTCCACCAGCTGCATCCGACCAACAGTCATATGAAGAGTTTTTCACACAACACATCTCATGGGGGATTGCATGTATGCTCCTGGTTTCCTTTTGGGTCCTTTCCTCAGCTCCCATGCCAGACTTGCCTATCTGGCCAAGCCCCAACGTGGTATCGCACAGTCCCAATATCGGCTTATATAACATTGATGCACTTGCTCCTGATGAGTGGATAGAAGTCCACGAAACGCATCAAGCCCATTTTTGATGCATCCATTTCATATCAACAATTTTAGATGGTTTTACGGTTGTACTAATCCTGATAAAGTGTTAATGTTTACTCTAACTGGGGGATTATGATGTACAATATTCATTCTGTGTGTCATGTTGGCTACAATTTATACTATGTATATTGATACTTTATATGCTTCTATGCATGTTATACTGTTCTAATTATGCCATTATTTGGTTTATTAATAAATATACAAATGATTACATGTATGTGGATTAGTTTGGCTCCACCACACGCACCTCATTCAAAGTCCCACCCTTCCCCTCTTTTTTTGCATATATGAATTTGTTTGTGCAAAAGTTATTGGGTCTACAAACTATGGGATAGATTTAGGGACTTTTATTTATTTTTTCTTTGTTTTTACTGGCAATGGTGGCAAGCTGCGATTTTTAGCAGGACTGTGGCGGACAATTCTTACCCCAAATGGCACTTTTTGTGGGCCAGTGACATTATTACATTGATCAGTGCTATAAAAATGCACTGACCAATGTAAAAATGTAACTGGCAGGGAAGGGGTTAACACTAGGGGGCGATCAAGGGGTTAAGTGTGTTCCAACTGTGGGCTTTCTGGAACATGACAGAGATCACTGTTCCTGATTACTGGGAACAGTAGATCTGTCATGTCATCTGACAGAATGGGGAATCGCCCTGTTCTGCCTCTCCTCACTGCGATCGCACGCCCGCTATCCTCCTTGAATGGACCGAAATACGGGTACACCGTTTCGTGCAGGAGAGCTGAACTGCTGCAGTATATCTGTCTGAGCTTATTGGCTAGTGGTTAAAAAAGATTGATTTTAAAGGAGCAGTGATTTTAATAATGCTTAACCACTTCAATAACAGGCACTTATGCATCTTCCTGCCCAAGCCAATTTTCAGCTTTCAGCGCTGTCACAATTTGGATGACAATTGCGCAGTCATGCTAAACTGTACCCAAACAAATTTTTTATCATTTTTTTCCCACAAATAGAGCTTTCTTTGGTGGTATTTGATAACCTCTGTGATTTATTTTTTGTTTTTTGCGCAACAAATAAAAAAAGGCCAAAAATTTAGAAAAAAAAGCTTTTCTTTTTTTGTGTTAATGTTTTGTAAATAAGTACGTTTGCTTCAATGACGGGCACTGATATGGCTGCACTGACGGGCACTGATAAGGCAGCACTGATAAGGCGGCACTGATGGGTACTTATGGGTGGCACTGATAGGTGGGCACTGGGCATGGATGGACACTGATGGGTGGCATTGCTGGGCATCACTGAATTTGTGCCATAGAGGTGCCAGTCAGTGCCTATTTGTGGGCACTGGCATATGTTGGGCATTAATTTGCACATGTGGATTGCTATGGGGGATATACCTGGGCATCTACATGTTAGGTGCTTCCCTGGTGGTCCAGTGTGGGCATCCGAGTGGGGGGGGGGGCTGCGCTGATAAACAATCAGTACAGACCCCCCCCCCCTGTCAGGAGAGCCGTCGATCGGCTCTCCTCTACTCGCATCTGTCAGGCACGAGTGAGGAGAAGCCGATCAACGGCTTTTCCTGTTTACATCATCATTGGACACGGCTGATCATATGGTAAAGAGGCTCTTTACCAAGATCGGTGTACCGGTGTTTCAGACTGACACACCACACCACCGATCACCATGATACGTGCCGCCAAGGATGCACTGCGGCTGTTATCCTGCTGGACGTCATATGACGCCCAGTCAGGATAACTGAACCACCGCCTGCCATCATTCTGCTATAGGCCGGGCTGGAAGTGGTTAAAGTGAAACAATAAAAATGAAAAATTCCTTTAATTATAGTGCCTGGTTGGTCCCCTTAGTCTGCCTGTAAAGTAGGGCATCTATACTATTTATAGAACCTGCTGCAGCAAAACTAACATATATAAAGAAAACTAAATGACATTTAGCCTGGGTTCACACTATTGCTATGCGGGAACAAGCGCAATTCCGGTGCCGGTTCCTACATCGTATCTCCCTCGCAGGCAGTTCACACTGCCCTCTGCGAACTTCTGTGGGTCTAAAAACAAAGTTAATGACGACCCCGGATCGGTTCACAGATCACAGTGCGAACTGGAACTTTGGACAGGAATTGGATCCAATTCCAGTGTGGGGGGAGGCTCCTGCACCTTTTTTTGTGCAACTCTAATGCGAGTTCAGCCATACAACTGTATGACTGAATTTGCATTGCACAGACATCGTATGTGATCGTCATAGCAATGCTGTGCGAATCACATGCAATGTCTGTGTTTGCATATGTGTGAACCCAGGCTTAAATTGATTTTCCCTGCAAGCTTTATTTATTTTGTAAACAGCTTGGGGAGCCAGTCTGTATGACGAGGCCACAATGTAGTGCACTTGGACCAAGATTAGAGATATTTTGGATAAATTCTGTTTTTTCTTTGGTAGACTTCGAATGGAAATCACAACATATTTTTACACCACAGTGAACAAGCCTTATGTGAAGTAGCCAAATTATAGTACACTCAAGAGTAACCATTTTTTAGATAAAGTCTGTCATCTCTTTCGCAGACTTTGGATAGAGTAACAGTTTAGGAAAATGTGGGCTTTGGCTGTTGGCGGTGCCTTCACACCGTAACCCTATAGAGGCACTCTTGGAAAAATCATGTCCAATAATAACCTCAAAAGAGAAGTTTCATAATACATTTATAAAACAAATTTTAAAATTGCTATATCCTCTCATCTCTCCATCTTCTTCCTTCTCTTCTACACCTTGTATATACAATATATCATTACACCTTTTTAGAACTTCTCCAATATGTCCAGACAATGCCCCATCAATATATTCTTCTGTTTTGGGGAGCTGCATGTTCATGTAACCATCCATAGGGACCAAGTATCCCTTGTATTCCATACAACACTTCAGTTTCACTATTACTGGCCTGACCAGTAAGGCCGTTAAGGAATGGTTTTGGGTTTAGTGGCAACTTCGTTCTGCTGCTGAAGACACTGCTGATCTATAGACAGGAAAGGAAGAATAAATTCAGAGGAATGCTCTGAGAACACACCACTGGAGAGAGCAGGAAATGGCTAGAGGTACGCTTGCTGAAAGCAAGAATTGGCACCTGTCAAACAGTTGCGGAAAAATTGGGCTGTGGGTTTTGGTGGTGCCTTCACACTGTAACCCTATAGAGGTACTCTTTATAAAAGCAAGAATTGGCCTAGCTTTAAAAAATTTAAATGATATGCACCTGTCAAACAGATGTGAAAAAATGTGGTCCTTGGATGTTAATTGTAACCATGAAACCTATACCAGAAAAATACTTCAAGATAAAATCAACACTCACAAAGCTAGGCAGCCTAGACAGTCTGGCAGAGATTTCAGATCCCAAAATAGTTTTAAGCAGCGACATCGACATCAGGGGCTTGATAGCTGTTGCTAATCCAGGACTGATTCATTTTGACAAATGTCAGCTGGTCAACGGAGTCTGTGGACAGACCCGTTCTTTCATCTGTCACAAAACCTCAGATAGCACTGAATGCCTATTTGAAAAGCATGCTGGATGCAGGGCAGCTCAATTGCATTCTGGGCAAGTTCTGGCTAGTAACCCAGTTCATGACCCAGTAACCCAGTGAATCGTCCATGTCTGTTTTTGCCCCTGGGTGCCAAGAACTAAAAAAATGCTTAAACTTATCACAAAAATGACCTTTTCCATGAGACTGTAACCTACCAGAGTCTGGAAAGGTTTAACATAAATTCCTCTATAAGGCACCCCTAACCACTTGCCGTCCGCCCACCGTCAAATGACAGAGGGCGGCTCTCGTTCTGGGTGGATGTCATATGATGGCACCCAGAACGGCCACTCTTGCGTGCTCCTGGGGGCATGCAAAACGGTGATTGCGGGCGCGCCGTCTTGCTAGGACATGGTGCAACCCCGATCTCTGTAAAGAACTGCGGGCGGCTCTTTAACCATGTGATCAGCTGTGTCCAATCACAGCCGGTCACATGTAAACACAGAGATATACCGGTAATCGGTGCTGCTCGCCTCACACTGACAGAGTGTGAGGAGAGGAGAGCCGATCAGCGGCATCTCCTCGCAGGGGACATCTAGGCATGTAATCTGATTACAATAAAGCGCCCACAGTGCCAGCAAACAGTGCCCACAGTGCCCACAAGTGCCAGGGATCAGTACCCATTAGTGATGAAGAAAATGATAACAATTTCACATGATTACAGTGTAGCAGGACCGCACAATTTTCATTCAAAGTGTGACAGCGCTGAAAGCTGAAAAATGCCCTGGGCAGGAAGTGCCCTGTATTGAAGTAGTTAGACAAGTGCCAAAGTTGAGTTTCACCTGCTGGCCATGTCACAAATCAGGCGGTTTATGGGCAGGTGGAATTCCCGCCGGAATTTCAGCGAACCGAACACTGGCTGTGTATGACCACCTGAAATTGCCATTGGCAGCTGAGTAAACAGGAAGTGACGTCATGCTGTCGCTTTCGTGTTTACAATTAGCCGCTGGAAGCGGCGGATGTGAGATCGGTGCTCCTGATTGAGCGGGAGCACCGGTAAGAGCGGCGGGAGGGGGGACGTCCCCTCCCGCTCCTTCGGCATAACAGCCAAGTGGCTTTTAGCCGCATCGGTTGTTATGGCTGGAAAGGCAATCGCCCGCTCAGAAAAACGGTACTGGGATGATGCTTGCAGGTGCGGGCATCATCCCGGTATAACCCCTGGAAGCCAAGTACACACATCTGCGTACGCTCGGCGGCAAGGGGTTAAAGATATTCTGGGTTTCTTATTTTGCCAAATGAGTTTTGTGATTAAGGTTTTAATAATTCTAAAGTACGCCGGGGGGATATAAATCAGGAGCATCTGGAATTTATACAGTATTTTAGGTAGTATAATCATTTTTAAGGCATTTATCCTTCCCATCCAGGACAAGGTTTTAATTATAATATCCTTATTTCTTCTTTTAACTCGTCCAGAAAAGGGATATAATTTGCCTGGTAAATTTTTCCGATAGATGGTGTTACGTTTATCCCTAAATACTTCATTTCCCCCTTCTAGGGAAAGGGAAATTCCTTCTGGATACTCTGCTCTTCTTTTTGGTTAATATTTACGTTTAACACTTCTGATTTACTTGTATTCATTTTAAAATTGGATAGTTCCCCATATTCCTTTATGGCCTTTACCAAGTTTGGCATGGAAATTCGGGGTTTGGAGACGTAGAACAACACATCGTCTGCAAATGCTGCTAACTTGTGTGTCTCCTCTCCAACTCCCCCCCCCCCCCCCCCCATATCGGGGGTTTCCCCTTACTGTCTCTAGAAATGGTTCCAATGACAGCACAAATAATAACGGTGGCAGCGGACACCCTTGCCTGGTTCCGTTGTACATCCTAAAGGGTAGGATAATAATCCATTAACTCTTATAGCTGCAGTTGGGCTACTATAGAGTACTTCTATCCAACTCAATATTCTAGGGCCAAAACCCATTCCTTCCATAGTAACCATCATGAATCCCCAGTCTACTTGATCGAAAGTTTTTTCAGCATCAATCGAAAAGAGTAGACTGGGGATTCCACTCTCCCGCATTTTCTGGAGCAGTAACAGTGTTCTTACTCCGTTATCTTTTTTCCTTCTGTCCCTACTACAAATCCCACCTGATCTGGGTGGACTAAACTCGGCATTGATTTTTTTTTATCCTAGAAGCCAACACTTTAGCAAATAACTTGGTATCTATATTCAATAATGAGATTGCTCTATAATTTTAACAAATTGTATTCTCTTTCTCTTCTTTCAATACAGTAGTAATTGTGGCCATCGAAGGTGCTTTGCTCAGTCCATATCTACTTCCCAATCCATTAAAATACACAAATAGTTTTGGGGCTAATATTTCTCAGATTTTTTTTAAATATTCCATAGTAAAGCCATTGGACCCAGGGCTTTTCCCTCCCGCGGAATCTTTTATTACCTGATCTATTTCGTGTACTGTTATTGTTTTTTCCAACTCCAGAGCTATCTCCTCTGATAATCTAGGGACTTTAGCTTGGAATACGTATTCCTTGATTTTTTCTTTTTTTATTGATCTCTTGTTGTCCTGTCTGTCTGCACTTAACTGAGTATAATTGCTTATAGAACGCCCTGAATATAGTTCATAGATCTTTTTTTTTCCCTCAGTATCCTGAATAAACATTTACTGTTTTTAATCCCACATCGGTATCTCTCTTTCGTTATTCTGTTATGTTTTCCTAATTTCTTGGTCCATTAATTCCTTTAATTCCTCTTTTAGTTATTAATTTATGCTGTTGATCTATATCTTGTCCCATTTCCTTACTATTCTCTTGTTCTAATCTATAAATTTCCTCACTTAGCACTCTTATTTCTTTCTTTCTTTCTCTTTACACCCAGTGAGATAAAAATTCCTCTAATATAGGCCTTATGGGCCTCCCAGATGGTATTCTCTGTAATCTCTCCAGTTTCATTAGTGGGAAAGAAGAGCCCTAGCTCCTTTCTTATTATTTCCTCTTCCACTTCATCTAATAATTCCTTATTAAGTTTCCAAGAAAGTGCTGGTTTCTGCACCCCAGGAATTTTAATTTTCATAATCAATGGAGCATGGTCTGATATTGATCTTATTTCTATGTTTGTAGATATCACACAATCTAATACCCTGTGTTCCACAAACCAATAATCAATCCTTGTGTATATCCTATGCACAGAGGAGTAAAATGTAAAGTCCTGTATCTTCGAGTGTTGAATTCTCCACACATCAACCAACTGGAACTGATACAGCTGATACTTTTATTGCTTTCAACTGTATGTTCCTTATCCCCTGTGCATGGGACGTACTATCCTGTTCCGGATTTAAATCACTGCAAGATAATTTTTAGCGCCAGTGGGAGGGGTGCTCACCCCTCTCCTGCCGAGTTTCGGTCATCTCCGTCGCTTACTAGAGCCGCTGGTAGCGACAGAGACCATCTAATCCTTTCCCCACAGAGCCTGTGAGTCGATTGAGGGAATGATGGCCCCCACACGACACAATGACGTTTGGATGGCGGAAGTGACTCCCAACTGCCTTAAATGGGATTTTTTTATGGCATTTAGCCCTTTCACTGCAAGGTCCATATGCCTGTATGGACGTACAAAAGTGTCCACAGGTGGCCAGGTCAGTACGGCATACGGACCTCATTTCTCCCTCTCCTATAAGCTTATGGTCACTTCAGTGACCATAAGTTCATATCAGAATTGTTCAGCAGATTACAACCTGATGATCAGAGTTATTAACCCCTAATATGACCACCAGGCCGTCACCTCCCTGTCCCCTGCCTCTCCACTCTCTTCTCCTATCCCCTCCCCCCAGCACTTTTTACCCCCACGCTCCACCCAGTCCAACCCCCCCCCCCTGCAAACCGACTCCCCGCAGCCACCATTATTAGCCGGCATCCCTCCTCTTCCACTCCCGTCAACTTCAGGTTACGGGAGTGGAAGAGTGCCAAAGCCAAATGGCAATATCAAACCAAGTCTAGATCTACGTAATCTAAATCGGTTCCTGAAAGTCCGCTCCATTTGCATGGAGTCAATCAAGTCAGTCGTTTCCATCCTGCAAGGATAAAAACTTCTGGCGTCCATCGACATCAGAGATGCATAGCTGCTTGTCCATATATTTCCTCCTCACCAGAGGTTTCTGCGGTTCTAAGTAGAACAGAAGCATTTTCAGTTAATAGCCTTGCCCTTCGGGCTTGCTACAGCATCTCGGGTATTCACTAAGGTATTAGCCTCACCTCTAGTCAGGTTAAGGGCATGGGGCATAACTGTCTTGGCTTACTTAGACGATCTATTGTTAATAGACCAGTCAGTGGCTTGCTTGAAGCAAGGTGTAGCCATCACAAGCAGTTACCTGGAAGGTTTGGGTTAGATTCTCAACCTAAAGAAATCCTCCTTAAAGCCACTAAGAAGGCTGGAGTATCTGGGCATGATCATAGACGCAGCCCAGAAAAGGGGTGTTCTTGCCTCCTGCAAGGATCAGCTCCATACAGGAGCTGGTGAGGATGATTAGGTCGAAGAGAAATCCTTCAATTCGCCTTTGCATGAGGTTGTTAGGGAAGATGGTAGCTTCATTCGAAGCAGTTCCCTAAGCTCAATTCCATTCGAAACTGAAAGCAGTATTCTGTCTGCTTGGAACAAAACGATTCAAGCTATGGACTTACCAATGTGGCTGTCCCCATGAGTGTCCCAAAGCCTCAGTTGGTGGTTACTATCTTGGAACCTGCTAAAGGGAAAGTCCTTCAGATCAATTATCTGGAAGGTAGTAACGACAGTAGGAGCCTTGCCCATCGACATCCTAGAGATTCCGGCAGTGTATCTGGCTCTAGAAACCTGGACCTCCAGGTTAAAGAATTGTCCTGCCAGGATCCAGTCCGACAATGCCACGGCTGTGGCATATATCAATCACAAGGGGTCACCAAGAGTCTCTCAGCTCAGAGAGAGGTGAACCAGATTCTAACTTGGACAGAAGAGAATGTCCCATGCCTATCGGCAGTTTTCATTCCGGGAGTAGAGAATTGGCAGGTGGACTATCTAAGTCGCCGGCAGTTATTCCTAGGAGAATGGTCTCTTCAACCCAAGGTGTTTCAGGCTGTTTGCCAAAGATGGGGGACTCCGGACTTAGACCTTCTAGCATCCAGATTCAACACTAAGCTAATCAACTTTGCATCCAGGACAGGGGACCCACTCGCATACGGAACAGATGCGTTGGTGACCCCGTGGGATCAGTTTTTACAGATCTATGCACTTTTCCCCGATTCAGTTGCTACCTCAAGTTCTTTGCAGGATCAAGCTGGAAAGAAAATCGGCAATACTGGTAGCACCAGCATGGTCCTGAAGGTCATGGTACGCAGAGATCGTAAGGATGGCAGTGGAGGGTCCAGGGCTCTTCCCACTAAGGCCAGACCTGCTATCTCAGGGGCCGATATTCCATCCTACTTCACGAACGCTAAATTTAACGGCTTGGCTATTGAGACCCACATTCTGAATAAATGTGGGCTTTTCAGGTCAGTTATCTCTACTTTAATGCTAGGAAGCCAGCTTCTAGAGCTATATTTTTAGAGCCTGGAAAGCTTATATTTCCTGGTGTACCCTCGGAGATATATCGTAGGCAGAATTCTTACCTTTCTACAATTAAGCGTAGAGATGAAGTTGGCCCTGAGTACTATTAAGGGTCAAGTCTCAGCCTTATCAATTTTTTATTTCAAAGACTGCTTGCTATGCATTCTTTAGTCCAGGGTTTAATGCAATGAGTGCTGCGGATTAATCCGCCAGTTAAATCACTCTTAAGCCCTTGGGACTTAAATTTAGTTTAGTCAGTGTTACAAAAACAGCCATTCGAACCGTTTCAGCATGTTCCCTTACTCCTTCTGACTAGGAAGCTGATATTTTCGTTTGCTATATCCTCAACAAGGAAGATTTCAGAATTGGCTGCTCTTTCTTGTAAGGAGTCATATTTGATTATTCATGAGGACAGAGTGGTGTTACGCCCTAGTCCAGGTTTTTGGGCAAAACTGGTATCAGGCTTTCATCTGAATGAAGATATTGTCCTGCCAGGGTTTTTTCCCAAGACCTTGTTCCAGGGAAGAAAGGTCACTACATTGTCTTGATGTAGTGAGAGCAATGAAAATGTATTATGAAAACTGCTCCGATTCGTAAGACTGATGTCTTATTTCTTCTGCCAGAGGGTCCTAAGAAGGGACAGGCAGCGTCAAAATCCACTGTTGCTAAGTGCATTTGGCAAGTTATAATTTAAACTTATGATTTAAAGGGAAAGATTCCCCCTTTTCAAGTTAAGGCACACTCTACCAGAGCGGTTGGTGCTTCTTGAGCAGTGTGTCACCAGGCCTCCAGGTCTCAAATCTGCAAGGCCGCGACTTGGCCTTCAGTACATACATTTGCAAAATGTTATCAAGTGCATGTAAGATGGAATGAGGTTATCGCCTTCGGGCGCAGTGTGCTGGGGGTTACCCTATGGGTTGTGTCTCCCTCCCCTCAAGTAGCATTGCTATGGGACATCCCACCAAGTAATTATGGTGGATGCTTGGCTGGAAGGAGGAGGGGTTATATAGGGGAATCAACTTCCTGTATTGGTTATACCAGTGTCAACACCTGAAGGTATGCCTATAACCCACCACGTAATTACTTGAGACTGTGTCCTATGATGTACTCCAAGAAAAGGATTTTACAGGTAAGCTTTTAAAAATCCTATTTTTTTTAAACCCCAGATCTCACATTAACCACTTCAGCCCCGGACCAATAAACGGCCTAAGGACCAGAGGTCTTTTTACAATTTCGCACTGCACTGCTTTAAAGAGGAAGTAAACCCTGATGGGTTTACTTCCTCTTTTTTTCCCTGCAAAGGTAAAGCATAATGGACTACTATGCATCGCATAGTAGCTCATTATGTGTCACTTACCTGACACAGGAGCCAGCGAAGTCGCCGCTGTCCCCTGTAGTCCGCCGCATCCATCTTGCTGGTGGCGTCTCGCAGCTCCGACGAATGACAGCGGCGAAGCCGCGATGACGTCACTCCCGCGCATGCGCACGGGAGTCGTGTCTCGCAGCTCCGCCGCTGCCATTCGGCGAAGCCGCGATGACGTCACTCCCGCGCATGCGCACGGGAGTCGACAAATTAGGCAAATCCATTCTTGGACTTGCCGCATTTAGTGCGCCTGCGCGCCGCTGTCTACGGCGCATGCGCCGTAGACAGCGGGGCCCATTTTCGGGCAAATATCTCCTAAACCATATAGGTTTAGGAGATATTGCTTGGACCTACAGGTAAGCCTTAATCTAGGCTTACCTGTAGGTCAAAGTGGTTTGAAAGGGTTTACTTCCTCTTTAACTGGTAATTGCGCGGTGCAATGTTGTACCCAAACAAAATTTGCATCCTTTTCTTCCCACAAATAGAGCTTTCTTTTGATGGTATTTGATTGCCTCTGCGATTTTTATTTTTTGCGATATAAATGGAAAAAGACTGAAAATTTTGAGAAAAAATGATATTTTCTACTTTTTGTTATAAGAAAAATCGAATAAACTAAATTTTAGTCAAACATTTAGGGCAAAATGTATTCAGCCACATGTCTTTAGTAAAAAAAATGTCAATAAGCGTATATTTATTGGTTTGCGCAAAAGTTATAGCGTCTACAAACTAGAGTACATTTTCTGGAATTTACACAGCTTTTAATTTATGACTGCCTATCTCATTTCTTGAGGTGCTAAAATGGCAGGGCAGTACAAACCCCCCAAATGACCCCATTTTGGAAAGTAGACACCCCAAGGAAGTTGTGGAGAGGCATGTTGAGCCCATTGAATATTTTTTTTTTTGTCCCAAGTGATTGAATAATGACACAAAAAAAAAAAAAAGTTTACAAAAAGTTGTCACTAAATGATATACTGCTCACACATGCCATAGTTATATGTGGAATTGCACCCCAAAATATATTCTGCTGCTTCTCCTGAGTACGAGGATACCACATATGTGGGACTTTTTGGGAGTCTAGCTGCGTACGGCACCCCGAAAACCAATCACTGCCTTCAGGGTTTCTAAGGGTGCAAATTTTTGATTTCACTCCTCACTACCGATCACAGTTTCGAAGGCCATAAAATGCCAAAATAACACAAAACCCCCCCAAATGATCCCATTTTGGAAAGTAGATACCCCAAGCTACAAGTTGCAGGAATTTTAATAATTTTTTTTCTTTTGCACAAAGTTGTCACTAAATGATATATTGCTCACACATGCTATGGGAATAAGTCAAATTACACCCCAAAATAAATTCTGCTGCTTCTCCCAAGTACGGGGATACCACATGTGGGGGACTTTTTGGGAGCCTAGCCACGTATGGGACCCCGAAAACCAAGCACTGCCTTCCGGATTTAAATATAAAATGCTCCCAAAAAACTGTTAGCGATCGCAGGGATCAGGCCTGACTCTGCGATCGCTGCAGTTATGTGTTTAGTGTTTTGTAAGTGACAGTGATCGATCGATACTGCACTTGGGTGGGCTGGGCAGAGGGGCAAAACGCAGGTGCTAGCAGGTATCTGGGCTGATCTGTTCAGATTCTATACCACTACGGGAGGTTTATGCTTTGCGTGTGGGTGTTAGCGGTACTGGCACTAACCTAGCGCTGCCTGGGGCGACGCAGACCCTGACCCTAAAACCTAATTGATATCGCCTGCCGGGTGATCAGGGGGTTAAACCTTTATTGGGTAATAAATGGTGGGTGCCCTGATGCTATAAAAAGCAAACTAACCAGTCATCCGTAACACTTATACGGTGATCACTGGTGAAAGGGTTAACTAGGGGCAATCAGGGTGTTCAAATTTTTATTAGGTGGTATATGGGGGGTCCCTGGCGCTATATAAAAACCTGACGGGGAACCTAAATAACTGGCTAACCAGCGTCACCAGTGACACTTATACTGTGATCGCTGGTGAAAGGGTTAACTAGGGGCAATCAGGGGGTTAAAACCATTATTGGGTAGTATATGGGGGTACCTAACGCTATAAAAACCTGGCGGTGAACCTAAAAAAAAAGCTAGCTACCTAGCGACACTAATGCAGCGATCAGAAAAATGATCGCTTAGTGACACTGGCAAAAGGGGGTGAAAGGGTTAACTAGGGGCAATCAGGGGGTTAAAACCATTATTGGGTAGTATGACATCACTTCCTCCCTGCCTGTGTATACAATACACAGTGGGAGGAAGCTTCTCATTCGCCAGGAGCGATCGAGAGGGGGTGGCCAGAAACCAACGGGCATCCCCTCATCTCGGATCGCTCCTGAAGCGAACCGGACCGCCGTATCCAGCGGGAGGGGGTCCGATCGGACCCCCCACCCGCTGGAAGGCAGGCACGTACATGTACGTGCTTGTGCCTGCCTGTGCCATTGCGATGACGTACAATGGCAATACGGCGGTCCTTAAGTGGTTAAAGAGATGCTGTCATGCTTTTTTCTATTACAATGGATTTTTGCATTCCTTGTAATAGGAATAAAAGTGATGCAAATTTTTTTTTTTTAAAGGGACAGTGTAAAAATAAAAAGTAAAATAAAAAAAATAAAATGTTTTTGTTGTTTATCGGGGTTCTCCCCTCTCTGTAGGCTCATGTTACTGCCTTCCTCAACCTCAGAACCAGCTTCAGAATCAAGTAAGTGCCCGTTCACACTACCGCGACTTGTCAGGCGACTTAGTCACCTGACAAGTCGCGTTCCGTTCTGTACTATGGAACCGTTCTAATAGGAGCGACTCAAGTCGCTCCGACTTAGAAAAAGGTTCCTGTACTATTTTTGGGGCGACTTCAGGCGACTTGCATTGACTTCTATACAGTCGTCGTTTTGCAAGTCGCTGCTGAAGTCGTGTGCAGGTCGCGTCTGTGAGTCGCGCTGCAAGTCGTGTCGCCCCTGTGTGAACGGGCACTAATGCATGTGGATCATCAAGAAGCAAGTGGCTGATGCTGTGTTTAAATAATTTAGCTGACTCTCCATGCATGATGTTGGGGCATGGAGGAGGGTGAAGATGGTTTAGTAAGCCAGTCCACCACCTCCTCTGCATGCTGTGGCTGGATAGCACTGGCAACATCACTAAACATAGAAAACGTGCCCTGCGTTAACCACATCCACCTTTGGCTGTGGACACAGACGCTTCTGGCCCCCTCATAGTGGCATGAGAATGTCTGTCTCTCCTTGTTGGCATCCCAGACATGGTGGTGGGCTTATTACCGAAATTGAATTGATACTGGGAAAAGTGTAATTGGATGCACTTTATTCAGTGAAAAGTGGTGTTTGGTGCACTTTAAATTGAGGACTCCCGCTGAACAACAGTTTCGCAGTCAGACTGCGACTGACCATTTAAAAAAAAAAAAAACAGTCTCCTGCATGGAGCAGACATATAGACAAGAAATAACAGAGCTTAAGAGAGACATGGGGGGAGCACATGGAGGACATAGAAGGCACCACTGAGGATATATGCAATACTCCGCAGTCCTATGAGGAAACCCTGAACTGGCACACTGTCATGCTGCAGCAACTCATTTACCACCAAGACGACATTGAGAACCGTAACAGACGGAACAATATTAGGATCCATGGTATCCCTGAAACCATAGAACATAAAGACCTTGCTGGTGCAGTTACTGTCATCTTTAATCAATTACTCAAGAAACCTAAGGACACCCATATTAAGCTGGACAGAGTACATAGGATCTCGGGCCTGAGGAATCCTGACTCCTCCTTCGTCCGTGACACCTTATGCAGGGTCCATTTCTATGAAATGAAAGAAGACATAATGCACAGTAACATACTATGGTCTGACCATGCCCCCGCATATTTAAGCCTAGCCCAACCCCCCCAAATTTCGTAAATCCTTTTCCTGGCACTTAAACGACAACCTATTGAAAGACACCCCATGCGTCGCAGCTATTGGGCAGACAATTCGCGACTTTATCCGAGACCATCAAAACGATGACACAAATCCCCTCACTAAATGGGAAGCTTTAAAATGCATAATTCGAGGGACATTCATTCAACATGGATCTCTCCTAAAAAAAAAAAAAAAAAAAAAAAATACCACGACCGCTGACATCACAAAATTGACCACCATACACGCACTGGAACAGACTCACAAACAAAACCCAGATCCCACAGTATATGTGAATCTCTCGAACGCCCGTAGGGAGCTACTCCGCATCCTAGATACCCACTCCCTCATAGCCAGGGACAAGGTACGTAACCAGCACTATATATCCACTAATAAATGCCGACAACGCCTTGCAGGGGTTCTCCACCTTCTCCCCCCACGTCGGCCCATCCCACACATCTGTACTCCCGACCAAAAGAAGATTAGTAATCCCCAGGGCATAGCAAACACCTTCCAAAATGGTTACTCCCAACTATACAACTTACCCACACGGACCAGACAGACATCCGAGGGAGACCCACATTTATCCGACATGCAAGCTTTACCATAAATGGACCACACTGAGTCCACGGATCTAGATAACCCCCTAACAGGATCTGAATTCCTGTCTGCTATCAAGGGAATGAAATCTGGTAAATACCCAGGCCCAGATGTTTTCTCCCCCAGGTTCTACAAATCATTTGCCCAGTCCCTTACCCCACTTTTAGTCGCAGCGTTCAACCACAGACAACTCCCATCTCCCCTCTAAAGACCTCCTATCCACCAATATTTCCGTCATCCCTAAACCGGACAAAGACCCCTCTCAATGCAGTAGTTACTGACCGATTTCCCTGCTTAATTTGGATGTTAAGCTTTTCACAAAAGTTCTGACGAACAGTCTCTCCCCTCTACTACTCACAATTATTTACAAAGATCATGTGGGGTCGTCCCTGGCCGGGAGGCTAGGGAGAACACCACTAAAACCATTCCCCTTATCTCCTACATTCAATGACATAACCTGAATGCATGCCTTTTGTCCTCTGATGCAAAGGCGTTTGACCGGGTCAACTGGCAGTTCTTACGCCTTTCCCTATAACAGATAGGACTAGGCCCTGCTTTTGTATCCAAGGTAATGGCATTATACTCCTGCCCCTCAGCTTCCGTTTTAGTCAATGGCTCCTCATCTACTGAGTTTCACATTTCTAATGGTACCCGCCGGGGATGCCCTCTCTCCCCCCCTACTTTTCGTTCAGGTGATAGAAAATCTAGCATGGGCCATCAGACAGAACAAAAATATGGATGGGATTCAGACACCATCCGCTGACCACAAACTCTCACTCTATGCGCATGACCTCTTGGTGTATATTCAACGTCCACACACGTCCCTCCCCTCCCTAATGCCCAAATTTCTCAGATTTGGGGAATTTAGCAATTTCAAGCTAAATATTTCCAAGACTGAAGCCCTTAATATCTCCTTACCACTTACTACACTTGCACAAGTGAAGACCAACTTCTCCTTCCACTGGGACTCCAGGGGCATCTCTTACCTGGGGATAACAATCCCGTCCAATCTCTCAAATCTCTATACCCTTAACTACCTCCCCTTGCTCACTGCGCTTAGGAAGGAACTGGACGCTTGGAACCTAACGCCACTACCCTGGTTTGGGCGCATTAACACTATTAAAATGGATACCCTTCCCAAATTACTTTGTTTCAGACTGTGTTTATCTCTGTCCCCAAACACTTCTTTAAATCCCTGCGATCCATGACCATACGCTTCATCTGGCATCAGGGAATGTCTCTTATCTGCCATACGCTACTAACATACCCCAAAATTTAGAGCGGAGTGGGGCTCCCAGACTTCGATCTGTATCACAGGGCAATGCTGCTCACGGCCCTGCGAATCTTGTCCTTCTTCTCCTCCCAAATCCACAGATCTCTAACGGGATTCTAACAGCTGTGCTCTCTCTCAGAAACACCCAGGCACCTGCTCTCCACCATCTACAAATTACAACATGCACTGATACATGATCAACCCCCCTCTTACACCAGGAGGTGGGCCGCGGACCTGGGGGATGGATCTCTCAATAATCAACTGGCAAAAGTCATTCCACTTCACCCATAAATCCTCAATCTCCTGCTATACCCAGGATAAGAATTTTCAACTCTTATCTAGGTGGTACAGGGATCCTCAATCTCTTAAAATCTTCCCGTCCATACCTTCGTCATGCTGGAGATGCGGTTCGGTGAAGGGAAACTAGCTCCATATATGGTGGAATTGCACAGCCATACAGTCCCTCTGGTCTCAGGTCTTCACCATATACAGCAGTCTATATGATCGACCAACGATTCCATCCCCAGAGATGGCGCTATTATCAATGCTCCTGTGCTCCATAGCCTCCCAGAAATGTACCCTGCGACAGTTCTTTCTGTCAGCTGCCAGACAATTTATCCCCCTCTTCTGGAAGACCACCACCACCCCACCTCTATCCACCTGGGTCTCAACGGTCAAGGATATCATGCGCATGGAGGAAATGAAAGCCCTAGACCAGTGATTCTCAACCAGGGTTCCGTGGAACCCTAGGGTTCCTCCAGAGGTTGCTAGGGGTTCCTTCAGCATTGGGCAATTCCTGCCTCTCAGATAAGTTCCAACTGACACCAATGATCTTTTTAGCTATCTGTAAGGAGATGATGCTTCCCAATGACCACAAGTGTAAGGACCATTCCTCTCACTGGCCATCAGACTAATGTATCATGAGTTTGTAGAGTTCTAATTTTTAGCAGGGGTTCCTTGAGACCGGAAAACTATTTCAAGGGTTCCTCTTTGCTGAAAAGGTTGAGAAAGGCTGCCCTAGACAATGACACCTTCGACAAATTTAAAATCCTATGGCTTATTTGGATAGAATATTCTACCTGACTGAAGGCGATGTTGACACCTCATAGCTAACCTAGACTCAACCCCGGACCCTATCTTCCCAGTCTGTTACGTGGGGGTCTGCTTAACCCTCCCTAACCTCCCCTCCCCCTCACTCCTTATGTTCAAATGACTGCTACTCAGATGTCTAATACGCTATAAATATGTTATGCAATACCCTATGGTTCTAACCACCTTTTTGGTTTGGAAGATGGGTACACTCATGTGCCACACTAAGGGGCATACAGACTTGTATTTGATATGAATCCCACACTGTATTGCTCAATGTACAGAACATCTGGTCATTACCCATGTACTGTTTTTCTTCTGTAAAATACAATAAAAACATATCTGACTCAAAAAAAATGCAGCAACTAAAAAAAAGGGGGGTATACAGCACTGTATACAACACTAAATGTCATGTAACGCTGTATTAAACACTGCACTACACTCGCATTACACTATACTGACACACTACACTATACTCACTGTATATTAACACTGCACTGACACACTACAGTAACACTACACTGACTCGGTCACAAAACACTAACTCGTTAATAGCAAACAGATCCCTGCTCTATTTTCTCTCCAACAACACGCCACTGTGGGAAGGAACCTTTTATAGTGTGGGGTGGGACTATGAGCACTGAGTCATGATTGGGCAAAGTCACCATGACTTTGTCCAATCATGACTCTGACTGTACTCTCTGCCGTGATTGGGCAAAGCCTTGCACCTGACCAGCAGGTTAAAAGCAGGTTCTTAACTAGGATCCCAGGAAACCTCTAATGTACCAGTGACCGTATTCTTTACCATCGCCCTCTGTGTTCTATCTTACCAGTTTCGAGAGAGTCTACATCCCATATTCTGTTCCCTTTCTGGAGAGTGTTTTCTTTCCCCTCTACCTTTTGAAATTACTACAGTATGTGGGATCAAGTTCAGGCACTCTGTTAAAGTGATTGTAAAGCTTTGATTATTAAAATAAAATAAATACACTGTGCACACCTCCACTGTGCAGCTCATTTTGCAGTCTTCTGGGGTCCCCCAAACACAGTCTTCTGGGGTCCCCTGGCGGCTCTTCCCCACATCAGATAACCCCCTAAAAGAAGCGGTACCTTGCAGACGCGCTCCCCAGTCCATCACTTGGCGGCCACAGCCCCGGCGCCCGTGTCATTGGATTTTTTATTGACCGCAGCGGGAGCCAATGGCTGCACTGCTATCAATCTATCCAATCAAGAGCCGAGGACCCCGGGCAGAGGGACAGCATGCTCCCCGTCGGGTGCAGTTCCAGGACTCCGGTAAGCAAAATGGGGGGGCTGGGGGGCCCGTCATTGCCAGGTGTTCTTTTCACCTTAATTCATAGGATGCATTCAGGTTAAAAAAACACAAGGGTTTACAACCCCTTTAGTACTGGAGGTAAGTCTTGCTTTGCTAATTGTAAAAGAACATATAGCTTGTGTCCTATGATCCAAAAGAGGTCAGGGGTGCAAAGACTTAGGGCCTTCCCTCTTGGACCTGCTAGACTGTGTCACCAGGTCCATTTTTTTCCCACATGTTGCTTTTAGGACCAATTCCTTCTGGGAGCTTGGTCCCATAAGGGAGTGTTTTTGGCTTTTACCCTGGTAAAGACTTTGTTCCCTTTTTAAATATAGGCACCACATTGGCCCTGCACCAATAAAATGGTGCTATTCCTGTCATTAATGAGTCCCTAAAAATTTGAGACAATGGCTTTGAAATTACAGAGCTCAATTCTTTTAGGATCCGTGGGTGGATGCCATCAGGTCCAGGTGCTTTATCCACCTTTATTCTGTCCAAATATTTCTGGACCATATCACTTTTGAGCCACTGTGGATTTGGGGCTTTGTCACTACCACCCCCATTATGGACATGAGCTCCCCAATGCTCCTTTGTATACACAGAGCTGAAGAAAGTATTTAATAAATTACCCTTCTCTTTGTCCCCAGTCACCCACTCTACATTATTTTGTAAAGGGCCTACATGCTCAGAGTTGACCTTTTTACTATTAATATATTTGAAGAATTTTTGTTTGTTTTTTTGAATTTTTGCATCCTTGATTTCCTTTTTACATATTCTGTTATATTCTTTGTAACATTTAAATGACACTAGTGTTCCTTCATTTTTATATTTTTTAAAAGCTCTTTTAAAAAAAGCTCTGAAATTAAGTGTGCTTATCTTTTCCATAATGTGATTTTTGCTTACAGCTAACATTACATGAAATCCTGTTATGGTCACTGCTACCCAGGTGTTCCTTTATCTGAACATTAGTAATACTCTCTGCATGGTTTGAAATTGCCACGTCCAACAGAGCATCATTTCTAGTTGGGGCCTCAATAAACTGGACCATAAAATAGTCCTGTAATAAGTTTATACATTTTTGCCCTTTAACTGTCCCAGCAGTGCCATTACTCCAGTAAATTTTTGGATAGTTAAAATCCCCCATTATCACTGTCCCAGCCCTTGCAGCCTTTTCCATCTGTGCAAGGAGCTGGGTCTCCACCTCCTCATTAACATTGGGTGAGCTATAACAAGCTCCAATGATTAACTTTGAACTACGTGTATCTGTATGCAATTCCACCCATAATGCTTCAGACTCCTCACACTCTCCACCCACCAGGTCCTCTTTCACACTCGCTTTGAGATCACTTCTCACATACAGAGAGACCCCTCCACCTTTCCTTTTTACTCTGTCTTTCCGAAAGAGTGCATAGCCAGGAATATTAATAGCCCAGTTATGTGAGGAATGAAGCCAAGTTTCAGCAATACCGATTACATCATAGCTCTCCTGAAGCACCAGAGCTTCAAACTCGCCTATTTTGCTTGGCAGACTTCTGGCATTGGTGAACAAACATTTTAATGCATTAATATATTTTGACCTGTCACATACTATCCTCTTGGGTGTTCCGAGATTGCAACTAGGACTTGCTACTATACTTACCTTGGGTTTATGTGCTTTGGTTACCCTACCACTAATGCTCCTAATATTACCCTCTGGAATATGTTCCACGCTGACTATCTCTATCTCTAACTTTTTGGCCATCCTTATTCCCAGCTAATCTACACCCTCCTCATTTAGATGCCGTCCGTCCCTTCTATAGTACCGGTTATTGACTGAGAAGTCATCCCAGTCCTCCAGGAACCCAAACCCCTCCTTACTACACCAGCTCTTCAGCCACTTGTTTACTTCCCTAATCTCCCTCTGCCTTTCTGGTGTGGCTCAATATACCGGTAGTATTCCTGAGAATACTACCTTGGAGGTTTTTTTCCTCAATTTAGCTCCCAGGTCCCTAAAATCATTCTTTAGGACACTCCATCTGACTTTGTCATTGATGCCAACGATCACCGTGACAGCTGGCTCTTCCCCAGCCTCTCCCAGTAATCTGTCCACCAGATCTGTGATGTGCCGAACCCGAGCGCCTGGTAGACAACATACAGTTCGGCGCTTCAGGTCTTTGTTACAGATTGCCCTCTGTCCTTCTAAGAACTGAGTCCCCTACCACCAGAATCTCTTTCCTTTACCTTCGCTCGTTTAAGCGGTGCTTTACGAGCGGTTTTTGGGCGCTGACATTGTGAAAGGGCTCTTAAAGCACTTGGGCTTTCACATTGGGACTGCAGATGAGGCTTCTTTCAAGCACTTTACATGCGCTTTTTTTAACGCTAAAGCGCCTGAAAAACGCCCCGGTGTGAAAGGGGTCTTAGTGTGGAGTGTCCTCTCAGTGCTGACAGTTGCTTCCCCAGATTCAGAACCTGAGCTTCCAGGGAAACCATGTGCTTACATTTTGCACAGCAGTATTCACCCTCAATCAGATGATCAAGGAACGCATACATGCCGCAAGATGTACACCGAGTCGCCTCTCCACACCCGCCGGGCATCGTACCTATTAATTTAATGAGGATTAGAGATTATACACAGTCCAAATTACCAAACAACTAGCTTCCTGACACTAATACTCAACAAGACAGTACACAGGTATCCAACAAGACAATACACAGGTACTCGCAGACCAGCGTGCATCCACAATACACAAGTACTAACGATCCACACACACTACTCAGACAACACTCAGGTACTCGCACTACATAGGTACTATGACCCCGTTATAACCTCCTGTTTTAAACGCCTGGTTTTAACTCACCACTTAGACCAGTTCCACTTGGACAGAGTTCCAGCAGACTCAAAGATGTCACTAAACACTAAAGTAAACAAAGGGGCGGGGTCACCTGGGTGGCGTTGCTCCTTTGTGTACTTAAGCAGTGGCAACTCTGAGATGTGCTTCCAATCCTTTCTCTTCCACATCTCTAGGTCCCCGCTACTAAAGAATATCAACTACTTTCCTAAATAAAATACCACACCACAGTTATAGCACATGTGTCATTTATGAATGAGTAACTTTATTGAAAAATAGAGCATGCATTATTTTACCACTAATGTTCATGTGTTATTTTATACTTAGAGAATTGAGCCCCTGGTTTGAGAATGTTCCTAAAGATGTTGATGTCTTCAATATAAATTAAAATTGCAAAAAATAGCACAATTACAAAATGGCAAAAAGTGCTTAGTTTTTTACTTTTTATTTCAGTCCGCTAAAAGAGTCTCTTTGGTCTTATGAAGTTCAGCATATAGTTAGTCTAGTTGAAAGGAGACACAATCCATCTAGTTTAACCAATAGAAGGAAAAAAAAAATGATACAGTTCTATATATACAGTCCTATACCCACAGTTGATCCAGAGGAAGGCAAAAAAAAAAAAAAAAAAAAAAAACATGATCCAAATTGCTTCATCCCCCAAGAGACAATCGGATGTTCCCTGAATCAACTTTACCTATGAAGATATGAGGTAGTATTCATGAAATAAAATCACTATCTTTAATTTTCTGAACTAATGTACATCCTCTTAATTCCTCTCCTTTTTTCTTTGTATTTTTTTTGTTTTGGTAATATTTATTCAGCAAAAGCAATCTGTACTTAATATGGGCTTATTCACTTGCGCTTAGCCCCATGTAGTGTGAAGATCCTTGTTTTTATGCTTGCATGCAGGCAGTCTATATTCATGAATGGAAGTGCATCCACTGTACAGACTAACTCGTAATGCTGAGTTTGACATTTACCCAGGGCTTATAGACTGGGTATTGTGCTTCCATTCATTAATATGTGCTGCCGCCACACAGCTTGCCACCAGTACAAATATATATGTGAATGAGAGTAAACTAAATAAAAAAAGGGGGACCACCACTACTAGATGCTTATATAGAATAAAATGGCAAACCAGCTGGTAGCGTGAAACACGTCTCACAAATCGTGCCAAAGCAAATATATAAATAGAATATGATTTACTGGAAGAAATATATTGTATTAAATGTGATGCGCACTCTATCAGTGCAGGTGCCAAAGTGCATACATTAATACATACATAAATATGAAGTATATCCGCTGTGATCAATAAAATAGTAAATAAGCAAATAGAAACATTAAATATAACATATACACAACTCACTTCAAAGTGCTCATGTGCATAAATGTGCATATAAATAAAAAAATGTAAAAACATGAACAAAAGTGCACTTGTGTGATTTCCAGTTCTGCTACGGATGACTGTGCCATTTTATAAAAAAAAATTAAAATAAATAAGATCAGGAATATGGACAGGGAGGCTCTATTGAAAGTTAACAACATAAATAACTACACTAATAGGGACATCAGTACTTGTATTGTTCTAGATTTTAATTTACAGTGCCTTGCGAAAGTATTCGGCCCCCTTGAACTTTTCAACCTTTTGCCACATTTCAGGCTTCAAACATAAAGATATAAAATTTAAATTTTTTGTGAAGAATCACCAACAAGTGGGACACAATTGTGAAGTGGAACGAAATCTATTGGATAATTTAAACTTTTTTAGCAAATAAAAAACTGAAAAGTGGTGCGTGCAAAATTATTCGGCCCCTTTACTTTCAGTGCAGAAAACTCACTCCATAAGTTCAGCGAGGATCTCTGAATGATCCAATGTTGTCCTAAATGACTGATGGTGATAAATAGAATCCACCTGTGTGTAATCAAGTCTCTGTATAAATGCACCTGCTCTGTGATAGTCTCAGGGTTCTGTTGAAAGCGCAGAGAGCATCATGAAGACCAAGGAACACCAGACAGGTCCTTAATACTGTTGTGGAGAAGTTTAAAGCCGGATTTGGATACAAAAAGATTTCCCAAGCTTTAAACATCCCAAGGAGCACTGTGCAAGCGATCATTTTGAAATGGAAGGAGTATCAGACCACTGCAAATCTACCAAGACCTGGCCGTCCCTCTAAACTTTCAGCTCAGACAAGGAGAAGACTGATCAGAGATGCAGCCAAGAGGCCCATGATCACTCTGGATGAACTGCAGAGAACTACAGCTGAGGTGGGTGAGTCTGTCCATAGGACAACAATCAGTCGTACACTGCACAATTATGGAAGAGTGGCAAGCAGAAAGCCATTTCTCAAAGATATCCATAAAAAGTCTCATCTAAAGTTTGCCACAAGCCACCTGGGAGACACACCAAACATGTGGAAGAAGGTGCTCTGGTCAGATGAAACCAAAATCGAACTTTTTGCCCACAATGCAAAACGATATGTTTGGCGTAAAAGCAACACAGCTCATCACCCTCAACACACCATCCCCACTGTCAAACATGGTGGTGCCAGCATCATGGTTTGGGCCTGCTTTTCTTCAGCAGGGACAGGGAAGATGGTTAAAATTGAGGGGAAGATGGATGCAGCCAAATACAGGACCATTCTGGATGAAAACCTGTTGGAGTCTGCAAAAGACCTGAAACTGGGACGGAGATTTATCTTCCAACAAGACAATGATCCCAAACATACAGCAAAATCTACAAAGGAATGGTTCACAAATAAACTTATCCAGGTGTTAGAATGGCCAAGTCAAAGTCCAGACCTGAATCCAATCAAGAATCTGTGGAAAGAGCTGAAAACTGCTGTTCACAAACGCTCTCCATCCAACCTCACTGAGCTCGAGCTGTTTTGCAAGGAAGAATGGCCAAGAATTTCAGTCTCTCAATGTGCAAAACTGATAGAGACATACCCCAAGCGACTTGCAGCTGTAATCGCAGCAAAAGGTGGCTCTACAAAGTATTAACGCAAGGGGGCCGAATAATTTTGCACGCCCCACTTTCGTTCCACTTCACAATTGTGTACCACTTGTTGGTGATTCTTCACAAAAAATAAAAATGTTATATCTTTATGTTTGATGCCTGAAATGTGGCAAAAGTTTGAAAAGTTCAGGGGGGCCGAATACTTTCGCAAGGCACTGTAAGTATGGAGAGCATAATATAAGCATTAACTATATCTCTCTCACAGATAGAAACATAGTTGTATGTATTAACAGTTCTAAATGCATATCAGAAATGAAGGGAGAGACTGAAAGGTACTAGGATTTATATGAGGGTATTCATTTTCAGTTCCTCATTGAGCCCATTGGGGGACATGGAGTTTAAAGTAAAGATTCGGAAGGTTTCCCGTAGACACATCCTGGAGAACCTTTCACCCACTGGAATGGTTATAGGTACAGCTTCTATACCAAAAAACTCAAGCCCCTGGGTGCTGCCTCCATGTGCTTGTGAAAAATGTCAGGGGACACTGTGTTTATTGCATTCTTACCTCCATAAACTGCAGTTGTTCTCTGAATCTCTCTCGCATAGTCCGTACAGTTCTGCCCACAGAAGCACCTTAACCCATAGACTACAAACTGTGTATTACAGCTTATGAACTGTTTGATATTGAACACTCAACCATCTTTGTTGGTAAATCTCTTTTTGCCATGTATTGTGAACTGACAGGCCTTACATTTGCTGGACTTGCATCTGTAAGACCCTGTTAAATTGAGAAAGATGGGTATAACCTTGACCCTAGGTTGTTTGTGTTGAATATGGCTCAGGGCAATAAGGCTCTTGCCGCTATTAGCCTTTCTAAAAACAACCTTAGGCTTATCAGAAAGCAGCCTGTTAAGGGAAATATCTTGTTTAAGAATAGGCCAATATTTTTGGATGGCCCTTTTATAGCCCAATGCTGATCGTTAAATTTAGTGATGAATAATGTATCCGTCCTCCTGTCCAGTAATGAGGCCTCCCAACTTCTGTATGTGGTCCTTATTGTAACCCTTCTCAAGGAACCTTTGGGTTAACACCTCTGAGCTAAATACTCAGTGTCATTTGAACAATTCCTGCGTAGCCTACAGAACTGACTGTATGGGATATTATCTTTCCACTTGGGGTGGTGGCAGATAGCAGTTATCCGCTGTTTCTTTAAAATGGGTTTTAGAGTTAATCTTGCCATCCACATTTCAGGACAACACCAAGTCAGGGAATACCACAGTTTTCGGGTTCACCACATGTGCGAATTAAATTCGCACATGTATTGGCCTTACAATATGAGACAAAGTTAGAAGCAGTCTCAAGTGGCCCATCCCAGATGAGCAGATCAATGTAACAACCATAATACACTAGGTGCCTGGCATATGGTTTCCAGGACCAGATGTTATTCTTCGATAGTGCTGCTATTAGTACACCTTTTTTCCTATATAATGGCATATTACCAGCGTGTGAGCGTGACTTAAAAAAAAAAAGGAGGCCACGCCTCAGAAACACCTTTTCATCATGGCAACCTAGTTCCATCTGCTTCTTCCCCTGTCTCTCGTTCCTGTGAGCCAGTCTATCCACTAAAAGTAGCTCAGGCTGGACCGAGCACAGGATCTGCATGCTGTGTGTGATGTCAGCAGCATCCTTCGGGTTGCCAGCCTGATTGTCCACGGCCCCCCTCCCCTGATCTTGCGGTGATGGTTCAGGAGAGGTATTACAGCTGAACATCCATCTGCTGAATTGTTTGACCATTGAAGTGTGTCTGTTTTATTGATATTTTAATAAAGCCTAGTTATACTAGGGCGGCTCTGTCTTCTTGTGTTTTTGCTTAGATATGTTTCTGCCACCCAGAGGATAAATACAGAGCAGCAGCACCCCTTGGCTTATCCTTTCTAAAATCTTGTCATATACAGCCAGCTGGAGCATCCAATTAACTGTTGATCAGTGCACTTTCTATTTTTTTATGCGTTTTTGTATTGGAGAAAATGAAAATGGCTTTGTTTTCTGACTTTCATCTTTCTGGTTTCTGTCTTAGGTGCTTGGAAAGAATGCAACCTTCGCATAGAGTTGCTTTCCCTGGAAGCTCTCCTGTTGTTCGTAAGGGAAATATTGAGGCCATTGATATCAGTGTGGCACAGAGAGGATCAAACAAGAAGGTAACAAACTTTATTTCAATAATGTTTGGCATGTGTGCACATTAATATATAAATACATATGTGTGTACATGTATGTGGAATATATATATATATATATATATATATATATATATATATATGTATGTATGTATGTATGTATGTATGTATGTGCATATTCAAAGTAACACAAGGACCAGCCTCACGTGCACCTGGTAAGGGCACAAGGGTGGCGAGAACATTGAGTGGGAAAAAGTCACTAGGCAGTGTTAATTTTGGCATTAAATTTCAATTTAATTTTAGTCCCATTTTAGCCATCAGATGTTTTTTGCTGAGGCGGCCATTTTCTAGTAGCCTCAGCTTGTTTAGCCTCTACCGCTGGGTGACTGTTTCTTTCTAGAACAGCATGCTTTTTACACAGAACACCTTGCGGCTGACGCAAGGGAGAGCGGACAGTGGCAGCACAGCGCAGTACCTGGGTCAGAGTGGTGGCCCCTCAGTCTGTGGCAGCTAGGAGGGTGGGCATTTTGTGTGACTTGCCTTAGGCCCCCTAAGTGATGACAGGCAAATGTGTGTCAGCATGGCGTCAGAAGCTGGCGCTTCTTTCCCAGACATCCCTGACAGCCGGTTCCCCTGCACCTGCGGTGCCTATGGACGCTCTACCAGGGGTCCTGGAGTCCTTTGTTGCCAGGGTTGAAGCGGCGCTCCCTCCACCGTCTTCTGGGGAAAGCTCTGATTCAGACCCTGGTCCGGCTGTGGCAGGCGGCACCTGTTTCGGAGGATGCGGACCAGGACCGTTCGGACAGAGAATGAGTCCAGGTCAGTGCAGGAAAAAAGGCTTGTAGGAGCACTTATCACAGAGGTGCGGGATACCCTAAAGATGGAGGATACAGCAGGGGCATCTACAGAGGTGTCTGTCCCTTTCAGGTCCCACAAGCCGGCCCGCACGGTTAAGGTGTTTCCTTACCTAACTTATTTTGATAAGTTTATTTACAAGGAGTGGGGAAGCCCGCAGGGGGCCTTTTCAGTCCAGAGATGCATGGCGGTGCGTTACCCCTTTGAGGAGAGTTTCCTGAAGAAATGAACATCTCCTCCAATTGTTGACCACCCACGATTCCGGTGGAAGGGACCCTTTCTTTCAAGGACCCTGCCGACAGGAGAGCCGAGGCGGTTGCCCGGTCCATGTTTATGGTGGTGGGATCAGCATTGCGGCCAGTGTTGGCCACGGCCCTGGTGTCCCAGACGCTTACTGAATGGGCTAAATTGTTGCACTGTGAGTTGGAGAAGCAACAGTCTTCCACGGTCTGCGTGGAGCTGGTGGACCAGTTGGTGCAGGGCCTTAAGTATGTCTGTGATGCAGGCCTTAGATATGGCCCCCTTGCTCTCTAGAGCCTCAGTATCAGCTGTGGTGGTTTGTCGCCTGATTTGGCTAAAATGCTGGTCTGCGGACCAGGCATCTAAGAAGGCACTGGCGGATTTGCCCTTCCAGGGAGAGAGGCTGTTTGGAGCCTCGCTGGATGACATTATTAAGAATGTTACTAGGGGTAAGAGAACATAGTCCAGGAAAGGTAAGGAGCCACGCCGTAGGCAAGGGCCCTCCTTTTCCACTCAGAAGCAGATATTTTGCCCGCCCGGGTCGGCAGGTAAGCGTTCCAGTCCGACAAGGTGCCCGCTGAGAGGGGACAAAAGCGTCTCTGGTTTCGCAAGCCGAACAAGCCTGCAAGTAAATCTGTTGCTGCATGAAGGTTTGAGAGTCGGGGGGGGGGGGGGGGGGGGTCGCCTTTGGGAGTTTGCAGCTCAGTGGACCTCCCTGCTTTCCCACCAGTTTCATCAGGATTCAAGAGTTTCTTTCTTGTCCGCCAAACAGATTTTTTCCCTCCAACCTTCGTCTTCCGGGCTCGTCGGGAAGCCCTGTTCGGGGCAGTATGGGACCTGCTGCTGCGCGGGGTGATATTGCCTGTGCCAACGCCGGAAAGGTTTCAGGGATTCTATTCCAATCTGTTTGTAGTCCCAAAGAAGGAAGGGTCTGTCCAGTGAAAGTACAAAGGTTCAAGGTGGAAACAGTTCACTCCGTGGTTGCTGCACTCCATCAGGGGGATTTTTTGGTGTCCTTGGACATCAAGGACGAATACTTGCGTGTCCCCATATGCGTCAGGCATTGGAGGATTTAGCAATTTGCGGTCGGGGACGAGCACTACCAATTTGTAGCTCTCCCTTTTGGCCTGGTGTTGCCACCAAGGGTCTTCACCAAGGTGCTAGCCCCAATTCTGGCTTTGCTAAGGCAGCGAGAGATCGCAATCATGGGTTACCTGGATGACCTCCTCCTGAGAGCAGCTTCCACCTCAGAATTAAGGGAGAATGTGGCAATCGCCATGCAACCTCCTCGGGAGTTTGGTTGAGTATAATCTATAACTGCAGGACCATTACCCTGGTACTTTCTATGTGTTCAGTAAAGGGGTTTATATTATTTTCCACAGAAGGAGGGAAAGGGCTAAGAAGGTGGAAAGCTAATTATTCAGATGCTTAGGGATGCAGTCTGCAGTCACCATGCTGTTGTCTGGAAAAGGATATGTAGGCAGTAAGCTATGGGGTGGGATGTTAAGAAATTCACCACAGTGAATTGTTGGGGCTTTTTTGGGGCAGCAGTAGGTGTTAGAAGTATGTTCAGGATGCAGGTATGGGCCCCACAGGAGGCTTGGCCCTGGGTTGCTAGTTTAAATGCACCAAATTAAAATATAACCTTGGTATAAATAGTGAGATTCTTGTTACACAGTCACACCAGAGGTAATTTGCTCTGGTGAAATTTAAACTGTTTTCCATGAGTTTTAGAAAATGTGACCTTGCTTGCTGTCTTTTTTGTTTTGATACAGGTTACCATCATCAAGAACCTGGAGCTTTATGGCCTAGATCCTGTTTCAGTTGGCAGCTTATTACAGCAAAGAGTTCAGGCAAGCTTCTCCTGTACAGTGCTCCCTGGAACAAAAGACAGAGTACAGGTGCAGATTCAGGGCAATCAAGTGTCGCAAACTGGAAAGTTGTTGCTTGGTGAGTATATTGGTGCATATAAACTTAAGGAAAGGTTGCTACATTATTGGTTATGAAAGGGCAGAAGAGACTTTTTCCTCGGGTGTTAATTTAGGAGGACACAGCTGTGGAAGCCGGCTGTCAAACTAACATCAGAATCTGATGCACCGCTGTCCTGGTATTATCTGTTGAGTTTGACACCTAGAAAAGAGCTACTAGAGGTGCGTATCTTCAGACAATCTTCTCACAATTCGATTTGATTATGATTATCATGTCAACGATTCGATTCGATTCTGTGATGCATTATGATTACTGCCCATGGTTTTCATCAACAAATTCAAGCAGTCAGAAGAACTGAAGGATGGAAGAATCAAAGGAAGGATGGAGGAGTCTGGAGATAGGGAAGGAGGAATCATGAATAGGAAAGGAAGGATGGAGCAGTATGGAGATAGGAACTAAAGGATGAAGGAGTACGGGGATAGAACTGAAGGATGGAGGGGTCAAGGGATAACATTTGAAAGATGATTAAATGGATAGAGAAGGGAAGAGTCTGGGGGGATAAGGAAGGAGGAATCCATGAATAAGAGAAAGAATTGATGGAAGAATCTGAGGATAAGAATGCAAATCTGGAACGGTCCAGGAATATTATTTGATGGAAGAGTCTGGGGGGGGGGGGGGGAGTTGATAGGAACTGTAGAATGGAGGGTTCCGGAGATAAGAATGGGTGGGACCTCAGATTGTTCAGGGCATGCATGGGTTGCGGATGGGAGTCTGATAGAGGTGGGGTGGGTGAGGGAGGTGGCTATGCAGTGGCATTGGTGTGAATGGGGAGGTGGAAGAGGAATGGGCTGTGGAGTTTGGGTGAATCTAGGGTTAGTGACCGGTAGCGGTTTGAGACCTGTAAAAGGGGGGGGAGGCAGGCGACCATGGGAACTGAAGGGGTGGGGGGGGGGGGAACAGGTTGTGGAGAGCATCAGGCAGTTTGACAGCCAGCTGGGGAACATGCTATCATATCTGCATTAAAAACAAAATAAAATGGGGGCTGTATGATTAGTTAGCAGCTAGCACACAGTGAATACACAACCTTTAATTGACAATAAAATAAACAAAAAATGGGTGCGCAGTGCTTTGCGGTGATAAATGTACAAAAGAATCGTATTAAGTAGTTAACAAATATAGTCCTGAAATATATATAAATCTGTGATTTATATTTTGAAAGAAATCTTCTGCGTATTCAAAGTAATTCTAGTGCTGAGTGTGCTGTGTTCAAACCACTCACCAAAAAAATCTGAAATTATTTGAATACAGCATACTCAACACTGGAATTACTTTAAGTACACAGAAGATTTCTTTCAATCATGTCATGAACTTATATATATTTCAGGACTATATTTGTTCACTACTTAACCACTTGCCAACCACCTGCTGTCGTTCTACATCGGCTGTTTGAAGGGGAATATCGTTATGGCTTCAGCTAGCTTCTCTAGCGGGCGGACGGCTTTCAGATAAAAGTGGTCTCATCTGTTCGCTACAATCCTTTTTATCGGTGGTGGTAGAGGAGCCTCCCACCGTGCTCCACCGCTTACCGGAGCCACCGGCAGCAGAAGAGGCGATCTGGTCTTTTCCCCTCTGTGGTATGGAGCTGAGTGCGGGGAAGATGGCCCCCACCCAGCGCCATACCATAGCTCTTAAAGAGACATTTTTATTTGTTTTCAAACTACTTTTTTTTATTTTATTGCATTTTAGTGTAAATATGAGATCTGAGGTCTTTTTGACCCCATATCTCATATTTAGGAGGTCCTGTCATGCTTTTTTTCCTATTACAAGGGATGTTTACAATATGAATAAAAGTAACACCGTTTATTTTATTTTTTTAAACGGTGTAAAAAGAAAATTAAATTTGTTTTATGCGCTCTGTCCCGCCGAGCTCACACACAGAAGTGAACTCATACGTGAGTAGCGCCTGCATATGAAAACGGTGTTCAAACCACACATGTGAGGTATCATGGCAATCATTAGAGCTAGAGCAATAATTACATCCTCTGTAACTCAAAATATGCAACCTGTAGAATTTTTTAAACATCGCCTATGGAGATTTTTAAGAGTAAATGTGTGTCGCTATTCCACGACCGGGCGCAATTTTGCATTGTGACATGTTGGGTATCAATTTACTCAGCATAACATTATCTTTCACAATATTAAAAAAATAAATTAGGCTCTTGTCTTATTTTTTAATTAAAACAAGTGTATTCTTTCCCAAAAAAGTGCGCTTGTAAGACCGCTGCACAAATACGGTGTGACAAAGTATTGCAACAACCGCCATTTTATTCTCTAGGGTGTTAGAAAAAATAATGTTTAGGGGTTCTAAGTAATTTTCTAGCAACAAAACGGATTTTAACTTGTAAACACCAAATCTCAAAACGAGCCTCTGTCCTTTAAGTGGTTAATAAGACTTTTGTAGATTTATCACCACAAAGTACTGCACACCATTTTTTGTTTTATTGGCAGATCTGCATGAGAGGACTGTGGATGCTGGTCGAGAAGGATGGGAACTGGTTTGTGCTGACACTGGGGAGTGGAGCGCTATGGTAATAAGTGGGGGTGGCATCTGGAACAGTATTATATTGTGACAGGTTGTTGGTGAGGGGGGTTATTAGCTGGCTTGGACAGGACAGTCTGGCACCTCCCTTACCGTGTCCTCCCCGTGACCTCCTCATTTGGCGCTGCCCCTCTCCTGGCTCTCCTCCACCTTCACCTTGTCATCCTCCTCCATCGCACCTCTGGCTGGGAACGCCGTGGCCACCCCGAACCCTTCTGGGACCAATGTACCGATGGCTCTGCTCTCCTCCCCAGAGCTCCATGCTCCACACTCTCAGCAGCAGTGCCAGTACAGACAGGCTGAGCCGCCCTTCACTCCCGCCCTCTGTCCCCGCCAACATATGCATACAGCATGGCTCCTCACGACCATTATGATGAATGTGACAAGGGGGAGGACCTGCGATGACGTAGGCACACATCACAGTTCAGCTGATCTGTGCATATACTGTATTTTAAAGTTAAAAAGATATTGGAAGGTTGCTGTATCTTTAACCACTTGAACTTGAACAGTGCTGAGCTTTACAAGAAATGTAATATATTTTTTTTTTTTTTTTTTTTTTTCTTAACAGAACATTTTAAGATTCCTCGGAAATACATAAATGGCCTAGATCTGGCCGGTAAAGCTGGCAAGAAGAAATAAATTCAAAACTTGTACCCAATTTTAATGTGGACATGATTTTTTTTTCAAGTCTGGACAAGTAGAGACAACACACATTATGATGCCGTTGGTGAACTAAACACCAGTATGTATAAGCTCCAGGTAGTTTTAAGACCAGTTGTAAGAAAACATTTGTGACCCCTTTTAGGAGTTGCTTGAATTTTTGTGAATAACTCCTGAAATGCAATTCGATCCTTATCTAAGTGATAAGATAACAGTAATAAAAAGACAATCTTTATTAAGACATCTGTTACTTTTATCTACAAGGTCTTGGTACTGGTAAATCGTGACACAGAAGAGGGAGATTTTGATACTGATAGTTAGTGTATGACAAGGTCAGTGTTAGCGGATAGGTTAGGCGCTTAAATGTCAGGTTAAGTCTAAAGGCTAGTACACACTAGAAGTTTATTTTCTTCAAGCCGGGCTGATCGATAAAGAAAAAAGGAGGGATCATTGTACAAACACAAGCGATGTTCATGCGGCAATCTCCCCCCGCTGTGCCTTTGTGTTCTGACACAGGGACTGCCCCCTCTGCCAGAACACATTGATCAGTGTTGGCTGCCAGGGCTGATTGGATGCGGGCCAGATGCTGGTTTTACAGCATGCACGTTTGACAGAAGCTGGTCAGGAGACCGTCTTCTTTAGAACAGACAGCTGTACACATGGCCTGAAAGTTGCTGCACCCACTGAATTTCAGGCAGTGTGTACAAATCTTTAGTATTCAGGTTAACCACTTGCCGACCGTCGCACGACGATGTACGTCCTATTTTTGAAGAGGGATATCTCAGTAACGGCAGCAGCTGCTGCCACAACCGAGATATCCATCTCTTCAGGCGGCGGTCGGCTGTACGATAACTGTGGTCTCCGCGGCGGATTCGCCGCGAGATCACCGCTATCGGCGGCGGGAGAGGTGCCACTCCCGCCGCCCTTCCGCCGCTTACCGGAGCCGTCGGTAGCGACGGAGGCGATCGGGTCCTTTCGTCTGCTGGGCATAGAGACAAGTGAGGCTAAGATGGCCCCCACTCGTCTCTATACCATAGGAGGGCGGAAGCGATGTCAAAACGTCACTTCCGCCCATACCTCTTAAAGGTATATTTTTTTTTTAGATGTCAGATTTTCTTTTATTTATTTTTTTATTTTTTTGTTGCATTTTAGCCCAAATATGAGATCTGAGGACTTTTTGACCCCAGATCTCATATTTAAGAGGACCTGTCATGCTTTTTTCTATTACAAGGGATGTTTACATTCCTTGTAATAGGAATAAAAGTGATCCATTTTTTTTTTTTTTAAACAGTGTAAAAATAAATAAAATCAATTAAAATAAATAAGAAAAAAAAAAAAACTTTTTTTTAAAACACCCCGTCACGACGAGCTTGCGCACAGAAGCGAGCGCATACGTGAGTAGCGCCCGCATATGAAAACGGTGGTCAAACCACACATGTGAGGTATCGCCGCGATCGGTAGAGCGAGAGCAATAATTCTAGCCCTAGACCTCCTCTGTAACGCAAAAAATGCAACCTGTAGAATTTTTTAAATGTCGCTTATGGAGATTTTTGAGGCTAAAAGTTTGACGCCATTCCACGAGCGGGCGCAATTTTGAAGCGTGACATGTTGGGTATCAATTTACTCGGCGTACCATTATCTTTCACAATATAAAAAAAAATTGGGCTAATTTTTCTGTTGTCTTATTTTTTTTTTTCAAAAAAGTGAATTTTTTCCAAAAAAAGTGCGCTTGTAAGACCGCTGCGCAAATACGGTGTGAAAAAAAGTATTTCAATGACTGCCATTTTATTCTCTAGGGTCTTAGAAAAAAAACAATATAAAATGTTTGGGGGTTTTAAGTAATTTTCTAGCAAAAAAAAACAGTTTTAAACATGTAAACACCAAGTCTGAAAAAGAGGCCTGGTCCTTAAGTGGTTAAGTTTGAAGGATTACATTTAAAGTAACCTTGTTATGTGGGAAATATGGAGTCAGCCATTGCTGAAAGTGCTAAATGCCTGACTTTTTTGTGTTGACCTCCTGGCTTCAATTCAAATTAGAAAAGTCATAAAGTCTTATCTGCATAATTATTCCAGATCTGTGACTCAAAGTATTAAAGCGGTAGTAAACCGCCAAAAAAAAAAAAAAAAAAAAAGATCTTCTGCAGGTCTAAGCCATAATGTGCTAGTATGTGGTGAGTACTAGCACACTATGACACACTTACTTGCACATGGATCCCCTGGCAATTTCATCTCAACTCTCTCTTCTGGGTTCCTGGGCTTCAGCGGTTTGAATGGCTGGGGCCACGATGACGCCACTCTTACGTTTGCCCTGGCTGCAGCGCTCTCCATTCCATGGCATACTGTGCGCCCTGAATGCAGAGCATCACAGGTATACATTTAGGAGATATTCATTGTACCTACAGGTAAGCATGATTGTAAGTGAAGAGAAGGGGCTTTGCTACCACTTTAAAGGTAAAAGCTCAGTGTGAGAGCCAATTAACTCAAATTTTCAGTAGTCAACAATGGCAATTTTTTGCTGGTCAATATATTGCAAGGATTTTAGCCAGTTTTTATTTAAACTTACAGCTGCTTCTGTTTGACTGACACACAGATTCATCTGACTTCCTACTTCTTTAGTTGAAAGGTCTGCATACTGTAGTCACATGAGGTTACAATCTATGAACCACAAATTTAATAGAGAAGAAAAATATGGAAGTGCAGGCATGTGAACAATGCACCAAAAATTACTTTGATGAAAACATTGCAAAAAAAAAATATTCAATTTATGTACTGCGTAAAACTATGATATATTTTCCTTTTAATTATTCCCATGTTCGAGATTCGATTTCCAATATTCTGCTCAAGTTTAAATTTGTAAATTGAAATCACTAATGCATCTTGCTATTGTCTATTATCTGGGGCAATGCGTTATTAAAGCTCCGGAGCTACAAAACTCTTTTTCTACCTAATTTATTCATTGATGTATCTATCCAATTAATATTGTAATGTGTATAGTTTTTCAATGTGTTTTTTTTATTTTAAATTTTTTTTTGATATGGGTATAGTTTTGGGTGCAACCCAGTCTTGCTCCTGAAACAAGGAACACTAACTTTTTTTTTTTTCCTTTAAAAAAACAAAATGGTTGTGCTTCTAACAAACTTCCACCAGAATTCCTGTGAATAAAAGTCCAGAGGAACAAAAAGATGAAAAAATAAATAGCAAAGTCCTCCAATCTGTTATCTTTTGCTTCAACAGAAGGAGTAAGACTCCTCCGTGATGCATTCTCCACCACTAAAAAATGCTTACCAGATTGTTTGACCTCGAGATAAAGGAGGTCACACCATGCTTGCCTATGGAGTTATCCATGGATATGTGGAGGCACCTGCCACGCTCCTGTTCATATCGCTCAGTTTTTAGGTATCCTCCAAAATGCATGTAAAAAAAGTGGAAGGCTCCAAATAGTGCTGATAAGCCAGGTGATTTATTGATAAAAGCCAGTAAAAACATACTGGAGTGCTGTTCACTATTTATTAAAAATACAATGAATGTGGAAGTCTTGTGGATTTATACAGCTAGAAATCTGCAAGCAAGTATTTCAGTGGCATAAAAAAAGAATTGCAACCATGCAGTGAAAAGGATACCCAGTAGTGTATTTTTACAGGACTTTGAGAGACATAAAGTGATTATGTGTTTATCAGGTAACATCCTTTTTTGGTCTTGCCTCTCCCACGGGTTAAGAGTTTTCTATGTAAAGAATAATTCCAGACATGTTATGTATAGTTACACTGGTCCAGTTTAGACTTGTGTTACTATGTATATGACCTACTGGCCGATGCTGTTGGAAGCTGAAAATCACTGAAGTGATCTCCAATTGCTTCTGGTTCCCATGCTGAGCAGCTGGCATGATGCATTGTGAATACAGAAGGTAGGCCACTCACCATGGGCACCAATCAAAGAATGCCCTGCATCCTCTGAGTTAATGCAAAGTGTTCGCTGGACAAAGTTGAAAGCATGACATCACTACTCCAGTATCTGGCTGCTCCAGTATTGATAAATTTCACTCAATGTGTATTTCAGTGACATATACAGAAACATGTACGGTTGTAGGGGCTTTAGTGTGGTTTTGTGAGCGAATACAGGCTTGTTATTGGGCAGCTTTGCAATCAGATCAGATGACTTTTTAAATAAATTACTAAAAAGTAACTAACGCACACAGAACCAAAGGATCTTTAATGCCAATAAGGGCAAAAGCTTAAAAGGCTAAAAATTAAACCTATGTGTCTCACATTCAAAGTTTAAAAAGCTATAAATAATAGAGCATTTTTTTAAAAACTCCCAAAATTCTTCATATCTATAATTAGTAAAAGGATCAGGTCTGAGCGTGTGTAGGCCCTTTACGAGTTTACAGTTGGAGACTGGGGACAAAGAACAACAATTGATGCAATACCTTTTTCAGTTCTGTGTATGCAAAAGAAAATGGGGGAGCTCCAGTCCTTAATATTGAGATTGCTCCAAAAGAGCCACAGTGTCTCAAAATTGATTTGGTACAGAAACACTGAGAAAATAAACATGAATAAGCACCTGGTCCAGATGGCATACATCCCCGCGTGTCCTCAAAAGACTTTGTGTTATTTCAAAGCCATTGTTTCTAATTTTTAGAGACTCTTAACGACTGGCATGATAACAGCTGGATTGGCGCAATGCGGTTGCCTATATTTAAAAAGGGATCAAAGTCTTTACCAAGTAACTACAGACCAGTTAATTTAACTTTCTCTTTCATTCATAGACAGACACAGTGCTCCATTATTCAGAACCATAGGGTTATACCGCCCCCCAGGAGTAGGACACTAGGCAGAAAAAAAAGACTTGGCTATTCTGGGCAGTCCTAGGTGTTATACACCCCCACCCCTGTGCTGTAGGCCTCCAGTTTTTTTCTGCAAAGTCAGGAGTAAGGACTTAGTTCCCTGCTGGGATCTCTAGTCCTGCGAATTTTTTTTTTTTTTTCCTCAATTTTTTTCCAGTGAGATCTACAGTCAACTGCTGGGCTGGGTGATGGTCTGGACACTAAGATCCAGTCTGATCAGTGAGCGCGTGCAGACAGCAGCTACACACTAGGCCTAGCCCCCTCTCCTTCCCTGGATGTGGCGTGGGGTGCGGGTACTCCCTGGGTTGGTCAATCCCTCCGGGGTTCTTCACCCCCCTCCCTTCTTTCCCCCCTGGTTGAGGCCCAGGCTTCTGGCCTAGGTGCTTTTGGACACACTGTACCCCCCTTCCACCCTCAGCGTTGCTACTAGGGGGGTATCCCTTGGGCCCACCTGCTGCGGTGGTTCGGCCTAGGAGGCGGGTGATCGGATGTCCACGTTTGGGGGCTGCCTGTAGGCCGCAGCCTACCAACTGGGTGCTGGGTGGACGGCCCCAGCGCGGGCGACGGAGGCCACCGCTTTCCATTTTTGGGTGTCTACCCTCCATTCAGCAGCTCAGATTGGTCCTGTCCCCCCAACGAGCCGTGCACTCAAAATTTAGGCAGTGAATTCTGTGGCCTACTAGGCTGGGGCTTTTGCGGCCTGCTAGGCCCGTGGCCGTTAGGTGGGCCCTGCGTGGGTGCTCCCTGTGCGGGGCTTCAGTGCCTTGTGTGGGCGGCATCTGTTGGCGCCCCCTATGTAGGGCCCTTGGTCAGCGCCCCCCTGTGAGGGGCCTTGGTCTGCGCCCCCTGTGCAGGGCCTCGGTCGGCATCAAACAAAAATTGTGTAGCGCTAAGGCTTATAATGGCCATGTGAGAAATTGATAAAAATCACAAAGTGAACAATAATGTACAATGTGCAAGTGAAAGTCCAGTGACCAATGTGAAACTGGTAAATACATGTCTGTCTGGAGGATTAAAATCCGAATGGAGATCAACCGTAATGATGACTGCACAAGGATACGTTAGCTGGCTATTTGATACTCCCATATTGCTTTTTAAATGGTTTTTATGCCATTTTTTTACACTGTTGTGTTCTTTTTATGTCTCCTTGCCTGCGAGAAATTTTCCAATAAAACATTATTGGCTGATCCGCACTATATGGGGCACTTTTCTTCCCTCTATTTTCATATTTTTGTTACCGGTGAACACTGACGAGTGGGATTCTGAAGCTGTGGAAGTGCCTAGAGATCATCTCCGGCGATGAACCTATCCCTGTGACCGGGACCTCGTCATCATACCTAAAGACAGCCATCCGGGACCTCGCTATCGTACCCGAAGACAACCATCCATGCGCATTTGACCCACTGCCATATGGTATGTGTGTCCACCTCTGCTGGTAAGAGTACCTCATTGAATGTTTTAAGCATTGATGTTCTCCGTGTCACAAGCTTTGCATCCTTGTGCAGTCATCTCCGAGACATTACGGTTGATCTCCATTCGGATTTTTATCCTCCAGACAGACTTGTATTTACCAGTTTCACATTGGTCACTGGACTTTCACTTGCACATTGTACATTATTGTTCACTTTGTGATTTTTATTCATTTCTCACATGGCCATTTATAAGCCTTAGCGCTACACAATTTTTGTTTGTACCTGTATGACTTTGAGTGTTAGCTGCTACAGAAACGTATTTATCATTTTTTTTGTGTATATCGCCCCCACCTTTTAGGTTTAGCGCAGTGTTATCCCCCCTTTTTTGTACATTCCCTCGGTCGGCATCCCCTGTGCGGCCTTGGGCAGCGTGGGTCTCAGTTGGTGGCCCCCTCCTGAGTTTTTTTTGTGGTGGCGCTTAGACATATAGCCTAGTAAATGGCACCCCCCGTCCTCCCCTACCTCCTCTGCCTCAAACGATCCTATATCTGGCTCTGCCGCCACAGACATGGCCCACCTTGCGGGGTTGGTGGCCACGCTCTCTGTACTGTCAGGGATGATTCCTCCACAACTGCAGTGGTGCATGAAAAGGCGCTGGTTGCCGCACTTCTTACATCTGTGTGGGAGCTTTTCTAGATGGGGATGCAGCGGTGGCTGCGGCAGAGGGTCGGTTCTCCTTTGGCACCCATAAGCCATCTTGCGGGACAAAAGCGTTCCCTTCTCCCTCATTATTTTACCAAATTTGTCCATGAAGACTGGTAGTGTCCAAAGTGCCCCTTTTGTGCTTCCAAAAACGCTTCCTGTGAGGTACCCCCTTGAGGAGTCTCTCCTTCAGAAGAAGACTGTTCCACCAGTAGTGGACCCCCCTGTTTCTAGGCTGCTCAAGGAAACCATGATTCCAATAAGGGAATCTCTTGCTTCTAAAGATCTAGCTGACATACCTGGAGGGGAACAGAATCCCCCTGCCTTTGCTGCATCTGTGGACCTGTTGGTCTAGGTGCTGCAGTTTGTGTGCTATGCCTCTTGGCCGCAGTTCCCCTGCTTGCTGAACTCTGTTTCTGCAGTGGTGCTTAGACCTGTATTGTGGGGGGCTACCCTGGATGATATTACGCGTTGTGATTTTGTCTGGTTACAAGATAGTTTTCCGGCCCTGTTCCCTATGTTTTGCTTACAATGTGTCGCTGGACCATTTGTGGTTCTCCTCGTGGAGCTGTGCAAGCTCTGTTGCTTCAGAGTGTGATGTCCCGAACAGTTTCAGGAGTTTTATTCAAACCTGTTCACAGTCCAAAAGATGAAGGGCATGGTACATCCAATTCTGGACCTCAAGGCCCTGACCTGCCTGGTATGGGTACAGAAGTTCAGGATGGAGTCCGTCCGCACAGCGGTGGCACCCCTTCATCATGGGGACTTTCTGGTTTCTATCGACATCACGAATGCTTACGCATTCCACTATGTGCCCTGACCCATCGCTTCCTCCATTTTGCTGTGGGTGCTGAGCATTATTAGCACCAAGGTCTCTGGACAATCGGATTCAGCTGAGCCAGGAAACCAGAGGTTCCCTCTTCTGGTGGCTTCACTCTCTGGTTCTTCGGCGGGGTAAATCCTTTCTCCCCTTGTCTTGAACAGGGTGACCCCCAATGCCAGTCTGTCTGGGTGGCGAGGTGTCCTGGGACTGAGCTTTGCTCCGGGTCATTGGGCGCTGGTGGAATCTGGACTACCGAGCAATATTCTGGAATTTCTAGTGATCAGACTATGTCTGGATCATGGACAAATAGACTTTGGGGGGCTTCCGGTACGGATCCAGTCGGACAATGCAACGGCTGTGGCATATGTCAATCACCAGGGTCCGCCAAATAGTTTTTTGGCAGCCCTAGCAGTTGCCAGTATACTCTGGTGGGCAGAACATCTCATTCTGGCCCTCTCTAACGTGCGCATTCCAGGAGTGGCATACTGACAGGCGGATGCCTCAATCAGCTAGGGTTGGACCACGGGGTGGGGCCTTCACCGGGCCGTGTTTCATTGGTTATGTCACCGATGGGACACTCCTGAGGTAGATCTGTTTGCCGAGGACCGAGTACCACATATCAGCTTCCCTTACTACCAATGGGGTTCACCTGTTCCTTTGGAACCATTTGTATTTACCATGTACAGTTGTCATTAACTGTTTATCAATTTATGTACAATTGCTTTTAATCATGTCTTTTTCTTAAATAAATTGTTAATATTATTATAATCCCCTGTTCTATCTATGGGTACCGTGATAGTCCTAATTCCTTTCTAAGCCAGGGGCCTGCTTGGAGCAGCCCCAGGTGTTTTTCTCCAGTAGATCTGTTTGCGTCCTGGCTCAACAGAACGGTACGAAAGTTTCTGGCAAGGTCACTGGATCCTCTGTTGGGCACCTCAATCGCTCTGGTGGCACATGGGGCCATTAACGTTTGCTCTACGCCTTTCTTCTTCTCCGGCTTCTGCTGTGGCTTTTGTGCAGGATCACTGCCGTGGGGATTCCGGTCATTCTATTGGCTCTGAATGGGTCCCGTCAGTCTGGGTACACCGACCGGGTGCACCTGGTCACCAGCTTTCTTTGGCGACTGCCTCTCCTAGGGCCATTGTTCCATCCTGCTTTAGAGTCACTGGTTTTAACGGCCTGGCTGTGATGAGCCAGGTGCTAGAGTTCCGACGTTGCTTATGGCTAGGGAGTCTACTTCCTAGGAGGTTCTACCTACTAATATGGAAAGTGCGTATATCCTGGTGTCAGTCACCGGGTATTCATCCTTGTTCTTTCTCGGTGGCTCCGATTCCAGCCTCCCTTCATGGGGGTTTGATCAGGAATGGGCTTCGAGTACCATCAAGGGCCAGATGTCAGCCTGGGTGGTCTTCTTCAGTGTCCCCTGGTCTTGCACTCCTTGGTACGTACCTTTTTTATTCAAGGGGTTTGACGTCTGGTTCCACCGGTGCAGTCTCTTCTACCGCCTGAGCTTGGTGATTTTGGTTTTACAGAAGCCTCTTTCAATATATTTTGGAGATTCGACTACTTTGTCTCCGAAGGTGGTCTCTTGGTGGCTATCACCTCTTGCTTATAGGGTGTCCGAAATGGTGGTGTTATCTTGCTGTAAACCTTACATAGTGTTACACAAGCTTAGGGTGGTTCTTCGCCCTTTTCCATCATTCCTTCCTTGGATTTCTCTTTGAATAAAGACATTGGGGTTGATTTACTAAAGGCAAACCTACTTTGCACGGCAAGTGCAGTTGGAAGTGCAGTCGCTTTAGATCTGAGGGGAAGATCTGAAATGAGGGGAAGCTCTGCTGATTTTATCATCCAATCATATAAAGCAAAAATGCTGTTTTTTTTCTTTTCCTTACATGTCCCCCTCAGATCTACAGCAACTGCACTTCCAAGTGCACTTGGAGTGAAAAGTGGATTTGCCTTTAGTAAATTAACCCCATTGTGTTTCCTTCCTTGTCTCCCTAGTCAACACATCCTAAGGGATTTGCCATATCTGCCCTGGATGTGGTTAAGGGGATTCGGGTGTATTTGGCAGCCACTGAGTCTTTTTGGAGGTCGGACTCCCTGTGATCACGGACAGGCCAGGAAAGGGGCTATCTGCTTCTTCTGCGACCATTTCTGGATGGATCAGACAGATGCTGACTCTGGCCTATTCTGTCAGGGATCGAGTTCCTCCTTTCCCTGTTACGGTGCATTCTTCTCGGGCGCTCAGTGCTCTTGGGCCTTCCATCATCGGGTGTTTGTTGCGCAAGTTTGCAAGGCAGCTACTTGGTCGTTGGTGTACACTTTCACAACGTTCTAGGAAGTGGATGTGTTGGTATCTGCAGATTCCTCTTTTAGCCACAATATTTTGCAGGCCACTGTTTAGAGGGTCTATTCCCTCTTGAAGGGGTATTGTTCAGGTTGGGCTCCAGTTTATTCTGTGTTGAGCTCCTGTTACCTGGTTGGCTCTTGTGTTAGCCTTGGGTATTTTCCTTGTCCCACCTCTCATGTTTGGCACTGCTTTGGGACGTCCCTATGGTTCTGAATAATGGAGCGATGTGTCTGTCAATGAACGAAAGAGAAAATTGTATTTTTGACTTGCCGTATAATCCATTTCTCTGAGTTCATTGACAGTCACAGCACCCAGCTCTCTAAGGAGTTTTAATACTTCTAACACTGCTTGTTCCTAAACTGAAGGGTTATAGCAGAGAGGTGGGTCTTAGATAGGCAAGTCTTTTTTTCTGCCTAGTGTCCTCCTCCTGTTGGGGGCGGTATAACCCTATAGTTCTGATAATGGAGCGATGTGTCCATCAATCAACTGGATTTTACAGTAAGTCAAAAATCCCATTTTTATTGTCCGGAAGATACTTGAGAGTTCAATACCAGTCAAGACCACATGCAGTGCCTTGCAAAAGTATTCACCCACCCTTGGCTTTTTACCTATTTGGTTACATTACAGCCTTTGGTTCAATGTTTTACTGTTCAATGTTTTTAGTTAATTTTATTTTTTTTATCTGAATTATATGTAATGGATCAGAACACAATAGTCTAAGTTGGTGAAGTAAAATTAGAAAAATGATATGCATAAAACCTTTTCAGAAATAAAAAACTGATGATTGGCATGTGCGTATGTATTCACCCCATTTGTTATGAAGCCCATAAAAAGCTCTAGTGCAACCAATTACCTTCAGAGTCACATAATTAGTAAAATGATGTCCACCTGTGTGCAATCTAAGTGTCACATGATCTGTCATTACATATACACACCTTTTTGAAGGCCCCAGAGGCTGCAACACCTAAGCAAGAGGCACCACTAACCAAAAACTGACCCTTACTTGTTTGGAGAGTTCCTTGGTCTTCATGGCAGTGTTGTTGAGAAGTACAAGTCAAGGTTAGGTTATAAAAAAAAAATTATACAAATCTTTGATCTCTAGAAGCACCATCAAATCTATCGGAACCAAATGGAAAGAACATTGCACAACTGCAAACCTGCCAAGAGATGGCCACACACCAAAACTCACGGACCGGTCAAGGAAGGCATTAATCAGTAAGGCAGCACAGAGACCTACGGTAACCCTGGAGGAGCGGCAGAGTTCCACAGCAGAGACTGGAGTATCTGCATGCTCCATAGAGTTGGGCTTTATGCCAGAGTGGCCATTACTTTCAGCAAAAACAAAATGGCACATTTTGAGTTTGCGAAAAGGCACATGGGAGACTCCCAAAATGTATGGAGGAAGGTGCTTTGGTCTGATGAGACTAAAATTTTACTTTTTGGCCATCAAAGAAAATGCTATATCTGGCGCAAACCCAACCCATCACATCACCCAAACAACACCATCTCCACAGTGGAACATGGTGGTGGCAGGATCATGCTGTGGGAATGTTTTTCAGCAGCAGGACTGGGAAACTGGTCTGAGTTGAGGGAAAGATGGATGGTGCTAAATACAGGGATATTCTTGAGCAAAACCTGTACCACTCTGTGTGTGATTTGAGGCTAGGATGGAGGTTGACCTTCCAGCAGGACAATGACCCCAAACACACTGCTAAAGCAACACTTGAGTGTTTTAAGGGCAAACATTTAAATGTGTTGGAATGGCCTAGTCAAAGCCCAGACCCCAATCCTATAGAAAATCTGTGGTCAGGCATAGATTGTTGTTCATAAGCGCAAACCATCCAACTTGAAAGAGCTGGAGCAGTTTTGCAAGGAGGAATGGGCAAAAATCCCAGTGGTAAGATGTGGCAAGCTCATAGAGACTTATCCAAAGCAACTTGGAGTTTTGAAAGCCGCAAAAGGTGGCTCTACAAACATTGACTTTGAGGGGGGTGAATAGTTATGCACATTTCTGTTATTTTGTCCTATTTGTTGTTTGCTTCAAAGTTGTGGGCATGTTCTGTAAATTAAATGATGCAAATCCTGAAACAATCCTAGTTCACTCCAGGTTGTAAAGCAACAAAACACGAAAAATGCCAAGGTGTGTGAATACTTTTGCAAGGCACTGTAGATTCCTTTTTGCTATAAAACAATGAATTTAAGCAACAGGCAGCATGGATTCACAAAACCCCAAAGTTGTCAATTATTTCTTTTTATGAGCAAACACTTTGATAAAGGAGAGGCTATAGATATAGAATATATGTATTTTGCAAACATTTTTGGCAAAGTACCCCACACATTGCAAATATGTAAGTAAAGGTCTACAGGCTAGGGAAATTCATTTTCTAAATGGATAGAAAACTGTCTAAAAGACTGTATTCAGAGAGTAATGATTCATACTCTGAATGGTCTAGGGTTGTTAGTTGTGTACCCAACCTTCAGTGTTGGGATCCTTAATTTTTAACATATTTAGAAATGATATAAAGTTTGGGATTAACAGTGCAGTTTCAGTGTGTGCAGATGACCAAGCAGTGGAAGAATGTCCTTGCAGGATGACTCCAATTTACAAGCTGACCTCTTTTGCAGCTATGTGGCAGATGCGGTTTAATGTTTGTAAATGTCAGATTATGCACTTGGGCATGCTTCATACATTTTAGGGGGGGCCGTGGTAGAGAAGGACCTGGGTGTTCAGGTTTGTTATAGACTTATGGTGGTTGTAAAACGCTGAAATTAAATATTAACTAAACATATCCTTCTATAGTGTGTACAGTGGGGAAAATAATTATTTGATCCCCTGTAGATTTTGTAATCTTGCCCACTTACAAAGAAATAAAGGGTCTATAATTTTTATCATAGGTGTATTTTTAAATGATCGAGAGATAATATGAACCGCACATGAAAACACAGCACATGATGCAAATGTTATAAATTGAGTTGCAGTTCAGTGAATAAAATAAGTATTTGATCCCCAAGCAAAACATAACTTAGTACTTGGTGGAGAAACCCTTGTTGGCAAGCACTGAGTTAAGAAGTTTCTTGTAGTTGGTTACCAGGTTTGCAGACATCTCTGGAGGGATTTTGGTTCACTATTTACAGTACTCTAAATCCTTAAGGTTTCTTGGCTGTCGCTTGCCAACTTGATGTTTCAGCTCCCTCCATAAATTTTCTATAGGATTAAGGTCTGGAGACTGGCTAGGCCACTCCATGACCTTAATTTACTTCTTATTGAGCCACTCCTTTGTTGCCTTGGCAGTATGTTTTGGGTCATTGTCATGCTAGAAGACCCATCTTCAGTGTTCTGGCTGAGGTAAGTAGGTTGTTATGCAAGATTTTGAAATACATGGCCCGTCCATTGGCCCCTCAATGCATCTCAGTTGGCCTGTACTTTTAACAGAAGAACAGCCCCAAAGCATAATGTTTCCACCTCCATGCTTGACTGTAGGGATGGTGTTCTTGGGGTCATAGTCAGCATTTTGTTTCTCCAGACATGATGAGATGAGTTAATGCAAAAGAGCTCAATTTTGCTCTCATCTGACCACAGCACTTTCTCCCTGTCCTACTCTGAATCATTTAGATGTTCATTGGCAAACTTCAGACAGGCCTGTACATGTTCACTTAGAGGTGTGCTCACTTTTATTGCCAGTGGTTTAGACATTTAATGGCATGTGTATGTTGAGGGGACAGTAAATTTACAGTTATACAAGCGCATTAAAAGATCTAATATCGAAAATGTGAGGTGGTGCACTCACTTTTGTGAGATTGTATGTATGTATGTATGTATGTATGTATGTGTGTGTGTGTGTGTGTGTATATATGTGTATATATGTGTATATATGTATGTATGTATGTGTGTGTGTGTGTGTGTGTGTATATATATATATATATATATATATATACTTAAAGGACATTAAAAATGTCCCCCCCCCCCCCCAAATGCCCCCTTTTTAGAATGTAGACAGTCTGATGTTAGTAGTATTAGTGTATTTAGCATGGCAAGTTTTTTGAAGTTGCAATTATTTGTCACTATTTTTTGGAAAATTAAGATATTATAGTGCCTTCAAAAAGTATTCATACCCCTTCAAAATGTTGGCGTTTTGTCATGTTACAACCGAAAGCATAAATGTATTTTATGTTATAGACCAACACAAATTGGAACATAATTTTGAAGTGGAAGGACAATTATAAATGGTTTTCAAAATGTTTTACAAATAAATACGTGAAAAGTGTGGCATGCATTTATATTCAGTCAATATTTTTAGAGTGAAATTTTTGCCCGTTCTTTGCAAAATATGTCAAGCTCTGTCAGATGGAGAGCATCTGTGCACAGCAATTATCAAATCTTGCCGCAGATTCTTAATTGGATTTAGGTCTGGACCTTGACTGGGCCATTCTAACACGTAAATATGCTTTGATCTAAAGCATTCCATTGTAGCTCTGGCTGTATGTTTAGGGTTGTTGTCCTGCTGGAAAGTGAACCTCTGCCCCAGTCTCCAGTCTTTTGCAAACTCTTAACAGGTTTTCTTCTAAGATTGCCCTGTGTTTTTCTCCAGCCATCTTCCCATCAACTCTGACCAGCTTCCCTATCCCTGCTGAAGAAACGCATCCCCACCCCATGATGCTGCCAGTGTTAGTTTTCCACCACACATAGCGTTTTTTTTTTTTTTTTTTAGGCCAAAAAGTAACATTTTGGTCCCATCTGACCAGAGCAACTTTTTCCACGTTTGCGGTTTCCCCCCCACATGGCTTCTTGAAAACTGCCAAGGGGACTTCTTATGTCTTTCTTCTTGCCACTCTTCCATAAAGGCCAGATTTGTGGAGCGCACAACTAATAGTTGTCCCGTGGACAGATTCTCCCACCTTAGCTGACAAACAGAAACAATGGATGTTATTGACCTGTAGGGAAAAAGACATAGGAGATGCAAATATTGAGCCCTTTCTGAAGACATCAGGCAATTTGAAGTGGAACTCACAGATGCTACATTACGTTACAATGAGCTTATCCTTTTTACCATTCAGGGCAGTACAACAGATTCATTTATTAGTCATGCACACCCCTTTCCCACCATCCTGTATACACAAAGGAGGCCTGTGTGATATGCCTATTGGAATGGTGCAGCATGTCGTAGCAGACAGTAAACACAGAGTCAAAACTAGGCTGAGTAATTTATTGTTCTCCTCCCTTCTCTCCCTGTGCCTCCCACATTCTGTCCCTGCACCTTCTCCTCCTCCTCCCTTCTCCTCCCCTCTGCTCCTCCTCCCCTCACCCCTGCACCTCCTCCTTTCTACCCCTTCACTTTCTTCCATGGCCATGTCTTGGTAGATTTGCAGTTGTGCCATAATCTTTCCATTTTCGGCTGATGGATTAAACAGTCCTCTATGCAATGTTCAAAAGCTTGGGATATATTTTTTTTTTTATATAACCTAACCCTGCTTTAAACTTATCCACAACTTTATCTCCGACTTGTCTGGTGTGTTCCTTGGCCTTCATGATGCTGTTTGTTCACTAAGGTTCTCTAACAAACTTCTGAGGGCTTCACAGAACAGCTGTATTTATACTGAGATACAATTTCACACAGGTGGATGCGATTTACTAATTAGGTGACTTCTGAAGGCAATTGGTTCCACTAGAGTTTAATTAGGGGGTATCAGAGTAAAGGGGGCTAAATACAAATGCACGCCACACTTTTCAGATATTTATTTGTAAAAAAAAAAAAAACACCACCATTTATCATTTCCCTTCCACTTCACAATTATGTGCCACTTTGTGTTGGCCTATCACTTGAAAACCAAATAAAATACATTTACGTTTTTACATGACAAAATGGGGAAAATTTCAAGGGGTATGAATACCTTTTCAAGGCACTGTAAATAAATATTTTTTTTTCACTTTTTTTTTTAACATGCCGTCACTAGTGCAGTACAGTGTCATCATATGACTGATGTGACTGTGATCATGGATACTGGTTGGTAAAATAACATAATAAAATATTTTCTTATTTGATTTTTTTTTTTTCCAACGTTTTTAAAAATATTTAGTTAAAATGTTTAATTTTTTTTTGACATACTCTCATCAGAGTAGTTAGAGGTCAGCTTTGCAACGCTGTACTACTCTGGGGGGGGGGGGGTGTGATCAGGGATATTTTTTTTTGCTGTTACAATGATGATCACAACAGCAATGTTTTCAACCATAATGAATGGGTTACATTTATAACAGCTGTGATTGCTAGTGATTTGTGATTGGCTCTAGATCACATGGTACAGGGTGCTGTGATTGGTCCAGGTAGCATGTGATAGCTGTGGGCCAATCTCAGCATCACGCAATAGGACACACAGCTGTTACTGAAATTAAATGTATTCATAGCAGTTGTTGACAATGTAATGTAATCACATGATCCCCTAGCTGCTTTTGGGATCCACAATCCACTGTGAGCACAGCCTGCCCCCAACCCGAAACAGGCTGGATGATGTACATATACATCACCTAGCCTGCCTGTGCCACATGCCTGCAGTCATTTTTCATTTTGGATAGAGCGAAGAGGGATGAGAACATCTGTCAGTTTTTATTGCGGTCTGTGGAGATTCGCCCTCTTAATTTACCGTTTATGGTTATCATCAGAATAGTAAAATAAAATCCAAAATTTTGGGTTTTCCCATAACAGTAATGGAGGAGAAATCGTTCCCAGGGTGGCCCTTGCTTTTGAGTATAGCCAAAGGGTATACTGGGTATATAGAAGAGTTTGAAACCACTTTATGGCAAAAGAAAAATATATTAAGAGTTTAATATATAAATTAAATACATATATTCTGTTGTTTATTGTGCTTAGATTTTTGCAAACTACATCATTTTAGCCAGTTATGTGATTTTTTTGCACTGCAGAGCCAGGAAGATCAACGGTCAAAAAAATTAAAGGAACACTTTGAAAACACATCACATCTCAATGGGGAAAAATATCATGCTGGATATCTATACTGATATGGACTGGGTAATGTGTTAGGAACAAAAGGATACCACATTGTTTGATGGAAATGAAAATTATCAACCTACAGTGGGCTGAATTCGAAGACACCCCGAAAATGAAAGTGAAAAAATTATGCAACAGGATCATCCATTTTGCTGAAATTTCATTGCAGCAACTCAAAATGGTACTCAGTCGTTTGTATTACCCCCACGTGCTTGCATGCATGCCTGACAACATTAGGGCATGCTCCTAATGAGACAACGGATGGTGTCCTGGGGTATCTCCTCCCAGATCTGAGCCAGGGCATTACTGAGCTCCTGAGCAGACTGAGGTGCAACCTGGTGATGTTGGATGGACCGACACATAATGTCCTGGAGGTGTTCTATTGTATTTAGGTCAGGCGAGCGTGGGGGGCCATTCAATGGTATACATTCCTTCATCCTCCAGGAACTGTCTGCTTACACTCACCACATGAGGCCGGACATTGTCGTACACCAGGAGGTACCCAGGACCCACTGCATCAGCGTAGGGTCTGACAACGGGTCCAAGGATTTCATCCCGATACCTAATGGCAGTCAGGGTGCCATTGTCTAGCCTGTAGAGGTCTGTGCATCCTTCCCATGGATATGCCTCCCCAGACCATCACTGCCCTACCACCAAACCGCTCAAGCTGAAAGATGTTACAGGCAGCATTACGTTCTCCACTGCTTTTCCGGATACTTTCACATCTGTCACTTGCTCAGGGTGAACCTGCTGTCGTCTGTGAAAAGCACAGGGCTCCAGCAGTGGACCTGCCAATTCTAGTATTCAATGGAAAATGCTAATCAAGTTCCATGGTGCCGTGCAGTGAGCACAGGGCCCACTAGAGGATATTGGGCCCTCAGGCCACAATCTTGAAGCATGTTTTCTGATGGTTTGGTCAGAGTCATTTAAACCAATGGCGAGCTGGAAGTAATTTTTTAGGGCTCTGACAGTGCTCATCCTTTTCCTCCTTGCACAAATGAGCAGATACTGGTCCTGCTGATGGGTGAAGGACCTTCTATGGATCTTTACAGCTCTCCTAGAGTAACTGCCTATCTCCCCCATGCTCTTGAGACAGCAAATCTTTTGCAAATGGCACGTATTGATGTGCCATCCTGGAGGAGTTGGACTGCCTGTGCAACCTCTATAGGGTCCAGGTATCGCCTCATGCTACCAGTAGTCACACTGACCCTAGCTAAATGCAAAATTAGTGAAAAACTGTCAGAAAAAAGGAGTAGGAAAAATATCAGTGGCCTCCACCTGTAAAATCATTCCTGTTTTGGACGTTGTCTCATTGTTGCCCATCTAGTGCACTTGTTGTTAATTTCATTAACACCAAAGCAGCTGAAACTGATTAACAACCCCCTCTGTAACTTAAAGCGGTTCTGCACTCATAATAATACATTTGCCCATTCTGTTGCCTCTAGACCGTACATTTGATAATGCCACATGTTTTTTTTTTTTTTTTATTAATCTACCTTTTGTAATTCGTAGTTTTTAATTTTCCTCCCCTGCGGCGATGGGCGGTCTCTTGCGGGGATCAGCATAATTTCCTGCTGAAGCCCGCACTGTCTCCTGGGATCTCGTCCAAGTAATCCCAGGAGACATTGCGGCTAATGCACCCGGAATCTTGCGAGATTTCGGCTAATACACCCGAAATCTCGTGTGATTTCGGCTATTACAGCCAAAATCTTGCGAGATTTCAGCTGTAATAGCCGCAATGTCTCCTGGGATTACTTGGACGAGATCCCAGGAGACAGTGCGGGCTTCAGCAGGAAATGATGCTGATCCCCGCAAGAGACCGCCCATCGCCGCAGGGTAGGAAAATAAAAAAACTACGAATTACAAAAGGTAGATTATTAAAAAAAAAAAAACACATGTGGCATTATCAAATGTACGGTCTAGAGGCAACAGAATGGGCAAATGTATTATTATGAGTGCAGAACCGCTTTAACTGACAAGATCAATTTCCCAGGAGTTTAATTGACTTAATGCTATGATGCTCTGATTAAAAAGTGTTCTTTTATTTTTTGAGCAGTGTACTTCTTGGTCCAACATAATTGCTTCCGCCATCACCCACTATTGACAGAACGAGTTGAAGACGCTGTTTGCTGGGAATTCTGATTTTGTTTGCAAATGATTAAAAGTAAAGGATGCACAGCAGCTTTATAACAGATCTTAATTTTTAATAATTTTGCTGAAGGAACTTTTAAATTAATAGCAAAGTATATACAACTTAAATTCTAACCCTGGTTGTTTACCATAATTTTACATTTTTGAAAGCTAGAACAAACTGCAATTACAATGCACAAGAAATATTTTTAGTGCAAAGGAAATCTTAAGGCTGGTATTATAACACTACATCTAAGCAGTGTCCACAATTTACCAAGCAAATTTGCCTTTAGTTCTCCTTCTGCAACTGGGTTAACACACACAGTTGCACAACACGTAACGCACTTGGAGGGAGTCAGATTAGAACTGAAGATGTAAAATGTATTGTGGTTGATGAGATACTCAGAAGTAACACTAAGTATGATTCAGTGGGAAGTTCACGAAAAGCATGTGAGACAGTTGATCGTTGAAACATGCTTCATACAGATGTAACCTCTTCTGGTTGTATGTGCACTTATAAGTGAAATCTTATTTTGACGTGCTGTAATATAATAAAAAAAAACTAAAAAAAAAAAACTCCTGTTTCGAACATAAACACCAATTTCCATCAATTATTTTAAAACAAGGTATTTGATTTGTTAAGACTTCAGCCTTGGCTCAATGACACCTGAATAGTATAGCTGAATGGTATTCTGCATGCTGATTGCTTACAGGAACTGTGGTGCATTACCAAATGCCAAGAAGCCTTTATGAATGTTTCACATTTTCCACCTAAACTTCTTTTTTTTTTTTTTTTTTTTTTACAATAAATAGTATGCATGGAAGGATACATGAACCTTAAGGTTTACTTCAGGGTGTGACAATTCTTACAAGGTGCATGTGGGTTTTCAGGGTATAAACTTTAAAGATGCTTAACACTGGAAAGCTTTGTTACAAAGCAGGTACTAGGGTTCATCCGACCTCTTCAGCAACCAAGTATCAAACCAAGGCAAGAAACCTCATGTTTTTTGGTCCAGTAAAAAAATGCAACAAAAAAAGGGTAAAAACAAAAAAGTGCAATTTCCCAGTTGCCATTGAAAGTGCCCCTAAAAATTCTAAGACAACGTTTAATTTAAAATTGTTGTATGGACGTTTTAGAGGTAGGCTGAATTTTCTAAAAGGACCCCAGTTTGTTTTGATGACGTTCAAAAGAATTAGTTCTTTTTGGTATCCTTAAGAGCTTCTTGCAGATGCTGACGAAAGGCTACAAATTTCTTTTGGACATGTTGCACTTTCTCCCGTTCTTCTTTTTCCAAAATAAGCAAGAAGTTTTGCAATTCTGGTACTGTAAAGGCATCCCACTGTCAGCAGAAACAAAAAACACAGATAAGAGTCTTGACCTTCCCCACTTACTAAAAATTGATATTTAATACCTTAATTTAGAGAATTGTATACATTTGATTCAACAGAGCCATTTCAAAAATTATTACCACCCCAAACTAATAGACTGAGAACAGTAAATATCTTCTGGAATTTGAAATGGAAGCTGAACAGTTTGTAGATTGTCATTCACCATGAACATTCAGAAAATAGGTTTCTGATGAAAACCCATATCCAACTTCCTATACTGTATATGTAACACGTCTTCTGTTTAATGACGTAGGCAATTTCTCAGTTTTAAAGTGATACTAAGCTAAAAATGTTTTACTTTAGTACATTAACCACTTCAGCCCCGGGAGATTTTTTCCCCCTTCCTGACCAGAGCACTTTTTACAATTTGGCACTGCGTTGCTATAACTGACAATTGTCGTTCGACGCTATACCCAAACTAAATTTGCACACTTTTTACCCAAAAATAGAGCTTTCTTTTGGTGCTAATTTGATGACCTCTGCGGTTTTTATTTTTTGCGCTATAAACAAAAAAAGCGACAATTTTGAAAAAATATTTTTTACTTTTTGGGTTATATCCCCCAAAATTTTCTTAAAAAACTAATTTCTTCATCAGTTTAGGCCAATATATATTCTTCTACATAATTTTTGGGGAAAAAATTAATCGCAATAAGCGTATATTGATTGGTTTGCGCAAAAGTTAGTGTCCACAAACTATGGGAAAGATTCATTACTTTTTTTTTTGTTTACTAGTAATGGCGGTGATTTGCGATTTTTAGCGGTAATGCTGCAAACAGATTAGCGACTTTTGACACTTTTTGGGGCCATTGGAATTTATACAGCGATCAGTGCTATAAAAATGCACTGATTACTGTGTGAATGTCACTGGCAGGGAAGGGGTTAACACTAGGGGGTGATCAAGGGATTAATTGTGTGTTCCCTCAGTGTGTTCAAACTGCACGAGCACCAGCACGTGCTGGTGCTTATGCAGGCAATCGCGCATGGTCAACGGTGATCGGGTCCCCTGCCGTGCAGCAGGGTGCGCTCCTCTGGTGGCCGAAAAAAGGGAAGTATGTACCCGTACGGGATTTCACTCAGGGGAGCCATTCTGCCGCAGTATATCTGCGTGAGCTGGTCGGGAATCGGTTAAAGGAAGTACAGTCAAAGCTTGTTTGGCTGTACTTCGCCTATGAATCACAGAAGTACAGTTCGTTCTGCACTCCTGTGACACGTTTTCAGCAGACAGTGGGCTGACATCACAGAGCCAGTCCAGGCTGGGGCAAGATTGTCACAATGAAAATGGGATCCGCCCACATGCCTAGACCGGCAACCGGCTCAGTGAGCTACAGAGCATGAGCTGGCCGCTCCCACCCCCTCCACAGCCCAGCATTCCAGTGAGTGGAGGCGGGGGGGGGGGGGCAGAGCAGACAGTGGTGACTCTGCTGAGAGCCCTGAGAACTGATGGATTGGCAGTGTTTGATCGCTTGGTTCTCAGTCTTAGAGCCTCGGGGGACAGATGCTGTATCCACCTTGGTAAGTGTTTTTTTAACTTGGAGAAAGATGGTTTTTATTTTCTTTCAGAATTATAGTTTCTATTTCTCTGCTCCCCCCTTTCCCCTGTGTGAAGAGCACTTGAGCAACAGAAGGAGCCATTGGCCACTTCTGCTGTCAAGTCCCCACGGTATAAGACTATGGAGCACGGCTCCATAGACACGCAGTTCAGGAGTGCACAGACACTGTGTGCTTCCGTAGCAAGCGGCTTTGTTGTGGTATTGCAAGCGCAATACCACTACACAGTGCAGGTGAGTATAACATATTTGTTATTTTAAGTTAATACTTTTTTTTTTTTTTACTTTAGTAACACTGTAAGGTTCATTTTGCAATCTTGCATATATTGATAATATGGAGTACATGGAAGTTATTAGGGACAGTAATCCATGGATATAAGGTTGGCTTAATATGTTGCCGACCAGCCACCATCATTATACGGTGGCAGGTTGGCACAGCTGCGCAAACCGCCGTAGGTGTACGTCGGCCACTGTGGGAGGCGCCCGAGGTGCGATGCCAGAGCCGATGCGCATGGCCGGCGGTCACAATGTCCACCAGCCACCTGCGATCGCTCCACAGAGAGCCAATACAGGGATCTGTCAATGTAAACAGACAGAGAGCCATTCTGACAGGGGAGGAGAGAGATCTGCTGTTCCTAGTGATTAGGAACAGAGATCTCTCCCCTCCTCCAGTCAGTCCCACCCCTCCACAGTTAGAAACACCTCCCGGAGAACACATTTAACCCCTTGATCGCCCCCTGGTGTTAACCCCCTTCCCTGACAGTGAGATTTGCACAGTAATCAGTGCATTTTTATAGCACTGATCGCTGTATAAATGTCAATAGTGCCATAAAAGTGTCTGATCTGTCTGCTGCAATGTTGCAGTCCCACTAAAAAACACAGATCACCACCATTAATAGTGAAAAAAATGTATAATAAAAATGCCATAAATGTATCCCCTATTTTGTACAAACCAATCAATATATGCAATTTGTTTTTAAGAAAAATATGTTTAAGAATACATATTGGCCTAAACTGATGAAGACATTTGTTTTTATTTATTTTTTGAATATTTATTATAGCAAAAGATTTAAAAAAATTGTTTTGTTTAAACTTGTCTGTATATTTTTTGTTTATAGAGTAAAACATTAAAACCCTACTTGTGGGAAAAAACGCAGTGCCGTATTGCAAAAAATGGCCTGGTCAGGGAATGGGTAAATTCTTCAGGGGCAGAAGTGGTTAATATTGGAACCAATGCTCTTGGGCTTATTTAACCACCTCCCACCCGGCACTGCACATAAACGGCCGGGTGGTCCTTTCCTCGTTCTGAACGTCCCTCAGAATGAGTGCTTGCAGCGTATCCACAAGGTGCGCTGCAGCTCTCTATCCTGTGATCATTATAACCACTTAATCCAGCTGAGCAGAGACTGGGCTATGGACGCTGTGATTGGCCCTCCCGATCACATGATGGCTGTGTGCAATCACAGCTGTCCGAATGTAAACAGAGACGTGTCTCTGTGACAGTTCTCCCCGCAGCGCTCAGTGCAGGGGGAGAATCTGCAGATCTGTGACAGTTCTCTGAGTGAGGATGACTTTACACAGAGAACTGTTGCAGATCACCCCACAAACAGTACACCAAGCACCACTGGTACCTCTGTCCCCATACATATGTCAGTGTCCCCATAAAACACCTGTCTGTCCCCCACCACTGCCAACACCAAATAAACACTGATTAGGGTTGTTTTGTTTTTTTTACCAAAGAAATGTAGCAGCAGCATTTTTTGGTCAAATTTTAACAAGAGGAATTACTTATTTGCAAAAACAGAAAATGCATTTAAAAAAAAAAAAAAATGGCCTTTTTTTTATTTGTAGTGTAAAAAATAAAAAGCTCAGCGGTGATTAAATACCACCAAAAGAAAGCTCTATTTGTGTGAAAAAAATGTCATATGAGTACAGTGTTACATGACCACGCAATTCTCATTCAGGGTGACAGCGCTGAAAGCTGAAAATTAGTCTGGGAAGGAGGGGGGTGAAAGTTCCCAGTATTGAAGTAGTTAATGACCGCTAGATATACAGTGAATATAAAAAGTCTACATACCCCTGTTAAAATGTCAGGTTTCTGTGATTTAAAAAAAAATAAGACAAAGAGAAATTTCAGAACTTTTTTCACCTTTAATATGAGCTATAAACTGTAAAAAAAAATAATGTGGTTGCATAAATGAGCACACCCTCTTATAACTGGGGATGTAGCTGTGTTCAGAATTAAGCAATCACATTCAAACCCATGTTAAATAGGAGTCAGTACACACCTGCCATTATTTAACGTGCCTCTGATTAACCCCAACTAAAGTCCTGCTGTTCTAGTAGGTCTTTCCTGACATTTTCTTAGTCGCATCCTATAGCAAAAGCCATGGAACGCAGAGAGCTTCCAAAGCATCATAGAGATCTTAAAAGGTATCAGTCAGGAGAAAGGTACAAAAAATTTACCATGAAACACAGTGAAGACAGTAATCATCAAGTAAGAAAATATGGCACAACGGAACATGAAATCCCTCCAAAAATGATGAAAAGATGAGAAGAAAACTGGTCAGCAAGGCTGCGAAGAGGCCTACAGCAACATTAACCACATTCCGACCAGCCACCGCAGTTGTATTGCGGTAGAATGGCACGGCTGGGCGAAACGCCCTGCGGCCACTGGGGGGTGTATGTACGCCCATCCAACCCCACTCACTCTCCGAGCCAATGCGAGTGCCCGGCGGTCTCAATCACCACCGGGCTCGCACAATCGCTCGGGGCACACAGAGAGCCCGGAACTGTATGTGTAAACACAGTTTCTGGGTCTCTGTAAGAAGAGACAATCTGTCAGTTCTCTGCTCAGAGTATGACCAGTGATCTGTTAGTTTCCCTGTACAGTCCCATCCCCCTTCAGTTAGAATACGTACTAGGACACACATTAACCCCTTCACTGCCCATAGTGTTAACCATCTCACTACCAGTGACATTTTTACAGTAATCAATGCATTTTTAATCGCACTGATCGCTATATTAATGCCAATGGTCCCAAAAATGTGTCTAAATTGTCTGACATGTCCACCATAGTGTTGCACCCACGATTAAAAATCGGTGATCGCCGCCATTACTAGTAAACAAATAAAAATGCCATAAAACTATCCCCTATTTTGTACACGCTATAACTTTTGAGCAAACCAATCAATATACGCTTATTGTGATTTTTATTTTTTTTTACCAAAAATATGTAGACAAATATGTATCGGCCTAAACTGAGGGAAAAAATGTTTTTTTACATATTTTTGGGGGACATTTATTATAGCAAAAAGTAAAAAATAATGCGTTTTCAAAATTGTCGCTCTTTTTTTGTTTATCACGTAAAAATAAAAACTGCAGAGGTGATCAAATACCACTAAAATAAAGCTCTATTTGTGGGGGAAAAAAGGACGCCAATTTTGTTTTTCGAAGCCACGTTGCATGACCGTGCAATTGTCAGTTAAAGCGACGCTGTGCCGAATCGCAAAAAGTGCTCTGGTCTTTAGCCAGCCAAATGACCCGGGCTGAAGCGGTTAAAGGAGCTGCAGAAATATCTGCCAGGTACTGGTTGTGTGGTACATGTGACAACAATCTCTCGTATTCTTAATATGTCTGGGTCTGGGGTAGAGTGGCAAGACTGCAGCCTTTTCTTATGAAGAAAACCATCCAAGCTAAATTTAGCAAAAACGCATTTCAAGTCTCCCCAAAGCATGTGAGAAAATGTGTTATGGTCTAATAAAACGAAGGTTGAACTTTTTGGCCATAATTCCAAAAGATATGTTTTGTGCACATCACCAAAAGAACACCATACCCACTGTGAAGCATGGTGGTGGCAGCATCATCCTTTGGGGCTGTTTTTCTTCAACTGGAACAGAGGCCTTAGTTAAGGTAGAGGGAATTATGAACAGTTCCAAATACCAGTCAATATTGGCACAAAACCTTCAGGCTTCTGCTAGAAAGCTTTCAGCATGACAGCGACCCAAAGCATATGTCCAAATCAACAAAGAAATGACTTCACCAGAAGAAGATTCAAGTTTTGGAATGGTCCAGCTAAAGCCCAGACCTAAATTTGATTAAAAATCTGTGGGGTGATCTAAAGAGGCCTATGCACAGGAGATGCCATCGCAAGCTGTGTGTTTTTGCAAAGAAGAGTGGGAAAATATTGCCAAGTCAAGATGTATTATGCTGATAGATTGATATCCAAAAAGTCTGAGTGCTGTAATAAAATCAAAAAGTGCTTCAACAAAGTATTAGTTTAAGGGTGTGCACTCTTATGCAACCATATTATTTTAGTTTTTTAATTTTACTTCCCTCCACCTAAAAGATTTCAGTTTGTTGTTCAATTGAGTTGTACCATTTATAGGTCACATTAGAGGTGGAAAAAGTTCTGAAATGATTTATCTTAGGTTTCTGTGATGTAAACAAATGAGACTTTTTATATCCACTGTGGAGAGAGAGAGAAATGCTGCTATTGAAAGGTTGACTTTTTAAATCAGAAATTGAGTTGCAAACCTATATCAGGTAAAATACAGCTTTAATCAATAAATAAGGGTCTTTTACACAAACACAATATTGTCAAAAGTACAGTGCCTTGAAAAAGTATTCATACCCCTTGAAGTTTTCCACATTTTGTCATGTTTCAACCAAAAATTTTAATGTATTTTATTGGGATTTTATGTGATAGACCAACACAAAGTGGCACATTATTGTGAAGTGGAATGAACATTATAAATGGTTTTAATTTATTTTATTTTATTTTTACAAATAAATATCTTAAATGTGTGGTGTGCATTTGTATTCAGACCCTTTTACTTTGATACCCCTTACAAAAATCTAGTGGAACAAATTGCCTGCAGAAGTCACCTAATTAGTAAACAGAGTCCACCTGTGTGTAATCTAATCTCAGTATAAATACAGCTATTCTGTGAAGCCCTCAGGTTTGTTAGAGAACCTTAGTGAACAGGCCAAGGAACACACCAGACAGATCAGGGATAAAGTTGTGGAGAAGTGTAGGGTTAGGGCTAGGTTATAACCCCTTCCCGCCGAGCGTACGCAGATGTGCGTACTCGGCTTCCGGGGGGTATACCGGGATGATGCCCGCACCTGCAGGCATCATCCCGGCACCGTTTTTTTCAGCGGGCGATTGGCTATCCAGGCATAACAACCGATGTGGCTAAAAGCCGCTCAGCTGTTATGCCGGAGGAGCGGGAAGGGACGTCCCCCCTCCCGCCACTGTTACCGGTGCTCCCGTTCGATTGGGAGCACTGATTCACATTCCGCTGCCTCCGGCTGCTGGGGAGGAACTGGAACGAAGCCGTGAGCTGCTTCGTTCCAGTCTCCTCATCGTAAACACGGAAGCGACGTCATGATGTCACTTCCGGTTTACTCGGCTGCCAATGGCGCCGGTTTTAAAAAGATATACGGTATTCAGAATCGCTGTTTTCGGCGATCTGAATAGATTGAAGTGTAAAGGAGGGGTGAGGGGTGGGGGGGTCTTTTATCCCTCCATAAAGAGTACCTGTCATCACCTATTACTGTCACAAGGGATGTTTACATTCCTTGTGACAGCAATAAAAGTGATCAAATTTTTATTTATTTTTTTAAAACAATTTAGTCATGTTAAAATAAATAAAAATAAAAAAAATTTTTTTAAAGCACCCGCCGTCCCCGCGAGCTCGCAAAGAAAACGCATACGGAAGTCGCGCCCGCGTATGTAAACGGTGTTCAAATCACACATGTGAGGTATCGCCGCGATCGTCAGAGCGAGAGCAATAATTCTAGCACTAGACCTCCTCTGTAACGCTAACCTGGTTGCCTATTGAGATTTTTAGGTACCGTACTTTGTCGTCAATCCACAAGTGCGCGCAGTTATAAAGTGTGACATGTTTGGTATCTATTTACTCGGCGTAACATTATCTTTCACATTCCGCAAAAAAATTGGGCTAATTTTACTGTTTTTTTTTTTTTTTTATTCATGAAAGTGTCCCTTTTCCCAAAAAGTTGCATTTAAAACACCGCTGCGCAAATACCGTGTGACATAAAATATTGCAACAATCGCCGTTTTATTCTCTAGAGTCTCTGCTAAAAAAATATATATAATGTTTGGGGGTTCCAAGTAATTTTCTAGCAAAAAATATGGATTTTAACTTGTAAACACCACATTCCAAAAATAGGCTTAGTCATGAAAGGGTTAAATAAAAAACATCCCAAGCTTTGAACATCTCACGGAGCATTGTTAAATCCATCATCCAACAAATGGAAAGAGAGTGGCACAACTGCAAACTAGCGGTGCACCAAAATTAATGGAGTCGTAAAAGGGGTGGGGCTGTCCCGCCGGGTGCCGCACATGTATCATCCCAGTGCGCCCCTGTCAGTCCCTACCTCCTGCTGTTCTCACAAGTGTCATGCAGCCTCCCCAGTGCCTGGTAGCTTGATCTCATGTTGTGTGTCGGAGATCTGAATCACTGCGCAGTCACTGTAATGCTTCCTAGGCGATTCAGAACCAGCTCTGACACACAGCTTGACATCGCATTACAGGCACTAGCAGGCTGCATGTCATGGGCACTGGTAGGCTGCATGTCAAGGGCACCGATAGGCTGTACATGATGGGCACTGGCAGGCTGCATTTCATGGGCACTGGTAGAATGTACATGATGGGCACTGGCAGGCTGCTGTAGCCGACTGGTAGACTGCATTGATCTCTTGTATCAAGTTTGCAGTCTCTGACCGTCTCCTGTATCATGTCTGCTAAAGGTGCACCAAATGCAAATTTTTCTAATACTATTAGCAGTGTGTTTAAGTTTATGTAGGAGATTGCAGACATGATACAAGAGATGGTTAGAGACAGGGGATATGATGCAAGAAATGGTTAGAGACTGGGTACGTGATACAAGAGATGGTTAGAGACTGGGGACATGGTAGAAGAAATGGTTAGAGACTGCAGACTGCATTTTTCTTGACTTTTCTTGCACTAAAGGTGCCAATATTGGGCAACAATATATTCATATTAATTTAAATTGATGATATTAACTACTTACGGACCACCACACTCTTATATACGTCCTAATTTTGAAGAGGAATATCGTTGTTATGGCAGCAGCTAGCTGCCATAACCCCAGTATCTTCTTCTGCAGCCGGCGGTCCGCTTTCAGATAAAAGTGTTCTCTGCAGTGCATTCGGCGCAAGATCACTTTTATCGGCAGCGGGAGAGGCCCCCCATCCCGACGTGCTCCGGTGCCCTGTGCTCCTTACCGGGGGCAGCGGCGGAGGCGATCGGATCCTTTCACATGCTGGGTATGGATACAAGTGAAGGGAAGATGACCCCACCCATCTCCATACCATTACAGGGCGGAAGGAATGTCAAAACGTCACTTCCGCCCATAGCTTTTAACCACTTGCCGACCAGCGCACGCCGATGTACGTCGGCAGAATGGCACTGGCAGGCAAATGGGCGTACCTGTACGTCCCTTTAAATTTGCCGCCCTGCCATCGGGAGCGCGCCGCCGGCGGGGCGCTCCCGCGCTGGTCGAAATCACCGTGAGTCCGGTCGTGGGACCCGCGGACTCGATCGCCGCAGGCATACTCGGGATTATCTCACGGAGCGGCCGAATGAAGAAATGCCATTGTAAACAGCATTTCTCCATTCTGCCTAGCAACTAGTGACGCTGATCTCTGCTCCATGTGATTGGAGCAGAGATCAGTGTTCACTAAATTAAAGCCCAACCCCCCCACAGTTAGTAACACACCCCTAGGAACACTTAACCCCTACACTGCCACCCACTGGTTAACCCTTTCACTGCCAGTGTCATTTACACAGGAATCACTGCATTTATATAGCAGTGATTACTGTATAAATGACAATGGTCCCAAAAATGTGTCAAAAACGTCCGATGTGTCCGCCACAATGTCGCAGTCACAATAAAAATCGCTGATCGCCGCCATTACTAGTAAAAAAAAAAATAATAAAAAATTATTCATAAAAATGCCATAAAACTATCCCTATTTTGTAAACGCTATAACTTTTGCGCAAAGCAATCAATAATCGCTTATTGCGATTTTTTTTTACCAAAAATATGTAGAAGAATACGTATCGGCCTAAACTGAGGGAAAAAAAATGTTTTTTTATATATTTTTGGGGGATATTTATTATAACAAAAAGTAAAAAATAATGTGTTTTTTTTCAAAATTGCCGCTCTATTTTTGTTTATAGCGCAAAAAATAAAAACCGCACCAAAATAAAGCTCTATTTGTGGGAAAAAAAGGATGTCAATTTTGTTTGGGAGCCACGTTGCACGACCGCACAATTGTCAGTTAAAACGACGCAGTGCCGAATCGCAAAATGGTCCGGTCTGTAAGTGGTTAAAGGACTTTTTTTTAAATGACGACATTTTTTTAATTGGATTTTTGTGTAAATATGAGATCTGGGGTCTCTTTGATCCCTTGTAATAGGATTAAAATTTACAGATTTTTTTTTTTAAAGCGCAGTGTAAAAAATAAAAAGGTAAAATAAATAAGAAAAACTATTTTTTTTTAAACGCGCCCTGTCCCGCCGGGCTCACATGCAGAAGCGAACACATATGTGAGTAGCGCCCGCACATGAATGTGAGGTATCGCCACAATTGGTAGAATCGTTAGAGTTATTATTATTATTATTATTCAGGATTTATATAGCAGCAACAGTTTGCGCAGCGCTTTACAATATGAGGGCAGACAGTACACTTACAATACAAATCAATACAGGAGGGATCAGAGGGCCCTGCTCGTTAGAGCTTACAATCTAGAAGGGAGGGTCAAGTTGAAACAAAAAGGTAATAACTGTGGGGGGATGAGCTGATGGAGAAAATTAAAATACAGTTAGGTGTGGGTGGGGTAGGCTTCTCTGAAGAGAAGTGTTTTCAGGGATCGTCTAAAAGCTAATAAAGTAGGAGATAGGCGGACAGATTGGGGTAGGGCATTCCATAGGATTGGAGAGGCTTTGGAAAAGTCCTGGAGGCGAGTATGGGAGGAGGTGATGAGGGAGCTAGAGAGGAACGAAGAGAACGAGTAGGTTGGTATTTAGAGACTAAGCTAGTGATGTAGCTGGGGGCAGAATTGTGGATGGCTTTGTATGTAGTTGTTAGTATTTTGAATTTAATTCTTTGGCTGAGCGGAAGCCAGTGGAATGAATGAAATACTTGTATAGCGCACAATGCGAACTGAATCGCCTCTAGGCGCTGTGGCGAGCTTTGATCATCTGCTAAAAGAGGAAGGTCTTGAGTTTTTTCCTAAAAGCCAGGTGATTTTCTTCCAGGCGGATTGACAGAGAGGAGTAGCAGACACCGAGCGATTGGTAAGGTGGATGAGTCTGGCAGCAGCATTCATGATGGATTGAAGAGGTGATAGACTATGTAGAGGTACGCCAGTGAGAAGGGAGTTGCAGTAGTCGAGGCGGGAGATGACCAGCGAGTGAATTAAGAGCTTTGTTGTGTCATGGGTTAGAAAGGGGCGTATTTTGGAGATGTTGCGGAGGTTGAGGCGGCAGGATTTGGACAGTGATTGGATGTGTTGCTTGAAGGAGAGTTCAGAGTCCAGGACTACACCTAGAACCTTGGCGTGAGGGGATGGGCTTATGGTTGTGCCATCAATTTTGACAATGAGATCAGGGGAAGGGGCATATGGGGGAGGAAAAATTATAAGTTCGGTTTTGGATAGATTGATTTTGAGGAAGTGATGTGACATCCAGACTGATATATCTGATAGTAAATTAGTGATACGTGAGGAGACAGAGGAAGTGAGCTGAGGGGTAGAGAAATAGATTTGGGTGTCGTCAGCATAGAGGTGGTATTGGAAGCTGTGGGAGGCTATCAGTTGACCCAGGGAGGAGGTATAGATTGAAAATAGGAGTGGTCCAAGAACAGAACCTTGGGGGACCCCAACAGAGAAAGGAAGAGGAGAGGAGGAAGTAGAGTTGTAAGAAACGCTAAAGGTGCGGTTGGATAAGTAGGAAGAGAACCATCGTAGAGTATGGTCACGGAGACCAAAGGTGTGGAGTTTTTTGAGAAGGAGGGGGTGGTCAACCGTATCAAAGGCAGCATAGAGGTCCAGGAGGAGGAGTACAGAATAATGTCGATTGGTTTTGGCCGTTAGTAGATCGCTTGTTAGTTTTAGGAGAGCAGTTTCTGTGGAGTGTTGAGGACGAAATCCAGACTGAAGGGGATCAAGAAGGTCAGTCGATTGTAGACCAGACGTTCGAGTAGTTTGGATAAAAAGGGGAGCAAGGAGATGGGGCGTAGGTTGTTAGGATTGGATGGGTCCAGTGAGGGTTTTTTTAAGTATGGGTTTGACAAGTGCATGTTTTAGAGAGTTAGAGCAATAATTATAGCCCTAGACCTCCTCTGTAACTCAAAACATGCTACCTGTAGAATTTTTTAAACGTTGCCTATGGAGATTTTTAAGGCTAAAAGTTTTACGCCATTCCACAAGCGGGAGCAATTTTGAAGCATTACATGTTGGGTATCAATTACTCGGCGTAACATTATCTTTCACAATATAAAATAAATTGGACTAACTTTACTGTTGTCTTATTTTTTAATTCAAAAATTTTTTTTTTTTTCCAAAAAAAGTGCACTTGTAAGACCACTGTGCAAATACAGTGTTACAGAAAGTATTGCAATGACCGCCATTTTATTCTCTAGGGCAGTGATGGCGAACCTTGGCACCCCAGATGTTTTGGAACTACATTTCCCATGATGCTCTGGCACTCTGCAGTGTAGTGGAGCATCATGGGAAATGTGGTTCCAAAACATCTGGGGTGCCAAGGTTCGCCATCACTGCTCTAGGGTGTTAGAAAAAAATGTATAATGTTTGGGTAATTTTCTAGCAAAAAAAAAGTTTTTGACTTGTAAACAACAAATCTCAAAAAGAGGCTTGGTCCTTAAGTGGTTAATTAAAAAGTTGAATAAAATGCAATTGTATATAAAAATATAAATATTTTTTTAAAAACTCATTTTCATTATCGGTTTTCGGACTAGTGCATCCTTCATTTTTCCGTTTCCACTTCGGCACCAAAATTTCCATTCATTGCACCCCTACTGCAAACCTACCAAGACATGGCTGTCCACCTAAACTGACAGGCCAAGCAAGGGGAACAATAATCAGAGAAGCAGCCTAGAGGCCCATGGTAACTGGAGGAGCTGCAGAGATCCACAGCACAGGTGGGAGAATCTGTCCACAGGACAACTATTAGTTGTGTACTCCACAAATCTGGCCTTTATGAAAGAGTGGCAAGAAGAAAGCCATTGTTGAAAGAAAGCCATAATAAGTCCCACTTGCAGTTTGGTCTAAAAGCAAAACACTATGTGTGATGGAAACTTACACTGCACATGACCCTAAACACACCATCACCATCGTGAAACATGGTGGTGGCAGCATCATGTTGTGGGGATGCTTTTTTTCAGCGGGGACCGGGAAGCTGGTCAGAGTTGATGGGAAGATGAATGGAGGGCAATCTGAGAAGAAAAATTGTTAGCTTTCACAAAAGACTTGAGACTGTGGTGGAGGTTCAGAATCCAGCCTAAACATGTAGCCAGAGCTACAATGGAATGGATTCAATCAAAGGATATTCACATGTTAGAAGTCAAAGTCAAGACCTAAATCCAATTGAGAATCTGTGGCAAGACTTGAAAGTTGCTGTTCACAGACACTCTCCATCCAATCGGACAGAGCTTGAGCTATTTTGCAAAGAAGAATGGGCATAAAGTTCACTCTCTAGATGTGCAAAGCTGGTAGAAACATCCCCAAAAAGATGTGCAGCTTTAATTGCAGCGAAAGATGGTTCTATAAAGTATTGACTCAGGGGGGCTGAATACAAATGCACGCCACACTTTTCACATATTTTTTTTTAAATGTAAAAACCATTTATCATTTTCCTTCCATTTCACAATTACCAGTACGTGCCACCTTGTGTTGGTCTATCGCATAAAATCCCAATAAAATACATTTATGTTTTTGGCTGTAACATGACAAAATGTTGAAAATTTCAAGGAGTATGAATAGGCAATGAATATCAATTAAGAAAAAGGTTTATCCCTTTTTTTTATTAAGGAGGGCATGTTCAAAAAATGTAATGCAGGGGTTTGTACTGAAAAGAAGAAAAAGTGTCAACAGATACTTGTCTCCTTCCTGTGAGTTTCTTTGAACGTACCCCAAGAATTAGTAACCAGTAAATGGATTTGTAATTTTTTCCTAAGATTTACATAGTCCTGCCAGAGAGCACAGCCAGGCTGGCCACTTGACTTTTCTATACTGAAGCCAAGCAACACAGCTTGGTCGCATACTAGCAAAAACCTTTGTTGGACAGTGTAATTGTACTTCTTTTGTTTGCTGGCTAGTGGGAAAGTGTGCTGGGAAATACATTTTGTTTTGTTTGTGCTGTGCAAAGCTCTTCCATATGCACTTCAAAGTAAAAGCGAGTCATTTATTGGGGTTGTTGCCATTTTTGTTTTGTGTGGGTTACTCACCTGTACGTCTCCTATTTCGTTCTCCTTTAGTACAAAACTCAGTACATCAGGGTCTGGACCAGCTAAAAGGCGGACATAAAGTGGATGCTCCATCAGTGCTAGCTTCTGAAAAAAAACTAGTAAAACTATCAACATTAATATTTGCGTGTTGCAAAATGTTTTAAGTATAAACATTAGCTCAAAAATACTAAAATGTTTCTTTAAAAAACAAAGAGAATAACGGTTCCCTACTGCTGCGTGAGGAGCCCTGATATTCCAATCACACTTTTCTGACAGCATTCATAGTTTAGACCTGCCAATAGGCTTCTGTTCATCTTCATAATTATTATTGTTATACAGGGTTGATATAGCACAAACAGGTTTGACAGTGGTTTACAACCTTAGGGCAGACAGTCAGTTACAATACAATTCAATACAGGAGGAATCAGAGGTCGTTAGAGCTTACAGTCTAGGAGGGAGGGTCAAGTGATACAGAAGGGTTTTCAGTAGGAGATAGTCGGGCAGGTTAGGGTAGGGAGTTCAACAGGATAGGAAAGGCTCGGGAAAAGTCCTGGAGGTGAGCATGGGAGGAGGAACTAGAAAGCAGGAGGTCTTGGGAGGGACGAAGAGGAGGATTTGGTTGGTATCTTGAGGCTAGGCCAGTGATGAATATAAACAATTTAGATTCTTCTTTGTACCACCTTCATACAGATGAAGCTTCATGCTTCACTTACACCACACAACATTCTCTAACCAATTTGGCACAAGCAACTGTGTATGATCGGTGCTGTCGGGACATATACTCAGCCCACCAGCCAATATCTAGAGCATTTCACTGTGCGATGGAGCAGTTCAGAGATGGAAGCCCTTCATTTGTGTGAATTCTGATGTATACTTTAATTCACAAAAGATAGTTACACTGTGAGTATCACCTGCTTTTATTACCTGCCATATCTATATGCCATGCTATTACCTACTGTGCTCTTACATTTGTATATTTTTTTTATTTTCATATCTCTCTGTGATATTTTTGTCATTTCATTACCAGACAAAAAACAGCTAGTTTCAAATCAGACCCTGAAGAAGGAATTCATTATTCATACCTATATTCCAAAACACGTTGGGACTCCTATGTACACGCACATCACTTGGCCTTCCATCATGAGATCAACTGTGTGCTTCAGTATCTAGCTGTTATGTAATGTACTCAATACATTTTGTATATTTTTATACGTTTGTTACTCCCTTTTCTGGTTACTACCCTTTGCCCATAAAATCCCTAGGGGCTCTTTTGCAATTTTATATTGGGATGTGGCGAAGGTTTCCAGTATTATAGCAATAGGTTGTTTTCTATTATATATATTTTCACCTTTATACAGATGGGCTTGTTGAGTAAGTTTACAAAACCCTAAAGAAAATGTTCTTCTACCATTTCTCTGCATTCACAGTGGTACCTCAGCTCACTTTCAGTTTACATTCGGGGTTGATTTTATGAACAGCAAATGAAGTTGCATTATAAAAGAGAATTTTTCCCAGAGCTTACCGAATGAGGTGAAGCTCTGATGACTTCCATCATCTAACCATGTGCAAGCAAAAATGCAATATATTTTAGTTTAGTTTAATTATATGATTTACCATCCCAGGAAAAGAGGAGTGATTCTATTCAAAGAAAATCACCAGATCTTGTAGACTACATAGTTACATAGTTAGTCAGGTCGAAAAAAGACACAAGCCCATCCAGTTCAACAACAAGTTCCTAGTGACATGATTCAACCATTCCTGCAATGGCTTGTAATTATCAAACTATGCTCTTTACAGCCCAAATCCACTAAGTTTTACCAATCACATACATTCCAGGTGCATAAAAATAAGAGAATGTAGCCACTGTCTGAGCAAAGAAGTCTGCCCTCTGCCAGCATGCTGTAGAAAAGGTCCCTTGCATTCTGTATGAAAGCAGTGGTCTTTCTGCACAGGCCTAACACACTGATGAGTCAGAGCTAGAGCTCTCTAATCAGCAGGGAACGTCAACCATTGCTGATTGAAGAGTTATACAATACTGTGCAAAAGTTTTACGCAAGTATGAAGAAATGCTGTAAAGTAAGAATCTTTCAAAATTATATATATATATATATTGTTTATTGTTAACGATTTACAAAATGCAAAGTGAGCAAACAGGAAGAATCTAACTCAAATCAATATTTGGTGTGCCTACCCTTTGGCTTCAAATCAACATCTATTCTTATGCTGCGTACACAAGGCTGGACTTTCTGGCAGACTAGGGTCTGCCTGATGGACTTTCGGTGGAGTGCCGACGGACCTTTCCGAACAAACGGACTTGCCCACACACGAACGGACTAAGTCCGTTCAAAAGTCCTTTCATTTTGAACGTGATGACGTAAGACTGGACTAAAAAAGGAAGTTCAATAGCCAGTAGCCAATAGCTTCACTTGCGTCCTATTTGGTCCAACATATAGACAAACGTTTTTCCCGATAGGAATTGAGTCCGTCAGACATATTTTAAACATGTTCTATTTCTAGGTCCTTCAGATTTTTTTAAAGAAAAACAATCGGATTAGCCCACACACGATCGGATTGTCTGACGGACTGACTCCATCAGACCTAGTCTGCCAGAAAGTCTGGTCGTGTGTCTGCGGCATTACACTTGCAAACTTTGTACACTTGCACAGAGTCAGGGATTTTGTAGGATTAGAGTCAGGTTTGTAATTAACCAATTATACCAAGCAGGTGCTAATGATCATATCATACAATTTCATATGTAGATTGAAATCATTAGCTAAAACAGAAACAGCTGTGTTTAAAACTGGGTGAGGACCAGTCAAACTCTGTTACTAAGGTGAGGTGGTGGAAGACCGTTTCATGTCTCAGGTCATACAACATAGCACAGCAACCAGATACAAAGTAGTTTTACTTTAAAAGAAAGACAAATAAATGGGCAATGCTAAGGACTGTAGACGCAGTGGTCAGCCAAGGAAATGTAATGCAGGAGATGAAAGATACATCATGCTTGCTTACTTCCCTTCTATATTAGAATATGTCCAGCAGCACCATCAGCACAGAACTGGAGGAAACCAGTTGGACACAGGTACACCCATCTACTTTCCAGAGAGTTCTGCCCAGATGTGGTCTTCATGAAAGAATTGTGGCCAAAAAGCCATACCTTTTTGGAAACAAGGATAAGCAACTCAACTATGCACGAACACAAAAGAACTGGGATGCAGAAAAATGACAGCAGGTGCTCTGGACTGATGACTCAAAATGTTTAATATTTGGCTGTAGCAGGAGGCAGTTTGTTTGTTGAAGGGCTGGAGAGTGGTACAATAATGAGTGTCTGCAGGCAACAGTGAAGCATGGTGGAGGTTTGGGGCTGCATTTCTGCAAATGGAGGTGGAGATTTGGTCAGGATCAATGATGTCCTCAATGGTGAGATATAGAGGGAGATACTTATCTGTCATGCCATACCATCAGGGAGGCGTGTGACTGGCCGAAAATGTTTTCTGCAGAACAATGACCCCAAACATACAACTAATTAAGGACTATCCTGAACGTAAAGAAGTCTGTCTTGGATTACATGAATAGACCAAAGGATTATTTGAGGCAGGTTCTGTGGGTAGTTTCTCCAAGATGTTTGGAACAACCTACCTAGTTTCTTCAAAAACTGTGCAAGTGTACCTAGAATTGCTGCAGTTTTTGAAGACAAAGGGTGGTCACACCAAATATTGATTTGATTTCTCTTTTGCTCCTGCAGTGTTTGGAGCAGGAAAGACAGATCCGGCGGGTCATGGAATCACCGAGCAGCTATCAGCTAATTCCCCGCTGCTCTCCTGCTAGCTGTCAGCAGGGGGTCTCGGGCCCCCCTCCCCCTGCATTGCTCGGAGCGTGGAAGACCAATTAGGCGGGTCACAGAAGCACAAAGGAAAGTACTGTAGGAAGGTACGGTGTCTGTCACAGGTGGATGGCAAAGACATGCACAGTGCATTTTAGGATTTTACAGGCACTTTAAACTCCATGCCACTGGGGATTTCTGACAGGCAGGGAGGAAGATGGGGAGAGAAGACAGCGCATGATGAGCCCTAATCCAAAAATAAGCCCTACTGGGTCTTTTGCTGCCAAAATTAATATAAGACCCAGGTTTATTTTCGGGGAAACACTGTAGTAGTGTAGGTCTGACTCAGCAGGGATGTGTTTAATCCCTGCAAACAGACCTATGTTTACGCACAGAAAGCAAGGATCTTCTCTGAAGCATGCTTCCATTTCTAATCAGGTTGTGGATTCTTTCCAAGGCTGAGTTTACAAAAATGCAAATTGATTCGCATAACATTTTGAAAATATGTTATTTTCAATGGGTCTGGTTCACATATGTGCATTGCATCCGCATTCAAAAAACATGTGTGTTTTCTAGGCAGTGCGGTGCGAATTGCAGGCACACAATCTTCAATGGGAACTCATCTGATTTGCAGATGTGTTCCGCCCTGAACACTAATTCTCTCCCCCTCCTCTTACACCTCCCTCATCACCCTGGTCAGCTGATCGGCAGCTACAACAGAGAGGAACCACTGAATGAATCATTTTTTATCTTCGCAGGGAAACCAGAGCTGCAATTCGCACTGCACATGTGTGAACCCAGCCTTAAGGCCCCATTCGCACCTGAACGTGGTGCTTTCAGGCAGAAAATCGCTCAATTTTACAGCGATTTTGCCACGATTTTGACACATTTTGACGTGATTTTGTGCAGGGCAAAAGGTCACCAATGTAAAAAGAAGAAAAACGCCCAAATCTGCCAGATTTGAGTGACAAAAAAGGGTCCAGAACTTGTTTGAGCTTCAGGTGTTTGGCTTCAGGCGACATGGAGTGGAGATGTGAACCAGAGATTTTTTTCCCCTCCACGGTTTTGTAGCTTCAGGCTTCAAGCTACAAAATGCTTAGGTGTGAATGGGGCCTAAGGAGATGAACTATAAGCCTTTGCTCACCTTTTATCAGTGTTAATTTAGTCAACTAGAATATAACTAAAGCTAAAATTGCATTTTAGTCAAAAGACTAGGACTAAAACTAAATCAAAATTAATACAAAATGTATCTAAACTGGGGCTCCATGCACACTGGAGGGGATGATAAGGCACTATATACAAGATTTTAGTAATGACAACGGTATCATTAGCAGTTATCAGCATGGATTCATGAAGAATCATTCTTGCCAAATCAATCTATTAACCTTCTATGAGGAGGTGATTTGCCATCTAGATAAAGGAAGGCCCGTAGACCTGGTGTATCTGGATTTTGCAAAAGCATTTGACACAGTTCCCTCATAAACTTTTACTGTACAAAGTGAGGTCCGTTGGCATGGACCATAGGGTGAGTACATGGATTGAAAACTGGCTACGAGGGTGAGTTCAGAGGGTGGTGATAAATGAGGAATACCCGGGATGGTCAGGGGTGGGAAATTGGGTCCCCCAGGGTTTTGTGCTGGGACCAATCCTGTTTAATTTGATCATAAACGACCTGCAGGATGGGGTAAACAGTTCAATCTCTATATTTGCGGATGATACTAAGCTAAGCAGGGCAATAACTTCTCTGCAGGAGGTGGGGACCTTGCAAGAAGATCCGAATAAATGAATGGGGTGGGCAATTACAAGGCAAATGAGGTTTAATGTAGAAAAATGTTAAATCATTTGGGTGGCCAAAATACGAATGCAATCTACTCATTAGGGGGTGAACCTCTGGGGGAATCTAGGATGGAAAAGAACCTGGGGGGTCCTAGTAGATGACAGGCTCAGCAATGGCATGCAATGCCAAGCTGCTGCTAACAAAGCAAATAGAATATTGGCATGCATTAAGAAGGGGATTAACTCCAGAGATAAAATGATAATCCTCCCCCTCTACGAGACTCTGGTCCGGCCTCACCTGGAGTATGCTTTCCAGTTCTGGGCACCAGTCCTCAGGAAGGATGTACTGGAAATGGAGCAAGTACAAAGATGGGCAACAAAGCTAAGAAAGGTTGCGAGCACTGAACTTATTCTCTTTGGAGAAGTGACGCTTGAGAGGGGATATCATTTCAATTTACAAACACCATACTGGTAACCCCACAATAGGCATAAAACTTTTTTTGCGGAAGGGCGTTCAATAAGACGTAGCCACTCATTAAAATTAGAAAAGAGGTTTAAACTTAAAGCGGTTGTATACCCGCACATGTAAAAAAAAAAGAAAAACCTATAAGGCAAAAGCATAATGAGCTAGTATGCACAGCTTACTAGCTCATTATGAAATACTTACCTTAGAACGAGGTCCCCATATTGCTTGCTCGGTCCAAGCCGAGGGAACTGACATTTTGCCCTCGGCATTTCTTCTGGGTTCGCGGCTCCGGCCACTCACAATGCCGGAGCCGCGAACCCAGAAGGAATGGCGAGGGCAAAATGTCAGTTACCAAGCATGTGGGATTCTTCTTCCTGGCAAGGTCCGTCAGCTTCTGCCAGGCATTCACAGTGCGCGCGCCACTGACGCCAGTGGCTGCACCCAAAGTGAATATCTCCTAAGCCGTACAGGTTTATGAGATATCAATTTTACCTACAGGTAAGCCTTATTATAGGCTTACCTCGATTTAAAAAAAAAAAAATAAGGATATACAACCAATACAAAACTGCGTAGCGGGTTCTTTACTGTAAGAGCGGCAAGGATGTGGAATTCCCTGCGACAGGCTGTGGTTTCAGCAGGGGGCAAGAATAGTTTAAAAAAACTATTAGATAAGCAACATACAGGGATATACAATGTAATACTGACATATAATCACACACATAGAAAAAATGTGGGGCTATGCTGCGCTAGAGCAAGGGTCTCAAACTGGTGGCCCTCCAGCTGCTGTGAAACTACAAGTCCCAGCATGCATCTGCCTATGTGAGTCATGGTTGTAACTGTCAGCCTTGCAATGCCTCATGGGACTTGTAGTTTGGCAGCTGGAGGGCCGCCAGTTTGAGACTCCTGCGCTAGAGTTTACAAATATATATATAGCTGCAACAAAAACTATCAAATATCTCTATAGTGCAAAAAATGTGTACAAATAAATTGCACTTATATCGTGAGTAATCCCGTGTAAACCAATGAAAAAGACACGGAAAAAATGCACTATTAACCACTTCCCGACCAGCGCACGACGATGTACGTTGACAGAATGGCACGGGCAGGCATATTGGCGTACAGGTATGTCCAATATTCAATGCCGCCCTGCCATCGGGAGCGCGCCGCGGGCATCCTCGCGATCGTCTCACGGAGCGGCCGAATGGAGGAAATGCCGAGTAAACAGCATTTCTCCATTCTGCCTAGCAATTAGTGACGCTGATCTCTGCTCCATGTGATTGAAGCAGAGATCAGTGTTCACTAAATGAAAGCCCAACCCCCCCACAGTTAGTAACACACCCCTAGGAACACTTAACCCCTACACTGCCACCCACTGGTTAACCCCTTCACTGCCAGTGTCATTTACACAGGAATCACTGCATTTATATAGCAGTGATTACTGTATAAATGACAATGGTCCCAAAAATGTGTCAAAAATGTCCGATGGGTCCCCCACAATGTCGCAGTCACAATAAAAATTACTAGTAAAAAAATAAATAATAAAAAATTATTAATAAAAATGCTATAAAACTATCCCTATTTTGTAAACGCTATAACTTTTGCGCAAACCAATCAATAATCGCTTATTGCGATTTTTTTTACCAAAAATATGTAGAAGAATATGTATCGGCCTAAACTGAGGGAAAAAAATGTTTTTTTTATATATTTTTGGGGGATATTTATTATAACAAAAAGTAAAAAAATAATGCGTTTTTTTCAAAATTGTCACTCTATTTTTGTTTATAGCGCAAAAAATAAAAACCGCAGGGGTGATCAAATACCACCAAAAGAAAGCTCTATTTGTGGGAAAAAAAGGACGTCAATTTTGTTTGGGAGCCACGTTGCACGACCGCGCAATTGTCAGTTAAAGCGACGCAGTACCGAATCGCAAAAAGTGGTCTGGTCTTTGACCAGCAAATTGGTCCGGTCTGAAAGTGGTTAAAATGAAACAAATTCTGAATCAGTGAATAAAGATCTGTGTGTAAAAATTCTTTATGGAAAACTCTTCATAAAGATAAAAATAATAATAGCAATTGAGTTTGTAAATAAAACTGTGAAAAAAACAATAATCCCAAAAAATAAGTAAATGATAAAGTGCAAAATCCTTCCACCTTCACCAGTGAAGAAAAAAAGGGGGAGAGAAGACAAGGAAAAAGAGTAGGAAGATCCTCAAGTCAAAGGACAGAAAACCCCACTCGATTTGTGGGGACGCTTACTAGAACCGTTGGACCCCCTAAAGAGCAAGGTCTTTTGCGCAAGCAGATTTAGCCCTCTGTGGGGTCTAAAAAATGAACCTCCATCCTCCTCTGGTCGCTGGGGTCCTCCTCCTATTCCTTCCCTTCTGCAGAACAGTAGGAATAGGAGGAGGACCCCAGCGACCAGAATAGAATTCTATGTCTTAGCCCCTGCTGAGCCTGCTTGTCTCCAGACAGCTTGGCCCCGACAAGGCAGTGCACCGCCACCACTGGTAGCAACCTTCTTGTCTCCCATGCTGAGTGTGTGAGGTGATCCAGAGCCTGACCCCAACCAGCGGGTGGAAAGCGGTAAATCTTCACAGGAATTCTGTGTGTGTTGAATAGCAGTCCCCCCCCCCCCCCATGGGTGCTGTGGATTCACCCTCCAGCTGCTACATCACTATAGGACAAAATATTACAGATTTGATTCACTACCTACCAGAAAGTGCACTCCACAGACCGGACTCTTCATTCCTAATCAGGGTACCGTGGAGGACTTCCTGCTGTGTTCAGAGTGCCCTAGTAGGATGGAGGTTGTTTTTTTTAGACCACCGCAGAGGGCTAAATTTGTAGGGGATCCACCGGTTTCTGTAAGGGTCCCCACACATTGAGTGGGGTTTTCTGTCCTTTGACTTGAGGATCTTCCTCCCCTTTTTCATTGTCTTCTCCCCCCCCCCTCTTTTTTTCTTCGCTGGTGAAGGTGGAAGGATTTTGGACTTTATCATTCACTTATTTTTTGGGATTATTGTTTTTTTAAGTTTTATTTACAAACTCAATTGCTATTATTTTTATCTTTAAGAAGAATTTTCCATACAGACTTTTCACACACACATCTTTATTACATGAGATTACTCAAGATATAAGCGCAACTTATTTGTACACAATCACACACATAGGTTGGACTTGATGGACTTGTGTCTTCACCTACTATGTAACTAGTGTTTTTCATAAGCTCAAAAAAAGCTAGAAAAAAACGCTGGATGAAAAATGCTGATAATAGCATTTATGCCAGCTTCTAGTAGCATTTTTGTAGCTTTTAGAAACATTAGCTTTTTATCAGCGTTTTTGCATTACATGAAGAAAGGGGAAAAAAAGCGGTTGGGAGCATTTTAATGGCATTTAGAAGCAGTTAGGGGCATTTTGTGTTTTTTTTTTTCTGCTGCACCTTACTACACGGCAACCACGGCCATGCAGTCAGCTTAAGATGGCGCCGGCTCCGGGTACAACCGCCATGCTGTCAGCTCTTCACTGTCACTCTCACATACAGAAGACACCTCTAGAAAGGATTCAAGAGAGAGTATGGACACTCTGTCACCCCCAGATAACACTATAGAGGCACACCATTCGGACAGAGGTAAGAGGCTGGCAACCTCCCCTGCCAATTCCCCATGCATAGAGCCCCACGCTAAGAAACAATTATGGTTCTTTTTCATCACTGGCACACATGCTGCAGAGCAAGCTCCTTCCTTAGCCTCTTTCCCTGTCACAGACAACCCTGTTTCCGAGGCAATGCTTAATTCCATGCTACTCACTTTGCAGAAGGATCTGCACAGAGAACTACAGTTCTCCATGCATGACAGATGCATGACAGAGTGGATTGCCTTGAATAGAGGACAGACGCAATGGAGGAAAATATGTAGGACTACTCTAAAGCACACAATGAGTTATTAGACACTCATGAACACCATACAGAATAAATGCACCACATTAAGATGAAGCTAGCAGATTTAAAAGATCGCTCTAGGCGAAACAATATCAAATTCAGAGGGATTCCAGAATTAAAGTGAATTAAATAACTCCCTACCTAGACTCCCTAGAATTTCTAAACCATCACACTTACCAGACGCCATCCCAAGGGGTGTTTTAGCCGGATCCATTTTTTTCATATTACAGAGCAAATCCTCTCTACCGCCAGAACCTCAAAACCATTGCCAGCTCCATATACCAACATCAAGCTGTTCACTGACCTCTCCCCTGCCACAATGGAGATGCGCAGTACTTTCACACCCATCACATCTATTCTCCAACAGAATAAGATAATCTACAGATGGGGCTTCCCAACAAAATTGCTGGTCATGTACCTACAAGTTGTCCCTATCCTTACTCCTAAAGAAAAGAAAAAAAAACGAACAAAGTGGGGTTTGCTCCCAGTGATACAGGACAAAGGGATCCCCATCTCACATCCCCTGGCTCCCGAAACCCGGGGCCCAAAAAGGACTAAAATCACTGGTTCACAACTATGCCCAGTCCACTTATCTACTTTGATCCAGCCTGGGCGTTGCCCACTTACCTTTTTTTCCACCCCTCAGGTTTATAATGTGCTAAGCACACCAAACTGTATTATTTGTTTCTTGTACGGTTTATTCAAGCACTGTTCTCTATTTTTTACTGGTACCAACATTTTTGATCTGAAAATTGTACTGTATACCATGTATTTTTCTATTGCAAGAGCTGTATTAGTCCTCAAAATATACCTATTTGATACACCCTAGATGTATAGTCTCTCTTCATCTGCTATCTCATCCAGATATATTTGACCACTATAGCCATTACGCTCACATCCATAAATGCTAAAGGCCTAAATTCCCCCTTCAAACGCAACCTCCTTTGGAAAGAAGCATTAGCTCAACAAACAGATGCTCTGCGTACAAGAGACCCACTTCTCGAAACTTAAACAACCCTCATGTAAGATATTTAAACTTCTCAGCCACAATTGACAACCACCCCCTCACTATCGTAAACGTATATGCCCCCAAAACAGCCCAAAATAAGTTATACACAACTCTTATCTCCAAACTAGCCCCACACAGAACTACATCTTTAATTCTAAGTGAGAACTGATGATATTGTTGACCCCACACTTAATACATCCAAACCAAAAAAACTCAGACCTTCGGCACTTTCTACACTACTCAAGAGAGAAGATCTCTATGACTCCTGAAGGTGCCTACACGATATGGGAAGAGACTATACCTTCTACTCCCCCCCACATCAATCTTACTCTCGGATTGATCTATTCATCACAGATAAACACCTGCTACAATCCATAACGGAATCACATAAAGGAACAATCATCTAGTCTGATGATGCACCAGTCACAATCAAATTATCTCCTCTTAACCACTCACCCAGACACACAGTCTGGAGATTAAATACCTCCCTTCTCAACAATTCCTCACTTGAGCCACAAATACAATCCAAGATTGAGAATTACTTCCTAAACAATGAAAAGTCTGTAGCTGATCATGCCATAACTTGGAATGCTTACAAGGTTTGTCTACGAGGTATTTTTATCAAACTCTGAGCTGATACCAAGATAACTCTGTCCATCACAGAATCCCTGTAGTAGATTGGCAATCTAGAATCTAAAAATAAACAGTGTCCCTCCGATAATATCTCTACGATACTTAAAAACCTTAGGTATCGACTCAGTGAACATCTTCAAGCTAAATTTGATCACTATTATTTTAATTTTAATGTCTTAGATTACAATCTAACACCTCTGCCAACAAACCAGGAGCCTTCATGGCTAAACAATTTAAAAGACAACTCTCCAATAAGAAAATTTCATTCCTTACGAACTCGATATTTCCAATAAATTCAGTATTTTCTACGCAAAAATCTATAATCTCGCAGAAACAGACCTGCTGCCCCCCAATCAAAAAGGCATTGCAAGTTACTTAGAAAATACTCATCTCCCCTGAGCAACTTGATCTTTTATCAGTACCTTTCTCACCAAACTAAATTCATAAACGTATCAAACAGCTTCTCCTACAATACTATAAACGATTTGCTGCTCTTCTCGTTCCTCATCTATGCAACACATATAACCAATTTGCATCTACAGGTAACATCCTCAAAGAATCCCTGGAAGCACTAGTGGTCACCATACCAAAACCAGGCAAGGCACTGGATAACCCCATCGACCAATCTTGCTCCTCAACACCGAAACTAAATTATATACCAAACTCCTAGCACAACGCCTTTCGACGGTTATCCCCCAGATTATCCACCCAGGTCAGGTTGGTTTTGTACCAGGCAGACAGGTGTCAGATGGCACTAGACGCTTTATCAAACTCATACAATGGGTAGAACATGGTTAACGAATTCTCTTTTCCTTTCTCTGGACCCAGAGAATGCGTTCGACAGAGTCCATATTGGGAACATTCTTAACGGCTATACTAGGCCTCTACACTCAGCCGAGTGCACGTGTCTGGACTTCAGGTATTGTATCAAGCTCCTTTAAAATCACCAACGCCACGAGACAGGGATGCCTGCTGTCTTCCTTGATATTTACCATGATATTTGCCATGATATTGGAACCACTAGTGCAGGCCATAAGATCTGACCCAGCGATTTCATTAATCAAGATTGGAGACATTGAACATAAAATCGGCCTTTACGCTGATGATGTCATCATAGCCTTAACAAATCCCAGTGTATCCTTCCCCGCAGTCCAACACATGTTAGATCGATTTAGCTCAATATCCCTATACAAAGTAAATCACAACAAATTCTTCGTGCTAATTCTAGGTTTAGTTTACCAGGCTACCAAAACATTTCTACCAGATTCCCCCCCCCCCCCCCCCCAACTCCCTCCTGCCATATCTAGTAATATAACTAACATTTCCAAGCCATAATTTACTACGAATTAACTATGACGACCTCATAGAGAAACTCTTGCGATTGTCCAAGGAATTGGGCCATATACCTGTCTCCTGGTCAGGTAGGATTACTCAAGTAAAAATGTATTTACTCCTGCATATCTTATATTTTTTTTCTTACAATTCCTCTCCCTTATGGCCAAGCTCAAAAAAGAAAACTTGAAGGGATTATCAATAACTTTATCTGGCAACAAAAACACCCTAGAGTGAAAAAAAATCTACACTCATGACTCCTGCTCAACAAAGGGAGCACCTAACATTCAAGCATACCGATCTCCTTTCTAACAACAAACATAAAACTTTTGGCTAGAGTGCTGTGCTGGGTATTTGTCTTGCATCAGTTATTCAAAAATGGATTCACAGAGACCGATCAGGATTTATTCCCTCTAGATCAACAGCATTGAATATTAGGCATTTATTCCTCAACTCACAGATTCCAGTCGACAACCCTGGAAACAGGGCGGTTCTGTCCCTTGACACTGCTAAAGCGTTCGACAGCATTGAGTGGTCGTACCTACGGGAGCTCCTGAAAAGCCTTGTATGGGGGGAAGATTTTATTAAATTGGTCCAGTTGCTATACACAAATTCCATAGCTGGGTTACGCATTAATGGGCACCTCACTGACTCTTTCTGTCTTCAAAGAGGCACGAGACAGGGGTGCATGTTGTCACCCCTGTTGTTTGCTTTAGCCCTGGAACCTTTGGCAGAGACAATCAGAGATTCACCATTAATAGTGGGTTTTAGAAGAGGGCCTGTGGAGGACAAAGTCTCTTCATATGCAGAGGATACCCTACTGTACTTAGGAGACACTACCACCTAGTTGCAGAACATTTTGTCCCCAATAACTCAGTTTGGCGCATTTTCTGGCTTCTCCATAAACTGGAGTAAGTCAGCCCTTCTACCACTAGATGAAATGGCCAGCCCCCTACTGGCCTGTGCCCAGTCCCTGGAGATTGTCCCCTCCTTTAGGTACTCGGGGGTATTAGTAACTAAAGACCCTTCTCAGTACTTAACTCTTAATCTACTCCCCATTATTCCTAAACTACAAGCTAAATGCACTGCTTGGTGCTAGCTGCCAATCTCAGTCACCGGGAGAGTCAATCCTATAAAGATGGTATGGGCACCTCAGCTTCTATATCTACTTCACAATTACCCTCAGTTGGTTCCTCGCAGATGGTTTGTACGCATTGACACCCTTTTCAGGAGTCTTATCAGGAAAAAGACGTTTTCTAAAATTAAATTGTCCACACTTAAATACAGCAAGGACCAGGGGGGGTTGGCGGTACCAAGCATGAGAATCTGCTTCCTGGCCTCGCAGGTACATTTGGGGGGTTGGGAGGAGGAGGACCCAGCAGACCCAATGCATACATTACTTTTCTCTGACACACTAAATACCCCTGATGCTTCTCATTTTGAGGCCGGTCTACGTCAGTACTCTACCCTGTTGCTAACTATATTCTTACTAAACAAGCTCTGGGCCACTATTAAACTCAGTTTGGGCGTGTCAGGCTTCATGGCATTTACCCCTTTATGGTGTAACTCTATACGCTATACAGAACTATGTAAATTAGAGGGGTTCCAGTCATGGAAGGCCTTGGGCATAACATACATTTACCAAATTGACAGTCTGACTATTCTCCAGTCCTTTATGGACTTGCAAAGAGTTTGAGCTGCCAAAACAGAAATTTTATAGATACCTCCATTTTCGCCACTCTCTACAGTCACAGGTCCGACAGTTTCGGATAGAACTCACCGAACACTCGCTATTAAGTGACGTACTTGCCACAACTATTAAAAAGGGCATGATCTCACACATTTACCTTACTCTGTCCTCAAGGACACAGGATGCAGCTAGATTGCCATGTAGACAGAGATGGGAACAAGACCTGGGAGAGATAGGGGGTGAGGATTGGGAATTTTGCCTACAATCTATGCCCATCATCTCAGTTTCCCTGTCACACCAACAGTCTCAGTTGGTTATCTTGCATAGAACATACCGCACTCAGGTGCTCCTTCACAGATGGGGTAGGAGGGATTCCCCTGTGTGCCCCAAATGTGAGGGAGCTAATGGAGACCTAGTGCATTTGCTGTATAGCACTGCCCGAAACTCTTTATATATTGGAAAAATGTGACTGATAGTATAGCGTCTGTTTATCAAGCCACTGTTCCATTGCATCCAGTGACCTGCTTGCTGGGCATGGTCGATGAGGAATTGTTTACTCCTCCAACTAGCAGTACTTAGATTTCTGTATATTGTGCGCAAACAGATTGCTCGAGTGTGGTTATCACAGCGCATTCAAACAACGAAACTGTCGATCGAAAAAGTAAATATCATTCTCATTAAGGAAAAGTTAACATATTAGTATAGAAAAGCTGGAGAGGGTGTAAAATTAAAGGCATGATGTTCCATATATGATGGAAATGCCTCACCATAAAAAATGTTTTGGATAAGGATTATAGAACTTACGAGGGTTTTTTTTTTTTTAATGATTGAAATGATATATAAAATATAGATTATTGTGTAACTGTTTTTATATGTAAGGATGGAAAATGAAAAATTAAATAAAGAATAAAAAAAAAAAAAAGTATAGAAAAGCTCCTAACAAGTTCTATAAAATATGACAGCCATGGCTAGACACTCCAGGTCTAGCGCCATCCCAACTGGTACTGGGACGCCTGCTCCAGATGTAATCTGTCTGTGCCTCTAGATCTATAATAGCAGTCATTCTCACAGTCTGCAACTAGGGGTCTTATGGCTTGGTCACGGCAGTATGTATGGTTGTTTGTCCCTTCATCTCACTGGATGGCTAATAAAAATGCCTGTTAAAGACCTACGGATCATTGTCACGTTAATCCACACTTTTCTTTTTCTTGTTGGTTTGTTTACCTTTCTGTTGGAAGGTAGTTAGTTTACATACATCATTTGTGTATATATATGACTATTTTTGTGTCAATCATTCAAGGGTCCATTCACCATTTTTATGCAGGATAATAAAAAAAATTATATTAAGGATATGGATATTACTACTGTGTTCTGTGGTATATGGAACTGTTATACCTTAGCTTTCTGAGCCTTGTATATCCTTTGTACACTGTATTGACTTCACTGTATATGCTGATGGTTTCCTCCTGAATGTGATATTTGGTTATTGTACAACTGCATTTTTGTGACACAATAAAATATATTTTTCTGATTTAAAAAAAAAAAATGTTTACGATGTAAAGAACACCAAGACCAAATGATACTCCTTAGCCTACAAAATGCTTACCATGCTATCCTGCAATTTACTCTCTTCCTCTATTAAATACTGGGTTACATTTACAGACAATACACCCCAACTAAACAGTGGCAAAAGGCCCTGACAATCCCCCTATGCCTATCCCACTGCGTCACCCACTGGAAATCCTTACAAAAATTGTTCCATACGTGGTACTACACACCAGACAGGCTGGCAATGATCTACCCCACCGCTTCTCCTAAATTCTGGAGAGGTTGCGACAATACTGGATCTTTGTAACACATCTGGTGGGACTGTCCAATCATTAAAGACTACTGGAAAAAGGTAGCTAACTTTATCTCCTCCCTTTGTGACATCTCCATTCTTATGTCTCCACTGGACTTACTCCTGGGATTATTGCTTCCCTCCTGGCCTAGACATCTACAAACACTGGTGACACTCATCCTGATAGCAGCTCGACTTGCATTGGCGAAAAACTGGAAATCAATCCACCCTCCTGTCTTAAAAAACACCATCCGTCTGCTCAACATGCACTTTAAGTTGGAATTCGCATTTTCCAAAGCTAATTTATCTACACAATCCTTCTACAAATCTTGGGTAAAATGGATCAGTGATCAGAGAAGTGTGCCCCTTTCTTAAAGGATACATGTTTGATCAAACTCCTTCTACTATCAAATGATGAAATATTGTTCCCCCTTCAGCTTCACAACCTGGACCAATTCCCATTTAGTTGTTTCAATAAAACCAGCTCCTATAACCCAACATCCTTACAAAGACGTTTCACGGTACTCTCAAGATTTTTCTTATAAATATGGCAAGTGTCCTAAGGGACACCACCTGAAGACCACCAGTTACTGTTAACCTTGTCAACATGGTACTCAGCTTTGTATTACGCCTTGTGATATAATCTAACTCGCTTAACAAGAAATGTAGTCATTTTTGTATGTGCTTCAAGCCAAGGTATGCCCAATTGGCGTTGTTTTGTATTTAAACTTTTGAGAATAAAAAGAATAAAGTAAAAAAAAAAAAGTTAGTGTGCATGGAGCCTGAAAGTTAAGCTGGGCTTTAAACACAATATTTTTTGATGCCAGCAATTTAATGTGGTGTGTTAAACATGCCATTTAAATAAACATTTCTGGCACCTCACTACATAGAGTATTACTGCAAGTTTTGCTGTCATTTTTTGCAGTATTGTTGTGTTTATTGGTCGGTTTCAAATTGCTATTGCTAAGTCCTCCCCCCACATTCTATAGAATTTATATAGAAATTTCTACTGAACCTGATTATGTATTTTGCTATGAACATGATAGGCTGAAAATTTCCCATAGCACCTGTAAAAAAAGTGTCCTATAAATATACTTATATATATATATATATATATATATTCACACTATCGGAGTCCGCCAGTGGATCTGCCTGCTGATTGGGGTCTCTCTCCGCTGATCCCTATTGATTAGGCGAATGACAGGTCCGTTCTGCTGTTGCAGAACAAACACAGATACAGCCTGCTGTCCTTTATAGACTGTCAGATGGAAATGGACTGCCTGTCCGCCAGATGGATGGGGAACAGATCCCCCATCCATCTGTTTTTAGCGGATTGGATATCGGTGAGTGTCAATGGACACATATCTGTTGATATTCGCCGCTCCATAGAGGGTATTGGATGGTCTGATTGGGTCCACCTGACAGGTGAACATGATCAGTCCGGCCATGTGAAAGGGGCCTTTGCTTCATTCATATACCCATGCAGCATGCACTGAGATGTAACCTAGAACACATCATAAATAAAATCACATATGGTTACTCTACTCACCTTGTCCATCCTTCTGCATTTTCTTGAATAGTGCAAATTTTAGAGGGTCATCCACCACTTGAAATTTTTGTAAAAGCCCACGGATGACCTCACTGACTGTTGTGATACTGCTAATATGTAACTGCTTCATTGCATCCAGTGGCACGTTGATGGAGGTCTGGTTTTCTTTTGCTTTATCCGATGACGCTTCTTTTTTGGTGTAAACGGATGGTGTCTGAGAGGATACAGTGACTGGACGACGAAGCTGCAAATGCACTTTAACGAATCCAGTGTATGTTCCATCCTCTGCCTGGCAATTTCAAGAATAAATTAATTTAAGCCATTATTATAAATTGTAATAAAGTATCTTGCTACATTTACATTGCTGTGAAAACAATTGCCCTCTGCCTAGTTTTCACTGCCTGTCTTTGCAACTTGTTGGCATTAATGTTTCCACTGCCTGACCAATTGTTCATTTTTTTCACATGCACAAACAAACACATTCTGGAACTCCCCCCAAACCCTATATTTTCTGAAGAAAAACTATAGAATACAAGGACAATATTCTTGATTTTGTACGTTCCATGAAACTTACCTATTTAACAAATATTTATTTTTGAATAAAAAATATGGGCACATTATTTTGATGTACACAAATACAATATAATTCCCTAGAAGTCCCTAAGCTTTTATCAGATTATTATAATGTCCTAAATTCATGTATAACAAATAGTTCTAGGCTTTAAACTTCATCTGCCTAGAATTATAAAAAATAACAACAAAAAAATGTTAGTAGGTATCACACGGAGGACTAACACCTCAATGAGCTCTTATAATCAGTGCCCAGCTAGGAGTGTTGGGAAGCTGTCAAATCTTATTAATCAATAAAATGGAAATTAAATCAATATTTGGTGTAAGTCCCCTTTGCATAAAATTTTCTTAATGACACTTTCATGCAATTTCTAAAGGTATAGACTTTTGTTGTCTTCCTTCTTTCTGTCTCTGTGCTATATGCTATTTGTTTGCATTTGTTTCAGAATTGGAAGAATGTCATTTTGGTCATAACTTTTCTGTGAAGAGTTTTGAGCTGATAGCCGTACCAGTTAGATCTGCTTGGGTGAGACTATGCAGAGGATGCTCACCTTGTTTCTCATTGTTACTTTTGTTGTGGTGTGAATTGTGATGGTTAAACCATTTAAAGCTATATTAAATGCAAAAATAAATATTTATTATGTTGCAGCTTACAAATTCTTAGATCTGGTTGCTGCATTTGTTTGTTTTTTTTTCTGTTTTTTTTATTTGTTTATTTACCCAGTGATCCTGTCAGTAAGTATTATTTTTCAACCTCCTTTAACAGACCAAGCTGTCCAGCAAAAATGGCAGTTAGATTGTTGAGGTAAACTGTTTGCCACTGACAAAGATGCTAAGAATTGTCACCTTTTTTCATTTATGTAAAACCTTTATCTCAAAAAGAAAAAAACATTGCTATGATTGCTTAAAATATGTTAGCTGGAATTTGGCTTTAATGTGTTAGTCAAGACCATTTACATTTTCTAGAGCATCTTTTTTTCCCAGACTGACAATGCTAATGTCCTAGGGCAGTGATGGTGAACCTTGGCACCCCAGATGTTTTGGAACTATATTTCCCATGATACTCATGCACTCTGCAGTGTAGTTGCGCATCATGGGAAATGTGGTTCCAAAACATCTGGGGTTCGCCATCACTATAGTAAAATGTAGTGCAGCCCATAAACAAATAGAAAACGTAATGCATCTAAAATAATAATAAGAAGAAGAAAGTCCATAAAATTGATATTCAGAAAAAATACCATCAAGTGTCCAAAACGGTGATTCTATGGATGATAGACAAGGTGATCATGTAACATGTGGACCCCTGAGTATACCAGTCAGTCAGGCAGTCCCTTCACAAGGGTATATAAGCTGGTCCACTGGATGAGAGGATCGCTGGCGATGAGTGCACACTGGTAGTATGAGATCCCTTGTATCCTGACCATAGACTCCGATATATTCATACATAGAATGACAGCAATACAATATAGTGCTCTCTGTTTGGTATATAAAAAGCATTTAATATAAATAAGCAATTGCACTTACAAGTATGTCACTGTACCTCAGTGCTAAGGTGATAAGGCGAACAACAATGGTTTTCCACGAGGATCAAAAAAAGACATGGGTGACGTCACACTAGTCACATGGTTCCATACGCGTTATGTTGCAGACTTCATTGATGTCCAGCAGTGCCATCAGCACAAAACTGGCGTAAACCAGTGGGACCCAGATATACCCATCCATTGTCCAGGGAAGTGGTCTTCATGGAAGAATTGCGGCCAAAAAGCCATACCTCCAATGTTGAAATGAGGCTAAGTGACTTGCATACATGTGATATTGCTCCACCCCTATATCCACCCCACAGGAAGAAAAGCTAGAGCTACCTCCCTCATTCTCCATAAAAATAACATGATCAAAGGGTTAATATGCTGCCATGGATTGGCATCAGGAAAGGAAAATTACGGTAAGTATTTGTACAATTTTCAGTTTTCCTGATGCCAACATGGCAGCATACATGTAATAAATAACAAGCTAAACAGGAAGGGCTAGCCGGGCAGAGCTAGCAGCCAACATGTAAGCAGCGCTGCGTAAGATCAACGGCTGGGACGAACTCTCCTGTTAACATCCTAAGTGTCAGTGACACCGATTCTGAACCACACCGGCACCCTAACACACCCTGGAGCAAGCAGAACAGCTGGATATAGTGAAATAAGGACCAGCACCCATGGACTCTGCTGCAGAACGCCTGTCCCATTTTGCATGGTGATCCCAAGATGGCAGCGACCATGTGGAGATGGACCAGTGCCCCTACGGCATCCAGCAGAGTGGAGCGGATCACTTCCCCAATGACTCCAGCAATTAAGCCCGCTGCCCAGCAGAATTAGGGGGCTGAGAAGAGGCTTTTCCCTGGACAAGCTGCCCCAAAAAAACCTGGGGGATGTAACGCTGGCAGAGGGGGATGGGAAGCCCTCTCTGAAACAAATTATGGAATCCATATACACGTGCCAAACTACCCTGACAGAACACGGCATGAAGGCTGAAATGGTCTTCATAATGCAGGATGTGCAGAATATCAGGGAAAGGGCCACGGAACTGTATTGCTCTTGCCACATAGTCCTCCGTTCACTGGCTTACAAGTGCCCCCTGCCTCTTGACATGAATCTCTCGGATACTATGTATGAACACCAATCTTTGTATCTTCTCCTAGACCAGCCTTTCTCAACCTTTTCAACACAGAGGAACCTTTGAAATAGTTGTGCAGTCTCGGGGAACCCCTGCTAAAAATTTGAAATCTACAACTCATGATACATTAGTGTGATGGTCAGTGGGAAGAATGGTCCCTACACTTGTGGTCATTGGGAAGAATTACCTCCTTACAGATAGCTAAAAAGATCAATGGTGTCGGTGGGAACTTATCCAAGAGGCAGAAATGGCCCAATGCTGAAGGAACCCCTAGCAACCTCTGGAGGAACCCTAGGGTTTCACAGAACCCTGGTTGAGAATCACTGTCCTAGACAGTCCCCTCCCCCCACAGTTGGATGATACACATAGGCAACACAGTTAACTTCTTGATCGCCCCTAACGTTAACCCCTTCCCTGCTAGTGACATTTACACAGTAATCAGTGAATTTTTATAGCACTGATCGCTGTATAATTGTATAATTGTCAATGGTTTAAAAAATATGTCAAAAGTGTCCGTCATAATGCCGCAGTCCAGATAAAATCACCATTACTAGTAAAAAATAAACATAAAAATGCCATAAATGTATCCCTATTTTGTAGACGCTATAACTTTTGCGGAAACCAAAAATGTGTAGAAGAATACATATCACCTAAATTGAGGAAAAACATTTTTTTTTTGTTAAAAAATGTGGGATATTTATTATAACAAAAAGTTGGGCGGCACAGTGGTGTAGTGGTTAGCACTCTCACCTAGCAGTAAGAAGAGTCACTGGTTCAAATCTCAACCACGACACTACCTGCCTGGAGTTTGCATGTTCTCCCTGTGCATGCGTGGGTTTCCTCCGGGTACTCTGGTTTCCTCCCACAATCCAAAGACATGCAGGTAAGTTAATTGGCTTCTGTCCAAAATTGGCCCTGGTATATGAATGGGGACCTTGGATTGTGGGCTGCTTGAGGGTAGGGACTGATGTGCGTGTGCAACGTACAGGGATAGGGACCATTGTAGACGCTCACTCAGGTTGAACTGGATGGACTGGTGTCTTTATTCAACCTTAGCAACTATGAAACTATGAAACTATGAAAAGATAGTGTTTTTTTTCAAAATTGTCACTGTTCTTTTGTTGATAGCACAAAAAATAAAAACCTTAGAGGCGAGAAAATACCACCAAAAGAAAGATCTATTTGTGGGGAAAAAAGGATGTCAATTTTGATTGGGTACAGCGTCGCATGACCGCGCAATTCTCAGTTAAAGAGGTGCAGTGCTGAATTGCAAAAAAAGGCCCGGTCATTGTCAAATCTTCTGAGGCTGAAGCGGTTAAAGTGATTGTAAATGATCACCTTGTAAAACAGCCCATTCAGTCTAAAATTGAAACAAAAGGCAAAACATTTACGTATAGATAAAAAAAGGTATTTATAAAGTTTTTTTTTATTTTTTATTTTTTTAAATGATGATAGTCCCTCTGCTCCCTCTGTTCTCAGCTGCATGGGGGAGGAGAAGCAAAGGTACACCGAGCTTCTCAGTGAATGGCTGTGCAGGAGTGGGGGCTTGTCAGGACAAGTTTGTATCATTGGATAACAGGCTGAGTTCCCAGCATAGCTAGAGAACTGACCACGCTGTGTTTTCCTGCTTAGTGTAGTCAGTTTTCATCAGGAAAGCAGAGAGACTTGCAGAAACATCAAGGATTTCACACAAAGGAAGCAATACAAAGAGAACAGGAGTTTGTTTCATACAAGTACATGGTACAACAGGCACATATCAGGTATGAAAATGCTGGAGTAATAAATACTTTATGCAAGAGTGAGAGCGGGCTAGGTTATATCATTAGACAAAGGCCACGCTCAAAGAAAGGCACTCTTTTTCCTCTTCTTACCAGGAAGATGGTCCCCACCTGAGCACATGGAGGTCTTGGCTATGTGGAAGAAAGTTCCTATTGGTGCAAGGATGTCAGCACTACACAGAAATATAAAGGAGGGAGAAATAAGCAAACCTATCATAGACTTGTCAAAATCTCCTTCCTCTTCACCCCCTTCACCTGACACATAAGGGAAAACAGAAGATGTTTTTCTAGTGCAAAATCCACCTCACACATGCAAGAGCTTGGACATGCCATAACAAAGATGGCCACCACACAAGGTCCTCGGCATAGTGCATCCATGGATGCCATATCTGGCCCTAAACCCAGAAACAGCCACAAAACCTGCACCAGATCGTGCACACACGCAGCTCACAGATTGAAGGAAAACACTGCAGACAAAAGAAAAATCACAGCAGTGTCAGCATCCAAACATCAGCTCAGGTGTGCAGAGAAACACATGCAGCATAGGATCCAGCAACCCAACACCAGCTCAGGTTTGCAGAGAAACATACAGCATGAACTCCAGCAATCAATTCAGCAGCTCAATGATTCCAAACATACAGCCAAAGTCTTTAAAAACTATCTTCAGCGTAAAGAACAAGCAGTCCTGGAAGTGATGGTTTGCCACCACAGAGCCCTGATCTCAACATCATCGAGTCTGTCTGGGAGTACATGAAGAGACAGAAGGATTTGAGGCAGCCTACATCCACAGATTTGTGGTTAGTTCTCCAAAATGTTTGGAACAACCTACCTGCCGAGTTCCTTAAAAACTGTGCAAAACACCATATGCTGTTTTGAAGGCTGGTCACACCAAAAATTGTTTTGATTTAGATTTATCTTCTGTCCGTTCACTATCCATTTTGTTCATTGACAAAAATAAACTATTAACACTTCTATTACTGAAAGCATTCCTAATTTACAGCATTTTTTACACCGATCTAAAACTTTTGTGCAGTAGTGTATATCACTAATAACATTACAGTGTGTCGATGTTGCTATTTTGAAGATGCATACATTTAAATTTAGCTCAATCCATATTAACAAAAATAAAGACATGAATTAGGTTTGATGTGAATTAATGTGGAAAAACCCATCACTGTTCTTCCCAGTTATTTTGTGGCAGCTATAAATCATTACCACATATGAAATGCAAACCATTATTTGATGGTATGAAGCATCAACCATTATTTTTAATTGGGTGATAATTTTAAATTCACAATATTCAGATAGCTAAGAACAGGGGTAGGCAACCCCCGGGATGCAAAGCTTCTTTTGTTAGCACTCGACTCCCTCCCCATCAGCAGAGCAGCGCAGGTAAGTGTCAGTGAGACACTAATATATTCCAATTTCAGAATTCCCCACGCCACATATGCACTGAGGGGGAGGAACTGTGCCCCCACACATTGTAAAAGATGGGAAACATTGGTTCTCTAATGCCTTATATACATGATCAAACAATCCGGTGGAAAAGTCCGGCGGACTCAAGTCTGCCGGACAATCCCCTGTGTGTGGGCTCCGGCGGACTTTTTTTTACCCAAAAGTCCGGCGGACTAAGAAAGTGTTTTTGCACTCCAATTTGTCCGCCGGACTCGCCGTACTTTTGAAATGAATGGACTTTTCCCGCCCGGAGAAAAGTCTGCTCATTTTGAGCGCATCTCCAGGTAGCCGGGGCCAGCAAAGGAGGCGTCTCAGGTCCCGTCACCTGGTATGGAGTTAAAGGGGAATTCCTACGCCGAAAAATCGGCGTGGGGGTCCCCCCCTAGGTCCATATCAGACCCTTATCCAAGCACGTTACCCGGCCGGCCAGGAAAGGGGGTGGGGACGAGCGAGCGCCCCCCTCTTGAGCTGTACCAGGCCGCATGCCCTCAACATTGGGGGTGCCTTGGGGAAGGGGGGGCCACGCAGCCCCCCACCCCAAAGCACCTTGTCCCCATGTTGATGAGGACAAGGGCCTCTTCCCGACAACCCTGGCCGTTGGTTGTCGGGGTCTACGGGCGGGGGGCTTATTGGAATCCATGCTCCTCCGCTAGTAAAAGCTAGCAGAAGATAGCGGAGGAGTCCGGCAAGACCCCCACAGCTGTGCAATAAACTATTTTAACCCTTGTGTGTTGTATTTTTTTGTTTACTTTTTTTCACAGGTGAATGGGTAGGGGGTACATTGTACCCCATACTCATTCACATAGGGTGGAGGGCCGGGATCCAGGGGCCCCCTTATTAAAGGGGGCTCACGGATTCTGAAAAGCCCCCCCCCCCGCAGACCCAGACAACCAACGGCCAGGGTTGTCAGGAAGAGGCCCTTGTCCTCATCAACATGGGGACAAGGTGCTTTGGGTTCCCCAAGGCACCCCCCATGTTGAGGGCACGCGGCCTGGTATGGCTCAGGAGGGGGAGTGCTCGCTCGTCCCCACCCCCTTTCCTGGCCGGCTGGGTAGCGTGCTTGGATAAGGGTCTGATATGGACCTGGGGGGGACCCCCACGCTGATTTTTGGCGTAGGAATTCCCCTTTAACTCCATACCAGGTGATGGGACCAGTGACGCCTCCTTCACTGGCCCCGACTACCTGGAGACATGCTCAAAATGAGCGGACTTTCCTCCGCGTGTGTGGGCGAGTCCGTTCATTTCAAAAGTACGGCGGATAGCTCGGCAGACTTAGTACGCCGTATTAGTCCACCGCAAAAGTGCCGTGTGTGGGCAGGTAGCTCGTTTGGAAAGTCCGGCGGAAAGTCCACCAGACTAAGTCCGCCGGATAGTCTGCTACGTGTGTACACAGCATAACTAATCATCAGCTTTTGTGATGGGGAAGAGATTTGGTGCAGTTCTTCTGGGGGGGGGGGTCCCTGTTTCCAGGAGGAGGTCTGTCTTTGCCACTGCTAAAGCCCATCACAGTCCTGCTAGCCCCATCCACCATCTGGAGGAAGATGACTTGCTTGGTTACCACTACCAGTCTGAGAAAGAAGGGATTTCACTGTGATTGAGAAAACAACAATCAGGTGAAAGTTTGTGGAATCGCTGTTGAGCTTCTGGAGACTTTGTTGAAATTATTCCTGAACCTTTGCGTCACTTACTACTGAACCCCTGCACTCTGTGTCCCTTTAAGCCACAGCCAGTATTCAGAGAAATGAAAATCACACCCAACCACGTTTTCTCAGCTGCGGGGGTCCAACTTATGATCCTGCACACAGGCCCACTGCTTTCAGAAAACGCCACTGACCTGAGCTCATCATTGTGCATCCATTCACATACAAGCATGTGGGCTGGATACGAGAGGTGGATCAGCAGGATTAGTGTGCCAGGACAGGTAGATGTGTCTCATCTCTACTTCCTTTCACCACTCTGCATATCATAGATGAGAAGAGGGTACAGCGGTGGGGAAAATGAGAAGGGGTTCAGAGGTGGAACAGAAGAGCAGGAGGGTACAGCAGTGAGGAAGATGTGCAGGGAGGTACAGTGGTGGAAGAGATGAGAAGGGGGTTCAGGAGTGGGACAGAAGAGCAGGGGGGTACAGTGATGGGCCAGAGGAGCAGGGGGGTTCAGTGTTGGGCCAGAAAAGCAGGGGGGTAGAGTAGTGGAGCAGATGTAAAAGGAGATGTATTGCTGGGGCAGATGAACAGGGGGTTACAGTGGTGGGGCAGATGAACAGGGGGAACAGAGGTGGGGCAAAAGAGCAGGGGGTACATATGTGACACAGAATTGCAGGAGGTACATTGGTGGGGCAGATTCAAAACTGGGCTACAGTGGTGGGGCAGTTGAGCAGATGGGTTCAGTGTTAGGACAGATGAGAAGGTGATTCAGTAGTGAGACAGAAGAGCATGGGGATATGGCGGTGGAGCAGATGTGCAGGGAGGTACAGTGGTGGGGCACATGAGAAAAGGGGTCATTGATGGGGCAGATGAGCAGTGGGGGGTGTAGACAAGCTTCAGTGTTGGGGAAGAGGAGAAAGGAGGTAGATCGGTGGAACACATGAGCAGGGGGTTACAGTGGTAGGGCAAAAGACTAGGGGGAACAGGAAGTGCAGTGGTGGGGCAGCAGAGAAAGGGAGTTACAGTAGTGGGGCAGATGAGCAGATAAATTCAGTGTTAGGACAGATGAGAAAATGGTTCAGTGGAGGAGCAGCTGTACATGGAGGTACAGTTGTGGGGCAGATGAGAAAGGGGGTACATTGGTGGGGCAGATGAGAAAGGGGGTACATTAGTGGGGCAGATGAGCTGTGTGGTACAGTGGTGGGGCAGATGAGCACGGGGTTACAGTGATGGAGCAGATTAACAGGGGGTACACTGGTGGGGCACATGTGCAGGGGATTACAGTGGTGGGACAGATGTGCGGGGGGGTACAGATGTGCAGGAGATTACAGTGGTGGGACACAGCATTTATTTTATAAAAAATCATTTTCGTGATTGAGAGTGATTTTTTTGTTATAAAATCTGCACGCTAAATTTCTTTGAAAACATTTTTCGGCACACTGTGCTCAAAAGGTTGCCTACCCCTGGTTAAGAATCATCTTTATTCTATAGATACAATTACTATTTTCACAGAAATGTTCCTAATATATATAATATCACCACAGTCAGTATTAAAGGGAAAGAGAACTCAATGATGACACCTCTCCTCCTTCCACTTTCTGCTTGAGAAGCTGTTTCTATCTCCTTTGACAAATGCCACCATCTTTATTTTAATATCATTGCAGCCATTTCTGAAAAATAACCCCCCTTCACTGATGTTGGGCGGCACAGTGGTGTAGTGGTTAGCACTCTCACCTAGCAGTAAATAAGGGTCACTGGTTCAAATCCCAACCATGACACTACCTGCCTGGAGTTTGTATGTTCTCCCTGTGCCCTAGTATATGAATGGGGACCTTGGATTGTGGGTTCCTTGACTGATGTGAGTGTGAAATGTACAGGGATAGGGACAATTGTAGACAGGTTAAACTAGATGGACTGGTGTCTTTATTCAACCTTACTAACAATGTAACTATGTCAGTGTCACTAATATTAACACATAGGTGTATGTATCAGCATTAATAAGCTCCCCTTAATGGTGTCAGCAAGAATAAATTCATCTCTTAATTTGTGTTTGATGACAGCAGTAATAAAGACCCCACCCCCCCTCACTGGTGTTTAAAGATTATGTATCTGCACACACGCTCTCAAGCTGCATCCTCACTCCTCCATATATATATCCCTGTTGGATTCATTGACTTCAGTGTGGGTGCCATTCAAGTGGCAGGTGCTGGACTGCAAAGAGTAATCCAGTACTTGGCACCCCACTGCCCTCTACGTTGTTTCTAGTAAAACTTTGCATGCCATGAAAAGAAGGCCCCACATGGCACTGGCAACCTATGGACAACTGGACAGTTCAGTTATGCATCGAGAAATTGCTTGAACTCTGTGTTTACCGCATACCTCCCGACTGTCCCGGATCTGCCGGGACTGTCCTGGCACAGAGTCCAGTGACCAAAAAAGTTATGCCATTTGGCTCCGGGGACATGCCCAGCAGGAGCCCACCAGCGAGGGCTCAAGTTATATTTATATATATATATATATATATATATATATATCTATATATAGATAGATATATATATATATATATATATATATATATATATATATATATATACAGTGCCTTGCGAAAGTATTCGGCCCCCTTGAACTTTTCAACCTTTTGCCACATTTCAGGCTTCAAACATAAAGATTTTTATTTTTTGTGAAGAATCACCAACAAGTGGGACACAATTGTGAAGTGTAACGAAATCTATTGGATATTTTAAACTTTTTTAGCAAATAAAAAACTTAAAAGTGGTGCGTGCAAAATTATTCGGCCCCTTTACTTTCAGTGCAGCAAACTCACTCCTGAAGTTCAGGAAGGATCTCTGAATGATCCAATGTTGTCCTAAATGACTGATGGTGATAAATAGAATTCACCTGTGTGTAATCAAGTCTCTGTATAAATGCACCTGCTCTGTGATAGTCTCAGGGTTCTGTTGAAAGCGCAGAGAGCATCATGAAGACCAAGGAACACACCGGGCAGGTCCGTAATACTATTGTGGAGAAGTTTAAAGCCGGATTTGGATACAAAAAGATTTCCCAAGCTTTAAACATCCCAAGGAGCACTGTGCAAGCGATCATTTTGAAATGGAAGGAGTATCAGACCACTGCAAATCTACCAAGACCTGGCCGTCCCTCTAAACTTTCAGCTCAGACAAGAAGACTGATAAAAAGTTTCAAAAATCCAATAGATTTCCTTACACTTCACAATTGTGTCCCACTTGTTGGTGATTCTTCACAAAAAATAAAATTTTTATATCTTTATGTTTGAAGCCTGAAATGTGGCAAAAGGTTGAAAAGTTCAAGGGGGCCGAATACTTTCGCAAGGCACTGTATATATATCTATATCCCTATGATTGGTGTGTGCAGCGAGTGGTGTCTCAATGGAGACGCATCTTGCTGTGTGCACAGACAGGGGGCATTGTGTGATCAACACAGAAGAGACCAGCACCAGGCACAAGTTACATCTGCCCCCGCAGCTTGTGGGGTCCCATCGGCACATTACTGTGGTGGAATTCCCCCTGTAATGGAGTCCCGATGATTGTTGTGTACAGTGAACAGTGACTCCCCTGGTCTCAATGGAGAAATGTCTCGCTGTGAGTACAGACAGGTGGTAGCAGTGTGTAAACAGCACAGAGGTGGCCAGTGCCAGAGCCAGCACATCCAATCCCGTGTACACACAGCTAGCACCCTGACCTGTAAGTCATGCTATGACTTATGTACTACACACCGAAATCTGGCTCCCCATCTCTTCTTGTTTCTTCATACAGTGAACATTAGTAGTAAACTTGGCGTTGTAAAGGGGAAATGTTAGATGTTGTATTTGAAGTGCATTTTGGAAGTGGTATGTCCTTTGTGCCTACAGTCTGGTGGTTATCTTGGCAGCATCAACCTTGCTGAACTGTGGTGGGATTTGAGTTAACAGGCACAGATGATGTCCAGGGCCCCGGGCATGGCTCTATGAGCAGAGAGCTTGGGTACAAAGTCATGTGAGGCTTGTCATTTAATTTTTGCAGAAAATTTTCCCACTGGGTTTTTTTTTTTATCGTTGATTCCCCAGATCAGGACCAAAGGACATCAATGTCAGTAGCAACAAACTCTCGTGCAACCGAACCCACTAGATCTGCCATAGTTACATAGATACATTTAAAAGCAGGGTAGTCTTATAGTATGGTCAGTCGGTCTTATCATTACAGGAGAGAGCAGCTTAGACCTGTATTGTGTAGCAATTAAGAGAAACGGGTCTGATGGCTTTTCTCCATTGTGTGTGAGTTTATATTGCTCTCTTCAGGTAATAAACTTTATTAATTACTACAGGAAGTCAAGTTTATGTTGTTCTCTCCTTTTTTCTCAATTGCCCCTCTGGAGTTCCCATTCCTCCTTTGCTGAAATGTGTACAGTATACAGTATCTCACAAAATGAGTACACCCCTCACATTTTTGTAAATATTTTAGTATATCTTTTCATGTGACAACACTGATGAAATGACACATTGCTACAATGTAAAGTAGTGAGTGTGCAGCTTGTATAACAGTGTAAATTTGCTGTCCCCTCAAAATAACCCAACACACAGCCATTAATGTCTAAACCACTGACAACAAATGTGAGTACACTCCTAAGTGAAAATGTCCAAATTGGGCTTACTTAGCCATTTCCCCTCCCTTGGTGTCATGCGACTCGTTAGTGTTACAAGGTCTCAGATGTGAATGGGGAGCAGGTGTGTTAAATTTGGTGTTATCGCTCTCATTCTCTCATACTGGTCACTGGAAGTTCAACATGGCAAAGAACTCTCTGAGGATCTGAAGAAAAGAATTGTTGCTCTACATAAAGATGCCCCATGCTATAAGAAGATTGCCAAGACCCTGGAACTGAGCTGCAATATGGTGGCCAAGACCATACAACGGTTTAATGGAAAAGGTTCCACTCAGAACAGGCCTCACCATGATTGACCAAAGAAGTTTAGTACACATGCTCAGAGTCATATCCAGAGGTTGTCTTCAGGAAATATATGAGTGCTGCCAGCATTTCTGCAGAGTTTGAAAGGGTGGGGAGTCAGTCTATCAGTACTCAAGCCATACACCGCACACTGCATCAAATTGGTCTGCATGGCTGTCTTCCCAGAAGGAAGCCTCTTCTAAAGATAATGCACAAGTAAGCCCGTAAACAGTTTGCTGAAGACAAGTAGACTAAGGACATGGATTACTGGAACCATGTCCTGTGGTCTGATGAGACCAAAATAAACTTATTTGGTTCAGATGGTGTCAAGCATGTGTGGGGGGAAACCAGGTGAGGAATACAAATACAAGTGTGTCTTCCCTACAATCAAGCATGGTGGTGGGAGTGTCATGGTCTGGGGCTGCATGAGTGCTGCCGGTGTTCTGCCTAATACAGTCCGCCCATCAAATGCTGTCCGCTCCGTACTGCACATGCGCAGTACGGAGCAGCCGAAGCTTCGGAAAAACTCTGAAGTTGAACAGCGCCTGCGCCGTGAGTGGAGGAGGTAGCCCCACTATCCAAGCGGACATAGGGTTAAGAATTTTAGAGGGCCCCTCGCGGGCGAGCTTCGCTCGCCACGCTTCGGGCTCGGCCTCGCTCCGCTCGGCTCTTTTTTATTCTAACTCTATGTCCACTTGGATAGTGGGGATAGAACCTGGACTCACGGCGCAGGCGCCATTCGTCCTCGGCAATTTTCGGAATCTATGTTCCTGTGTACTGCGCATGCGCAGTACGCAGGGGACAGCATCTGATGGGGGACACTATTTTACAAGACACCAGCACTGGGGAGCTACAGTTCATTGAAAGAACCATGAATGCCACCATGTACTGCGACATACTGAAGCAGAGCATGATCCCCTCCCTTTTGGAGACTGGGCCGCAGGGCAGCATTTCAATATGGAAACGAACCCAAACACACCTCCAAGACAACCACTGCCTTGCTAAAGAAGCTGGGGGTAAAGCTGATGGAATAGAGCATCTGTGGGGCATCCTCAAAAGGAAGGTGGAGGAGTGCAAGGTCTCTAACATCCACCAACTTAGTGATGTCATCATGGAGGAGTGGAAGAGGACTCCAGTGGCAACCTATGAAGCTCTGGTGAACTCTATGCCCAAGAGGGTTAAAGCAGTGCTGGAAAATAATGGTGGCCACAAAAAATATTGACACTTTGGGACCAATTTGGACATTTTCACTTAAGGGTGAACTCACTTTTTTTGCAAGTGATTTAGACATTAAAGAGGAAGTAAACCCTGATGAGTTTACTTCCTCTTTTTTTCCCTGCAAAGGTAAAGCATAATGGACTACTATGCATCGCATAGTAGCCCATTATGTGTCACTTACCTGACACAGGAGCCAGTGAAGTCGCCGCTGTCCCCTGTAGTCCGCCGCATCCATCTTGCTGGTGGCGTCTCGCAGCTCCGCCGAATGACAGCGGCGAAGCCGCGATGACGTCACTCCCGCGCATGCGCACGGGAGTCGCGTCTCGCAGCTCCGCCGCTGTCATTCGGCGAAGCCGCGATGACGTCACTCCCGCGCATGCGCACGGGAGTCGACAAATGCGGCAGCTCCATTCTTGGAACTGCCGCGTTCGGGCAAATATCTCCTAAACCATATAGGTTTAGGAGATATTGCTTGGACCTACAGGTAAGCCTTAATCTAGGCTTACCTGTAGGTCAAAGTGGTTTGTAAGGGTTTACAACCACTTTAATGGCTGTGTGTTGAGTGGACAGCAAATTTACACTTTTATACAAGCTGTACACTCATTACTTTACATTGTAACAAAGTGCAATTTCTTCAGTGTTGTCATATGAAAAGAGGAACCTGGGGCCCTCCAGCTGATGAGGCATTGCAAGGCTGGCAATTACAATTACCCCCAGAGGCATGATGGAACTTGTAGATCTGCAACAGCTGGAGGACCCCAGGTTGCCTACCCCTGATTTACAGTAAATAGTATTTTTTTTCACCCCCTTTCTGTATTTTCCCTTTCTGTATTTTAGAAAGTAGATAACCCCTCTGTTTTGTGCTACATGAGAGACACCCATTGTTAGTTCTTTTTGGGGATTAACATCACATGTGCATAAAAAAAGTAAAACTTCAAATTTAAAGGAAAAAACTGAAGTGCTTATCTTTCTTAATCTGGTTTGTTGCATCATATAATTTGCTGTAAAATTGTAGATGCCGTTTAAACGTAACATTAAGAATAGCTGCCAACTGTCCCTCATTTCGAGGGACTGTCCCTGATTTCGAGGGACTGTCCCTGACTTGGAACAAAGTCCCTCTGTCGCTCTTTCCTCCTCATTTTGGTCTGATCTATGTATAAAATGTATATAAAAAAAATATAGAATGCAATTTTTATCTTTCATAAAAGTGTTTCCCAGTGCTAAAAGTTGCTGCATTTGTAACGGTCAAAAGCCAGTATAAAGGAATAGAAGCGGTAAAAAAAAAGCACTTGTGGGTTTAACTAATCTTTTTTTTTGTATAATTAATCTTTAAGGGTATAACAGGGGGTGTGTCCAATGCCTACATACTTTTGCTAATAGGTGTCCCTCATTTCCATCTCAAAAAGTTGGGAGGAATGGTTTACTGTAATTTTGATTACTATTATTTTAAATTGTTTGTAGGCATAATATCATGTAAATAATTTTAAGAAAGAATCTTAAATATTCCACCTCCAACACAAAAATAACTGATGTACTTTAGAAAACACCTTGTAATGTGTGTTTTAAACAAACTTACCATTTTCATTACAAGGCCATTTTGAACCTCATTGTTGAAGATTTCTATCTTCTGCGTGAGCTCCTGTATGTCAGGCTTTTTTTCTTCTGACTGTACATACTGGACCTGAAATATATGCATTTTAAATAAAAAAGTGATTGTTATTATGGCACTGAGAAATGTTTAAACGTTTGAATTAATATTTCGGTAGAGAAAGGCCAAATATGTTTACATTCTGCAAGCTGCATACACACTGTGTGGCGTTTGTGTTCACTCCCATATGGAGAAGAGCAGAGACGCTCTAAAAGTATATCAATTCAAAATGTAAACTGAGTTTTACCTCCATAACACAATATATAAGCACCGTGCTTATAGATCGCTTTTATAAGAAGCAGCCCCACCCGCTACCTTCTGTGGGCTGTTCCGTTCCACCGGGACAACCGATCGACCAGCCGGAGCTTCCGCCAGCTGATCATAGAAGCAGGCAAAGACGAGAACCGCTCTGTTCCCTTATGTGATATAAGAAACCGGAAGCAGAGAGCAAACATCACTTCCGGTTTCTCTGGCACCATTGTTTTTTAAAAGCCAGACTTTCCTAAAAGCACCTCTGCCTATTAAAAAACATCAACCCTTTATATTTTCATTCGTGCGAATTTTTTATTTTTTTTCCTATCAGGACAAGTAGATAGTATTGAGGGACAAGTAGATTGGACCCCAATTTAGTCCCTTGGACAGGTATTTCTTTTTTTTTTAAATGTCCACACCTCTTGCTAAATGCTTCACACATTAATTTAGGTTAACACACCATAGAAAATAGCTAATAGTAGTTAATCTCATTTGCATGGACTTGTTTTGTAATGTTAAAAACGTTTTGTAACAAACCACTTCCTCTAACATCCACAAATGTACCACAGACTAAGGTGTCCATTTGTCACCATGGAAATGCAGATCTTATTGTTCAAGAACAGGATGGAGGGTGTGAAAATTGTTGTTCTAGTTTCATAATCCCATCCAGTGGTGTCAGGAATGCTTCATAGGTGTTATGTCTTCAATTTAGATGGGTAAATGCATGAAATGTCAAAACACTGGAGTATAAATGTTAAAACAGCATTATGTGTGAAAATAACGTGACACATGCAGTACAATGTAGTGAGAAATGCAAAGCCCTGTACATTGGGAAGACTAAACAACATCTCAAGAAATGGGCCAACATACGAGGCAAGTTCTACAGCTCAAGACTTCCTGATGTAAATTCCCTCTTACATAGTCTTTACCATAACAGAAGTCCCCATGGGTAGATTTCCCCTGTATTCCAGTTAAGGTCCAAATACTAAATAGATGTGCTAACTCCTATTTAGTATTTGGATGTGTTCTGAAGTGTTTGTGTATTCAAATGTAATGTAGTTTTCAGCTTTTTTCATTTATTAGATTATTTTATTACTTTTTTTGGGGAATTAACACTAAGCGCAGAAGTTTTACATACACATTCTTATTAAGGTGTTGATGGGGTTTGGGTTACTTATGGTTTCACAATTCGTTGAAACTAAATTTTAACCTTTGTCCCTTATAAAAAGGGTCCATGGGAGCCAATAATCTAAACGAATAGACAAGTAAGTCCCCTCACAATAAAGCGGTGGGTTATCAGCAGCCATATTGGCAGTGTGTGTTGAAACTGGTAGGGAAAATCTGTGTAGGGAGTGTGACTTTGCTAGACAGTGCACTGTGGTTAACTTCATTCCCTTGCGTACCCCCCTCCCCCCATGTTTCATAGACCTAACCTTCTTAGGACTCTTTTTCTTTCTGTATCACCTCTCTGCTATTTCTTTGCAGATTTTTCTTTTCTTATGTGGTTAGTGTCTTTTTTAATTAATTTAACATTTGTTGATTTTATTTTCTGCTAAAATAAAAAAAAAAAACAACATAGTATGCCTGTGTCTTTTTTTTTTTTTTAACAGTGTGTATGTGTGTGTGTGTGTATATATATATATATATATATATATATATATATATATATATATATATATATATTATACAGTATGTAGCCAAGTCCCCGGCCTCTCCAGGCCTAATGACAACATCCAGAGTTAGGGACAGCTGACATTCTTCTATGTAGAGTGGGTTACGAGGCATGTTGCGTGCAATGCAAGGTAGATTAATGGGTGCCACACACTTCTTGAATGCAAAGAGATTTATTGTCTCTTAAACAGAACTGTGGGAGAGAGGGTTAGGGCCAGGACACCCTTTAGCAGTTGCAATGTTAATTGTCAGACTCCAAGATCTCTACAGGTAGACAGCCATGCAGGGAAAGGCATCCAGCAAGACACCACATCTGCAACAGTCTTGTAACAGTTTCTAACACAAGTTGTAACAAACTCCTTTACTTCCTCTACAATCTCCTCTTGTAGATATTCACTCAACTGAGCTCCCAATCTCTCTCACTAGACTTGCTGATCCACTGCCACTGGATCCCCTGAGCTCTTTCAATCTTCTCACACAGTATCTTCCTCAAGCGTCACCCCCCTTGCATGGTCACTAGCTTGGCACTCACAGATACTCCTCAAGCATCACCCCATTGGCTTGCTCAGTCCCTGGCTTGACACACAATACTGCTCTGCAAGCGTCACCTCCACTGGCTGGGTCCCTGGCTTGGCGTCCGCTGAAGTTTCCAATTCTTCACCCTCCCCAGTTGGTGAGAACACTGCTCTGGTACTTGCTCCAGCTACTCACAGTGGTCTCCAGTAACAAGGTGGATAGTCCCTTAGTGGTGACAACTTCCCCTCCAACCATGGCAGAACCGTCCCTTCTGATTGGACTGCAAGCCGCAGTCCCAATCCTACACTGCTCTCTTGCTTCTGGATAGGCCCCTCAGACAGCCTAGCAGCCAGATATCCCTGGGATAAGCCTCAGTTCTCTGGCATAGCAGCCCGGGGCAGTACAATACACACCCACCCAGACAGCCGTCCAGGTGGCACAGAACCCTGATCACCCAATTCCACCCAAATAGATAGGTTGTCCCAGCAGGCCAAGGGACTCAAAAAAATCCATGCCCATTGGCTGATATACCCCATATACTCCTAGTTGTGAACTCCACAAATCTGGCCTTTCTGGAAGGGTGGCAAGAAAAAAGCCATTGTTGAAAAAAAGCCATGAGTAGGGATGAGCCGAACACCCCCCGGTTCGGTTCGCACCAGAACTTTCGAACGGACCCCAAATTCGTACGAACTTTAGAACCCCATTGAAGTCTATAGGACTCGAACGTTCGAAATTAAAAGTGCTAATTTTAACGGCTAATATGCAAGATACTGTCCTAAAAATGGTTTGGGGACCTGGCTCCTGCCCCAGGGGACATGGGTCAATGCAAAAAAAAGTTTTAAAAACGGACGTTTTGGCGGGAGCACTGATTTTAATGACGATTAATGTGAAAAAAAAAGTGAAATATTCCTTTAAATATGGTGCCTGGGGGGTGTCTGTAGTATGCCTGTGAAGTGCCACGTGTTTCCCGTGTTTAGAACAGTCCCTGCACAAAATGACATTAAACGGAAATAACACCATTTAAAACTGCTTGCGGTTTTAATGTTATATCTGGTTCCTGCAATATGGTTGAAAATCATTGAGAAAAATGGCATGGGTAGCCCTCCCTGCCCATTACCAGCCTATTTGGGTCTTGTACGCATATTAAGGGGAACCCTGTACCCATATTAAAAAAAGGAAATGCGTGTGGCCCCCAGGCCCTATATACTCAGAACAGCAGTATACAGGCGGTGCAAACAAGACAGGGACTGTGTAGGTTTGTTGTGTTAAGTTGAATCTGTTTGTAATTTTCAACTGGTACATTTTTAAAGTGTAGCTCCAGTCAAAAAAACTATCTTTAAGCTTTTTGGAAAACATAGGGAAGGGTTATCACCCCTGTATAATTTGTTTTGTCGTCCATCTTTTTTCATCTCACTTGCTGTTGTCTCCTTCCGTTTGCAAGTAGGAGATGTTTGTAAGTTGGATGTTTGAAAGTAGGGGCCTGCCCTATATGCTCTGCAGAAATGGCGGAACAAGGTGTTGGTTTTGCCACAACATTGTAAGCCCTCAAAGTGATTCTTGGTGGGCGCTGGAGCGCCCTGCTGTGAACGATTATATCAAGAATTGTAATTTTATGCCATTGTTGAACAGTGGTAGAAAAATTGACCTTTGATGGTTGTGGTGCTGGTGCCACAACACTATAAGTCCTCACCGTTACTCTGGGTGGGCACAGGAAGGGGCCCTCCTGTGAAATATTATATCAAGAATTGTAATTACATGTCCCTGTTAAACAGGGGCAGAAAAATTGGGCCTTAGGCACTGGTGCTGGTGCCATCACACTGCAACCTCTTCCATATACTCTAGTTTTATTGCAGGAATTAGCCCTGCTGCAAAGCATTGCATCAAAAATTGTAATTAAACGCCCCTGTTAAACAGGGGCAGAAAAATTGGGCCTTAGGCACTGGTGCTGGTGCCACCACACTGCAACCTCTGCCATATACTCTTGTTTTATTGCAGGAATTAGCCCTGCTGCAAAGCATTGCATCAAAAATTGTAATTAAACGCCCCTGTTAAACAGGGGCAGAAAAATTGGGCCTTAGGCACTGGTGCTGGTGCCACCACACTGCAACCTCTCCCATATACTCTTGTTTGATTGCAGGAATTAGCCCTGCTGCAAAGCATTGCATCAAAAATTGTACTTAAACGCCCCTGTTAAACAGGGGCAGAAAAATTGGGCCTTAGGCATCACCCAGAACCAGAAATGTTCTTCCAACATATCAGCGGAGGAGAAGAGGATAGACAATCAACATAACAGGACAGTCACTCAGCATCAGCATAGGCAGTCTTGAAGGGATGTGATATTTCAAAAAAAATTATTCGGTTACATCAGCTTCAGGTGCTTGGTAGCTGTGGGTGATCCAAGACTGATTCATCTTGATGAAGGTCAGTCGATCAACTGATTCGGTGGACAGGCGCACCCTGTGATCGGTAACAAAGCCACCAGCAGCACTGAAGGTGCGTTCCGAAAGAACGCTGGATGCAGGACAGGCCAGTAGCTCAATTGCATACTGTGCAAGCTCTGGCCAGTGATCCATCCTCAAGACCCAGTAAGCCAGAGGATTTTCAGTGGAAAAGGTGTCCAAGTCTGACCTTGCCCCTAGGTATTCCTGCACCATGTAAATCAGACGCTGGCGATGGGTGCTGGAACCGATTATACCTTGGGGCTGCGGACTAAAAAATTGTCTGAAAGCATCAGTCAGACGGCCACCTTCTCCACCGCTCCTTCTGACCGATGCCTCAGCAACACGTTGTCCAGGACCAGGAGTTTGTAACCTCCCAGTCTCTGGGAACGCGTTGCACAGACCTTTCTACAAGGCCTCCCGGAGATGTATCATCCTCTGCTCCCTCTGCGATGGCAAGATAAGGTCGGCAACCTTACCCTTGTACCGTGGATCAAAGTGAGTGGCCAGCCAGTAATGGTCCCTCTCCTTGATCCGAAGAATACGAGGATCCTTCCGCAGGCTTTGCAGGATCAGGGAGGCCATGCAGCGTAGGTTAGCTGAGGCATTCGGTCCGGAGTCCTCTGGGTCACTAAGGACAACATGATCCGCAGCTACCTCCTCCCAGCCACGTACAAGTCCACGTGTTTCTTAGGACTGTAAATCATCCCTACAAGACTGCTGCTGCTGCTGATGCTGAGTGCCAGCCTCCACCTCCATGCTGACACAATCCTCCTCCTCCTCCTCTTCCTCCTCCTCATCCTCTTCCTGTGTGATGGGTGGCACAGCAGGAACACTGTCTGGATAAAGGGGGCCTTAAGAGGCAAGGAAGTCCTCCTCTTCCTGCCTCTGTTCTGCCTCAAGTGCCCTGTCCATTATTCCACGCAGCGTATGCTCCAAGAGGTGGACAAGAGGTACAGTGTCACTGATGCATGCACTGTCACTGCTCACCATCCTTGTGGCCTCCTCAAACGGTGACAGGACAGTGCATGCATCCCTGATCCTGCCCCACTGGCGTGGTGAGAAAAAACCGAGCTCCCCTGACCCTGTCCTGGTGCCGTAGTCGCACAGGTACTCATTGATGGCCCTCTGCTGCGTGTGCAGCCACTGCAGCATGGCCAACGTTGAGTTCCACCTGGTGGGCACGTCACATATAAGGCGGTTCTTGGGCAGGTTCAACTCCTTTTGGAGCTCAGCCAGCCGAGCACAGGCATTAAATGATCGGCGGAAATGCACACAGACTTTCCTGGCCTGCTTCAGGACATCCTGTAAGCCGGGGTACCTGCCCAAGAACCGCTGCACCACCAGGTTAAGGACGTGAGCTACACAGGGCACATGGGTCAGTTGTCCCTGTTGGAGGGCGGAGAGGAGGTTGGTGCCATTGTCACAAACCACCATTCCTGGCTTAAGCTGGCGTGGCGTCAACCACCTCTCGGCCTGCCCCTGCAGAGCTGACAAAACATCCGCCCCAGTGTGGCTCCTGTCCCCCAAACAAACCAGCGCAAGCACGGCATGGCATTGTTTTGCCTGCGTACTTGCGTAGCCCCTGGAACGCCTACGAAGCACCGCTGGTTCTGAGGACAGAGCACTGGAAGAGGCCATGGAGGAAGAAGAAGAGGAGGGGGTGGAGGAGAGAGGTGTGTCACAACCAATAGTAGCATTTTGGAGGCGTGGTGGCGGAACAACCTCCAACACTACTGCACCTTGTCCTGCATCCTTCCCAGCTGCCGGAAGAGTGACCCAATGGGCCGTGAAAGACAGGTAACATCCCTGTCCATGCCTGCTGGACCATGAGTCAGCGGTAATATGCACCTTACCGCTGACCGCCCTGTCCAGCGAGGCAAGGACATTGCCTTCCACATGCCGGTAGAGAGCCGGAATCGCCTTCCGTGAGAAAAAGTGGCGTTTGGGGACCTGCCACTGAGGAACCGCACATTGTACAAACTCACGGAAGGGGGCCGAGTCTACCAACTGAAAAGGCAGCAGTTGAAGTGCTAGCAATTTAGCCAAGCTAGCATTCAACCGCTGGGCATGTGGATGGCTGGGAGTGAACTTCTTTCGCCGGTCCAGCAGCTGGGGCAGGGACATTTGCCTGCTATAATCGGACGTGGGTGTACCGCTAGCAGAGTTCCCGGAAGCACTTGGCTGTAACACACCTAATTCTACACCTTCATTCCTCTCAGAGCAGGTTTCAGAGAGGACTGAAGGTCTAGTGGGGTTGGAGATGCCAGCTGATGAGGAGCAAGGAGAGGTCCGCTTTGTTCTTTGGTGTGGGTCTTTGAGGTACGCTTGCCAACAAGCTGCATGGCAGGTCAACATATGTCTGGTCAAGCATGTGGTGCCCAAGCGGCTGATGTTTTGGCCACGCGAGATACGCTTGAGACATATGTTGCAAATAGCAGCGGTGCGATCTGATGCACTCGTCTCAAAAAAGGCCCACACCAAAGAACTTTTAGAATAACGCGCAGAGGCAGCGCCCTGCACAGGCGGAGCTCTGCGGTGTGATTCAGTCGGTGTGCTGCCCCTAAGCTGGCCCCCGGAGGGCATCCTGCCTCGTTGGACATGTGCCTCCTCCTCCTCCTCCTCTCTCCTTCCAGGCACCCACGTGGAGTCAGTGCCCTCATCATCCCCTCCCTCTTCATCGCTGTAGCAAACCTGGCAGTATGCTGCAGCTTGTGGAACATGACTGCCAGATTGCTGTCCTTCTTGAGCATCCCCTCTCTCTGCGCTCACGCTACTGCCTTCCTCTAGCTGAGTGTCATCATCAGAGCCCACAAAACACTGGGCATCCTCCTGGAGCATGTACCCAACACTGTGCTCAAAGAGTTCAGGAGACTCCTCAGGAGGACGTGGTGGGTCTAGGGAAGGAGTCACTGATGATGACATTGAGAGGAGGGAAGACGATGCGTTGGCAGCTGCTTTGCTAGTACCCTGAGACTGGGTGAGAGAGGATGAGGAGGATGAAGAGGGCTTGGTCATCCACTCTACTAAGTCATTGGCATGTTGCGATTCAACATGTCCAGCTGCCGAAAAGAAGGACAAGCGTGTCCCATGGCCACGTGCTGATGACAATGCACCGCGTCCACAACCAGCACTGTTGTCTCTAGACACAGAGCCTGCTTTCCCTCTTTTATCGGCTCACGCCTGTCTGCCTCTCCTTGCTGGCCTTCCAGACATGGTAATGGCCTGAAGCGAGTTGGGTAAAACAGCAGTGTAATGGAGTCACACAACACCCACTAAGCCCTGCAGATGGCTCTATTAGAGAACAGCAATAAACGGTAGATACAGGTGTATATTGTGCTGGAGTCACACAACATCCACTAATTCCTGCAGATGCCTTTATTATAGAACACCAGAGATAAAGGGGTATACTGTAATTGAGTCACACAACACCCACTAAGCCCTGCAGATGGCTCTATTAGAGAACAGCAATAAAGGGTAGATACAGGTGTATATTGTGCTGGAGGCACAAAAAACCCACTAACTCCTGCAGATGCCTTTTTTATAGAACACCAGAGATAAAGGGGTATATACAGATGTATACTGTGCTGTGCTGGAGGCACACACAACTTCCAATAACTCCTGCAGATGGCAAGTGGGCTCAAATAGAGAAGAGCTATGTAGGTGGATATAGCGGTGTGTACTGGGTACAGAGCACGCAGACAGCACGCACAAGCTCCTAACACTACTGACTGCAAGCTCTATTATAAAAGATAGATCACTAGCTATATAGGTGAGGTGAATATAGCGGTGTATACTGTGGTCAGGGCACACAGACAACAACCACTACACAACAGCAAGATCGAAAATCGGCCGAAAACGATCGGTGTGTACTGTGTTGAAGGTACACAGAACACCCACTAACTGCTTCAGATGCCAACACACTACACTAGGCCGCCGCGCTGGCGGCCTTATATAGTGTGGGGCATGTACTACACAGCCTGAGCTATGATTGGCCACAGGCATCCTGCCTGTGGCCAATCATGGCTCTCTCCAGTATCGTCTGGGATCCTATGATTTCCAATGAATCATAATCAATTTCCTTTCCTGGAATGGCCTCTTTAGTGTTTACCTCCCAATCATATTCTTCCAGTACACCCAACAGACAAGCTCTTGGGTCCAGAGGAAGAGAAACTTTAAATACAGAGTTGACTGTGGCCACCATTCCAACCCGGTAGGGGTGCAGTTTGGGGCATCGCTACAAGAGGTGAATGAGGTCCCGTGATCACATTTGCAAAGTGTGCATGTGTACTCAGATTGCAATTTCATCAGCTGAAGCTTATGAGGAGTATAATATATCTGCAGTACAGACATACCCCACTTTTAAGTACACAATGGGGTTTATTTAGTAAAGCTAGAAAGTGCAAAATCAGGCTCACTTCTGCATAGAAACCAATAAGTTTCCAGGTTTTATTACCAAAGCTTAATTAAACAAGCTGGGGTTAGAAGCTCACTTGTTTCTATGCAGAAGTGAGCCTAATTTTGCACTTTCCAGCTTTAGTTAATAAACCCCATTGTGTACTTAAAAGTGGGGTATGCCTGTAAGTCTTTGCGTTACATTCAATAAGCATGTACCCACCGCTGGGAATATCTTGTCCCATTACTCCTCGTCCAACTGACAATTTTTGCATTCCCACTTATCCCGCGCTCTCAAGGAATGCTGCTTCAAATAAAGTCCCAGGCTGGTCCCTTAGTACACACACCTGAACTGATTATGCAGGAATTAGCTAGTTTTTATGAATCACTTTGCCTTCTTGGAACCTCTTATGCCCTTTCAAGGAGGACCTTGAAACTTGCCTACAAAAAGTATCTTTCCCTGAACTCACGGCGGGCCAGGGGGAGGGGGGCATTGGATGCTCCACTTGCCCTTGAGAAACTTCAGGAAGCAGTTGGCTTCTTCCCAAACTGTAAAGTGCCTGGGGAGGATGGGATCCCCATAGAAATATTTAAACAATATTCTGAAGCATTGCTACCAAGTTTGATAAAAGTTTTCAATATGTCCCTGGAACAGGGACCCCTCTGCCCCCTCTATGTCAAAAGCAAATATTGTTTTCCTTCTTAAGCCAGGAAAAGACCCTGTCAATCCAGGCTCATATTGACCTATCTCGTTGCTGCAAAGTGACATAAAGATCTTGGCAAAGGTGTTAGCAATTTGGCTGAATGGAGTTATAATGCCTATTGTGCATTCTGACCAAGCCGGCTTCATACCAAATAAATACACTGCCATTAACTTGTGATATTGTTTTACTTCTTAAGCCAGGAAAAGATGCTGTCAATCCAGGCTCATATCGACCTATCTCGTTGCTGCAAAGTGACGTAAAGATCTTGGCAAATGTGTTAGCAATTTTAGCTGAATGGCGTTCTAACATCTATTGTGCATTCTGACCAGGCCGGCTTCATACCAAATAAATCCACTGCCATTAACTTGCGATGGATGTTCCTAAATATACAGTCCTCAGCTGATAATGTTAGTTGTAGGGCATTGTTATCATTAGATTGGAACTATTGGAACTATTTATGGGCGGTGTTGGCGAAGTTTGTGTTTGGGCGTGACTATTTATCTTGGGTGCACCTTCTTTATAGTCAACCGCAGGCCGCTGTTAGGGCCTTTGGTACTTTGTCCCATACTGGCATAACATTGGCATAACATTGTGAAATAAAGCCCTTAGATGAGTCATCATCCCTAATGAAACTAAATACAGGAGTCGGGGGCAGATGCCACTCCGAGGACTTACTCTGCGCTCAAACCACATGCTGGATCTGTAGGTAGTAGAAATGCATCGATGATGGCAATTTGTACTCAGCTTGTAGGGCAGAAATTGTCCAGAGCACCCCATTATGAAGTATTTGCTTAAGATGTGTAACCCCATATTCTGTCCAATTAGCTTCGGACTGTATTTTGGCCAGCTCTATATAGGTGCCATTCAGCCAAATAGGACTGAATTCAGTATATCCATCTGCCTTCTGGAGATATTTGGTTTTGTTCCAAACCTTCTGAATGAGACTATATGTTCTATATGCCCTCCAGGGCCAATTGAATAGGGCCTCTGCCAATGGTGAGTAGCATCACTGCCTGGGAAGAAATACACGTCTCACTCCCTGCCTTCCCGTCTACATGTAGAGTGCCAATGATGTGCTGTGCTGCCAGGTAATAAAACCATGGGTCAAGCAAAGCTAACCCACCATCATCTTTGGGCCATTGGAGATGCTCTAGTTTGATTCTTGGGGGTCTATCCTTCCAAATTAGGGAACGGAAAATAGTATTTACTACTCTAAAATCTTAAAGTGAATAACCACTGCAGCGTTATGGAGAAAGTAAAGAAGTTGCAGCATGAGTATCATCCTGATCAGGTTTACCTTTCCCGCCACCGATAACCGTAGGGCATTCCATGTTTTGATCTTTTCGCTAAACCTTCGGAGGAGAGGGAAAATATTAAAGTGGTTAAAATCCCTTGGACTAGAAGTAGCCTGAATCCTCAAGTATTTAAAAGAGGTAGTAATAGGTATAGGGCATGTAGAGGCAACAGGTTGTGTGGCATTTCCATCCAGCAGCAGTAGGGCAAATTATGACCAGTTTATGTACAGTCTGGGAAAAGCCACTGAATTTGGTAAAAGTAGACATAGCTTCCTGTAAGGAAGCATCAGTATCTCCCAACATAAGCAGGGTGTCATCAGCATACATAGTTACATCGTTACATAGTTAGTAAGGGTGAATAAAGACACTAGTCCATCCAGTTCAACCTGAGTGAATTTCTACAATTGTCCCTATCCTTGTACATTGCACGCTCACATCGGTCCCTACCCTCAGGGAGCCCACAATCCAAGGTCCCCATTCATATACTACGGCCAATTTTGGACATAAACCAATTAGCCTACCTGCATGTCTTTGGAGTAGACATACAGCATCATCATTTTTTTGCAGAGTCCCATAACAGAAGCCCACAATATTAGAGTTGGACCTGTTCCCGAATGTCAAAGGCTCCATAGCCAATGCAAAAAGTAGAGGGGACAATGGACATCCTTAACCACTTCAATACTGGGCACTTAAACACCTTCCTGCCCAGACCAATTTTGAGCTTTCAGCGCTGTCGCACTTTGAATGACAATTGCGCGGTCATGCTACACTGTACCCAAATGAAATTTTTATCATTTTTTTCCCACAAATAGAGCTTTCTTTTGGTGGTATTTGATCACCTCTACGGTTTTTATTTTTTGCGATACAAATAAAAAAATACCGAAAATTTTGAAAAAAATATGTTTTTTTTTGTTTCAGTTTCAAAACTTTGTAAATAAGTACGTTTTCTCCTTCACTGATGGGCACTGATGGGGCTACACTGATGGGCACTGATAAGTCGGCACTGATGGGCACCGATGATGTGGCACCAATGAAGTGGCACTGATGAGGTGGCATTGATGGACACTGATAGGTGGCACTGATAGGCGGCACTGATGTGCGACACGGATGGGTGACATGGATGGGCGACACAGATGGGCACTGATCGGTGGCACAGAATGGCATGGATGGGCGGCACAGATGGGCATGGATAGGCGGCACAGATGGGCATGGATAGGCGGCACAGATGGCCATGGGTGGGCACTGATAGGTGGCATGGATGGGCACTGATAGGCAGCACAGGTGGGCACTGATAGGCAGCACAGGTGGGCACTGATAGGTAGCACAGGTGGGCACTGATAGGCGGCATTGGTGTTATACTGTACTAATGGATGCCAATCAGTGCCAAACAATAATGCATGCCAATCAGTGATGCCCATTGTGGGCACTGATTGGCATCCATTATGGGCACTGATTGGCATCCATTGTGGCACCGACTGGCATCCCTGGTGGTCTAGGGAGGATTACCTTTTGCTGGGCATCCCTGGTTGTCTGGTGGCGTCCCTGGTGGTCCAGTGTGGGCATCCTCGGGGGGGCTGTGCTGATAATCGATCAGCACAGACCCCCCTGTCAGAGGAGCAGCCGATCGGCTCTCCTCTACTCGCGTATGACAGACGCGAGTGAGGAAAAGCCGATCACCGGCTCTTCCTATTTACACTGTGATCAGCCGTGATTGGACACGGCTGATCACGTGGTAAAGAGTCTCCGTCAAACTGACACCCCGCAACAACGATCGCAGCGATGCGCGCCCCCGGGGGCGTGCAGCGGCTCATAATCCTGATCACGTCATATGATGTCCGATCAGGATTATGCAACCACTTTGCCACCGTCAATTGCCTATAGGGCAAGTGGTTAATGCAAAAGTATGGGACAAAGTACCAGTGGCCTGCGGTTGACTATAAAGAAGGTGAACCCAAGATATATAGTTAGGCCCAACCCCAAACTTGGCCAACACCACCCATAAATAGTTCCAGTCTATGCTATCAAATGCCCTGGTGGCATTGAATGATAACAATGCCCCACAATGGCTGCACAGTGGTGTAGTGGTTGGGTGACACAGTGGTGTAGTGGTTAGCACTCTCGCCTAGAAGAAGGGTCGCTGGTTAAAATCCCAACCACAACACTACCTGTCTGGAGTTTGCATGTTCTCCCTGTGCGGTTTTCCTCCGGGTACTCCAGTTTCCTCCCACAATCCAAAGACCTGCAGGTAGGTTAATTGGCTTCTGTCCAAAATTGTCCCTAGTATATGAATAGGGACCTTGGATTGTGGGCTCCTTGAGGGTAGGGACCAATGTGAGTGTGTAATGTACAGGGATAGGGACAATTGTAGACACTTACTCAGGTTGAACTGGATGGACGGGTGTCTTTAGTCAACCTTACTAACTATGAAACCTACATTATCAGCTGAGGACTGTATATTTAAGAACATCCATCGCAAGTTAATGGCAGTGGATTTATTTAGTATGAAGCCGGCTTGGTCAGAAGGCACAGTAGACGTTATAACTCCATTCAGCCAAATTGCTAACACCTTTGCCAATATCTTTACGTCACTTTGCATCATTGAGATAGGTTGATATGAGCCTGGATTGACAGGGTCTTTTCCTGGCTTAAAGCGGCTGATGTGTTTTCTTTTCCTCACCTGCAAAGGAAAAGGCATAATGAGCTAGTATGCACATACTAGCTCATTATGAAATACTTGCATTAGAACTAGGCCCTGACATCTGGCCCGATCCACGCCGAGGGAGCCGACATGTTCCCTCTGCGTTTCTTCCTGGTATCGCGGCTCCGGTGCTGTGCCGCGATATCGTCCCTCCCGCGCATGCTTTGATTTCTTCACGGCAGGGTCCGGGCTTTCAGCCGAGAATCCCCTGTGCACATGCGCCACTGCAGTCAGCGGCGCATTGGGAGGGGATTTTTTTTTTTTTACCTACAGGTAAGCCTTAATATAGGCTTTCCTGTAGGTAAAAGTCCCAAAAATGACTATGTAACCGCTTTAAGAAGGAAAACAATATTTGCTTTTGACATAGAGGGGGTCCCGGCTCCAGGGACAGATTGAAAACTTTTATCAAACTTGGTAGCAATGCTTCAGAATACTTTGTTCTTTGGAGCCCAGACAGCTTCTGGGCGTAATATAGCATGTCCCTGGGTGCATCCTTACCTGGGCTCGCTGAGACTTTAGCGATTTAGAGCTTGAGTCTTTTATCTTCTCTACACCTCATGGAATCTCTTCCAGTATTCACGTGGCAGCTCCATCTTGGAAGTTGGGACCCACGGATTCAGATTGTCCTTTATGGGTTATTCCTATAGTGCAGAGGGCCAGCAGGGGTTCCACAGTGAGCACTGTATGATTCTGTGAGGTAACGGTAAGTAGGCTGGGGGAGGATCACTCACTGATCAGCAATGGGAGCTGTGGGAGATGTCTCCTCTCACATGCCGGTCCTGGCAACGCCCCCTGTGAACAGCAATTTTAAAGTCTTCCCACAGATTCTCAATTGGATTTAGGTCTGGACTTTGACAGGGCCATTCTAAGACATAAATATGCTTTGATCTAAACCATGCCATTGTAGCTCTGGCTGTATGTTTAGGGTTGCTGTCCTGCTGGAAGGTGAGTTTCCACCCCAGTCTCAAGTCTTTTGCAAACTCTTTCTTCTAAGATTGCCCTGTATTTGGTTCCATCCATCTTCCCATCAACTCTGACCATCTTCCCTGTCCCTGCTGAAGAAAAGCATCCCCACAATATGATACTGCCACCACCATGTTTCACGGGGGATGGTGTTTTCAGGGTGATGTGCATGTTAGCTTTCCGCCACACATAGCTTTTTGCATTTAGGCCAATATTTTCAATTTTGGTCTCATCTGACCAGAGCATCTTCTTCCATGTGTTTGCTGTGTCCCTCACATGGCTTCTTGCAAACTGCAAATGGGACTTCTTATGGCTTTCTTTCAGCAATGGCTTTCTTCTTGCCACTCTTCCATAAAGGCCAGATTTGGAATGTTTAATGCACAACTAATAGTTCTCCTGTGGACAGATTCTCCCACCTGAGCTGTGGATCTCTGCAGCTCCTCCAGAGTTACCATGGGACTCTTGGCTGCTTCTCTTATTAATGCTTTCCTTGCCCAGCCTGTTAGTTTAGGTGGACGGTCATGTCTTGGTAGGTTTGTAGTTGTGTCCTACTCTTTCCATTTTTGGATGATGGATTGAACCATGCTCCATTAAATGTTCAAAGCTTGGGATATTGTTTTATAACCTAACCCTGCTTTAAACTTCTCCACAACTTTATCACTGATCTGTCTGATGTGTTCCTTGGCCTTCATGAGGCTGTTTGCTCACTATAGTTCTCTAAGAAACCTCTGAGGGCTTTACAGAACAGCTGTATTTATACTGAGGGTGTAAAAATAAGGGGGGAATCCCTCGCGCTATCAAAGTGGACGATGAGTGAGTATGTTTATAGTAAATAATAAATTGCTGCTAGACCTGAAAATATAAAATACATATAAAAATATAATTCCCACTTTAAGTGCACTGTATTTATACTGAGATTAAATTACACACAGGACTCTATTCATGAATTAGGTGACTTCTGAAGGCAATTTGCATAGGTGCTCAACCTGTGGCCCTTCAGCTGCAAGTCCCATCATGCCACTGCCTTTGGGAGTCATGCATTGCAATGGGTCGTGGGACTTGTAGTTCCGCAACAGCTGGAGGGCCACAGGTTGAGCACCCATGCATTAGAGTTTAGTTAGGGTATCAGAGTAAAGGGGGCTGAATACAAATGCATGCCACACTTTTCATATATTTATTTGTAAAAAAAACTTTGAAAACCATTTATCATTTTCCTACATACTACACAATTATGTGCCACTTTGTGTTGGTCTATAACAGGGATCTGCAATTAGTGGACCTCCAGCTGTTGCAAAACTACAAGTCCCATCATGCCTCTGCCTCCGGGTGTCATGCTTGTGGCTGTCGGAGTCTTGCTATGCCTCATGGGATTTGTAGTTCTGCAACAGCTGGAGGTCCGCTAATTGCATATCCCTGGTCTATAACATAAAATCCCAATAAAATACATTTACTTTTTTTCTGCACTAAACCTTTCATTTAATCATAAGTGATTGCCTTTGTTACATTGAAAAGTCAGTATAATAGAAAGGTTGTGTTAAGCACTAGCCAATTTAATTAATTATTTAATGCACTTTGTGGTCTGTACTGTATAAGGGGGGTTTGACTGGGGTATCCTTTGTTTTAATACATTGTGCTACAATCTGTCCCTCTTTCCCATCTTAGAATGTTGAGAGGTATGTGGACAGACTGGAGATGACCCCCAGTCAGGTTTTACTGTTGTCTAGGGCTATGTTTTAGAGATTTTGCCTTACTTACTATCTCAAGGACAACAATTTCAACAGACAAGGAAGTAAATGAAACTTCCCAAAGGAAACACAGTCAGAAAAAATCATGTTAAAGGAGAAGTTGGAGTTTCTAAAAGATAAACCCCTATACTCTATCCTGTAGCATTGCTGTAATGCTGCAGCTGTTCCACGTCTGATCCAAGAACTGAACTGAGTGATCACATGCTTGCTGATTCCTCAGTTCTCAGTCTGCTTGTAGCATAGAGTCTGTCACTGCTCTCTGCTCTGCCTCTCCAACGGTCATTCGAGTGCCTGGCTGGAGAGGGGGTGGGTGCAGCTGGTTTCGGCTCTCAGCCATGTACTAAGAGCCAGAGGCGTACTAAGTGGGGGGGCGGGGGGGCGTGCCGCCCCGGGTGCCACACACTGGGGGGGGTGTCAGGCCAGCCCCCCCCTCCGCAACTGAAGTGTCAGACAGCCGTGCCTCGGGTTCGCAGCCCATACAGAGAGAGCCCGAGGCACTGGCAGTGGGCGGCATTGCAGGGGGGGGGGGGTGGGAGCAGCACCCGAATAGAGTGACATCTGCCGGTTCAGTGATCCGGGACCCGGCTCCCCTTCTCTCAGTGGTCGCGTCGCGCTGCCGTTCTGATCAGTCTCGGGCAGTGGCTGTCACTCACAGCCGAGCAGAGTGAAGCCGCCTCCCCCTCCTCTATGCACAGCACTGTGTAGACAAGGAGGGGGAGGCGGCTTCACTCTGCTCGGCTGTGAGTGACAGCCGCTGCCCGAGACTGATTACAACGGCGCGACGTGAGTCACGTGACCACAGAGAGAAGGGGATTATTGCTCCGGGTCCCGGATCATTGAGCCGACAGGTGACACTCCACTCGGGTGCTGCTCGCACCTCCACCCTGCAATGCCGCTGCCTTGGGCTCCAGGTACACTATGAGTCCTTAGGGGAGGCTGTGCACTGTAGGGGGGTTCTTTACTGTGGTGGGTCCTGCACTGTAGGGGGGTCTGCACTGTAGGGGGTCCTGCACTGTAGGGGGTCCTGCACTGTAGGGGGGTCCTGCACTGTAGAAGGAGTCCTGCACTGTAGGGGGGGTCCTGCACTTTAGGGGGGTCCTGCACTGTAGGGGGGGGTCCTGTACTGTAGAAGGGGTCCTGTACTGTAGAAGGGGTCCTGCACTGTAGGGGGGTTAATTACTGTGGTGGGTCCTGCACTGTAGGGGGGGTCCTGCACTGTAGGGGGGGTCTGCACTGTAGGGGGGGTCCTGCACTGTAGGGGGGGTCCTGCACTGTAGAGGGGGTCCTGCACTGTAGAAGGGGTCCTGCACTGTAGGGGGGTCCTGCACTGTAGGGAGGTCCTGCACTGTAGAAGGGGTCCTGCACTGTAGGGGGGTCCTGCACTGTAGGGGGTCCTGCACTGTAGGGGGGGTCCTGCACTGTAGGGGGGGTCCTGCACTGTAGGGGGGGTCCTGCACTGTAGAAGGGGTCCTGCACTGTAGGGGGGTCCTGCACTGTAGGGGGGTCCTGCACTGTAGAAGGGGTCCTGCACTGTAGAATGGGTCCTGCACTGTAGAAGGGTTCCTGCACTGTAGGGGGGTCCTGCACTGTAGAAGGGGTCCTGCACTGTAGAAGGGGTCCTGCACTGTAGGGGGGGATCTGTACTGTAGGGGAAGATTCGGCACTGTAGGAGGATTCTGTACTGTAGGGGAGTCTGTACTGTAGGGGGGTGGGTCTGTACTGTAGGAGGGTCTGCACTGTAGGGGGGGGGGTCTGCGCTATAGGGTGGAGGGGTCTGTACTGTAGGAGGGTCTGCACTGTAGGGGAGGATTCTGTACTGTAGGGGGGTCTACATGGTAGGGAGGGGGGTCTGCACTGTAGGGGATCTGTGTAACATGCAGAGGGTCCAGAGCTGTGAGGGGCTGTGTAATGTAAAGGGGTGCAGAGGTGCAGGGTGCTGTGTAATGTAAAGGAGTCCAGAGGTTCAGGGTGCTGTGTAATGTAAAGGGATCCATAGGTACAAGGGCTGTGTAATGTAAAGGGGTCAGGAGGTTCAGGGTGCTATGTTATGTAAAGGGGTCCAGAGGTACAAGAGCTGTGTAATGTAAAGGGGTCCAGAGGTGCAGGCTGCTGTGTAATGTAAAGAGGTCCTTAGGCGCAAGGTCCTGTGTAATGTAAAGGGGTCCAGGGGTGCAGGGTGCTTTGTAATTTAAAGGGGTCCAGAGGTGCAGTTGTGGAGAGGGGGGGGTACACAGTAGTGACAAAAAGATATTGAAGGATGCAGAGGTATGCAGGGGTGTTTTTACATTTTTACATTTTATGGTGGGGGGGGGTGCCCGATATAGGATCCGCCCCGGGTGCCAAATGCTCTAGGTACGCCCCTGCTAAGAGCTGAAGCCAGCTGTCAATCCAGCAGCAGGATAGATCCCTTTTGGCTAAGATCACGTGTAGTATCTGTTCTTATAAGCTGCCAAAGGAGGCACTGTGCTACCCCTACAGAGAGGGGAGGGCTAGTGGTTCCAATGGTGTAATTTGCACCTGGAAGGACGGTTTCAGTAGGGTTTACAACGTGCTGCCCGACAGATACTGGGGGCCGATGCATGTTGGAGTCTGAGCTGTCCGGAAGGGTGCCCTTGGTGAGGATGGGTGCTGCTATTGGCCTGACCCAGAGGGTCGGGTACCTGGCCTTCTGGCCTGGATTGGGGTAGTTCTAGCCCCGGACAATTTTTTGGGAGGGAACACAGGCTGCTCTCTAGCTGCGAGAGAGGAGTGGTTAGTACTTCCCAAATGTAATTAGGTAGGAGGGATGGGAGCGGAGTGATGGTGGCAAAGGACTCTCACCAAGCTCTCTGAACTTCATGCCTGCCTGCCTGCCTACGGTGGGGGCTGCTGTGGTCTGGGCTGTTGGTCAGGGCGGTCTTAAAAGTCTATGGAGTATGTGCCCCTGGAGTGGCAGTCCAGGGGTGCCATAAAATCACTGAGAGGGTCACTTAGATTTTGGGCACCAAGGTCACTGCACCATAACACGCTTTTTTAGGACCTGCCTCTTGGGCCGGGCCTTTTGGCTGGGACCAGAGGAATTTTTTATTCCTGGCTGGAGGGCCTGGTCATTGTGTTACACAATGGCCACCTTTTTCACTCTCCTCTCCACTTATTCCTCCCCCACTTTATTTAATTTATTACCTTTGTTTTATTTGTTTGTCATTTTTGTTGTGTTTGTCACTTGCACGTGTGTGATGAGTAGGGTCACAGGTCCTCGGGCCTGTCCTAAAAGTCTGGGGAGAGGGTGGACATGGCCTTCTGGCTTAGTTCGCCCTCTCTCTTCTGGAGTCTCCCTTTGGGGGAGCCCTACCTAGTACTTGGGTGGGTCTGTTTTGGCAGACCTTCCAAAGAAAGGGGTCTGTCTGGTTTTGGTCAGACAATGTTTTAAGTACCCTTGTCCCTGTCAAGAGCCTAACTCCCTGGGGGATTCAGGGCAAGGCCATCTGATTACAGAGGGCTTGTGTACCCGTTGCACTTTTTTGTGTATCACTCCCTATGTGTGTGCACATTTTTTTGGCACCGGGTGAAGTTTTTGAGTGTGTTTTGCACGCCACAGGCTTTCAAAAAAGCAGGATAGATCCCTACAATATTGTCAGAATACTTCCAGAACCTCGAGTGACTCTGCCAAGTCAGCTGTCAGCTGATTCTGGATCACAAGAGAACAAAAAGTAAGTGCACCACAGAAGTATGACCAAAACAGCTTTGGCTACACACTTTTAAATCTGGAAATGCTACAACCCCTGACAGCTTTGATGGCCTCATGCACACTGGATGTTTTTATAGCTGCTCCTAGGGGCATCAGTTTTTTTTTCAGCCTCTAAACTCCCCTGAATGTTATCCTACGTGTCCATGCACACATAGGCTTTTAGCAGTGTTTAGGGGCAAGGGCTTTCAGAGGCAGGAAAAACCCCACTGCCAGTGTGTCTAGGAAGTGCTTGAGGATTTATTCATTTCAATGGCCAGAATAAATTATTTATTCTGGCCAATGAAATGAATTAGTGCCCAAGAGCTTGACCCCTTTAAAAGCTCCTAAAACCTTGTAAAAGTTTTAGATACTTTAACAAACATCAGGCATTTTTTCTTCAAAAAACACTGCATGCTGCTTCTAGAGAGGTTAAATAAATGTCCTTTGCGCATGTTGTCTGTTTTCCTGTTATGGATTTTCCCTCACTTTTCTTGGTAAAATGTTGTCCCCACTATAGTAAAAGGAAAGCTCTCCAACAAAGCCCCAGATAATAATATAACCCAGCAGGGGTTCCTTCCTTACTCTATCTAAAACAAAAAAAAAGGAAACGTTTTGGTTATTGGTACACTATCATTTAATTTTAGGAAGTGCAATGCAAAGGATTCATATACTTGAATAATGGCTGCTCTATTTATTCTAAATGATTTTATGGGGTGTGCTGTGTACGTTATGTGCAGATGTGTGGTGTGCGACTCGCTTCCGCCCACAACACTTCTTCTGTTTGCACTACCTCCATCGTGAGATGATTGTAATAGGAGCACAGGAAGGGACCACGGCTGCTCTTTAAGAACTTATTATCAGGGCAAATTTCAAATTAAAAAACAAAGAACATATTCAGTAGATTTCTCCAATGCATTTCCCCGTTTTTTTTTTCATTTAAAAATGCTGAAAAAGTACTGAAAAATACCTGCTAATCTGCCTTAAATATAGTGTACTTCTAACTTCCTGTTTGAACTGACAAGACAGTTCCTTTTCTATACTGAAATCCCAGCCTACATTGCTAACCTTGCCATTTCCCCTCTGACAATAAATGCAAGGGACACTTTTTCTTCTGACCATAAATTTAAGGGGTATTTCTCTGTTATGCAATCCAAAGAACCATTTCTCATCCGAGCAACAAAGCTTCAGCGCTTCTTCTAGGTGACATTTTATTGACTGAAGGAGGGGGCGTTATTCTCCGAACCGACCAATGTAAAGGGCATTTCTCCTCTCATCATCAATGTAATTCTGTCCAAAATTAATTGGCTCCTGTCCAAAATTGGCCCTAGTATATGAATGGGGACCTTGGATTGTGGGCTCCTTGAGGGTAGGGACCGATGTGAGTGTGTAATGTACAGGGATAGGGACAATTGTAGACACTCACTCAGGATGGACTGGATGGACTGGTGTCTTTATTAAACCTTACTAACTATGTAAGGGGGCATTTCTCCTCTCATCATCAATGTAAGGCAGGCGTCTAAAACTGGCAGCCCTCCAGCTGCTGCAGAACTACAAGTCCCTTGAGGAATTGCAAGGCTGACAGTTACAAGCATGACTCCCACAGGCAGAGGCATGATGGGACTTGTAGTTCCACAAAAGCTAGAGGGCCATGAGTTTGAGGCCCCAGATGCAAGGGGACATTTCTCCTCTCATCATCAATGTAAGGGGGCATTTCTTCTTTGGCTATAAATGCAAGAGGGTATTTCTTTTCTGACTGTGAATGTAAGGGGACATTTCTCCTCTGATCACCAATGTAAGGGGGTATTTCTCTAATGTTTATTAATTTAAAATGGCATTTTCCCATGGCCATTCATAAAAAGGGGTATTTCTCCTTTGATCATCGATATAAAAGGAGGTATTTCTCCACTGACCAATAATTTAGGTGGATAAAAAAGGAAAATTGCACATAGAGGACAGGTAAGCAGCCAACCCGCCACTGGATGTACAGTACAAAACAAAATAAAACAAAAATGTGGCACTAAAGTGAACACGTAAGCAACATGTGAATCAAAAAAGTTGCAAAAAAGAGAATAAAAAATTTGAAGTGGGTCAAACAGGCAGTCTTGAGGGAATAATTTCAATCAGGATCCTACACCACTGGAACAATGGTAAGGATTACACCCAATGATAGACTGGGTATATCGGGCATCCAAAATTTGGCAAAGCATGCGACGAATCACATCATGTTTATGCATGAAAAAGATCATTTGCACATAGCGTGATACTGTATAACATTTAATAGTAAAAAAAAGGGGTTTACACTTCCAGCAAATACAACAAAACAAGTAAACAGCAGTAAGATTCACTCTGAGCTGACAATCAAACAGCACAGCCTCAGAATGCTGTTCTGACGCCACCAGGAAATGTACAGCATGCTTGAGGCTGTGCTGATTGATTGTCAGTTCAGAGTGAGGCTCGAGCCGCATCGTGCTGTTTACTTCCTTTGGATTTTTTCCGACGGATTTTGGCACAAACTTGTCTTGCATACAGACAGTCGCACAAAGTTCTAGGAAAATCTCATCGTTCAGAACGAGGTGATGTAAACCACATACGACGGGACTATAAAGAGGGTAGTAGCCAATAGCTTTCGTCACGTAATTTATTCTGAGCATGTGTAGCACTTTGTCGGAATTGTCTGCACACAATCGGAATTTGTTGTCAGAAAAATTTAGATCCGGCTCTCAAACTTTGTGTGTCGGAAATTCAGACGGAAAAAGAGACACATGATTGGATTTTCCGACAACACGATCCGATCACAAATTTTCCATTGGAAAGTCCAACCGTGTGTACAGGGCAATACAATATCACACTAGGTGCGGATTATCTCTTTTTCAACACATGATGTGATTCATCGCATGCTTTGGAGCCCAATTTTGGATGCCTGATATACCCAGTCTATCATCGGGTGGAATCCTTCTTACCATTGTTCCAGTGGTGTGAGATCCTGATTGAGGTTATTCCCTGGTACGTGTGTCCACCAAATCTAGTAAGCATGAATACTTTACCACTTTGATTGTACCTTCAAGATCCATCTTGGACTACACAAGAAAGACTTCTCACATTTATTTTCACACCTATTTTGGTTTTAAATGGACTTTCCTTAGATGTTTTTATTTTCAATATGAAATCATTTCATGTTTTGTTTGTGGTTATATTCATTCATTTCAGGGTGGAGCTAGTACAAGACGTCACAGCACACCACGTTGCAGTCAGTTGGCGCGAGCTGCAGCTGTCTCTTTCTTTTAAAGAAGTATCTGTTCATCTGTGGTGCGCATTTGTATTGGAAGTTTTTAATAAAGGAATTTTTTACATCTATCTACTGCACTATGGAAGTCCTTGCCCCCCCAAACGGAAGTGCCACAGAGTGCTATGGAAGACCTGACTTATCAGTGGAGGAGAGGATCGGATGGATGGATGGATGTCTGAAGGTGCCATCCCTGCTTGAGTGATCCCTCCTATCTGTGCTGGTTTGATCTCCGTAACAGAAATCCTACATTTTCGGTAAGCGGTCATCTGGCATCTAATATTCCGTGGATATAGGGTGGGATCATGCTGTAAGAAGGATTCCGGGCGTTTCTGTCCAAGGATTTAATTTACATTTCATGGACTTTTTTTGTATATCATTTTTTTTTTTTGGTATTCCTTGCTGGACATTTAATTATTTAATTAATTTCCTCCACAACACGGTGTTAGATCAACCCAGGTGTAGATTTTTATTTACAGTTAAAACTTTGTATCTTGTGAGTTTATATACATTGTATATTTTTGGTAGCGCATCTAGTCTTATTTACACATATGTTCATTTATTCATTGCTTCAAATTTTTTATTCACTTTTTTGCAACTTTTTTGATTCACATGTAGTTTTCCTGTCCACTTTAGCGCCACATTTTTGTTTTACAATAATTTAAGTGGACATTTCTCCATGAACTATCAATGTAAGCAGTCATTCTACACTGTTCATCAATTTAAGAGAGTATTTCTCCTCTGACCATCAATGTTTGGAGGCATTTCTCTGCTGACCCTCAGTGTAAGATGACATTTCTCCACTAGCTATCCTCTTTTCATGAATTTAAGTGGGCATTTCTTCTCTGATCATCAGTGCAAGTGGGTAATTCCCGCCTGACTACCAATATTAGGAGACATTTCTCTGCTGAACATCAATGTAAAGAGGCATTTCTTTCCTGACCATCAATTTAAAGAGGCAATTCTCCACTGACCATCAATAGAACACATTTACCAATGTATATTTAAGATTTAACACTTTATACTTCTTTTCTTGTTATTAGTATTGTTTGTTTTACTTTATGATTTTTTTTTTGTGTATGCAGTTAGGGTGTAAAAAATGACTCACTGGTGAGCCTGTACTGGAATGATACCAAAGACCTCTGGCTATCTACTACCTTGCTCTTCTCTATCTTTCTTTCTCTTTTACTTCTATTTACACTGCAGACTATCTCTGCATCGCTCTCAGTTTAGCACACTGGTCATGTATCTGTATCCCGTATTTACCGGCGTATAACACGCACACTCATTTTAAGAGGGAAGTTTCAGGAATTTTTTTTGTATTGGCGTATAACACGCACACGCTATTTGCATGTGATTTTTATGGTGAAAAAGTGAGTGTTATACGCCAATAAATACAGTATATAGATATGTAAGTAAATATATGGTCAACTGGTCTATGGTGCCGTCTGTTATGCAGTGCACCGTCGGCCAGTCTGCATAAGACTGTTGAATGTACACATGAATCGATGCTACATACTGTTTATCCGATTTAGACCTTGCAATGTATCGAAGGTACACTGTTTTTTTTTTTTTTGAAAGTGCTGTTTACTTTCTAAAAAAATTACCAATAAAACGTTAATTGGAAGAAAAAAAAAATGATTCACTCTGGGTGCCGAATATGCCACACTCTTACATATTTGTTGCTGCAACTACAAACATACAGGCAAATACAGTTTGGGCATTGGGCCATGGACTGGCCTATGAACATCACTCCTATTACTAGTAATAGAGGTGTAAAACAGTTAAATGGCTACAAGCTGCAATATAATAAATGTCTCCTCACACATCATTAATTTACCATCAGTTTGGATGTCGCACCAATTCCTCAAACGAAATCTATCCATAATCAAACTTATATTTCCTCCCTTCGTGCCTCTTCCCCTGACTTCTCTGTCAAAATCAACCGCTCAACTATCAACCCATCCCCCCATGCCTAGGTCCTAGGTGTCGTCCTGGACTTTGAACTATCCTTTTGGCGCCATATGCAATCACTGTCCATAGCTTGCTGCCTCAACTGGCACAACATCTCCAAGATACGCCCCATCCTAACTAATGACACCACCAAGCTTCTAATCCACTCCTTGGTCATCTCTCGCCTCGACTAATGCAACTCCCTCCTCATTGCTTACCTCTAAATAGGCTATCCCCACTTCAGTCCATCATGAGCGCTGCTGCCAGGCTCATCTACCATACAAACCGCTCAGCGTCTGCTACCCCTCTCTGCCAATCCCTCTGACTTCCACTCAACCAATTAAATTCAAGATTAGGGCCGAAACAACGAATCAAATTATCGACAACTAATCGATTATAAAACAATTTTTTGACTATTTTCATAATCAAATTATTGGCCAGCTGATTAGTTGGCCTGCATACAGAATGCATTATTTGTTTACATATCAGGAAATACAGTACAGCACACATACAGCTCAGTACACCCTCCATACATGTCAATAAGTACCAAGTCAACTTGTGAATGTGTGAGGAGCAATTCCTCATGGGACATGTAGTCCTGGGCAGGAAGTAAGTGGCTCTAGGGGCACGCTATGTGTGCCGTGCGACGTGGCTTCCAAACAAAATTGACGTCCTTTTTTTTCCCACAAATAGAGCTTTCTTTTGGTGGCATTTGATCACCTCTGCGGTTTTAATTTTTTGTGCTATAAACAAAAAAAGAGCGTTTTTTTTTTTTAAACGCATTATTTTTTACTTTTTGCTATAATAAATATCCCCCAAAAATATATATATATAAAAATATTTTTTTTCCTCAGTTTAGGCTGATATGTATTCTTCTACATATTTTTGGTAAAAAAAAAAAAAAAATTGCAATAAGCGTATGTTGATTGGTTTGTGCAAAAGTTATAGCTTCTACAAAATAGGGGATAGTTTTATGGCATTTTTATTATTCATTTTTATTTATTAGTAATGGCGGCGATCTGTGATTCTTATCGGGACTGCGACATTATGGCAGACACATCGGAAATTTTGACAATCTTTTGGGACCACTATCATTCATACAGCAATCATTGCTATAAAAATGCATTGGGTACTGTGTAAATGACATGTCAGATGAGCAGCCGATCAGCTCTCCTCTACTCGCGTCTGACTCGCTCTTCCTGTTTAGTGATGGCCGAACGGTTCGCCCGGCGGTCGTTTCGCGGCGAATTTCCGACATTCGCGGTCCGCACGTTCGAACGCCTTTTTCCGTCGTTCGCCGCGGCGGACTTACGTGTTTAATGTATACAAGAACTTTAACCTTTGGTGACACGTTTATCATGTGATACAGGACAGCCAATTGAGACATGACAGCACATGGACACTTGTACATTCCCCCTAACCTATAAATACACCCGATCCGGTGGCCATTTTACATTCTTTCTTCTGTTAAGATAGGGACAGGTTCCTGTGTGGAGTAGGGAGAGATAAACCACTAGCTATTTGGTACACAAAAGTTCTTTTCAGGACTGGTATAGGTGTTAGGTGTTGATAGGTTTGCTGTGCTGCTGATTCTTGCAGCAGCCTGAGTGTCTTTTGTTAGTTTAGAGAAAGGGAAAGGACGGTGTATGCTACAGGGACAGCCAGATTAGTCTTTCATCATCATCATCATCATCATCATCATTAGCTGTTACTATCAAGGTCCACAAAAGAGCTGTTCCAGTAACCACTAATCGTTCTCTTTTTTTGCCAATTTGTATAGGGACAGGAAGGAAGCAGTGTTGTCAGGCAGTGAGGGTAATTTTAAAGACTTGCTGTTATTATTAGTTCCACAAAGGTTCTTTTCAGGACTGGTATCAGTGGTACAGTAATAGGCTTGTACATGTATAATATTCTTTCTTCCAAATATAGAAAGGATATTATACTTGACTGCTGCCCTTCTGCTGCAGTCTGCTAAACATTCACAACTCACTTGTTCCACAAAAGTTCTTATAAGGACTGGTAACTTGGTATAGGGTGCTACGGTACATAGGCTTGAGTGCGGTACAGTCTGCTGTTCTGTAAGGACCGCTATCGGTCCACAATAGATAGGGTTGACGTGCACCACTGCTGACCGCTGCCCTATACTGCAGCAGTCCTTCAGCGGTATAGGGACTGACGTACAGTCTGCTAATCACTAACACACAACCTGCTTGTTCCACAAAAGTTCTTATAAGGACTGGTAACTTGGTATAGGGTGCTACGGTACATAGGCTTGAGTGCGGTACAGTCTGCTGTTCTGTAAGGACCGCTATCGGTCCACAATAGATAGGGTTGACGTGCACCACTGCTGACCGCTGCCCTATACTGCAGCAGTCCTTCAGCGGTATAGGGACTGACGTACAGTCTGCTAAACACTAATACACAACCTGCTTGGTCCACAAAAGTTCTTATAAGGACTGGTAACTTGGTATAGGGTGCTACGGTACATAGGCTTGAGTGCGGTACAGTCTGCTGTTCTGTAAGGACCGCTATCGGTCCACAATAGATAGGGTTGACGTGCACCACTGCTGACCGCTGCCCTATACTGCAGCAGTCCTTCAGCGGTATAGGGACTGACGTACAGTCTGCTAAACACTAATACACAACCTGCTTGGTCCACAAAAGTTCTTATAAGGACTGGTAACTTGGTATAGGGTGCTACGGTACATAGGCTTGAGTGCGGTACAGTCTGCTGTTCTGTAAGGACCGCTATCGGTCCACAATAGATAGGGTTGACGTGCACCACTGCTGACCGCTCACCTATACTGCAGCAGTCCTTCAGCGGTATAGGGACTGACGTACAGTCTGCTAATCACTAACACACAACCTGCTTGTTCCACAAAAGTTCTTATAAGGACTGGTAACTTGGTATAGGGTGCTACGGTACATAGGCTTGAGTGCGGTACAGTCTGCTGTTCTGTAAGGACCGCTATCGGTCCACAATAGATAGGGTTGACGTGCACCACTGCTGACCGCTGCCCTATACTGCAGCAGTCCTTCAGCGGTATAGGGACTGACGTACAGTCTGCTAATCACTAACACACAACCTGCTTGTTCCACAAAAGTTCTTATAAGGACTGGTAACTTGGTATAGGGTGCTACGGTACATAGGCTTGAGTGCGGTACAGTCTGCTGTTCTGTAAGGACCGCTATCGGTCCACAATAGATAGGGTTGACGTGCACCACTGCTGACCGCTGCCCTATACTGCAGCAGTCCTTCAGCGGTATAGGGACTGACGTACAGTCTGCTAAACACTAATACACAACCTGCTTGGTCCACAAAAGTTCTTATAAGGACTGGTAACTTGGTATAGGGTGCTACGGTACATAGGCTTGAGTGCGGTACAGTCTGCTGTTCTGTAAGGACCGCTATCGGTCCACAATAGATAGGGTTGACGTGCACCACTGCTGACCGCTCACCTATACTGCAGCAGTCCTTCAGCGGTATAGGGACTGACGTACAGTCTGCTAATCACTAACACACAACCTGCTTGTTCCACAAAAGTTCTTATAAGGACTGGTAACTTGGTATAGGGTGCTACGGTACATAGGCTTGAGTGCGGTACAGTCTGCTGTTCTGTAAGGACCGCTATCGGTCCACAATAGATAGGGTTGACGTGCACCACTGCTGACCGCTGCCCTATACTGCAGCAGTCCTTCAGCGGTATAGGGACTGACGTACAGTCTGCTAATCACTAACACACAACCTGCTTGTTCCACAAAAGTTCTTATAAGGACTGGTAACTTGGTATAGGGTGCTACGGTACATAGGCTTGAGTGCGGTACAGTCTGCTGTTCTGTAAGGACCGCTATCGGTCCACAATAGATAGGGTTGACGTGCACCACTGCTGACCGCTGCCCTATACTGCAGCAGTCCTTCAGCGGTATAGGGACTGACGTACAGTCTGCTAAACACTAATACACAACCTGCTTGGTCCACAAAAGTTCTTATAAGGACTGGTAACTTGGTATAGGGTGCTACGGTACATAGGCTTGAGTGCGGTACAGTCTGCTGTTCTGTAAGGACCGCTATCGGTCCACAATAGATAGGGTTGACGTGCACCACTGCTGACCGCTCACCTATACTGCAGCAGTCCTTCAGCGGTATAGGGACTGACGTACAGTCTGCTAATCACTAACACACAACCTGCTTGTTCCACAAAAGTTCTTATAAGGACTGGTAACTTGGTATAGGGTGCTACGGTACATAGGCTTGAGTGCGGTACAGTCTGCTGTTCTGTAAGGACCGCTATCGGTCCACAATAGATAGGGTTGACGTGCACCACTGCTGACCGCTCACCTATACTGCAGCAGTCCTTCAGCGGTATAGGGACTGACGTACAGTCTGCTAATCACTAACACACAACCTGCTTGTTCCACAAAAGTTCTTATAAGGACTGGTAACTTGGTATAGGGTGCTACGGTACATAGGCTTGAGTGCGGTACAGTCTGCTGTTCTGTAAGGACCGCTATCGGTCCACAATAGATAGGGTTGACGTGCACCACTGCTGACCGCTGCCCTATACTGCAGCAGTCCTTCAGCGGTATAGGGACTGACGTACAGTCTGCTAAACACTAATACACAACCTGCTTGGTCCACAAAAGTTCTTATAAGGACTGGTAACTTGGTATAGGGTGCTACGGTACATAGGCTTGAGTGCGGTACAGTCTGCTGTTCTGTAAGGACCGCTATCGGTCCACAATAGATAGGGTTGACGTGCACCACTGCTGACCGCTGCCCTATACTGCAGCAGTCCTTCAGCGGTATAGGGACTGACGTACAGTCTGCTAAACACTAATACACAACCTGCTTGGTCCACAAAAGTTCTTATAAGGACTGGTAACTTGGTATAGGGTGCTACGGTACATAGGCTTGAGTGCGGTACAGTCTGCTGTTCTGTAAGGACCGCTATAGGTCCACAATAGATAGGGTTGACGTGCACCACTGCTGACCGCTCACCTATACTGCAGCAGTCCTTCAGCGGTATAGGGACTAAGAGTTTTGTCACAGGGTCATTTAAAAAATGACATGCAGAGGAAGAGGCAGGCCCTTCCGCAGGGGTGGTAGGGGTAGGGCAGGAGCAACAGGCTTGAGCCAAAGTGGGAAGTTGCAGAAGGTGCGTTCAATTACTTTAAAGGATGCACCAGACTTGGTTGAGTGGCTCGCTCAGCCTTACTCTTCTGCACCCTCCTCATCCTCTCGATCTGCACCCTCTTCTTCACTCTCTGCTATGTGCACCCCCAAAGACACTACCACCAACAACACGACCACCACCACCACCACCACATACCTTCCGCTTGAGTCACTGGAATTATTTTCCGATCCATATCAAGAGGACATTTCTGATGCGCAGCCACTCTTGGTATTGGATCAGGAAGAGGAGGTAGCAACAAGCGCTACTCAGCAGTCTGACGCCAGTACCCAGATCAGCCCAAGGAGGAGGTTGGTCCCCGGTGTTGCTGCCTACTCTACTTATAGCGGTGGGGAAGGTGACGTTGATGATGACGTGTCTAGTGATGTCACGTGGGTGCCCACAAGAGAGGAAGAGGAGGGGAGTTCAGAGGGAGATATGGACCAGCAGATAGGGAGGAGAAGCAGCAATGACTTACATTGCACAGCAGGGACAAAGCAGACTGCAAATGTATCAGGAGCGAGTCATCGACCATGTACGGTCACATCTGGCGCTCCCAGGACACCGGCACATGGCTCCGCAGTGTGGGCTTTTTTTAACGTGTCCGCTGCTGACAATAGCGTTGCCATCTGCAATCTTTGCAGTCAACGCGTTAGTCGCGGTAAGCCCAATACTCACCTAGGGACGACCGCCTTAAGAAGGCACATGAGCAGCCATCACCGAGCCCAGTGGGAGCAACGGAACACACAAAGCCACACTGCAGGCTCTCACCGTCCAGCCTCGTCTTCTACTTCTCCTTCTCCTCTCTCCTCACAATTGTCCTCCACTCCACCTTCCATCACGCCAAGCTCACATTTTTCTGCAAAAAGGCAGGCTTCCGTGGGCCTAATGTTTGAGCGTAAAAAAATGATGACGCCGGATAACCCTCTTGCCCAACGGTTGGCGGCTGGCTTGTCAGAACTCATAGCCCGCCAACTACTGCCATATAAACTGGTGGACTCGGAGGCCTTTCGCAAATTTGTGGCCATTGGAACACCACAATGGAAGGTCCCAGGAAGGAAGTATTTCTCAGAGAAGGGCATCCCAGAGCTATATGGCCATGTTCAGCGGCAAGTGAATGTATCTCTGGCACACAGTGTCGGTGCCAAGATACATCTGACCACAGACACGTGGTCTAGCAAACACGGGCAGGGAAGGTATATCAGTTTTACTGCCCACTGGGTGAACCTTCTGACGGCCGTCAAGCATGTAACCCGTGGCACCCGTGTAGATTTGGTTTTACCGCCACGGATTGCATGCAGGCCTGACTCTTCTTCTCCTCCTCCTACTCCATCCTCCTCCCTCTCCTCCTCAGCTGCCTCCTCCTTTTCCGCTGCTAGCGTCTCTTCCACTGCACCGCCCAAGCTCCCCAGAACCTATTCCACATGCCAGGTGAGACGTTGCCATGCCGTGCTGCGTCTGTTGTGCCTGGAAGCAAAGAGCCACACTGGCCCGGCACTCCTTTCAGCTTTGCGTTCACAGGCAGATGAGTGGCTAACACCGCTCAATTTGACAGTTGGTAAAGTGGTGTGTGACAACGGTGCCAATCTGCTTAGCGCATTGAAACAGGGCAAAATCACGCACGTGCCGTGCATGGCACACGTCTTAAACTTGGTCGTGCAGCGATTCCTTGTCAAATACCCTGGGGTCCAGGACATCTTGCGGCAGGCAAGGAAAATCTCGGCCCATTTCAGAAGATCTTACACGGCCATGGCTCGCCTTGCTGACATTCAGCGGCGACACCATCTGCCGGTCAGACGTCTTATTTGCGATTGCCCGACGCGATGGAACTCAACCTTCTATATGCTTGATAGGCTGCTCCAGCAGAAACGTGCAGTTAACGTCTACCTGTATGAACTCTGCGAAAGAAACGGTTCTGGGGAGCTGGGTTTTTTTTCACCGCGCCAGTGGCTGCTCATGCGCGACACATGCAGACTTCTGCGGCCATTTGAGGAGATCACCAAACTGGTCAGTCGCAGCCATGGCGCCATCAGTGACATGGTACCTTATGCCTTCTTTCTGGAGCGTGCATTGCGTCGTGTCATTGATCAGGCTGTGGAGGAGCAGGAGCGGGAAGATGAGGAAGTCGCAATGCTGGATGAATTCCCAGGGGGGGCTACTCTATCTGAGACAAGTCAACAACAGGAGTCTGATGAGGAGTCAGAGGAGGATGGTGCCGGGGCGGATGAGCAGGAGCAAGAAGAGCATGCTTTAAACCTTTCTGGGATCCCTGTTGTGCGAGGATGGGGAGAGGAGAATGAAGAGGACGACATTATCCTGGATGATGAGCAGGAGCCAGGCCACCACACCGCTTCCACTTTAGTGCAAATGGGGGCCTTCATGCTCCAGTGTTTTAATAGGGACCCCCGTATAAAAAGCATGAGGGTCAAGGACCAGTACTGGGTGGCAACGTACTTAGACCCCCGGTACAAACACAAAATGGCGGAAATGTTACCGCCGTCGCAGAGGGCTGTCAGAATGCAGCACTTCCAGGCCTTGCTTCGAGAAATGCTGCATTCTGCTTTTGCGTGCGCTGGCAGAGGAGCAATTCCCACTCCCAGAGAAGGATTTGCGGGTACCAATCCAACAGCGCCTGCAAGAAGAGGCCGGTTTGAAGATGTGTTGGTGACTTCGGATATGAGGTCATTCTTTCAGCCGACCCATCGACAGGTGTCATCCGGATCCAGCATCAGGGAACGCCTAGACCGTCAGGTGTCCGACTACATTGGGTTAACGGCCGATGTGGACGCTCTGAGGAGTGATGAACCCCTAGACTACTGGGTGGGCAGGCTTGACCTCTGGCCAGAGCTTGCCCAATTTGCAATCGAACTGTTGGCTTGCCCCTCATCCAGTGTCCTGTCCGAAAGGACGTTCAGCGCAGCAGGGGGGATTGTGACCGATAAGCGTACTCGCCTAGCTCACCACAGTGTTAACTACCTCACATTTCTAAAAATGAATGAGGCATGGATCTCGGAGGAATTCAACACATGTGATCAGTAGACCATGTATATGTCTATAAACAATTTTTGGAATCAAGCACACAGACCTTCTTAATTCATTTGGCTCACTTCCCTGACCCAAAAAAGCACACCGTACTATATGCCCCTACCCTCCTCTTTGAAGAGGTTGAGCGGTGTCATATTTCTACTGGGGCTGCTTATTATGAGGGGTTCCCACCATCCCTGTGCTGTGCTGACTTCCTCCTGGGTGTTCTTATTATGAGGGGCTCCCACCATCCCTGTGCTGTGCTGACTTCCTCCTGGGGGTTCTTATTATGAGGGGATCACACCATCCCTGTGCTGTGCTGACTTCCTCCTGGGGCTGCTTACGGTGCTGCTGTCAGCGCTGTATGTCACGGAGCTGCTGTCAGCGCTGTATGTCACGGAGCTGCTGTCAGCGCTGTATGTCACGGAGCTGCTGTCAGCGCTGTATGTCACGGAGCTGCTGTCAGCGCTGTATGTCACGGAGCTGCTGTCAGCGCTGTATGTCACGGAGCTGCTGTCAGCGCTGTATGTCACGGAGCTGCTGTCAGCGCTGTATGTCACGGAGCTGCTGTCAGCGCTGTATGTCACGGAGCTGCTGTCAGCGCTGTATGTCACGGAGCTGCTGTCAGCGCTGTATGTCACGGAGCTGCTGTCAGCGCTGTATGTCACGGTGCTGCTGTCAGCGCTGTATGTCACGGAGCTGCTGTCAGCGCTGTATGTCACGGAGCTGCTGTCAGTGCTGTATGTCACGGAGCTGCTGTCAGCGCTGTATGTCACGGAGCTGCTGTCAGCGCTGTATGTCACGGAGCTGCTGTCAGCGCTGTATGTCACGGTGCTGCTGTCAGCGCTGTATGTCACGGAGCTGCTGTCAGCGCTGTATGTCACGGAGCTGCTGTCAGCGCTGTATGTCACGGAGCTGCTGTCAGCGCTGTATGTCACGGAGCTGCTGTCAGCGCTGTATGTCACGGAGCTGCTGTCAGCGCTGTATGTCACGGTGCTGATGTCAGTGCTCTGTATTACGGTGCTGCTGTCAGTGCTCTGTATCTCCTGCACCCTCTTGTTTGCCTACCCTGGTCCCTGACCTTCCCTCTCCTCCATTGCCTTCATTAGCTCCATAGTCCTGAATTGTCAGAACAATTTCCCAAATAAAAAAAAAATGCTTGTAGTTATCGATCCCAAATTCACCTCATACATGTATTATGCTATTGTCCAGGTGGTGGGACTACGTGCTACCCCCTAATAATTACCCCGTGGCCGCAAATTCGACCTAAAGGTTTGCGAAATTCGCCTCCCATTGAAGTCAATGGAGCCCGCGGCGAACGGTCGTTTTCGCGAACGTTTGTGTCCGTTCGCGTTTCGCGTTCGCGAAACGTCCCGTCGGAAGTTCGTCCATCACTATTCCTGTTTACATCATGATCAGCCGTGATTGGACATGACGTGGTAAAGAGTCCCCTCAGAGACTCTTTACCTAGATTGGAGTCTTTAAAGTGGCTCTCAAGGCACGATTTTTTTTATCTTTATGCATTACCCACATCCAGGCCAATTCTGACATTTCTCTCCTACATGTAAAATTCATAATTTTTTTGCTAGAAAATGACATACAACCCCCAAACATTATATATGCTTTTTTTTAGCAAAGACCCTAGAGAATACAATGGCGGTTATTGCAACTTTTTATCTCACACGGTATTTGCGCAGCAATTTTTCTAACGCGTTTTTTTCAGTTTCATGCTTAAAAAAAAAAAAAAAAAACAGTAAAGTTAGCCCAATTTTTTTGTATAATATGATAGATGAAGATACGCAGAGTAAATAGAAAACCCAAATGTCACGCTTCAAAATTGCATGCGCTTGTGGAATGGCGCCAAACTTTGGTATTTAAAAATCCCCATAGGCAACGTTTACAATTTTTTTACTGGTTACATGTTTTGCGTTACAGAGGAGGTCTAGAATTATTGCTCTCGCCCTAACGTTCGCGGCGATACCTCACATGTGTGGTTTGCACACCGTTTTCATATGTGGGCGGGGACTTACGTATGCGTTCGCTTCTGCGTACGAGCTCGCGGTAACAGGGGCACTTTATTTTTTTTATTGTTAATTTTACTTTTATTTTTTTAGTTTGACACTTAAAAAAAAAAAATTATTGATTACTTTTATTCCTATTACAAGGAATGTAAACATCCCTTGTAATAGGAATATGGCACGATCGGACCATTTACAGTGAGATATGGGGTCAATAAGACCCCATATCTCACCTCTAGGCTGGAAAGCCTAAAAAAAAAAAAGATAAAAAAAAACGATCACGGCTTCCCAGTCAAGGTGGCGCCGTTATTTTGAATGCAGAGGCTGGGCGTGACGTCATAACATCGCGCCTGGCCTCCGAACGATCATAGAGACTCCGGGGACCATCTGGTCCGCCGGAAATTTCTATGGTATCATCCGGGGGCCAGAGGATGCTGTGACCAACTCACCGATGGAAGCACTGGATGCCCCCCCCCCCCCGCCACCCGTAATAATGATCAAGCGGCGGAACAGCTGCTATGGTTGTTCTTATGGTGCAGGGAATCGCCGGCTGAAAATGCCAATATCTGAATGATGTCTGTGGCCTCAGGCATCATTCAGATATAACCACTGAAATTCGAGGCCGTCCCAGGACGTCCACCCGGCGCGAAGTGGTTAAGATAAAAAAAACCTTCTGTGTGCAGCAGCCCCCCTCATACTTACCTGAGCCTCATCTTAATTCAGCAATGTTGCATGAGAGCCTCAGCTGTCCAGGACTCTCCCTCCTAAATGGCTGAGACACAGCAGTAGATGCTTCTGCTGTCAATCAAAGTCAGTGAGCCAATGAGGAGAGAGTGGGAGTGGGGCAAAGCCGCAGCTCAGTGTCTAAATAGACACAGAGCAGCGGCTTGGCTTGGGTGCCATCGCAGCAAGCTGCTTGCTGTGGGGGCACTTGGCAGGAGGGAGAAGCCAAGAGCGTCGGTGAGGGACCTAAAAAGAGGAGGATCTGGGCTGCTCTGTGCAAAACCACTGCACAGAGCAGGTAAGTATAACATGTTTGCTATTTTTTAAACCAAAAAAACCCCAAACTTTAATATCACTTTAATCACTCGGTTCTCAGTGTAGAGGTGGCAGGGGACAGATGCAGCGTCGGATTGATGCTGCATTCACCTAGGTGAGTTTTTAAATCCCAAACTTCTCTTTTGGCCCTGGTTGACACTAATTCGGCTTTGAAATTGTGCCGATTTCAAAGCCGCAGATCAGTGTGATTCGCACCTCCGATTTCATTGCGGCTTGCGACTTTGTTTAACAGAAGTCTATGCAATTTGCAAAGAAGTCTGGAAAAAGTAGTGCAGGAGCCTTTTTTTAAAGTCGCTGCGACTGTGAGTTGTGGCAATTTGAGCGGTTAAATTGGAAACAATGGGGTGAGACAAAATCACATGACAAATCGCACTGGTGTGAACGGGGGGCTTAAAGTAAAATCTGTAGGTGGGGGCAGTTCTAAACAGCCATCATAATCTGAGAGCATAAGCTGTCAGCACATACCCTGTTTGCCCGAAAATAAGACCTAACGTGATTGTCTGTGATGGCTGCAATATAAACCCTACCCCACAAATAATCTGCAGTTAAAGTCCTTTGTAGGTCTTATTTTCAGAGTAGGGCTTATTTTTGGGGAAACAAGGTAGGGCTTATTTGTGGGGTAGGGCTTATATTGCAGCCATCACCGACAATCACGCTAGGTCTTATTTTCGGGCAAACAGGGTAGTAGTTACCTGTATGTTTCTCACTCCAACACCATCCAGAGCATCTCACAGTGCTTGTCCATTTCCTGTAAGTGGAGAACATGCATGCCCCCTGCTCCCAAATTCCTAAGCCACCTATAAGTAGGCGCACACACTGGTAGGGGTGAGCATTAAACTATATAAAAGTGGTGTAATAGTTTAAAGATAAATGCTACCTGGTGTCAGATCATGATGCATCTATAGAAATGTAGGACTACTGGTTCACTTTAGGCACATTTTACAAGATGGCGACTCCTGTCATAAGAGACACAAGGAGGGTGCCACTGCTGAGCTCTTCTAAAAAATGCTGGTTGCTTGGGTGTCATGTCAACCCTCTTGCTTCAATACTCTGTTGCTTACCCAGAATAATAATGCAGGTAAACACTTTTGAGTTTGTCTGCCTTTCTTGAATTAAATATTTGTCCCTGGTCTCTGACCCAGAAAATATCGAAGTCAGTGTAACAGCTAAAGCTAGCCACATTTTAAAAAGAGCAGAGATGTCAGCCCCATATAGCAACTTGTAACAGGTTTATGTGCTATTTTTGGCATGCAAATATTGTTATATTCAACTCGGGGCGCATTCACACCACAGCTTGCATATAATCCTGCTATAACCGCTGCTGCACTTTAACCAACTCAGCTGCAGGAGGTTTTACCCCCTTATGACCAGGCCATTTTTTTGCTATTTGGCATTGGGCTACTCTAACTGGTAACTGCGTGGTCATGCAAAGCTGTACCCAAACAAATACATATAGCTTTCTTTTGGCGGTATTTGATCACCACTGGGTTTTTTATTATCTAAAATGAAAAAAGACTGACAATTTTGAAAAAAAAATATTTTTTACTTTTTGCTATAAAACATAACCAATAAAAATAAATCAAATTTGTTCATAAATGTTCGCCAAAATGTATTCGGATGCATGTCTTTGGTAAACAAATCCCAATAAGTGTATATTGATTGCTTTGCGTGAAATTGAGCCTCTACAAAATATGGTATATATAGATTATAAATATAAATATATATATATATATATATATAGATAGATAGATAGAATTTTTTTTTCTTTATACTACTAATGGTGGTGATCAGTGACTTATAATGGGACTGCGATATTGTGGCGGACAATCTGACACTAATTCTGGGGGGGGACTAAAGGCCACTGACATCACGAGTGACACTGATACAGTGATGAGTGGGGTTAAATGTGTGCCTAACAATGTGTACTGATTTTTATTAAAGATCTCTTTGTTTCTTATCCCTGCTTTGCAGGAAACAGAGAGATTGTTCCCTATGTACAGAGCACTGTGATTGTCAACGCAGGGCTCTGGGCTGTGAATGGACACACCCAATCAGCAGGTCCTGGCCATGATATACTGGCCGGGACTTACAAAAAAAAAAAGTTTACAAAAAGTTGTCACTAAATGATATATTGCTCACACATGCCATAGTTATATGTGGAATTGCACCCCAAAATATATTCTGCTGCTTCTCCTGAGTACGGAGATACCACATATGTGGGACTTTTTGGGAGTCCCACATGTTGGCATGTTGAGTCCATGAAATATTTTATATTTTGCCACAAGTTGCAGGAATATTAACATTTTTTATTTTTTTTTGCACAAAGTTTTCACTAAATGATATATTGCTCACACATGCTATGGGCATAAGTCAAATTACACCCCAAAATAAATTCTGCTGCTTCTCCCGAGTACGGGGATACCACATGAGGGGGACTTTTTAGGAGCCTAGCCACGTACGGGACCCCGAAAACCAAGCACTGCCTTCTGGATTTAAATATAAAACGCTACCAAAAAAAACTGTTAGCGATCGCAGGGATCAGGCCTGACTCTGCAAACGCTGCAGTTATGTGTTTAGTGTTTTGTAAGTGACAGTGATCGATCGATACTGCACTTGGGTGGGCTGGGCAGAGGGGCAAAACGCAGGTGCTAGCAGGTATCTGGGCTGATCCCGCTAACAATGCGTTTTTTTGGAACCCTAAACTGCTGGGGACGCTAGTATAGATCTGATCAGATCAGATATTGATCTGTTCAGATTCTATACCACTATGGGAGGTGTATGCTTTGCGCGTGGGTGTTAGCAGGACTGGCACTAACCTAGCGCTGCCTGGGGCGACGCAGACCCTGACCCTAAAACCTAATTGATATCACCCGCCGGGTGATCAGGGGGTTAAACCTTTATTGGGTAATAAATGGTGGGTGTCCTGATGCTATAAAAAGCAAACTAACCAGAGTCACCCGTAACACTTATATGGTGATCACTGGTGAAAGGGTTAACTAGGGGCAATCAGGGGGTTCAAATTTTTATTAGGTAGTATATGGGGGTCCCTGGCGCTATATAAAAACCTAACGGGGAACCTAAATAACTAACTGGCTAACCAGCGTCACCAGTGACACTTATACTGTGATCGCTGGTGAAAGGGTTAACTAGGGGCAATCAGGGAGTTAAAACCAATTATTGGGTAGTATATCGGGGTACCTAGCGCTATAAAAACCTGGCGGTGAACCTAAAAAAATAACTAGCTACCTAGCGGCATCAGTGACACTAATGCAGCGATCAGAAAAACGATGGCAAAAGGGGGTGAAAGGGTTAACTAGGGGCAATCAGGGGGTTAAAACCGTTATTGGGTAGTATATGGGGGCACCTGGGGGGGGGGGGGGGGTTGTGTGCCTGTGTGTGCCTACATGTCAGTGTAGTGTTGGTGCACACTTACTTTCACTTCTCTTCGTAGTCCGGTCAAAAAGACCACCCCGAGGAGAATGACATCACTTCCTCCCTGCCTGTGTTTACTATACACAGTGGGAGGAAGCTTCTCATTCGCCAGGAGCGATCGAGAGGGGGTGGCCAGAAACCAACGGCCATCCCCTCATCCCGGATCGCTCCTGAAGCGAAACGGACCGCCGCATCCAGCGGGAGGGGGTCCGATCGGACTCCCCACTAGCTGGAAGGCAAGCACGTACATGTAGGTGCTTGTGCCTGTACATGCCATTGTGATGACGTACATTGGCATGCGGCGGTCCTTAAGTGGTTAAAGTGTTATTAACACACACTGCAGTGTTTTTATCTTTTCTTATCAATGCCATTGCCTTTGTCACCCTGGGGCAAGAAGCGTGCTAGGCCTACATAACATCTCCTCTCTTTTCCATAACAGAGGGGGTTTAGTCCATTGAGATAACAGAGAGCAATGCTAACTGATAAGGCCGCGTACACACGGGCGGACTGTTCGTCCAACTTTGTCAGCTGAACAGTGTTTGGGCGGACAGTCCGCTCGTGTGTGGGCTTTCAGCGGACAGTTTCAGCGGACAGTTTGACGGACAAGGTTTTTCGGAAATTCCGTAAAACTGTCCGCTGAAACCTTGTTTCAGCGAACAGTCCGCTCGTGTGTAGGCTTGTTCGTCAAACAAAGTTGCGCGCATGCTCAGAAAGGATTTTCACGCCGAAAGCTATAATGCAGTGTATAGGACGTCGTATTTTTCGTCCCGTCGTACGTGCCGTTCACGTCATCGCGCACGGTTTCAGCAAACTGTTCGTCCGTCGTGTGTGGCCATGTCCGTCCATGCTAAGTTTGAGCGGACTGTTTGCCGAAACTGTTGGACGGACAAAGTTGGGCGAACAGTCCGCGCGTGTGTACGCGGCCTAACAGTCTGAAAGCAGAGCATACAGCAAGTTATTAGATCACAAGTTTTCTGGATGAACAATTTTTTTTTGCACTTGTGGAACATATAATATAATAAAACCCATTAAATGGTGCGCTTGCAGGACACTGAAAAGTCCTGCAAGCTGCATCTTTGGAGCGCTGTAGGAACAGTGTATTTACCGCTCCTAATGAGCCCCTTCCCATTGAAAACAATGGGGCACTTTGGGGGTGGTTTTAACAATTTTTTTGGCCACTAGTGGGGGTTAAAACTGCTTCGACACTTTCCAAACTAGGGGACTTCGCTGGGGGGTGTGTGGTTCTGACGGGTGACTTCAATGCAGCTCTGGAACCCACTTTGGACACTTCCAGGGGGAGTTCACCCTTGTCCTATAAAAAATTGAAATATATTCGCACAAAACTCCATGAGCTGCAGTTGATGGACACCTGGAGGATCACGCACCCAGGCGACCGTGATTTTACTTACTACTCCACGGTACACCGTTCGTATTCGAGAATAGACCTCTGTTTTCTTGACCACCAGCATCTGCCTCTCCTAGTACGGGCAACCATAGAAACATCTCCCCTGTCAGATCACGCTCCGACTTTGATTACTCTTAAAGTAGATTCTCTACCTCTCAAGGCTGCAAACTGGCGACTGAACGAAATCCTTATTTCCGAAGAAGCGGACAGGAAGGTCTTAGGTGAGGAGTTCGATTTTTATTTTCAAACTAATGTGAGTTCCGAGATTTCCCCGGGCGTACTGTGGGAAGCGCACAAAGTCTTTATTAGAGGCAAACTTATTGAGCTGGGAGCCAGGAAGAAAAGGGAGCGATTGGCTCAACAATTTAAGTTGATACAAGAGATTAGGAGTTTGGAGCGGATCCATAAACGGAACCTCTCTTTGTCCATCTTACACACCCTCACCGAAAAACGGGAATCCCCGAAGACCCTCCTACACCTAGATCAGAGGTATAGATCGAGGCTGGTGTCCCAACGTTTTTACGAGTGGGGGGACAGACCCAGTAGATTATTAGCGAATTCCAGCCCTCTACCGTCAACCCACGGCCCAACTGAGAGTTAACGGTACTCTTAGTGACCCCTTCACCTTATATAATGGCACGCGCCAGGGCTGCCCGCTTTCGCCCATACTATTCGCGATCTCGTTGGAGCCCTTCCTGTCCATTGTCCGAAATAACCCGAACATACATGGTATTACCGTCGGCAAGTCGGAACACAAATACGCTGCGTATGCAGATGATATTTTGTTTTACGTGCAACAACCCCTGATTTCTCTCCCTAACCTCATATCCGAGTTCTCAGCTTATGGCAGGGTATCTAATTTCAAAATAAATATGTCTAAATCCGAAATACTAAACATCACGGTCCCCCCACTCGACGCAGCACACATTAAGCAAACTTTCCCCTTTACCTGGCAGACACAGCACATGAAATACTTAGGTATCTACTTAACGCCCAACCCACTCGCACTCTTCCGTACCAATTTTCTACCGCTCCTCAACGCACTCAGATCGGAACCTTCAGGAATGGTCTCAGCTGGGCCATTCCTGGCTGGGGAGAATTGGGTTGATAAAGATGAATCTGCTGCCCAGGGTGCTCTTCATGTTGCAAATGATCCCATTTGGGGTGCCAGTGGGTTTCTTTACTATATTGAACTCTATGGTATAGAAGTATATATGGAACAGGAAGAAACCCAGACTTCCACGGTCCCTACTTCAGCGACCACGAAGCGCTGGGGGCCTGGCAGTACCGGATTTCCGACTGTACTTCCGCTCCGTTGTGCTAACCAGACTGTCGGATTGGAAATATTGTAAGAATACTAAGCTGTGGGTCGAACTAGAAACAATACTGGGTGAGACGGACCTTTCCAACTCATCACCACTAACGACCTCCTCTCTCGCAGTCTGGGACTTCCTGTGCAAAAAACGGAACTGGCCCTACAATTCACCGTTGATGTCCTTATCGGGTCATAATTACTTTCCACCTGGTAATATGGGACCTCGCTCACATTCCTTTTGGAATCTAGGGGGAAAGACTCTTCTACATCAGTTCACTGGCCCCTCCGGTGTTCTCCCACTCTCTGTCATCATGGGGGAGTTACCCACTTCATTTATGGACCGCTGGAAATACTGCCAACTAGTGGCCTTTGTTCGCTCCCTTCCTAGACCTCTATGTTCCATAAACTAGCTTACGCCTCTGGAGTCCGCTTTCTCAGATGACTTGCCTGTGGAGAAGCCCGTCTCTTATTTTTACCACGCGTTGCTGACCCTGGAGCCTTACAAGACCCCTACTTTCATCCGCAATTGGGAGCTGGACCTAGCTAAAGAACTCACCCCTACCCAGGTGTCCAACATCCTTACCATGGCACACACCGCTTCAGGCTCCGCAAAAACATCTGAAATGACCTACAAGTTGTTAACCAGGTGGCACTACACGCCTGTGACACTACACCAATTTTTCCCCCAAATCTCCCTGCTCTGTTGGAGAGAGTGTGGCGAGCGGGCCACTCATGCTCACATCTGGTGGTTCTGTCCACAGATACGTCTGTTCTGGCTCGCAGTTCTGTACTGGATTAAACACATTCAGGGTCGGGAGGTTCCTAATGACCCTTGGTATATCTTGTTTCATTGTTCGGGTGAACCAGCAGGCTCATATAAACGCTCAATTACACCCCATCTCCTCAACGCTGCGAAAACTCTTATTACACGATACTGGAAGCAGAGGAGGATCCCCACGCTCCGCTGCTGGCTACTCAAGGTCGACCATTTATATTACATGGAGGACTTGACACTTTCCCTGAGAGGCAAGTCTGACCTCGCCACAAAAATATGGGCCTGCTGGGTCGCCTTCAAGTACACCTCTGTATATGCGGATATGGTTTCTCAACCTGTGTGATGTAAGGTAACAATGTCTTATCAATGAAAACCTGTTTTAATCTTTAGTTGTTAATCTTCACTTTGATGATTAGGGCAGTAATTGGACTCTGCGGAGGCAAATGGGCAACACCCCCCCCCCCCCGCCCCGCTTTCTCTCTGTCTTCTGGACTTTCCTCCTCTCTTTTTCTGAGCTTGCCTCTCTTTCAGAGCTGGAGGAGGGCCATCGAGCCCTTATCTGCTGTTTCCTCTACTTTTGTTTATGCTATGACTGTTTACACTGCTCCTCTGATAATTGATTTGTGATGAGTTGTATGTGCTCCTTTTCTTTAATAAAAACTAATTAAAAAAAAAAATAATTTGAAGAAAAGAGGTTTAACCTTAAACTTTGTAAAGGGTTCCTTACTGTAAGAGCGGCAAGGATGTGGAATTCCCTTCCACAGGCGGTGGTCTCAGCGGGGGGCATTGATAGTTTCAAGAAACTATTAGATAAGCACCTGAATGACCACAACATACAGGGATATACAATGTAATACTGACATATAATCACACACATAGGTTGGACTTGATGGACTTGTGTCTTTTTTCAACCTTATCTACTGTGTAACTATGTAAGTTATTGTCATAAAAAGTGTTTGGGGAGGATCAAGGGGGCAGAAAAACACAGTTATTACCATCTCCAGACCACAAGTGTAAGCAGGTCCTAAGAAGGTTGAGAATGGCTGCTCTAAACATTTGTACACAATTCAGATTATTATTTAAAGTGGGGTGCCCCCTACAAAAAAAATAAATAAAAGTCAGCAGCTGCAAATACTGCAGCTGCTGACTTTTAATAATCGGACACTTACCTGTCCCAGGGTCCAGCGATGCGGGGGAATGAAGCCCCCCCTCGTTCCCTGCTCCGCTCGCGGCACCGTCATGCGGGCACCCGGCTGTGGCTTCACAGCCGGGCACCCACTGTGCATGCGCGAGCGGCGCAGGGCGCCGTGATACGCCGTGCAGTCACCTGGGACAGGTGACAGGTCCCAGGTGACTGTGCGGCGTGAGGGGAAGTGATGTCACCAGCCCGGGCAAGGAAGAAGGCAGACTACGAGGGACCCCCTAGCAACAGGTATTTAGAGGTGAGTAAAACTTTTTTTTTGCCAATTATTATTTTTTTTTAAAAGAATTTTAAACAACTTTTTATTTTTTGGTGGCAACACCACTTTAAGTCACTATGTATCATTTGATCTGTAGCATCCAATAAAAAGAGTTGCTATATACATAGATCAGCCATAAATTAATGACCACCAACCTAATATTGAGTGGGCCCCTCCTTTTGCTGCCAAAACAGCACTGACCCATCAAGGCATGGATACCACTAGATCTCTGAAGGTAAGCTGTGGTATCTGGCACCAAGCCCATCAGTAGCAGATCCTATAAGTTATGAGATGGGGCCTCTATGGATTGGACTTTTTTTTTTTTTTAAGCACACCCCACAAATGCTTGGATAGAATGAGATGTGAAGAATTTGAAGGCCAAGTCAACACCTCAAACCTGTTGTTTTGTTCCTCAAACCATTCTTGAAACCTTTTTTTGTAGTGTGGCAGTGTACATTATCCTTCTGAAAAATGCCACTGCCATTGAGGAATACTATTTTCAAGAAGGGGCACACTTGGTTAGCAACAATGTTTAGGTTGGTGGTACATGTCAAGTAATATCCACATGAATGGCAGTATCTGAGGTTTGCCAACAAAAAGCATCACACTGCCTCCACCGGCTTGCCTTCTTCCCATACTGCATCCTAGTTCCATCTCGTCCCCAGGTAAGTGACACACACTCACCTGGTAATCCTCAAGGTGTAAAAGAAAATACGATTCATTAGACCGACTCCTTCCATTGCTCTGTGGTCCAGATCTGATGCTCACATACCCATTGTAGGTGATTTTGCCTGTGGGCACCCTGACCAGTCTGTAACTACGCAGCCCCATACACAACAAACTGCAGTGCCCAATTTTTCTGCTCTCAACACATCAACTTCAGAGACAACATGTTTACTTCCTGCCTAATATATCTCACCTACTTCCGGATATAAGAAGATAATCAATGTTATTTTATTAACCTGTCAGTGGTCATAAAGTTATGGCTGATCGCTGTGTTTATCAAATTGGATTGAACCTCAACTGTCTCCCTCCATTTTGTCATGGGCCGTGCAAACTGTCGGTGCCATATATATCCTTTCTAAATAATAAATACAAATGACTTGGTTGTGCACATGGTTTTTTTTTTTTAAAGCCTGTGGCGTGCAAAACACACTCAAAAACTTCACCCGGTGCCAAAAAAATGTGCACAAGTAGCACATGGTACACCTTGCACTGCACAGATCTGAATAGTCCCCCTAGAAGATCCTCTCCGGAAGTCGCACCCCCTTATCACACATCTTACCTTAGCACTTCTCCTGGATAGGTTCTCCTTGGCTGTGAAGAAGTAGTCCTCTATGTCCTCCTCCAGGCTACTGTAACCACTGCTCATACTTCCACTGACCATCATAGGTAGTCTCTGAGAGTGTAATATTCCGAGAGAACACGCAGGAGAACCAATCACAGCAGACAAGAGTTATCTCCAGAGTTGTCTCCAGTACCACCACCTACATCTTCATCCGTACAGCTGTGCTCCCTCCTCACCGGCTATGCTCATCCCTGAGCTCCACACCAACCTCACTTGTGTACTCTCTGCTCGCTCTCTGACCCCTCCCTTCTCTGGCTCTATTTCGGGTAAACCACTTCCCCTCCCTGCCTGTGTCATGCCGCGATTTTCTAGGTAGATTCATCATCTCATATACAGCCAGTCAGAAGGTCGAGAGGAAGTCGGCAAGTGCACACACTGCATGTGAGGGTTACACTTTACCTTTATGGCTTCTTCATGCTCTTCTCACTTAGGCTGAGTTACAAAGTTGTAACTTTGGACATTTACACACACACACACACACACATACACACACACACACACTTGCCAAAAGTATTGGGACGTTCTGCCAAAAAAAAAATATTAAAAGTCAGCAGCTACAAATACAGTCAGGGCTGATGCAAGGATTTTTGACAGCCTAGGGCAGTGATGGTGAACCTTGGCACCCCAGATGTTTTGGAACTACATTTCCCATGATGCTCATGCATTCTGCAATGTAGTCGAGCATCATGGGTTCGCTATCACTGCCCTAGGGCCTAGGCGAAACCTAATTTTGCCACCCACCCTTGGCCCCACCCCTGACTACAACCCCTTTGCCATGCCCATGTATACCCCACCTTTTTAATGAAGCGCCCATCAAATGCAGCCCACCAGCGCCTATGAATGTAGCCTCACCAGTGCCCATCAAATGCAGCCTCATCAGTGCCCATCAATGCAGCCTCACCAGTGCCCATCAAATGCAGCCTCACCAGTGCCCATCAAATGCAGCGTCACCAGCGCCTATCAAATGCAGCGTCACCAGTGCCCATCAATGCAGCCTCACCAGTGCCCAACAATGCAGCCTCACCAGCACCCATCAATGCAGCCTCACCAGCACCCATCAATGCAGCCTACCAGCGCCCGTCAATGCAGCCTCACCAGCGCCCGTCAATGCAGCCTCACCAGTGCCCATCAATGCAGCCTCACCAGTGCCCATCAATGAAGCCTCACCAGTGCCCATCAATGAAGCCTACCAGTGCCCATCAATGCAGCCTCACAAGCGCCCATCAATGCAGCCTCACAAGCGCCCATCAATGCAGCCTCACCAGCGCCCATCAATGCAGCCTCACCAGCGCCATCAATGCAGCCTCACCAGTGCCCATCAATGCAGCCTACCAGTGCCCATCAATGCAGCCTACCAGTGCCCATCAATGCAGCCTACCAGTGCCCATCAATGCAGCCTCACCAGTGCCCATCAATGCAGCCTACCAGGGAGGTGGGTGGGGAACCCGACCCCTTGGTACATGGACAGATCAGTCTTTAGAAAACCAAATACATTTACATGTAAATCTGTGATAATACAATATCAGACCAGGGACAGTGTATCAATCACCAGGTCTGGGGCTCTGCATCCATCCAATGACATGACCCTACCAGTGCCTATGCGAGGAAAAATTTTAAAATCTGCCTACCTCGGTGCCTCCTCCAGGCAGACTCCACCTGTTACCAAGCCTGGAGCACCGCCGCCAGGTGCTATAGCACTTGAGTGACACAGCCGGCATTGCTCAGGACAGGCCAGGAGGGAGAGCGGCCTCTATGAGGGGGGCGGGGCCAGGGGACCAGTATTCGTAATCACGTACATCGCTGCAGAATGTGTGGCAATCTACTGTATCGCCAGAAGTGGGAGCAAATACATGGATTATACAGGTATCTGTACCCCCCTCCCACTGAAAGGTGCCAAAAGTGACACCGGACGGGAGAAGGAATCCGAAAAGCGGCAGTTTCATTTTTGGGTGGAACCTCGCTGTAACGACCAGAGCATTTTATGTGATCCGTCACTGCGTCACTTGAACTGACAATTACACAGTCGTGCGATGTTGTACCCAAACAAAACTGCTGTCCATTTTCCCCCACGAATACAACTTTCTTTAGGTGGTATTTTATCACCTCTGCGTTTATTTTTTGTGCTATAAAAAAAAAAAAAATAATTTTGAAAAAAAAAAAATATATATTTTTTTTCTACTTTCTGCTATAATACATATCCAAAAATTATATATATAAAAAAATGAATTTATTCATCAGTTTAGACCAATATTTATTCTTCTACATATTTTCAAAATCGCAATAGGCGTATATTGATCGGTTTGCGCAAAAATTATCGCATCTACAAACTACAGGATAGATTTAGAGACTTTTATGTTTTTTTAATTGTTTTTACTGGTAATGGCGCTGATCTGCGATTTTTAGCAGGACTGCGACATTACGGTGGACAAATTTGACCCCAAATTACACTTTTTGGGGACCAGTGTGGCATTATCACATTGATCAGTGCTATAAAAATGCACTGATCAATGTAAAAATGACACTGGCAGGGAAGGGATTAACATTAGGGGCGATCAAGGGGTTAAGTGTGTTTCCTGGGTGTGTTCTAACTGTAGGGGGGATGGGCTTACTGAAACATGACAGAGATCACTGCTCCTGATCACTGGTAACCATAGAGCCCTGTCATGTCACTAGGCAGAATGGGGAATAGCCTTGTTTACATAGGCAGTTCCCCGTTCTGCCTCTCTGCGCATGCCCGCTATCCTGCTTTTACGGACTGACATACAGGTAGCACAGTTTGTGCAGGAGAGCCATACTACCAACGTATATTGGTGTCAGCCGGTCGGCAAGTGGTTAAAGCGGAGTTCCACCCAAAAGTGGAACTTTTGGTTTAAGTACTTGTGACCCCCTGATATACCACATTTGCATTGCCATTTTTCTTTTTTGGGGGAGCGGGTACCTAGTTTTCACAGGTACCCAGCTCCCACTTCCTCTCCTGGCACAGTGGAATCGAGCAGAAGTGCACTGAGGTTCATACTTGCAATGCCGGCGCCAGAGAGAAGAGGGGGAGAGAAGCAAGACTTTGAGTGGCCACATCGCTGGACCGTGGGACAGGTCAGTGTCTGTTTATTAAAAGTCAGCAGCTACACTTTTTGTAGCTGTTGACTTTTAAATGGGTGGAACTCCACTTTAAAGTGGTTGTAAACCTCAGAAAAAAAAACAAAAAACAAACCCTGCAAGACAAAAGCATAATGAGCTAGTATGCACTAGCTCATTATGAAATATCTCAGAACAATGGCCTGAATCTGCGTCAATACTCTGGGTACAGGGTCGACATCTTCCATCGGAGCTACGTCAGTGTTCACGGCTCCGGCGCTCTGATTGGCCGGAGCCGCAATGACGTCACTCCTGCTCATGCACCAATTGCCACGGCATGGGTACTGAAGAAATTACACCAGTGACCCGTTTCTTCAGTGCACATGCACCAATAACATTGGCAGCAGCTCATATACTGAATATCTCCTAAACTGTGTGGGTTTAAGAGCTATTCATGGTACCTACAGGTAAGCCTTGTTATAGGCTTACCTGTAGGTAAAAGTGGTGTAAAAGAGTTTATAACCACTTTAATGGCATCCCAGTCTTAGTTTGCAGGGTTCAATATTGAGTTGGCCCACCCTTTGCAGCTCGAACAGCTTCAACTCTTCTGGGAAGAATTTCCACAAGGTTTAGGAGTGTGTCTATGGGAATGTTTGACCATTCTTCCAGAAGTGTATTTGTGAGGTCAGGCACTGATGTTGGATGAGAAGGCCTGGCTTGCATTCTCCACTCTAATTCATCCAAAGGTTGAAGTCAGCACTCTGTGGAGGCCAGGCCCCAAACTGTTCCCACAAAGTTGGGAGCATGAATGTGTCCAAAATATCTTGATATGCTGATGCATTAAGCCCTTGTACACACGGTCGGAGATTCCGACGGAATGTTTCCTATCGGACCGTTTTGTCAGATATCCCGACTGTGTGTGGTCTCCATTAGACTGTTCTCGTCGGAGTATCCGTCGGACCAAGTTTTCCAACTTGTCCGTAAAATTTTCCGACAAAATGCTCAGATCGGACATACTCCGATCATGTGTAGCCTACTTCGACAAAGTGCCACGCATGCTCAGATCAAATTCCTAGACCAAAGCTATTGGCTACTAGCCTGAACGTAGTCCCGTCGTAACGAAAAAAAGTCATCGTGTTATGTACAATCGGATTTTCTGACAACTTTGTCCGACCGTGTGTATGCAACAGTTTCAGACAAAATCCGTCAGACAAAATCCGTCGGACAAAATCCAACGTATTTGGTTGTCAGAATGTCCCACCGTGTGTACAAGGGCTTAGAGTTCCCTTGACTGAAAACCAACCCCACACCATAACCCCCCCCTCCACCAAATGATTTGGACCAGTGCACAAAGCAAGGTCTATATAGACATGAATGAGCGAGTTTTGGGTGGAAGAACTTGACTGGCCTGCACAGAGTCCTGACCTCAACCCGATAGAACACCTTTGGGATGAATTCGAACGGAGACTGCATGGCCACTCATTAAAATTAAAATTAGGAGAAACAAGGTGTAACCTTAAACTATAGAGGGTTCTTTACTGTAAGAGCTGCAAGGATGTGGAATTGCCTTCTATGGGCGGTGGTCTTAGCGGGGGGCATCGATAGTTTCAAAAAAACTACTACCGCAACATACAAGGATATACACTGTAATACTGAAATATAATCACACACATGGGTTGGAATTGATGGACTTGTGTCTTTTTTCAAACTCACCTATTATGTAACTGCGAACCAGGTCTTCTCGTCCACATCAGTGCCTGATCTCACAAATGCACGTCTAGAAGAAAAATTTAGTTCAGATAAGGTCAAGTGTGTGTGGCGGCAACCAGGTGAGAAGTATAAAGACAAGTGTGTCTTGCCTACAGTCAAGCATGGTGGTGGGAGTGTCACGGTCTGGGGCTGCATGAGTGCTGCTGCCACTGGGGAGCTACAGTTCACTGAGGGAACCATGAATGCCAACATGTACTCATGTTCCCGAGGACTGGTGCCCAGAACTGGACAGCATATTCCAGGTGTGGCCGGACCAGAATCTTGTAGAGTGGGAGAATTATCATTTTATCTCTGGAGTTAATCCCCTTTTTAATGTATGCCAATATTCTGTTTGCTCTGTTAGCAGCAGCTTGGCATTGCATGCCATTGTTGAGCCTATCATCTACTAGGACCCCCAGATCCTTTTCCATCCTAGATTCCTCCAGAGGTTCTCCCCCTAGTGTATAAATTGCATTCATATTTTTGCCACCCAAATGCATTATTTTACATTTTTCTATATTGAACCTCATTTGCCATGTAGTTGCCCACCCCATTAATGTGTTCAGATCTTGTGGAGAAGTTATTGCCCTGCTTAGCCTCATCCTCCAGGTCATTTATGAACAAATTAAATAGGATTGGTCCCAGCACAGAACCCTGGGGAACCCCACTACCCACCCCTACTGCTGTCATAGAAAACAGTTTCAGGCTGTTTGCAACATCATCTTGCTTGGCAAACAGTGTGACACTTTATTACAACTTCACTGATATCTTTGGAAAACTGATACATGTATAATACAGTATATATACAAATGTTAATACAATGTAGCAAACTAACACACCAACACTAGGGTTGCATCAATACTACTTTTTTTAAGACCGAGTATCGATACTTTTTTTCTAGGGCTGTGAAAATTAAAGATTAATTCCTCGATTTTTTGGATCGATCAAAATTCTTTTGACCGGTACTCACCTATCCGCCGACTTCCCGGGTCTTCAGGGAGTTTCTGCCGGAGATCCGGTGACGTCACCAGACTGCTCCCCCCTTCCCCAAGTGCCTCCGTCTGCTAACGAAGGGAAGTGGGAGGAGTCCGGTGACGTTGAAGTTTCCAATTGAACGTAATGTGCACGGGGAGGAGCTATGCATGACGCCACCCGCTGCTGCCCTACGTAACTGACACGAATGTCGGCTTTACATGCTGTGTTTTTATAATCTTTATGTGAGTAATTTGTGTTTGAACAGTGTCAGTGTTTTTTTGTTTGTTTTTTACAGTTTTACTTTAAATTTTTTTTTTTTTATCAACCCTTTGGTGAGATATCAGAGGTCTAAACAGACCCCTGACATCTGCTCTTTGAGAAAGAGAAAAGGAAGGACACAGATTCCCCAGTCCCTTTCTCAGCAGCCTCAGCTGCACTAAACTGCATAGTAAACGCAGTTTACAATGCTTAGTTATGAATGGACAGAGTCAGTAATTACTGACTCTGTGCATTCGGAAGAGGAAGGGGGTGGTAACTGACAGATTTATTGGCTCCTTCCTCCACTCTCCATCCTGACAGATCTGGGACAGGGGGGACTGGAGGAGGACATAGAAGGGGAGCGGAGGAGGACACGGAGGTGGAGTAGGACACAGAGGGGGAGGGCTGGAGGAGGACATGGCGGGGGACCTTAGGAGCACAGAGGAGGAAACAGCGGGCAGTTGGGGGGCAATCAGTGCGGCAGTGGGGGACATTACAAGCACCAATCTCCCTGTATAAATTTCAATAAAGCCACAGGAGGGAGAGGAGGAGAAACAGCTTTATTGAAAGCTATACAGGGAGATCGGTGCTTGCAATGGACCCCACCGCCGCACCGATCATCTCCTGACTGCCCAGGTACCAGATTAGGCATTGGAGCATTTGCATGAGTACAAGTACTCGTGTAAATGCTTGGTATCGGCACTGATACCAATACTAGTATCAGTGCAACCCTAGCCCACACTATAATCATGAATATGGTAAACCTGCGCTCTTTCTCAGGATGCCCCAAAGAGTTTTGCTTTTTCAATCCAAATTCTGCTAGTTGAGGGAAAAAGAACCAGTAATTTGATGCATTTTAATAAAAGCTATTTTAAGCTATTTAAATGAAATATTTAGCTATACATTTGTTTTACTATACCTGTACAATTAAACAAAATAGTGCATTCACATTCACAACAGAGCTGAGGATGTCAAACAACTTTTTTTTTTTTTTGGTGTCAGGAAAACTTGGCAGACGTTATTCATGCTAATAGCAGAAGAATGAGGCAGTGGACAGAATTTACACTTAGTGCTCGGGATTAAGACAAGTACACTTGTTCATATTTAATGTGTAAAGTTTACAACCACTTTAAGTATACCCACGTGAACAATGCCTAAAAAAAAAAAGCCAGCACTGCACAGCAGGACATATGTGTTATGAGCGCATTAAGCCTGCACTGGTATGAATAAGTACGAATTCTATTGTGTAGCCCTTTGGACATGTTGGAAATACTCTGTTCCCGAGTGTTTGCAAGCCTTTCTGAGGGTTTCCAAGTGCAGCAGAGTGGTCTCCAAGTATTTCTGAGTCTCTTTGGCGCCCCCTCACCTCTGGCCACATGTGGTATTGCATACAATAGAAGTCAATGTGGACTTCTATTGGGAAACTCGCTTTGATATGCAAGTGCTTTGGATTACAAGAATTCTCCTGGAACAAATTATGCTCTTAATCCAAGGTTCCACTGTTGATTAAAATTGTCAAATATGTCCATTTGGGACACACATCTTGAGTGGAAAATATTGCTTGGTTAGTGTATTAGAAAAAAATGCTCCTGTACACGGATGTGAAAAATGCTGCAATCAGACCTTTAAATCATACAGTTTTTTAACCACTTGCTTACTGGGCACTTAAACCCCCCTCAGTCCCAGACCAATTTTCAGCTTTCAGCGCTGATGCACTTTGAATGACAATTGTGCGGGCATACAACACTGTACCCAAATGAAATTTTTATCATTTTTTTCCCACAAATAGAGCTTTCTTTTGGTGGTATTTAGTTACAGCTGGGAGTTTTATTTTTTGCTAAACAAACAAAAAAAGATGCAAAAAAAAAAAAAAAAAAATCATGTTTTAATAGTTTGTTATAAAATTTTGCAAACGGGTCATTTTTCTCCTTCATTTTAGTGCGCTGATAAGGCGGCACTGATAGGCTGCATTGGTGGGCACTGATGGGCTGCATTGGTGGGCACTGATAGGCTGCATTGGTGGGCACTGATAGGCTGCACTTGTGGGCACTGATAGGCATAGTTAAGGCGGCACTAATAGGCACAGATAAGGCGGCACCGATGGGCACAGATAAGGCGGCACTGATGGGCAAAGATGGGCACAGATAAGATGGCACGGATGGGTGGCACGGATAAGTGGCACGGATGGGTGGCACGGATGGGCACTGATAGGTACCACAGATAGATGGGACTGATGGGCACTGATAGGTGGCACTGATAGGTGGCTCTGATAGGTGGCACTGCTGGGCACTGATGGGCGGCACTGCTGGGCACTGATGGGCGGCACTGCTGGGCACTGATGGGCGGCACTGGGGTGCAGCACCTTTGAGGCAGATTGGGTGGCACTGTGGGTGGCACTGTGGGTGGCACTGTGGGGTGGCACTGTGGGTGGCACTGTGGGTGGCACTGTGGGTGGCACTGTGGGGTGGCACTGTGGGCATTATGGGCACAGACGAGGGGCACTTACTTTTACTTTGTTATTTTTCAGGATGGCACTGCGGGAGGCAGGTGGGCACTGGCAGGTGGCATGTGGTGCCTTTCATTGCTGGCCGTGATCGGGACTGATGTCCCGATCACGGCCGCCGGTGATCGGCTTTTCTTTTTTCTCCTCGCGCTGTCAGCGCGAGGAGGAATAATAGCCGATTACCGGCTCCGTTCTATCACATGATCAGCTGTCATTGGCTGACAGCTGATCACGTGATAAGGGGTCGGGATCGACCCCTTACACGGATCGGTGATCAGGCGAGTCTCACGGACTCGCCGATCACAGAGCGCGCCGCGCGCGCCCCTCAGGGGGCGCGCAGGCCGCTCGTAACCAGGACGACGTCAATAGACGTAGTCCTGGAAATCTAGGTCCGCGCTAATGCCGTCATTCGGCAATAGCGCGGTACCCAAGTGGTTAAGGATCCCAATTCACAAGTATTGTATGCAATGAATCCTTGCACACAGCTGTGTTTACATCAGTAAAACGGCATTGCTTAAAGAGTCTTAAACTCAAAATCAAACACTTTTTATATGTGGTCAGTAATTTACATGTGCGTGCATTTAAAAGTGTATATACGCATGTACATGCATAAATCTGGCCTAAAGGAATTGAAAAAGAATTTTGTAAATCTGTATGTTTGTGTTTCTAAAGCCTCATACACACGATCGGACTTTGTACAAAGGGCGTTGGCTGAGAACTTGTTAAGCATACACACGATGGGACTTTTTCAGCCAACTTTTACCAAATCAAAGTGGTTTTTCTGCTCTTTACTGCCACCTTTGGTCAAATTCTGTATTGTTGTCTGATCTTTTGCATTGATTCTGAGCATCGGTGCTAGTAAAGTCCAATTCATTTTCTGTACACACAATCGGACTTTGCTCCATCGGACTTATGTTGTCGAAAAAAGTCTGTCCGTTCGCACAGCCAACAAAAATCAGATGAAAACCAAAAAAGTTTGTCCGATGGAGTGTACACACAGTCAGATGTTGCCTTAAAACAGCTAATTTGCATGTTTGTTTTCAAAAAGTCCGATCGTATGTACAGGCCTTAATTGTGTTTATGGAAGCACAATACTGACCATTAAATGTCTTTTTTTACACAGAATCTTGCTGCCAGCAATATTCTGCGTAGATATCTGTAAATATATTACGCCCATGTGCATGAGCGCTAAAGAAATATGGGACAGCATGGAAATTTAGATTATCCAGCAACAACTGCGACGTTATCATTTCTTTTGTTATTGTACTATTCAAAATGTGTGTTGATAATTATGTTTAGGATTGACTGACATTCTGCAAGAATACTTTTATATATCACTGAGGCCTAATATTATCGAAAAAAAAATACTTTATTTTATTAGAACTTTTGAAAAATACGGCTCAGCATTAGCAAATGTTGTGCCCAAAGAAAAACAATCACTCTACAAATCCTTTCAGAATGAAATGTGTGCAGTGGCAATTGTCTCCATTTTTTTTTTTAAATGTTTGTGGTTTGCGTTGCTGTGTGTTTTTTAAAATGCAACCTGTCTGCTTTTTAGCACAAAAGCAAAGCACATGAATGCATGTAAATGCAACCTAACTGAAAGTAAAGGTATTACAAATTACATTTTTGTTAGTATTTTTACCCTTCCAGGGACCTGTTACTTCACAATGGATGACATGAAAACATGCCAATTTGCATAAAAATTCAACTTAATGCAACACACATGAAAATGCATATTAATTGCACACCAACACACATGCATTTTACACAGAGGTGAGCAGGGCTGAACTGGGACAAAAATTTGGCCCTGGACTTCATCCAGACCGGCCCACTTTAATTTTGCAAACACACACAAAAACAGTATATAAAACTATACGCAATTGCGCAAAAAAATGTATTATTAATCAATAACCGTGACCAGTGACAATAAATTATTAATCAATTACCGTGGACAGTGATATTAAATTATTAATCAATTACCGTGACCAGTGACAATAAATTATTAATCAATTACCGTGGACAGTGATATTAAATTATTAATCAATTACCGTGACCAGTGACAATAAATTATTAATCAATTACCGTGGACAGTGATATTAAATTATTAATCAATTACCGTGACAATAAATTATTAATCAATTACCGTGACCAGTGACAATAAATTATTAATCAATTACCGTGGATAGTGATAATAAATTATTAATCAATTACCGTGACCAGTGACATTAAATTATTAATCAATTACCGTGACCAGTGACATAAAATTATTAATCAATTACCGTGACCAGTGACATTAAATTATTAATCAATTACTGTGGACAGTGCCAATAAATTATCAATTACCGTGGACAGTGATATTAAATTATTAATCAATTACCGTGGAAAGTGGCAGTACATTTACCCCTACCCCCTCCCCCTCCCCCCCGCCATGCTGCACATTACAGATATCATAGACATGCAGCCTGCAGTTGATTATCTTATTAAGTGCTTACTTGATGACACTGGTGAGGGGATGGATTTCTTTGTCCCTGGACACTGACACTGTCTGTGCTGCTGTCTGGAGTGGAGTTCTGGAGCTGTCTGGAGCAATGTTCTCGTTCCTCCTCAGCGGCGCTTTCTCTTCACTTCCAGGCCAAGCAGCTAAGCGCGGGCTCCTCCCATATCCCCGGGCCGCCTCCGCCCTCCGGCCGTGTGTGACGTCACGGCACTGGGACAAGGAGGCTGCCAGTAAGGTTAGGGGAGTGAGTGGCAGCGTCATCAGGGGGTGGTACTTGCGTGCCGGCCCAGGTGCTGTAGCGGAGCCGCAGCCCCGGCCGCCGCCGGCGTTAAAAATAAAAAACACACTATAACTCAAACTGAAAACCGGCCCAGCGGCCCACTGAGCCAATCGGCCCACCGGGAATCTCCCGGTAGTCCCGATGGCCAGTACAGGCCTGGAGGTGAGTTTTTGGGGTTGATATACTAAAACTGGTGCACACAGAATCTGGTGCAGCTGTGCATGGTGGCCAATCAGCTTCTAACTTCAGATTGTTCAATTAAGCTTTGGCAATAAAACCTGGAAGCTGATTGGTTTCTATGCAGAAGTGAGCCTGATTTTGCACTCTCCAGGTTTAGTAAATAAACCCCATTATGTGCAGTGGGGTGTAAAGGGACCCTAAAGGTGAACCTGTTTCACTTATGTTTATAGCAAGGGCAAAGTCACCATTCCTGAACCACTAGAAAAGGGAGAAGTGACAGGAATTTGTGGCAGCTAGTACTAATTACCAATTTGATTATATGTCACTGTGAAATTTTGAAAGCTATTACAGTATTACTGGACACTAGAGCTGCACAATTCTGGCCAAAATAAGAATCACAATTACTTTGCTTAGGATAAAAATATCACAATTCTCACACCGTAAAATCTTTCACATTATCCCCCCAAAAAATAGGCTAACTTTACTGGTTAGTTTTTATTTCTTTTTTTAAATTTTTTTAATTCATTAAAGTAATTTAAAAAAATAAATGGAATTGAAAGACCGCTGCGTGTGACATAATATATTGCAACAACCAGCATTTTATACTCTAGGGTGTCTACTAAAAAAAAAAAAAAATATATATATATATATATATATATATATATATATATATATATATATATATATATATATATATATATATATATATATATATATATAATGTTTGGGGGTTCTAAGTAATTTTATAGCAAAAAAATAAATATTTTAACTTGAAACCAACAAATGTCAGAAAAAGGTTTAGGCCCCTTTCACACTGACGTCCCGTTCAGGCCCGCCTGTCAGTTTTTCAGGCGGACCTGAACGGGTGCTCCATAGAGCTCTATGGAGCGTCGGATGTCAGCGGTGACATGTCCGGACATCCACGGGGCGGATCAGAACTGATCCGTCCCGTGTGAAAGGACCCTTAGAGTTTAAGTGGTTAAACTTTTTTCACCTACACACAGTCTATTCCACTGATAAACTATAACAATGTTTATACTTAAGTTTAACTGATAAAGATTGTTTTGATTCTTGGCAGACTGCCCAATTTTTCTCTTCCTTTCTTTTAGGGCTGAGGCTTCAGAAGAGCAGAGAGAATTCTTTGCATAGAAAGAATTGTGAAACACTTTAGTCAAAGATCGCGATTATGATTCTTGACGACTAATTGTGCAGCTCTATTGGCATCAAGCTGTTGATAAACTGGATTTGACCGTAGGTGAGGTTTACTAATGGCATTCTATCTCTAATGTTGGAACTTTCTCAAAGGCTGTTGAAGAGGGTAGAAAATCAGAAGAGAGAATTGCAAGGAAGCAACACAGAATGTCAACACAATAAAAAATGGTGTAAATGTTTTCTTCTTATGAACCACAAAGTGTTTATGAAAATCTACAGCAAGAAATGTGGTGCACCTAATCCCAAAATTGTCAGTTTGCTAAACTTGAATATATTTCAAATGTTTATTTTGAATTTACTTTTACAATCAGAAATAACACGTGAAACTGTAGACTTGCCTGCATAAACCATTCCCTTAAAAAATATTATAGCCAGCAGGCGATTGCTGGAGCCAGAGGAAGGTATTGGGCAATCCTTGTGCCAAAGGTGGGAAAGCATTGCCTAGATCATAATTGGAAACCGACTGGATTGTCTAAAGCCAAGGGCCAAATGTCCAAGCTAGAAATTAACTGATATTAGATTTTAGAACTGTGTAAGCATTCCAAAACAAGACAACTGACACATAATCAGTGATTGGGTAAACAGATAACTTGAAGTTGTGTCAGTAGAGGGGTTCTAAAACCAAACTGCAAAGGGCAAGACCAGAGCTCCTGGTGGAGGACTGGTAAACAGGTCCTTACAATAAGTACAGTATAAATAGGTATTAGGATTTTGTTTGTAAATTGAATCAAGCAATGGAAGGAATGATTCAGATAAGACAAATGGATACTCATCATTAACAAAATATCAGATAGATGGGAATGGGGCAAACACACAGAGCAATGACTCTCCTTTCTTACTCCCTCTCCCTCCTTCCCAGTCACTGCAATTGTCACGTGAAGGCCACGCCAGTCTGTCATCTCTCTTCTGATCCCTGCTGAGGAAGCGGGTGACAGATTTGTGTCTGCTCCACTATGCAGAGCAGACACAGCCCACTGTTCTCTATGGAATGGACTGCGTGTCTATTCCCCGTCCAACTTTCATCCGATAGATGGATGTGGAACAGAACCCTATCCATCTGTTTTTATCAGACCAGATCAGATGCCGGCAGACATTCACCATTTGATAGAGAACAATGCATGGTCCAATCGGGTCCGCCTGAAAAACAGACAAGTGGGTCCAGCAGTGTCAAAAGAGGCCTAACGGACACATGGCCAAGGAGTTTTGAAATAGGAGTGGGCAGAGCCTGATGGGAAACAAAGATCTGTTTCCCATCATGTAAGATTTACAAAAGATTGACAGTGCATGGTAATGGGCAGATTACGACTTTCAGTCCTGTACCGGTTTTGGAATCTGTACACTGCTATGCGCTGTCAATCACAGGCAAGGCGGGCCCGATGGGCAATTACATAATTAGTAAGGTTGAATAAAGACACCAATCCACCCAGTTAAACCTGAGTGCGTGTCTACAATTGTCCCTATCCCTGAACATTGCACACTCACATCAGTCTCTACCCTCAAGGAGCCCACCATCCAAGGTCTCCATTCTTATACTAGGGCCAATTTTGGACAGAAGCCAATTAACCTACCAGCATGTCTGTGGAGTATGGGAGGAAACCGGAGTACCTGGAGGAAACCCACACAGGCACAGGGAGAACATACAAACTCCAGGCAGGTAGTGTCGTGGTTGGGATTCAAACCAGAGACCCTTTTTACTGATAGGTGAGAGTGCTAACCACTACACTACTGTGCCGCCCTAATTAGTCTCAGAGGTCCCCCCATCAGGCTCTGCCCACCCAACAGGAGCAGGGGCCATGCATTTGGGTTGTCCACCCACTGCCATTCACTGTCAATCACAGGCAAGGTGGACCTGATGGGGAACTAGTCTCTCAGAGTTCCACATCAGGCTCCTACCACTGTCAATTTAGTGTGACTTGCCTCATTGGCTGCTAGTACACAGGCGGCCTTTGTCCTAGCAACCAATGAGGTAAATCTAAAACACATTAAAACATGTTATTAAAGTTACAGTTAAAGAACACACAAGACCCAGCTTCTAGAAAAGTGATGTGACTGCAAATAAGTCACTTTGCTACACAGCGCACAGGGACAGGCACTTGCCTGTCTCTGTATGTCAAGTTACAGTAGGTCTTAATTACCTCTAGTTGTGTTATCTACAAAGTTGAAGCAGTATTAAACCCCAAACCAAATATGTAGTAGATTGCAACTTACCAATAATTAGATGTGATGGTTGCATTTGTTTTTTTATCCCCATCTGCTTTCACCTGGTGATCTGGCCAGTAACACACCTCCTGTATTACAGTACCCCCACTCTGAATAAATAAGGACAGGAGGCACAGCAGACAGCAGCACTGTCAGTCAGTCTGTGTGTGTGTGTGTGTGTAGTATTAGATGTACTAGCAGATTTAAATACCATACACTAAAGCTGGCCATACATTTTACATTCCTTTTTATTCAATTTCCTTTAGGCCTTCAACTATGTAGTGAAAGGGCTTGCTTGATTGCATACAAATTGAAAGTGTTCAGGTTTGAACTAATATTTTGGTATATATAAAGTCAAATGTATAATGTATGGCCAGATTATGGCTAACACTTTATAATCAGTTACAAGAAACTGTTTTTTCTTTTTGGGATAAAGGTTTTACATAAATAATGATCATTGTAAGCACCCCTGTCGGTGTTAAATGGTTAGTCCCATCCCTGTAAACTGATTCATCTGGAAGAGAGCTTTTTCTTTTGAAAAACAACAGACTTTCTGGCCAGATCACCAGAGGAAAATAGAAGACTGAAAGCCTAAAAAAAAGAATCATATCTAAGAATTGGTACGCTGCAATGTTTGTTTTTGAGTTTAATACTGCTTTAAGGTATTTTATTTGGTGCATTAACCACTAGGCGTCCGCTCTGCAGCTGAAAGACGGCCTCCTGTTTACTTCTGCAATGCACGCTCCCGTGAGCCCGCATTGGGGAAGTTCTGTGCTGGCCATGTCCCCCGGACACAGCCAGTCACAGATCGCTGTAAACGGCCAATCACAGCGGCCATTTACAGCACGATCAGCGTGCCCAATGAGAGATGATCTCATATGTAAACATATGAGATCAACTCTCATCACCGGCTCTCCCTACTCACACAGACAGTGTGTGAGGAGGGAGAGATTAGTGGCTGCAGGGGCCGCAAGTAAACCAGTGTGCCATCTGTCCCCAGTGTGCCAGTTGTCCCCAGTGTGCCACCTGTCAGTGCCATCTGTCCCCAGTGCCACCTGTCAGTGCCATCTATCCCCAGTGTCTCCTGTCAGTGCCATCTGTCCCCAGTTCCATTTGCCCCAGTGCCACCTGTCAGTGCCATTTGCCCCAATGCCACCTGTCAATGTAATCTGTCCCCAGTGCCATGTATAAGTGCCAGCTGTCATCAGTGCCACGTATAATGCCATCTGTGATCAGTGGCACATCAGTGCCACATAGTGCCATCTGTCATCAGTGCCATATCACTGTCATGTGTCATCAGTGCCACATATTAGTGCCATCTGTCATCAGTGCCACGTATCAGTGGCATCTGTCATTAGTGCCACCTGTCAGTGTCACGTGCCATCTGTTATCAGTGAACACGTGTCATCAATGCCACGTATCAGTGTCACATGTCAGTGCCACGTATTAGTGCCATCTGTCATCAGTGCCACGTATTAGTGCCATCTGTCAGTGCCATGTATGAGTGCCACGTGTCATCAGTGCCACATATTAGTGCCATCTGTCATCAGTGTCACATGTCATCAGTGCCACATATTAATGACATCTGTCATCAGTGCCACATCAGTATCACGTGTCATCAGTGCCACGTCAGTGTCATTGTCCTGGTGCTCTAGGGCCTTCAAAAGTGTAATAGTCAACAAGTTAGATGTGTAATTTATGCTCCTAGAACACGTGATGGTACTCCCTGTATGTTGGGCCTCTCTATGTGGCCAGGCTGTGGAAAAGTCCTACACAGGTGGTATCATAATACTCAAGAGGAGTAGCAGAATATATTTTGGGGCATTATTTGTGGTATACACATGCCACGTGAGAAATAACCTATTACAATGACAATTTTGTGAAAAATAAAAATAAATCTTCATTTTGCAAAGAATTGTGGGAGAAAAATGACAACACCAAAAAGCTCACCATGCCTCTTACTAAATACCTTGGAATGTCTACTTTCCAAAAAGGGGTCATTTGGGAGGTATTTGTAATTTCCTGGCTTGTTCGGGTCGCAAGAAATGACCAGTACATCAGATGTAATCAATTTTGTATGATTCACACCATAGCTTGTAGACTCTCTAACTTTCACAAAGACCAAATAATATCCACTAATTTGGGTTATTTTTACCAAAGATATGTAGCAGTATAAATTGTGGCCAAAATTCATGAAAAAAAAAATAATTAGCAAAATTTTATCACAGAAACAAAGAAAAATGCGTTTTTTTTTCCAAAATTTTCGGTCTTTTTTCATTTATAGCGCATAAAATAAAAAAACCCAGAGGTGATCAAATACCACCAAAAGAAAGCTCTATTTGTGGGGAAAAAAAAGGAGAAAAAATTCATTTGGGTACAGTCACAGTGTTGCATGACTGAGTAATTGTCATTCAAAATGTGAGAGCACCGAAAGCTGAAAATTGGTCTGGTCACGAGGGGTGTTTAAGTGCCCAGTTGTCAAGTGGTTAATAGTGTCACTTAGTGTCGCTTTGTAAAAGTGGTGCTTTTGAAAAATACCTGAATCTGCTGCACATGTCAGTAAATTTACCGGGTAGTAGGCATTTTTTAATTGGGCACAGGCCAGCTTTGGAAAACAGTTTGTAGGCATTTATTGAGTTCACCCCGGAGAATGCTGTTACGTGGTGCTAAAACTCCCTTCTTAAACATCTGCTATAAGGAATATGTTGTTTGTCTTGTTTTTCATGAATTCTTGGTTCAAAATGTTTACTCGCATGAACATATCTTTAGGTTTCATTAAATCCCTTCTTATTACCCTAGCAATATTTTCCCTACTCTCTCTGTGCAAATAAATTGATAAGTCAAAGTATCTGTAAACTCATTCTCACAAGAGAAGTTAACTTTCTGTACCTTTCCTAACTTCCTCTTGCAAAAACACAGCAGAAGTGTTTCTGTGTACATCCGGAGAGGCTGCTAACAAGAGTGATAACATTTTTGCCCACAAGACTTCTTTGCATTTATTATTTCCTTGTTGAAAGCAAAACAGTTTCTCACTAAATGAATGCTTTTTATTTTTTATTGTGCTGATACAGTTTTACTAATACTTTGGCTGCATTAAACGTGTTGACTTTTGGGACAAGATGTAAACCCCTGCTTCAGACTTTTTTTTTAAAACGCTTTGATTGCCACATGTATATATAGTCATACAGAGACCCATCTGTCAATGGAGAAGCATTGCTAGTGTTTTGAGAAATCTGAAACACACTGATGTGAAAGATTCTGTGGTGCACATAGTGTGGCCAGTTAGCACCTAAAGCCTAGTACACACAGGCCGAATGTCGGGCGGCATCGGCCAGTTCAATAGAAAACAGACCAATATTCGGTCCGTGTGAACTGCAGTTGGTCTGACAAAAGCTGGCCATTCGGCCAGCGTCTGTCCAAGGGGTATGACCAGGGGTCAAGTCCTGGGAAAAAAAGTGTGGAAACTCACCCAAGATTCCCCGCCCAACCTCAAAAATAAAAAAAGTGCGTGTAATATACGCACTCCTTTTAAAAAAAATAAAGTGCAACATTTATTGTAAAGTGACAGTTTACGAGGACACACCTCCAAAATTCACATGCATCAAAAAAATAAATATAGAACAGATCTAACAACAAAATAATTGAACCCGCATGTTATACCAACAAAAAAACACAATGTGTGATAATGGTTCAATGCAGACTCACTGTGCCCATAATTGCAGCCTCACTGTGCACATCAATTCAGCCTCACCGTGCCCATCAATGTAGCCTCACCGTGCCCATCAATGCAGCCTTACTGTGCCCATCATTTCAGCCTCACCTGTGCCCATCATTGCAGCCTCACCTGTGCCCATCAATGCAGCCTTCCCATGCCTATCATTGCAGCCTGTGCCCATCAATGCATCCTCACTATGCCCATTATTGCAGCCTCCCCCAAGCCCAAGGGGAAAAGCGCTGCAAGCCAATGGGAATACATGCTGTCCTTCTCAGTGTCAGAGTGTAGTGTGTGTAGTACTGCAGCAATGGTTAACAGATCATTGGGCACTCATCAAGCTCACGCTGTTCACTGCCAGAATGTCAGGCTTGGACTGACCGTCACGGTTCTATTCTACCAGGCAGCATTGAACACAGTGGGAGTGGCACCCGTAGTCCCGTTCACCGTTTGAGAGTAGTGGGCGGGACTACGGGCGCTGCTCTCAGTGTGCTCAGTGCTGCCTGACAGGGTGGGCGGGACTACGAGCGGCACTCCTGCTGTGTTTAATGCTGCCTGGCAGTGTAGAACCTTGTCAGTCAGCCCGAGCCCAACAATCTAGCGGTGAACAGCATGAGCTCGGCGAGTGCCCAATGATCTATTAACCCTTGCTGCAGTACTACACATGCTACACTCCGCCACTGACAGGGACATCATATTTTACACAAGAGGAGGAGGGGAGGGCAGGGTCAGCCCCCTGCAGCCACAGTGCAAAGGGAAAATCATTCCTGCTGTAGAAAAAGAACAGGAACGACGTTCCCATGCGTTCCTGCAGGACTCGGGCCCTGGGTATGACCGAAAAAGGTGCGCTGATCAGCGCTCTCGGCCAATAGCTAAAAGCACTGACCGGAATGTTCTGGCGGGTGGGCTGTCCCCCTGTCAGAGGACAACAGAACAGCAGGGGAGATGGTACAAGTATCAAAAACAGGGGACCAAAAAAACCCCAACAGAGGAGGGGGGGATTTACTCAGTGTGCAGTCCAAGGCAAGACATACACCACTCCAAGCCACAGAGAAAGGATGGGTGCCGTGGGTCATGGTGTCCTCAAGGAGCGGCAGGGTTCGGGCTTAAATCCCTAAATATAAACAATAGCATATAATATAAATCATAATAACAAGCGCAATGTAGTTAAACTCGCTAGCAAAACAGTGAGTGGTAGAAGAAAGACCCCCATAGTATCCAGAGGATATACTACCGAAAATGAATACTATAGCTAGATTAATTGGCTGATCAAGTGAATAGGGACAGATCTAGGTAAAGATTAAGGGCTCTTCCACACAGGGCAGATCAGTGATGATCCGCCCCATGTATATCCGCTTGCTCAGCGGGGATCGCTCAGTCAATCCCCACTGAGTCGGCAGATGACAGGTCCGTCTCTGCACACTGTGCAGGGACAGACCTGTCAGAGCGCCGCTCTCCCCTATGGGAGATCGGGTGACGACGGACCCCACAGTCCGTCGTCATCCGATCTGATGACGGATAGAAAAGTAGGTTTTTCCTCCCTCACACTTTTTCGGATCGGATGTTAGCGGACACCGCTGACATCCGACGCTCCATAGATCTCTATGGAGCATCCGTTCAGGTCCGCCTGAAAAACTTACAGGCAGACCTGAACGGAGCGGTAGTGTGAAAGAGCCCTAAGGCTAATCAGCAGACACATATATGGCCCAATAATTATCAGAGTACCAAAGCGTCTAAACATGAAACAACATAAGCATAGCCTATGGTGCATATCGGCCAAAGGTTACAACATATATAAGAGGGCCAGTATGGTGGCCCGTAATTATGGGAGGAGCCTGGAGGGTATTTAATCAGACCACCCACAACAGTCTGTGTCGATTCCAGTGCAAGGTACTGCACATCAAGGGGCCGACTCTTCTCAGCTCCCTCACGGTCGTCTATCTGTGTGTCCAATCGCAGGTGCACTTTGGCTTCTTCATTCGTAGTCTTCGTCGGCGGTTCCCGCTCATGGTCGCAGATAAGTAGTATCCGAATCTTTTCATATCATGTGCAAACTTGCGGCTTATCATGCTTACTATCCTGCACCCCTTTCGCAAAACCTACCTCTGAGTTGTTGACACTCATGTCCCGACATTGTTCGGCACAGGCATAGTACATTCGTAAATTCTTTCTACCAAACATATGATTCATTCATAGATCCAAGCCTCCGAGTTGCTGTCGGTCGTTCTCCAATATCACTCGCCATAGGCTTCACTGGTTATAAAATTCACTGTTCTCATCCTTTTTTGAGATAAACAGGTATTGTTTGTATGGGTTTCTGTGGCTGATTGAGGTGTAATTAAACCCACCTGATGTCTTTCCTGCACTTGACTAGCCTGGATGGGTGGTTGATAGGTGTTTGGTTTCACAGTAAGGAATGGCATACACTCCACAACCAATTCGTATCAGATACTCCTTACTGCCAATTTATATCAGATTCATCTCATACATTTTTGAGCTGATTCGTGTCAAATCGTATATCTTCATTGATTGTCCCACGCTCGGACCGCTACACACTCGCTGTCGCAGGTAGGACTTTGTTGTTACTGCTCCTCTAAACTTCAATTGTTACCTTATCATGTTCGTTTATCATGTTCGTTTTGCAAAAGTCGCACTTACGCCACCGTAAGTCTTTCTATGTCATCTTTCATGCTTTCTACCCAATGCGGGTTTACTCGAGCCGTTCACTTTGCGGTCGATGCGGTCAAATCCGACATTCAAGCCCCTTACTCACCTCGCATCTACGGCCGATTCGAAATCTAGTCGCAACTTCGCTTCTATGTTTCGGATCTTGGCAATCAAAAGCCCCTTCAACCGTCATCACCATTTAGTTGATTCGAACCCAGCCATATCATCGGCAATACGGTCAGATCTGTCATACGAGCCCCGTAGTCACCTCACATCTACGGCCGATTCTAATCTAGTCACAACTTCGCTTCTATGTTTCGGATCCTCGGCAATCACAAGCCCCTTCAACCGCCATCACCATTTAGTCGATTCAAACCCAGCCATATCATCTGCAACACGGGCAGATCTGTCATACGAGCCCTGTAGTCACCTCGCATCTACGGCTGATTCGAATCTAGTCGCAACTTCGCTTCTATGTTTCGGATCATTGACAATCACCAGCCCCTTCAACCACCATCACAATTCAATCAATCTGAACCCAGCCATATCCTCAGCGATACGGTCGGATCCCATATACGAGCCTCTCAGTCGCATCTACGAAGGATTCGAGTCTAGTCGCAGCGTCGGCGCAACGATTCCAGTCCTTGCCAAACGCAACTCTAACAACCAAGCCGAATCCTGTTGCATCACCGACTCAAATGAGTCAAATCTTTCGCAGACTATTCCATAGCTATAGCCCAGTTCAAACTAGTCACATCGACTGTACGAATTCAGCAGTACTTACATTTGACCTTCTCAGTCTATCCATACATGATCATACACAATTCTCTCCACCAATTTGCTCAGTGTTGCGCACGGTCATTCCTACATAATCACATTTCCTCTATAACCTTTCTTTCGCCTTTCAACAAAGCTGCGTTCTTGCAATCGCTACAAGTCTTTCTGCATTTGGCTCAAAACTGCCAATCGTCTCCAGTAGCAACACTGCTGTTCACCTCATACCTACACACTTATAATTCCGCAAAACATTGCTTTCACCTTTCAAATAAAGCTGTTTCCTTGCAATCGCTGCGAGCATCGATGCAATGGCTCAATACGGCCACTCATCTCCAGTAGCAAAACGGCTGCTCTCCTCATTCCTACACACTTATAATTAAATTTATAGATTCAAATAAAGCTGCTTTCTTGCAATCGCTGCAAGCATCTCTGCAATGGCTTAAGACGGTCACTCATCTCCAGTAGCAACACAGCTGTTCACCTCATTCATTCATTCATTCATTCTCACCTCATAATTCAATTTATAATTCAAATAAGGCCGCTTCCTTGCAATCGCTGCAAGCATTTCAGCAAATGGCTCAAACTGCCACTCATCGTCTCCAGTAGCAACACGGCTGCTCATCGTTTTCTCTGTCGCTTTCCCCTTTTTAGGCCAGTTAGAACACCAATTAGTCCACCCTGCACCAGGTTTGGACAGTATCTCCCAAAAAAAAACAAAAAAACAAACCCATTGTCGAGGGCTTGCATCTTCACCAGGGGGCCAGCTTTGTCCCAAACAGCTCTTTGCAATCCCCCTTGTCAAAACGAAATTCTCATGTCACCTTACTACAGGCTCCCAGTCAACTCAGTTCTCGAACCCCAACCAGTCGACTTCACAACTAGGGCATAAAGTCAGGTGTGTAGTTCAATGGGATTCCCCCTTTCTCTTAAACACTCTTTCACTACATATTTTTACTTCACATACAGAATTTGACCTGCTCCTGAGGCGTTAGCAACTGTCACATACTTCTGTGCACTTCACTCTGTTTTCGAAGCACAAGCCTTCAATACACAGACAAGGTCGCCTAATCTCCATACTTGCTGGCAGTGCAAGCATTAGTAGACCGAACCCACGTCAATTAACTACAGATCGCAACATTCCTACTTAGTATACCAGACTTCAGCTACCCACCCCAGTCCACCCTGGGGCGCTCTGGTTCATTAGTATGTGCCGAGCACAGACTGACACCGAGCTATCGGTTACCTAGCCAGTCACCTCCTGGCTCACCTCGGTTGTCATGCATTCTTTTGAGTTTTCTAAAGTCGCACTCAACAGCGCTCGAGCGCAAACCAACTGTCACTATGGCTGTTGTTCCTTGTCCTGTTCTTCTTGTTTTCCTTTCGCCTTTCATCTTATCTACCCAAACGTAACTATCCCCTCCTACTTTTGCAACTTACCTCAAACATACGCACCCCCCCTTGCTTTTAGTTGACGCTATGTCGCAAGCAGACAGTGAGGACCTTGCCTCAGCCCTGCCATCACCCTTTGCGGGCTCAGCAAGCGGCGGTTTACAGTCTCACAAGAGCTTGAAAAAAAAAAAAAAACTCATAGCAGAACGGAGTAAATCCTACCCTGCCGCAGCCAGGAAACCAAGCTTTTAGGCTACTGTTTCCACCGCCAGTGGCAGCCCTTCCAGGCACCACTTCAGTCTATCTTCTTTGCAACTACTCAGCTGCACTCCTGGGTAACCACACTGTCAACAGCAGTTGCCGAAATCCAAGCAGAGTGACAGCCCTGGAGGTACGCCCAGCCGTGCCCCTACCAGCTCCAGTCACCACTGTCATTCCCGTACCTTCACTTACAGGTACACCCAAGTTCTGCACCACTGTCTTCCCTGCACACCTTGTCCTAGCAGGGCATCTAGGAGGACATCTTGGATGACAACGACGTTAACTTAGCATCCCTCCTCATAGCAGTACACAACTTGGCCTAGAACAAGTCATATTCACGGGGAGATGTCTCCGTCATCCTGAAGGCCAGAGACCCTTTACTTAATCGCAAGCTCACTGTCAGAGTTTGTGCTGGCCTTGGGGACAGTCAGAGACATGCTAGGCAGAGCAACCCCAACAGGAGGGTAGAATTGGACCCGTATCTGCATGCAGCAGGTCACTAGTACGCAGGGTACCCATCCTTTGACTATCACCGCTCATTTTCAGCCAAGGCAGCAGCCAGACTCAAGGTGATCCTTTATCTCCCACCTTTTAGTGTTTCTCTCCCAGGTACAAGACCCTGACTAAATCCTTAAATTAAGATGTGCCAGCTATAGCAGATCTGCCCATGGGAGTCGAATTTCTCACAAATTGGAATGGCATGCCAATGTTTATTCCCTCAGCATCTCTCTCTTCATCTCAGGTAGTCATGGTCACCACAGCCTCCACAGGTCCTCGCCTCAATTTTTGGTCAACTTGGGTTTATAAGGCCATGGCCGTCAGAAATCCTCTTGATTCCTGGGTTCAGTTAGTCCTCCTCTTTGTTCGACCTCTAGCCCATTGTCGCAGCAGCTCAAGTCTGGTGCAACAACTGGGCAGGACAAACAGTGACGTTCGCCACAGACAACCAAGCCACAGCCAGTATTATAAATAAAGGAGGTCCTAGTAGCTGGCCATCGTGGCCTTCCTGCGCAGGCTGGTGCCACCATCCCCACAGCTCCAATCTAACGTCCTATGCGTCCACATCCCAGACAAACGCAATAATCTGGCCGACGCACTACCCGTTAACTTTGCTTCGTTATTTTTGCAGGAAACTGTAACCGACCCAACCATGTCTCTTATCCCACACTGGTCGTAGCTAACCTCGGATTCACAACAACACTTTCACGACGCCACCTGCCTTATTAATCTTTCATTATCTCACAACACCCTGAAGACCTACCGTGCAGCCTAGAGGTTCTATGTCAGGTTACTAGCCTCAAACCCCAGAGCAATACCAAGAGTTCTCCATCACATCCTGGTCTTCATATCATACCACCACACACAGTTGGCATTGTCACACAATACCTTAGACTCTACTCAGCTGACATCCAGTATTTTCATCCCCTTATGAGATCCTAACAAACTGTCTGGTTTGCCACCCATACGGTCAAGACCATGTTGTGTGGTATTCACAGGCAATCAAAGATAGGCAGGCGGGAATCCACCTGCTTTACTCGATACATCTCCAATCCACAAGTGGAAATGTCCTGAGCCTTCAGCAACCTTGCCCCGTAGTGTCTTGTTGTACATAAATTAATAATTACCTCCCTAAAACAAATCTTTTGCGGCCTTCTCTCGGCATATCGCCCAGCAGACCAGGGCTCACCGCCCAGCTCACCAGGGCTTACCTTACAGCAGACCAAGGGCACAATTCAGGTCTATTTTATGTTGTTAGTCTTGTGACGTGTTTATGTGTTCTTTCATATCTCTTAGAGCAGAAGGCTCCGACCATAAATAAGAGGGCCAGTATGGTGGCCCGTAATTATGAGAGGAGCCTGGAGGGTATTTAATCAGACCACCCACAACAGTCTGTGTCGGTTCCAGTGCAAGGTACCCACCCACCCATTTCCCTTCTCAGAGTACTTCTCTTAAAACACGTTTCTCTACAGAAACATCCATTTACTTTCTTAAGGTATGCGGCCTTCTCTCAGCATATCGCCCAGCAGACCAGGGCTCACCGCCCAGCTCACCAGGGCTTACCTTACAGCAGACCAAGGGCACAATTCAGGTCTATTTTATGTTGTTAGTCTTGTGACGTGTTTATGTGTTCTTTCATATCTCCTAGAGCAGAAGGCTCCGACCATAAATAGGTGATACAGATAGGAGAATACTAGCGCTGAAATGTGTGCACTCCCAGTACAGAATTTGCAGCCTAATAACTCACCAAACAAAGGGATAAAATAGTCAATCCTTGTTACAATGTATGAAGATTGTGCTTGCAGCCGGTAACTAATGCTAGCAGGAAGTTTAAATAGGCACAACAGAATTTAATCAATGCCCAGAGGGGGCGGGTATTCGGCAGCGCTAATGAGGAGCATGGAAGGAGGGAATAATGCCAAAGGGGTGTGCCGCTGCTTCCTCCGATCGACAACAGTGTCAGCAGCAACCAATCACTACTCCCCCGGTGGGGCGGCGTCCAACGTCACCGGGCCATAGGCCCGATGTTGTCAGATGTCGGAGCGCCGCCAACACGGGGGGTACTGCCACAAACTCCCCAAACAAAGAGACAAGTCCGGTGCCCAAGTGTTCTCGGTGACCCCAGTAGGAGAGAAAAAGGGCCAGAAGTTGCCCCTAGACACATGCGATGTCACCGGGCCCCTCCGTGCCGGGGGACACACAAGAACCAGAAAGCAGCCCACCAAAGCCGTGGAGAGGATGTGTAGCACCAAGCACAGTAAGGGGCACTATAGATACCAAAGTCACACATCAGCCAGTCTAACAAAAAAAAAGAGAATGGACACCGAGGGGAGGAGCACACCTGCCAAAACAAAAAATACATGAAAGATATATGAACATACAAATACGTGCAGATATAGCTGGCCATATACAATACAATGAAAAAGCATTACAAAGAACAATAGCATTATACAATGCAAAGAAAAAAAAAGGGGGAAGAAGAAACAGGGCTATTTAGATCATCCAACCAAATAGAATAGCTCAAAGGTCACCTTCATAGCCCCCTGAAGAAAATCCTTGGAGGAAAGGTTTAAAACTCAGTATTTCATTTAACCCTGGAGGCAAAGTCGCATTAAGGTTAGAGATCCACCTCATTTCACTTGGAGGAGAATCTTATTCAGATCTCCTCCTCTGGGAGTTTGGTGGAGCCTATCCAAAACCAGCACTGAAATTTTGGGCATACGGCTGTAGTGGACCGATGCTACATGGCGGCCCAGAGGAAAATGGTGACCTGCACTTTGCATAGCAGTTAGATGTCCATACAGATGCTTCTTTTTGGACAGTTTTGCCAATATAGTAGCAGCCACACTCACATTGCAATAGGTAGATTACAAATGTGGTTTGGCAATTGGCATAGTGTTTATAAACAAAAGTATTACCATTAGGGAGGCGCAGCTTTCTGTCGTATTAATATATCGGCGGTAGCCACAGGCCCCACAGGGAAATGTACCAAGGGTATTGCAGGGGTCACCTCGAGTGAGGCCTCTGAACTCGCTTTTTACCAAGAGATCCCCTACTGATGTATTTCGTCTGAACGAAACGAGAGGGGCTGGAGGGACAAAGGGACCTATTAATGGATCACTGGTCAAAACATGCCAATATTTCCTGAGGATCTGCTTTATCTGTGTATGTTCATTAGAGAAAGCAGTCACAATTCTAGTGTAAGCATTCCTATCAAATACAGTTTTTTTTTCTGTACATGCCGCAAACACACTATCCGGCGGACCAGAGTCTGGCGGATAATCCGCCCGTGTGTGGGCTCCTGCGGACTTTTTGTTCCCAAAAGTCTGGCGGACTTTGAAAGAAGTCTTGACTCAAAATTGTCCGCCGGACTCAGCAGTCCAGCGGACAATCCAAAAAGAGAGACAGGCATTTATTTGAAACACACAGGTGCATACATCCACTTACATATAGTTTTGAGAATTTCCAGCACAAAAGTCCTCAGCGGCGTCAGCCAGCATTAGAGAGCCTGCAGATGTTTTTCCCATCAGATGGAGGGTCCCGACCCGCAGAACTTCCCTGTCTGACGGCGTACACTGAGATCGAGGCTTGGCTCAGGTCCACAGTGGAACGCAGGCATCGAGCGTGGTGACGTCACTGCCAATAGCGACAACGTTTCGGAGCATGAGCACTGCATGTAGACAAACAGGCGCACTCCTTCCTCAAGCTTAGGGGAACTCAGGCTGTGTTCAGCCTTAAATGTGCTGGCCAATTTTGCTCCCATCTCTATTTTTGCATGTAACTTGGAGTCTGCTTCCAACTCCCCTCTGAAGGCTTGCCCTGGAATATGGACTTGTTGTTAAGAAAACACAAAAAGGTTTTTCTTGCTTTTTAATCATTATTATTTCATCTCCAAATTAGAACTGCATTCTTCTGAATGGACGGTAAGATCTTAACACTATTAATCAAGTAACAGCGCCACTTTCCCATTTGTTCTTTCAGCGGACAATCCACCCGTCTGTGTGCTAGTCCGTCGGACTTTTGAAATGAACGGACTTGCTCACACACAGAGAAAAGTCAGTTAATTTTGAACGTAGCTCCAGGTAGACGGAACTAGCGAAGGAAGTGAATGTCGCTGCCTCCATCGGTGATATTGACACCTCTCTAGCCCCGTCGCCTGATATGGATTTAAAGAGGAACCCCTACGCCCAAAAAAATGGAGTGGGGGTTCCCCCAAAGTCCATAGCAGACCCTTATCCAAGCACGCAGCCCGGCCGGTCATGAAAAGGGTGGGGACGAGCGAGCACCCCCTCCTGAGCCGTACCAGGCCGCGTGCCCACAACATAGGGGGTGCTTTGGGGAAGACGGTCCCAGGATGCTGGGACTGTGGCATCATAAGGGGCAGGGTCACCATGTGACATCACCCAGTGATCCCGCCCCTTATACCTATATAAATCGCCACACGAGTCCCTGCCATTGAGGCAGGAGAGAGCGGCGTGTCAACATCAGAAGGGAGAAGAAGGGGTGGCGACAGTGACAAGACCGAGCCAACGCTAGTAAAAAAGCTGTAAGAAGATAGCAGAGGCCCGGCAAGAAGAACCAAAGAATGGGACAAGACCCCAAAGTCGGAAGAAGCCCCCTAAAGTTGGAAGAAGACACCCGGACAGTGGCGATGACGAAGAAGAAAGCCGGACTCCTCCGCTAGAAAAAGAGCAGAAGATAGTGGATGAGCCTGGAGAGATGACCCCCGAAGACAGAAAAAGACCCCCCCGGAGCTGCCTAATAAAGTACTTTAAAAACCTGTGTTGTGTTTTTTTTATGTACACTTTTTCCCCAGGTGAATGGGTAGGGGTACATCGTATTCCATACTCATTCACATGGGGTGGGGGGCCTGAATCTGGGGGATTCCGATAAGCCCCCCCACTCGTAGACCCCGACAACCAATGGCCAGGGTTGTCGGGAAGAGGCCCTTGTCCTCATCACCATGATGACAAAGTGTTTTGCGGTGGGGGGGCCTTCCCCGAAGCACCCCACATGTTGAAGGCACGTGGCCTGGTACGGCTCAAGGGGGGCTGCTCGCTTGTTCCCACCCCCTTTCCTGACTGGCCGGGCTGCGTGCTCAGATAAGGGTCTGCTATGGACTTTAGGGGGACCCCCACGCCGTTTTTTCGGCTTAGGGGTGCCCCTTTAAATCCATACCAGGCGACGGGGTTAGCGAGGTGTCAATCTCGTCGATGGAGGTGGCGACATTGACTTCCTTCGCTAGTTCCGTCTACCTGGAGCTATGTTCAAAATTAACGGACTTTTCTCCGTGTGTTTGGCAAGTCCGCTCTTTCAAAAGTCCGCCGGATAGTCTGATTGTGTGTACGTGGCATTAGAAGCTCTCTATTTTTATTATTGGCTTTATTGAATGCCCTCTTCAAACACCTATGGCTGTACCCTCTCTCCAAGAGGTGGTTTTTCAAAGCCCTCGATTCCCAAATGAAGTCTCCTTATTGGAGCAATTACGTTTAACTCTCAAAAATTGACTGTACGGAATCAAATTTACTAAAGGTCTTGGATGGAAGGTGTTAGAGTGTAGCATGGTATTACCTGATGCTGGTTTTCTATAAAGCTTACGGGACAGTACATTGGCCAGACTTTTAAAGATTTCAACGTCTAGAAACGTTATAGATGTATTATCATAGGCCATAGTGAATTTCAAATTGAATTCATTACAATTTAAGGCAGCTAAAAAATTATGCAAAAGATCAATTGGGCAATTCCATAGAACGAAGATGTAACACAGAGAGACCCTCGTACCTGGACAAAAAAAGACTCCCATTCGCTCAGGTACCGATTGGCGTAGCCAGGGGCACAACAGGTGCCCATGGCTATGCCCTGCACCTGGAGGAAGTATTGGCCATTGAAACTGAAGACATTGTGCTCCAGTATGTAGCTCAAGGCCATTAAGATGAATTTGTTAAATGATGGATCAAGATACGTGGTAAGTGACAACATTTTTCAGATACACTCTAGTCCTTTTATTATGCGGTATTGAGCTGTACAATGTTTCCACTTCAATTAGATACCAGTATAGTATGAGTCGAAACTTGGATACCATCAACAATTTGCAAGAGATGGATGGTGTCTTTCACATGTGATGGTAGAGAGGACACCAAAGGTCTAAAGTATTCGTCTATCAATTTCGAGAGGTTTTCTGTAATGGATCCCCTTAACCGAAACGTGGGGATTATTTATTCCCCACCAAAGATCCACAAAAACAATGTGGGCCCCCCCAGGACGACCGATCAAACTCCCAGAGGAGGAGATCTGAATAAGATTCTCCTCCAATGTGAAATGAGGTGGATCTCTAACCTCTAACTTCGCCTCCAGGGATAAATGAAATGAGTTTTAAACCTTTCCTCCAAGGGTTTTCTTCAGGGGGCTATGAAGGTGACCTTTGAGCTATTCTATTTGGTTAGATGATCTAAATAGCCCTGTTTCTTCTTCCCTTTTTTTTTCTCTTTGCATTGTATAATTCTATTGTTCTTTGTAATGCTTTTTCATCGTATTGTATATGGCCAGCTATATCTGCATGTATTTGTATGTTCATATATCTTTCATGTATTTTTTGTTTTGGCATTTTGGCAGGTGTGCCCTGCCCCTCGGTGTCCATTCTCTTTTTTTGTTAGACTGGCTGATGTGTGACTTTGGTATCTATAGTGCCCCTTACTGTGCTTGGTAGACATCCTCTCCACGGCTTTGGTGGGCTGCTTGCTGGTTCTTGTGTGTCCCCCGGCATGGAGGGGCCCCGTGACATCGCATGTGTCTCGGGGCAACTTCCGGCTCTTTATATCTCCTATTGGGGTCACCGAGGGCGTTTGGGCGCCGCTGTCTTGTCATATAAGGTCCCCCATCCGATAGTGTCTGCTGTGTACTGCGCGAGCGCAGTACACAGCAACACAGATTCCGAAAATTGCCGAGGATGAACGGCGCCTGCGCCGTGAGTCCAGGTTCCATCCCCACTATCCAAGTGGACATAGAGTAGGAATATAAAAGAGCCGATCGCAGCGAGGCCGAGCCCGAAGCGTGGCGAGCGAAGCTCGCCCACGAGGGGCCCTCTAATATTCACAACCCTATGTCCGCTTGGATGGTGGGGCTACCACCTCCACTCACGGCGCAGGCGCCGTTCAACTGCGGATATTTTCCGAAGCTTCGTCTGCTCCGTACTGCGTATGCGCAGTACGGGGCGGACGCTATATGATGGCCAGACACTATATGGCACAACAGGAGTTGTCTCTTTGTTTGGGGAGTTTGTGGCTGCCCCTCCCATGTCGGCGGCACTCCGACGTCTGACATCATCGTGCCTACGGTGCAGTGATGTTGTATGCCGCCCCGCCGGGGGAGTAGTGATTGATTGACTGACACTGTTGTTGATTGGCGGAAGCAGCGGCACACCCCTTCGGCATTATTCCCTCCTTCCACCCTCCTCATTAGAGCTGACGAATACCCACCCCCTCTGGGCATTGATTAAATTATGTTGTGCCTATTTAAACTTCCTGCCAGCATTAGTTACCTGCTGCAAGCACAATCTTCATACATTGTAGCAAGGATTGACTATTTTATTCATTTGGTAATTTATTAGGCTTCAAATTCTGTACTGGGACTGCACACATTTCAGTGCTAGGATTCTCCTATCTGTATCACCTATATATGTTGTAACCTTTGGCCAATATGCACATAGGGTATGCTTATGCTGTTTGGTACTCTGATAATTGTTGGGCCATATATGTGTCTGCTTATTAGAATTAATCTTTAACTAGATCTGTCCCTATTCACTTGATCAGCCAATTAACCTCCTAGCTATAGTATTAATTTTCGGTAGTATAGCCTCTGGATACTATGGGGGTCTTTTCTCTACCACTCACTGTTTTGCTGGCGAGTTTAACACGCTAAAACTGGGATTTTTTTTTTAGCTATAAAGACGTCAAGTGTAAAGTGTAAGCGCTAAACATATGTGACTGTGAAAATGAAGACGACTCAAAAAAGTGAAACTTGAAAATAAATACCAAAAAAGAAGTATATATGAACCTAATATAGTGTATACATATAACTATAACTTGTTAGTGAGACATGACCCCAAATCTGAGGATAACAACTCCAAAAAAGAAAGAAAATAAAATAATAGATATATAAACAATAAAGTCCATATATTGATAAGGAAAGACGTGCAGATGTGAATCTGAGCAAACTTCGGTGACAACAAGAGTCCCACTTTACTGTGACCATAAACAATTCCACCGCAGTTTAGCTCCCACCACCTTAAGAAGCGCAGGCTTACCAGATGGAAATGACCCGAATAGACTTATATCTAAGGGGTCAACAATAGCTTATGATTCCAACTACTGTGGCACTGGATTCAGCATTCCATCATTAAGTGGGTCCCAAGGCAAGTAGTTCATTCAATGTGGCGGACTGCATATAATCACCGTTTTTAGAGAGACAACTCCGGCATCAATTCAGACATAAAAATGGAAGGATAGAGCCAAGATGGTGTGATAACGTTTAAAAAAAGTCGCTTTAATAAAAATAAAGTAGGGCAGACCGGGCATTTGCCCGGTGGGCCGGGGCCGCCCGCTCCAAAGAATGTTGCTGTTTAGGCCGCACAGCGGGAGGTAAGCGGCGACCGCGGCCTGAACATGGTTAACACAGGCCGTGGCCGCCGCTCGCCGCTACCGCTATGCGGCCGTTCTGTGTCTCCTCCGGCGGAACTGGCGGCTGCATGGACTGAGCTGTGTGTGTCTCTCACACACAGCTCAGCCTCAGCGCCGCGCTGACAGTTCCGCGCTCTGATCCCAGGGGCTGCTCCTCCTCCAGCCAAGGTGTCCGCACGGTGAGGCAAGGGGCGGGGCTGCTGTGAAGACGTTTCCCCCGCTCGTGCCCACCCCTTCTCTTGTCGGCAGCACATGTGAGGAGAAAGCTTCCCTCACCATTGGCCACAACAGAGGGCCAATCAGAGACCTAGAGGGGCATCATGGGAAATGTAGTCCCAGAGAAAGGTAGCCCAATTGTTTTCAGCAGGGAGCTGACTACACTCCCCGGCATGCACACTGCTGGGGGGGGGGGGGGGGGTGGGGAGAGGGAGAGAAAAACCTGGAAACAAACAGAAGTGACTGTAGCAGTTACTACAGGAGACATAAAAAACGAAAGAGGACTGTGCTGGGGAAATAATAGCCCCAGCACCACCAGAGAGAGCCATGCTGCACCACACCACCAGAGAGAGCGCCACGCTGCACCGCACCACCAGAGAGAGAGCGCCACGCTGCACCGCACCACCAGAGAGAGAGAGTCGCACTGCACCGCGACACCAGAGAGAGAGAGTCGCGCTGCACCGCGACACCAGAGAGAGAGAGTCGCGCTGCACCGCACCACCAGAGAGAGAGTCGCGCTGCACCGCACCACCAGAGAGAGAGTCGCGCTGCGCCGCACCACCAGAGAGAGAGCGCCACGCTGCGCCGCACCACCAGAGAGAGAGCGCCACGCTGCGCCGCACCACCAGAGAGAGAGCGCCACGCTGCGCCGCACCACCAGAGAGAGAGCGCCACGCTGCACCACCAGAGAGAGAGCCACGCCGCACCACCAGAGAGAGAGCCACGCCGCACCACCAGAGAGAGAGAGCCATGCTGCACTGCACCACCAGAGAGGGAGCGTCACACTGCACCTCACCACCAGAGAGAGACACACTGTACCACACCACCAGAGAGAGAGAGAGCCATGCTGTTCCTGCACCACCAGAGAGAGAACCATGCTGCACCGCACCACCAAAAAGAGAGCAGGTCAGTGTCACTGGGCAGTGTGGGCACAATAGGAGAAAGACAGTACTAGCGTTGTATGGCCACAATTGGACTGGGACACTGTAATATAAAGGGGACTGCACTGTAAAGGGGCACTGTAATCATTGCAGTACCCCTTTACAGTGCAGTTCCCTTTATATCACCGTGTCCCTGCACATTACAGTGTGGAGGACCGACACCAGCCACCCCCGCGAATGTCCACCATATCCCCCCCCCCCCCGGTCCTTGGAAAAGTTGGCTACCCAGTCTAAAATGCCCGGGCCTATTTTTTTTCCCAGTCCGGGCCTGCTTCTGGTATAATACAAAATGAGGCTTGAATATAAACCAGCCTAAAGATATCGCCACTAATACCAGAGGAGTGAGTTTGCAGTATCCAAACCACTACCACAATGCCCCTAGTGTCAAAAAATGAGAACAATACAAGAAAAGAAAAAATCCCTGAAGGAAATTATATAAAAGGCTATATATATATAAAAAAAAAATAAAAAAGATTAAAAACATATATATATATATATATATATATATATATATATATATATATATATATATATATATATATTGTAGCAGCACGCAGGTAAAGTCACCTGGTTGTATCCAGGATGGGAAATATGTGTGCCCTAGATTCAGGCTTTATGCAGACTTTTACAATTAGAGGGGAAGAGTTAATGAGCCCAGCTGAAGTAAGTGGGCTCATTAAGACCTCTACAAAAAACCCCAGCATGCTTAGGGAGATGCTCCATCCTGGAACCAGTTTTGTGTTGTATAGACTGGGGAGTGTGACACCTGTTCTGTGCGGTGAGTTAACGCCTGTGTGGCAAACCTCTACAACAGAGACAGGGACTGGTGCAGCACAAGGCTGCACTCAGTTGTTAGAGAGGGAATCCATGTGTGTAATTAGAGGTCAAGCTGACCAGGATTTATTTTCATGTTTTATTTTTGTTTGTCTGTTATATGTTTCACTGCATGTAGCATAAATAAACCGCATCTTTTGTTTTTTTGCACCTACAACGCTGTCTGCTGTGCCTGATTTTGTGTTGTGAACCCATCCAGGGGGTCACACACACCCGCTGCCGAGCTAACCCCTCACAGTTGGTGGAGAATGCGGGCAGTTTTTTTTTCATTTTTTTTTAAAGGCCAGCATGGAGGAGATACTGAGACAGCTGGCTCTAGCAAATGCAAATCAGCAGCAAACAAATGCGGCTTTACAAAAGAGCCTTGCAGCTCAACAACAGAGCCTTGCAGCCCAGCAGAAAGCTCACCTGCAGAGTCTGGAAGCTCAGCAACAAGCCCAGCAGCAATCTGAAGCCCGCTTCATAGACCTGTTGCAGAAGCAAGAGCAGAATTTTCAACAGAAAATAGAGACATTAATACAGCAACGTCCGCAGACCAATGAAGCAAGTGGTTACAATAATACCGCATCCTTTGGTGTGAGCCGTTTATTGACAAAAATGACTGGAGAGGATGATCCGGAGGTGTTTTTGACCACATTTGAAAGGACTGCTGAAAGGGAAAAGTGGCCTAAGGAGCAATGGGCTGGATTGGTGGCCCCTCTGTTAACTGGGGAATCGCAGAAAGCTTATTATGACCTAGAGCCTGACCAAGCAAAAGACTATGTGGTGCTAAAAACAGAAATATTGGCACGGCTGGGTGTCACCCTGGCCGTCCGGGCTCAGCGTGTGCATAATTGGACTTTTCAGGTTGGAAAACCCCCCAGGTCTCAAATGTATGATCTCATTCACCTGAGCAGGAAGTGGCTGCAGCCAGAGACTTTGACCGCACCAAACATTGTGGAACGTGTTGTTATGGATCGTTTCCTGAGAGCTCTTCCTACTGCCATCCAAAAATGGGTAAGCCATGGAGACCCAGAAAATGCAGGTAAACTTGTGGATCTGGTTGAGAGGTACTTGGCTACAGAGAACCTGACCACCTCTTCCAGGGACTCACGGACTTTCCACCCTAAGACCAGATCATCCCCAGTGGCGGGTAAGATGACTCCAAGGGGTGAGGCTGGAGAGAGTGAGAGGGTGGGAGTTCTACCTAAGGTCTGGCGGGAGCAGCCCAGGAAGCCCATGCTGCAAGAGACAGCGAAAAAGATTATTTGCTACCGCTGCCGGCAAGAGGGACATATTGCAGCCAATTGCCCCGTTGTGGATGAGCCTATGCAATGTGACTTTATAAGGGAGAGACGTCAGTCGCTGTTTGCAACAGTTGCATGCACTGCCATTCGGGGACCTGAGAAACATTTATGTAAAATGTGTATTAATGGTAGAAATGTTGATGTGTTGCTGGATTCAGGTAGCCTGGTAACATTGATAAAAGCTGAATTAGTTACTACAGAGGTCTCTGGGAAGAACAGGGTGGCTGTTATTTGTGTGCATGGGGACACCCGAGAGTATCCTGTAACTTCAGTGTTTTTTGAGACCCCCAAAGGTAACCTCTCTCATCAGGTGGGGTTAGTGTCTCACTTACCACATGATGCTATTGTGGGAAGAGATTTTCCAAAATTCTGGGAACTCTGGGATTGTCCTGAGCCCCCCACTGGTGCCCCTATAAACCAGGAAGATGACCAGAATTCCTCTGGGAGTGGTGAGGACTCTCCTGAATTTCCCTTGTCGGTATTGGCGGGGGAAACTCGAGAAACTGGGGAGGAGCCATAATCCTCAGATGAAAACATGCCGTCTGTGGAGTTTTTCGGATCTTGAGGTGCACAGGGAAAATTTTGCCACAGAACAGTTAAAAGACCCCACCCTAATAAAGGCACGGGAAAATGTGGTGAAAATAGATGGCGAGTTAGTGAACCCAGATAAGACTTGCACTTATCCTTACTTCACTATGGAAAGGGACCTGCTGTATCGAGTGGCTCAAAGGGCAGAAGAAACCATTGAGCAACTTGTAGTGCCCAAACCTTACAGGAAGTTGGTGTTAGAATTGGCCCATGGGCACATTCTGGGAGGTCATCTGGGGGCCGAGAAAACCAGAGAGAGGGTACTGCAGAGATTCTATTGGCCTGGGGTCATGAAGGAAACAGAAAATTATTGTTCCTCCTGCCCTGTGTGTCAGAAGTCGGCACCTATGCCACATTTCCGTAACCCGCTGGTACCTCTTCCTATCATTGAGGTCCCCTTTGAGAGGATCGCAATGGATTTGGTAGGTCCGATAATGAAGTCTGCTAGGGGGCATCAGTACATTTTGGTTATATTGGACTATGCCACCCGTTATCCGGAAGCAATTCCTCTTCGAAATACCTCGGCCAAAACCATAGCCAAAGAGCTATCTCTTGTTTTTAGCCGCGTGGGTATTTGTAAGGAACTGCTTACGGACCAAGGTACACCCTTTATGTCCAGGGTTATGAAAGAATTATGCAAGTTGTACAAAGTGACACAATTGCGTACATCTGTGTATCACCCCCAAACAGATGGGTTGGTTGAAAGATTCAACAAAACCCTAAAACAAATGTTAAAGAAGGTGGTGGATAGAGATGGAAAGAATTGGGACTGTCTAATACCCTATCTGATGTTTGCCATTAGGGAGGTACCCCAATCCTCTACGGGTTTCTCACCCTTCGAGTTGCTCTATGGGAGACACCCAAGAGGGCTGCTGGATATCGCCAAGGAAACTTGGGAAAATTAGAGTTCTCCTCACAGGAGTGTGATTGAGCATGTCGCCCTGATGCAAGATAGAATTGCACAGGTAATGCCAATCGTAAAGGAACATTTAACCCAAGCGCAGTTAGCACAGCAGAGAGTGTACAACCGTGGGGCCAAGACCCGTACTTTTTCCCCGGGAGGATAGGGTCTTGGTGCTAGTCCCTAATTTATGGCCAAATGGCAAGGTCCATACGAAGTAATTGAAAAAATTAGTGAGGTGAACTACAGGGTTAGACAGCCAGGAAGGCGAAAGCTGGAGCAGATCTATCACGTCAATCTGCTGAAATCCTGGAGGGATAGGGAATCCCTAGTCGCAGAGACTTTGTCACAAGCACAGCCTGATTGCTTAGTTCCTGAGGTTGGAATAGCAGACACCTTATCGAAAGCCCAACTAGAGGAGGTTAAAGAGTTTGTACTTCGTAACAAAGAGATTTTCTCTGAGCTGCCGGGACAAACATCTGGCGTAGAGCATGACATTATCACCCCGCCAGGAAAAAGGGTAAAACTAAAACCTTATAGAATACCAGAGGCCCGACGGGAGGCAATACGTGGGGAGGTTCAAAGAATGCTGGAATTGGGTGTGATAGAGGAGTCCCAGAGTGACTGGTCCAGTCCTATCGTACTAGTGCCCAAACCTGATGGGAGCTGGCGGTTTTGTAACGATTTTCGACAATTGAATAAAGTTACAAAATTTGACACCTACCCCATAGATGAGTTGATTGACCGGCTGGGAACAGCCCAATATATGACAACTCTTGATCTCACCAAAGGGTATTGGCAAATTCCCCTGGCCGAGTCGGCCAAGGAGAAAACTGCGTTTGTAACCCCAGATGGGGCATTCCAATATAAGAGAATGCCGTTTGGGTTACAGAATGCACTGGCAACATTCCAGCGGAAAATGGATAAGATTCTGAGGCCCCATCAGAAATATGCTGCAGCTTACCTGGATGATGTGATTATCCATAGCACAGACTGGGTCTCACATTTACCAAAAGTACAAGCAGTCCTAGACTCTATCCGGGAAGCTGGGTTTACGGCCAATCCAAAGAAGTGTACCATTGGACAGGAGGAGGCCAAATATCTTGGGTACACTATTGGGAGGGGGGTGATAAAACCCCAAGTCAATAAAGTCGAGGCCATACAGAGTTGGCCACGTCCCAACAGCAAGAAACAGGTACGAGCCTTTCTGGGAATCGCTGGCTATTATCGACGATTCATTCCCCATTTTGCTTCTCAGACTGTGCCCCTCACCAACCTGACAAAAGGGAAAGAGTCTGTTATGGTTAAATGGTCCCCAGAGGCTGAAGAAGCATTTCAGTCCTTAAAAACAGCCTTATGTAGCCAGCCAGTGTTGTACTCACCAGACATCTCTAAGGACTTCGTTGTACAAACTGATGCATCAGACGTTGGGTTAGGAGCAGTGTTATCCCAGGTCTGGAACGGGGAAGAGCACCCAGTCATTTACCTCAGCAGGAAGTTGAAGTCCCATGAGGTAAATTACGCCACGATTGAGAAGGAATGTTTAGCAGTGAAGTGGGCTCTAGATTCCCTTCGGTACTATCTGCTAGGTAGGCACTTTGACCTGGTGACTGATCACGCTCCTTTAAAGTGGATGGCTCAGAACAAGGAGACCAATAGAAGGGTAAATAGGTGGTTCCTGGCCTTACAAGAATTTAACTTTACAGTTAAGCATCGCCCTGGTGTTAAAATGGGGAATGTGGATGCTTTGTCTCGGATCCATGCGTGTCTGACTGCTTGTGTTACAACCCCAAGGTTGAAACAAGAGGGGGGGGGTATGTAGCAGCACGCAGGTAAAGTCACCTGGTTGTATCCAGGATGGGAAATATGTGTGCCCTAGATTCAGGCTTTATGCAGACTTTTACAATTAGAGGGGAGGAGTTAATGAGCCCAGCTGAAGTAAGTGGGCTCATTAAGACCTCTACAAAAAACCCCAGCATGCTTAGGGAGATGCTCCATCCTGGAACCAGTTTTGTGTTGTATAGACTGGGGAGTGTGACACCTGTTCTGTGCGGTGAGTTAACGCCTGTGTGGCAAACCTCTACAACAGAGACAGGGACTGGTGCAGCACAAGGCTGCACTCAGTTGTTAGAGAGGGAATCCATGTGTGTAATTAGAGGTCAAGCTGACCAGGATTTATTTTCATGTTTTATTTTTGTTTGTCTGTTATATGTTTCACTGCATGTAGCATAAATAAACCGCATCTTTTGTTTTTTTGCACCTACAACGCTGTCTGCTGTGCCTGATTTTGTGTTGTGAACCCATCCAGGGGGTCACACACACCCGCTGCCGAGCTAACCCCTCACAGTTGGTGGAGAATGCAGGCAGTTTTTTTTCATTTTTTTTTTAAAGGCCAGCATGGAGGAGATACTGAGACAGCTGGCTCTAGCAAATGCAAATCAGCAGCAAACAAATGCGGCTTTACAAAAGAGCCTTGCAGCTCAACAACAGAGCCTTGCAGCCCAGCAGAAAGCTCACCTGCAGAGTCTGGAAGCTCAGCAACAAGCCCAGCAGCAATCTGAAGCCCGCTTCATAGACCTGTTGCAGAAGCAAGAGCAGAATTTTCAACAGAAAATAGAGACATTAATACAGCAACGTCCGCAGACCAATGAATATATATAATGTATATATGTATAAAATATTAAATTAAAAAAGGAGAGAAAAAGTGGAAATACATCCTTAACTCGGACAAATCCTCTACCATTATATTATGCTTGTATAAAGAAAATAACATACGCATACCGATAATGGTCTATGTGTGTAAAGACCAAAAAACCATAAGGAGAGGGCCCAAAAAGGAAGATGTCGGCACCAAACCAACTATTTTTACTTAGCAATATTAAATAAATAGGGCCCAACTAACTAGTCATATTGCAATCTATTCAATGAATGGGGACCCAGACTATTAGAAATCCTCACCCTAAATCAATAATATGTCCACTGAAGTGACGCACAGGGGAGAAACCCACAAAGAAAGAAAAAAAAAAAACCAGTCCACAAAAATTAGTTCTTTTAAGAATTATCTATGAATGCATTGATATCCCACTCCACATTCATACCGAGTGGGGAGTGGGACTGGAGTTCGTAAATCCAATAAGTCTCCAACCTCGAGACCCCTCTTGTGAGGGCCCCCCCTCTCCAAGGTGGAGTGTACCTATCTATCACTACAAATTGTGTGCCCTGTGGGTCACTATTATGGAATTCCCTATAATGTCTTGGTACGGTATGTTTGGATACCTTACTTTTAATCAGGGAAATGTGTTCACCTACTCTGATGGAGAATGTTCTTGTACGACCAACGTACTGTTTCCCACATGGACAAGTTATTAAGTAAACTATATATCTTGTTTTACATGTACAGAAGGATTTAATGGAGTATCTCCTCCCAGTCACGGTGGATGTAAACTCCACAACCTTCCATTGCGTCAATGCATTGTACTGACATACAGTGCATTTCCTGCAAGGGAAATATCCTACGAGGCTGTGAAAAAATGTGGGGCGAACTGGGGGGTTGATAATATTAGGGGCTATTTTGCTCTGTAATGATGGAGCACCTCTAAACAAAACCTTGGCTCTTTCAGGGAGTTTGGGACCTAGAATGGAATCATTTTTCAAAACTTCCCAATATTTGCTGAAAATATTTTTTAGTTGTCTGTGTGAATATTAAATGTAGTCAGTAAAGACCATTTAAACTCATCATTATCTATCCGAGGCGTCTTGACCTGCAGTAAAGTGTCTCTACTGATATGAGAAATTTCCTGTAGTTGTTTCTCTAGAATTGATGCTTGATATCCCTTATCAATGAATTGTTGCTTTAAAAGATTGGCCTGATTTAGAAAAGTATGACTATCGGTGCAATTGCGACGGAGTCTGATAAATTGACTACGGGGAACGGAGGAGAGCCAGGTTTTGTGGTGGCAACTGTCCATAGAGATATAACTGTTGCGATCCGTGGACTTAAAATGTGTCTTAAAACTAAATCCATCTGATGTAATTCCTATCTCCAAGTCCAGAAATTGTATCTTATCAGTACTCATCTGGTAAATTAGCGAAATGCCCCTGTCGTTGGAATTTAAACCTGAAAAAAATTCCGAGAGTGTCTCGGGGTACCGCCCCATAGGAGGAGGATATCGTCTATGTACCGGACCCACAAAATTAATGATGGGCTCCACTGAGCATAGACGACATCCTCCTCCCATTTGGCCATAAAAAGGTTGGCCAGACTGGGTGCAAACTTGGCCCCCATGGCCACACCCCTTTGTTGTAAGAAGTAATGGCCATTGAACCAGAAATAACTGTGACTTGTTGCAAATTCCAACAACTCAATAATGTAGTCACGTTGGCAGGGGACAAGCGACTGTTCTCTGTCCAAAAAGTGACGCACTGCTTCAATTCCCTTCTCCTGTGGTATACATGTATACAGGGATGCAACATCTGCAGTGGCTATGATACACGGCCCATGGACTTGCAAACCTTCTAGTCTTCTGATGGTATCTCCTGTATCTTTGAGATAAGAAGGCATCTTTCTGACTAGAGGCTGGAGATAGAAGTCTACGTAACGGCCTATACGTGATGTCACACAATTGATGCCGCTAACAATTGGTCTACCGGGGGGGTTTACTAAATTTTTGTGAACTTTAGGCAAATAATAAATGGTGGGTATTCGTGGGGATAAAGGGACCAGAAATGCTCTTTCCTTTTTATTCAAAATGTTTTGCTCATAGCCTTTGTCTACAAGATCTTTCAAATGTCTCCTATAAGCATTGGTGGGATTATTGGACAATTTATAATATGTGCCAGGTTCGCTCAGGATGTTAACCATTTCCTCCTCATATTTCTCCCTATCCAGAATGACAATGCCACCTCCCTTGTCTGCTGGATGTATGATGACTTGTTTTTGGTCACATAGTGACCGTAATGCTGCTTTAGGCAGAGAGGTGGGCTAATGTTTCTTCACTGGTAGTTTTGCCAAACCGTTAAGTACCAAATCTCTAAAGATTTGCACCGCAGGAGCGGTTGGCACTGGAGGAGAAAAGAGGGAGGGATTTGATAGTCCCTAGTGAACAGTACCTGATGTACTGGCACGATAATCTGTTCGATATGGATTAGATATTAAATATCTCTGGATATTAATCTTCCGTATAAACTTATGCACATCTATGAAAGTGGTAAATTTATTAAGTTTATTAGGGGGTGCGAATTTGAGACCTTTATCTAATATAGACATCTCATCTTGAGTAAAAGATTTAGTGCTCAAATTAAAAACACCTTGGCCTATCAAAGCCTTCTTCGCTTTCTGCCTTTGTAGTCTCCTTCCACCTCTACACCCTCTCTTGGTTCTTGCCCCCTTTTTCTGGTGTATGGGTCCTCGTAAAAACCCTGTTGTTCGTAGTTAATGGTGGGTTGGTTATAAGGGTAGGGGGAAGGAGCATGTCCATTGTAAGTGATGTCGGGGTCTCTCATATCTCTTAATGGTGCAAACCTATTCTGCGTAGATGGTATACCTTCCTGATGTTGGAATACCCGATTCTGGTAGTTAGAAGAACTTAGCTCTCTGGGGGGGGGGGGGGGGGTTATGGTTTTTTGGTCTTTACACACATAGACCATTATCGGTATGAGTATGTTATTTTCTTTATACAAGCATAATATAATGGTAGAGGATTTGTCCGAGTTAAGGATTTATTTCCACTTTTTCTCTCCTTTTTTAATTTAATATTTTATATATATATTTTTTTGATATATATGTTTTTAATCTTTTTTTTTTTTTTTTTTTTTTTATATATATATAGCCTTTTATATAATTTCCTTCAGGGATTTTTTCTTTTCTTGTATTGTTCTCATTTTTTTGACACTAGGGGCGTTGTGGTAGTGGTTTGGATACTGCAAACTCACTCCTCTGGTATTAGTGGAGATATCTTTAGGCTGGTTTATATTCAAGCCTCGTTTTTGTGTTATACCGGAAGTGACGTTTGTTTACTTCCAGTGCGGGTGTCCATGCTCCATTGCGGCCGCACGGCGAGAGGCATGGCCTTCTGCCTTTTTCGGCTCTATTGGAGGAGACACTGTCAACAGTGTGTAGGTCATCGGAAGTGACGAGTATCTGTACACTTCAGGTTCCGGGTCCATCTTGTAGCATTGTTATGGGAGCTATATACGATTCTTACAATTAGCAATGGGAATCTAGTCATCATATTAGGCAGATTTGGCTTATATTCCATGCTCCATCTTATGCTATATAGATACAACACCGGCTTATAGGGTATTGGTTTGCTACCATTGAGTTGAATGGGTGGAACGCAATAGGACAGAGGCGTGGAACGCACGCCGGGCCGCCATTTTGCCCGTACCGGAAGTGGACACCTGTGACACACAGGGGGATCCTAATTACATTAAGGTATGTTATCTATATAAGGCAGTGTAACAGTGGTAGGAGTCCACCCCAGATGATGACCTGTAGGTCGAAACGCGTCGGTAAGACTCCACCACTGCCTATTTCCTCTGATATGTTCGTTAACAACTATGGAAATGTGAGTTGATACTTTATTTTTATTAAAGCGACTTTTTTTAAACGTTATCACACCATCTTGGCTCTATCCTTCCATTTTTATGTCTGAATTGATGCCGGAGTTGTCTCTCTAAAAACGGTGATTATATGCAGTCCGCCACATTGAATGAACTACTTGCCTTGGGACCCACTTAATGATGGAATGCTGAATCCAGTGCCGCAGTAGTTGGAATCATAAGCTATTGTTGGCCCCTTAGATATAAGTCTATTCGGGTCATTTCCATCTGGTAAGCCTGCGCTTCTTAAGGTGGTGGGAGCTACACTGCGGTGGAATTGTTTATGGTCACAGTAAAGTGGGACTCTTGTTGTCACCGAAGTTCGCTGGGATTCACATCTGCACGTCTTTCCTTGTCAATATATGGACTTTATTGTTTATATATCTATTATTTTATTTTCTTTCTTTTTTGGAGTTGTTATCCTCAGATTTGGGGTCATGTCTCACTAACAAGTTATAGTTATATGTATACACTATATTAGGTTTATATATACTTCTTTTTTGGTATTTAGTTTCAAGTTTCACTATTTTGAGTCGTCTTCATTTTCACAGTCACATATGTTTAGCGCTTACACTTTACACTTGACGAGTTTAACTACATTGCACTTGTTATTATGATTTATATTATATATGTTATTGTTTATATTTAGGGATTTAAGCCGGAACCCTGCTGCTCCTTGAGGACACCATGACCCACGACACCCATCCTTTTTCCGTGGCTTGGAGTGGTGAATGTCTTGCCTTGGGCTGCACACTGAGTAAATCCCCCCTCCCTGTTGTTTTTTTTTTTTTGGCGCCCTGTCTTTTGATACTATTGGACATAGTTTGGAGCCTACACATATACTCTCATTGAGTTATATGTATCTGTCTGAAGTATACATACAATTTGGAGACCGATGTGCTGGAGTATCACCTGCTTTTAATAAATATTGCTTCGCTTTCGTTATTCTCAGTAAGTTTTCTGAGCTTCCCTTGAATTTCCTGCCGAATTGTTTGCCATGTCTTTTATGGTGCTGGTGCCACAACACTGTTAAAGTGGTTGTATACCCACTTTTTTAACTTTTACCTACAGGAAAGCCTATAATAAGGCTTACCTGTAGGTAAAAAAAATATCTCCTAAACCTGTACGGTTTAGGAGATATTCCCCTCGGTATGCGCCGCTGACTGCAGCGGCGCATGCGCACAAGGGGGTTCTCTCCGTGAAAATCCGGCAGCGCTCGCCCGGCCGGATTGAAATCTCCCGCGCGCATGCGCGGGAGTGACGATATCGCGGCTCCGGCCACTCACAGCGCCGGAGCCGCGATACCCGGAAGAGACGCCGAGGGAGCATGTCGGCTCCCTCGGCGTGGATCGGGCGAGATGTCGGGGCCTCGTTCTAAGGTAAGTATTTCATAATGAGCTAGTATGCGGTGCATACTAACTCATTATGCCTTTTGCTTTGCAGGTTTAAAAAAATAAAAAAATAAATTGCGGGTTTACTACCGCTTTAAGTCCTCACAGTTACTCTTGGTGGGCGCTGGAACGGGCCCTGCTGTGAAATATTATATCAAGAATTGTAATTGCATGCCATTGTTGAACAGTGGTAGAAAAATTGGGCCTTTGGTGGTAGTGGTGGTGGTGGTGTTGCCACAACACTGTAAGCCCTCACAGTTACTCTTGGTGGGCGCAGGAATGGACCCTGCTGTGAAATATTAGATCAAGAATTGTAATTGCATGTCCCTGTTAAACAGGGGCAGAAAAATTGGGCCTTAGGCACTAGTGCTGGTGCCACAACACTGCAACCCCTCACAGATACTGTAGTTGATCGCAGCAACGAACCCTCCTTCAAAATATTGCATCAAAAATTGTAATTACACGCCCTGTTAAACAGGGGCTGAAAAATTGGGCCTTAGCCACTGTTGCTGGTGCCACAACACTGCAACCCCTCACAGATACTCTAGTTAGAGGGCAGGAATGAGCCCTGCCGCAAAGTATTGCATCAAAAATTGTAATTATATGCCCCTGTTAAACAGGGGCTGAAAAATCGGGCCTTATGCACTGGTGCTGGTGCCACAACACTGCATCCCCTCACAGATACTGTAGTTGAGCACAGCAATGATTCCACGCAGCGTGTGCTCCAACAGGTGGACAAGAGGGACAGTGTCACTGATGCATGCACTGTCACTGCTCACCATCCTCGTGGCCTCCTCAAATGGGGACAGGACAGTGCATGCAAAAAACAAGCTCCCCTGACCCTGTCCTGGTGCCATAGTCACACAGGTACTCACTGATGGCCCTCTGCTGCATGTGCAGCCACTGCAGCATGGCCAACGTTGAATTCCACCTGGTGGGCATGTCACAGATTAGGCGATTCTTGGGCAGGTTAAATTCCTTTTGGAGGTCAAGCAGCCCAGCACTGGCATTATATGACTGGCGGAAATGCAAACAGACTTTCCTGGCCTGCCTCAGGACATCCTGTAAGCCCGGGTACCTGCCCAAGAACCGCCGCACCACCAAGTTAAGGACATGAGCCAAACAGGACACATGGGCCAGTTGTCCCTGTCGGAGGGCGGAGAGGAGGTTGGTGCCATTGTCGCAAGCCACCATTCCTGGCTTAAGCTGGCATGGCATCAACCACCTCTCAGCCTGCCCCTGCAGAGCTGACAGAATCTCTGCCTCAGTGTGGCTCCTGTCCCCCAAGCACACCAGGGCAAGCACCGCATGGCATCTTTTTGCCTGTGTACTTGCGTAGCCCCTTGAACACCTACGGAGCACCGCTAGTTCCTAGGACAAAGCACAGGAAGAGGCCATGGAGGAAGAAGAGGAGGGGGTGGAGGAGAGAGGTGTGGCAGAATCACCACCAGTACAATTTTGGAGGCGTGGTGGCGGAAAACCTCCAACACTACTGCACCAGCTGCCAGCAGAGTCACCCAATGCGTTGTGAAAGATAGGTAACGTCCCTGTCCATGCCTGCTGGACCATGAGTCAGCGGTAATATGCACCTTACCGCTGACCACCCTGTCCAGCGAGGCCAAGACATTGCCTTCCACATGCTGGTAGAGAGCCAGAATCACCTTCCGTGAGAAAAAGTGACGTTTGGGAACCTGTCACTGAGGAACCGCACATTCCACAACCTCACAGAAGGGGGCAGAGTGATTTCCTGTGATTTCTCCTGATCCATTCTCCTTCAGGTAAACCTTGTGACCACCGCTTTGTCCCTGAGAGTCTCCACACTGCCATGCCCCAAACTTACCATTCTCCCAAGGCTGCTGGCCCCTCAGGGAAGAATCGACTCATTTGGGATATTTCCCAACATTTCTGGAGGCCTAGTCTACGCGTTGATTTAGCCATCTTCGTAACTGCTTGTTCCATGTGTGCTCAGAATAAGACACCACAACACCTTCCAGTGGACCTCCTACAACCCATACCCTATGGAGAGAGGCCATGGACCCACCTGTCTATGGGTTTCATTGTGGAGTTACCCAACTCTCAGGGCAACAGTTATCCTTATGGTGGTTGATCGGCTCTCGAAAATGTCTCATTGTATTCCTCTTAAGAAGTTGCCCACATCCAAAGAACTGGCTTCCATTTTTGCTCGGGAGATCTTTTGCTTACATGGGCTACCCAAGGTTATCATCTTAGACAGGGGTAAGTCAATTTGTGTCCAGGTTTTGGTGAGCCTTTTATGAACAGTTTAGAATTCTGCTTTCCTTCTCCTCTGCGTATTAACCGCAGTCCAATGGGGCCACAGAACGAGCCAACCAGTCCTTGGAGCAGTTTTTACCTTGCTACATTTCTGACCACCATAAAAACTGGTCAGACCTCTTACCTTTAGCGAAGTTTGCTCAAAATAGTGCCATCAATACCGCTTCCAGATTGTCTCCATTCATGGCGAATTATGGTTTACAACCATCCATGTTGTCTGACTCATTTGTTCCTCAGAGCATTCCTGCATTGGTGGAGCATTTTCGTGGTCTTTGTTCCACTTGGGTACAGGTCCAAGAGTCCTTGCGACGCCTACCTGTGCCTTCCTACCAAGTTGGGTACATGGCCTGGCTGTCATTTTGGAACCTCCGACTCCGTGTTCCCTCATTAAAACTGGCACCATGGTTAATTGGGCCTTTTTTCCGTATTCTCCGTAGGATCAACCCAGTGGCTTACACTTTTGACCTTCCTTCTAATATGCATATTTCAAATGTATTTCATTTCTCCCTAATAAAACCTTTGGAATGCAACCATTTCACCACCTCAGTACAATGTCCTCACCCTGTTCAGGTTGAGAACCATGAGGAATATAAGATACAATCTATCATTGATTCCCATAGGTTCCGTGGGCACATATAGTTCCTGGATCATTGGAAAGGGAACGGTCCGTAGGAACGCTCTTGGGTGTCATCTTCGGACGTACATGCTCCTGTCCTCCTTTGTGCTTTCCATAGAGGTTTCCCCCCTCAAACCTGGTTCTCCTCCGAGGGGGAGGGGTCATTGAGGAGGGGTGACTGTTAGGGCTGGGCTCAGCCCTTCCTTCTCAGATCTCTATGCTCAGCTGTCGGTTAATTGCCAGCACTCTTCATTCTACAGTGACTCACCTGGTCTTCATTTCCTACTCATCAGCTAGCTCTGCTAGCTATTTAAACTCCATGGATCAGATCTTCTGTGCCTTCGCCATGGTCAACATATCTGGACTCTCTCTGCTGTGTTTTCCTGTGTAAGACTTTTGCTTGGCAGACTTCCCTTCTGGTTTCTGATCCTGTTTGCGGCACCCGACTTTGCTGATCTCTAGACTCCTGTTTCTCTGGCTTGTTCTGACTACCCATCCTGGTTCCGGCTATGTTTTCAGTACATTTGCTCTGTTTATACCATTTTATTAAATAGTGTGATTTTTACTGCACTTCTATCTCAGTTCCTGACAGCACTCTTGGCACATCCCACATCAAAATCGTTCTTCGAGAAGATCTTTTCCCACCTAACCAGCTGCAATGTTATCCTTCGATGCCATGCGGGAGGTAAACCTTCAGTGCAATGCTGAATCTCCTATTGTATCCTCCAATATTGTTCTTTCCCAGCAGCCTCCTCGGGGTGCACAGGGGTGGCCGCAGTCACTCGTCCCACCAGCATACGTTCTCCTAAAGGTAATTGGATGATCTGTGACATTCCGAAGATTGATCGGCGCCTTCTTCCCAAATACTTAGGGAATAGCTCAGGGCCATCTCTATACCAGCAACTTTGGCATTTTCATCAGTCTGCTGCACGAAGGGGGCCGGTTGATCCCAGCTAAACTTGACTGCAGCCTTCAAGCAAGCCACTTCTCCAGGCTGCAGCACTCTTTCCCTAGTTTACAGCTTCCACAAACATCCCATTCCATTGGCAGGGGTGCTCCATTCCTTGGGAACACGTCGACAAGCCTGAAGCAATTTAGGGTAAATCCCATTGGCCACGGAACCATCTTCTGCCAGCACGGACAACAGCATCCTTACCAGGTCAGTGTCCCTCCCAATCAGTATGGAATTCTGTTCAGCCCCTGGTGGCCTAAGGCACACTACTGCCAGTGTATCAAACACCTCCACTTTTTCTGTGGCTACCCATCCAAATGCGATATGGATAGGGATATATCTATCATACGGACATTCGTTCGTTTAGATTCCCCAGATCTCCAGTTCTTCAAGCTTGCATAGAGTAATGTGCGTCAGGTACTTATCATGAAAGTCTCTGTAGAGTAGTATGATCTGCGCTCCAGTATCCAACAGTGCCATAGTTTAGATACCATGTACCTGCACAAATACAATTGGGGATGGCCCCACTAACTGCTCTGGTAGGCTTTCTGGGGTTTTCTTAGCCTTACGCTGAGAAGACCTAACAATGATCCTCTGTGCCTGTGTCCCCAATAGGGATGGGCGAACAGTTCAGCCTGGGCATAAGTTCGGGCCGAACTTTGGTTGTTCGGACGTTCGGGGAACAACGAACATTATGCGGTGTTCGTGGCAAATTCGAAAGCCGCGGAACCCCAGTAAAGTCTATGGGACTAATATGAAACATCAAAAGTGCTAATTTTAAAGGCTTATGTAGCCCCCTCTACCAAGGGTAGGTGATAGAGGTGTAGTGTTGTAGGTTCTTTCAGTACAGGTAAATTTAAGCAGGCCTATGCTGTGAGCTAATTGTATTGTATTTCAAATACAATTTGTTCTATGGGCATCCCATATCCCTTTACCCCAACCAAGTTCAATTCCCTAAATAAAACAAAACAAAGCCAAAAGACCTTTCATTGTCTACAAGTGTGACATATGGATGTCTGGCAGCAGGCCGAATATGCGTGTATGTTCGTAACTAGTGGCAACACACCGCTGCATTTGGAAGTCCCACTGAGATCCACCTTCATGGTTAACCGGCTGGCCGTCGCCCCTAGTAACCATCAGAGAGGTGATAATTTGCCTGTTTTGTTATCAAGGGATTCAAGGGAAAGGACTATGTGTTTTTCCCAACACAGGAAAGCCTAAAGAGTTGCCAAGGTTTAACGCAGGGTTGTGTTGGAGTGGACTCTTAACTACCCGCATGTCCCCTCTCAGGTCATGGACATCGTGGAGAGCTCACGGGGAGAGTGGGAAGATGACTTGATCTGGGAGTTTCTGCACATCCCAAAACCTTTAAGGGTGTCAGAGAGTGGTGCATGGGCCCGGTTTAAAGACATTCAGCAGGAGTAGAAATTGGGATGTACCATCTATAGAGACCAAGTCCTGGTTGTAAAGGCGGGTTGGCCTACCAGGAGCCATTTGGTCAGAGGAGAAAGGGATAACTGGAGGAGATTGCCGGATCCACACTTCTATTTGTGAGAAGGACTGCTGTGTTGTGCAGCCTACATAGAAGCAGCCACAGGGACTGCAAGGACAGGGCAGGGCCTGTGTGGTTTTCTCCACTGACAAACCAAATTCCTTTGCAGGGACAGTCTTTTGCCTGACACCCAGGGTGCCCGATGGGAGGAAGCATGCATCAGTAGATAAGGATTGTCAATTGATGAGACAGTGTTTCTAAGCACCGGCAAACCGGACCAGTTGTTGAGGGGATCAGATGATATCCCAAACGGCTGATACGTATCTAGGGTGCACCCTTTTCATCAACTGATTGCCCGCTTAGGCTCTGATGAAAAGGGTGCGCCCTTGAAATGCGTCAGCCGTTTGGGATATCATCTGATCCCCTCAAAACCTGCTCTGGTTTGCCGGTGCTTGGAGACACTGTCTCACCAATTGACGTGTCTTATTTACTTGCTGGTTTGTGAGTATAAACATTGTTTTTATGCTTTTAATAAAATGTATCATTGGTAATGCGCAAGGTCGGTGCGCCCTTCCTTTTTTCTTTTCTGTTCCAGTTACAAGAATGTAAATACCTATATTTTTGTACACAACTTATTTGTATCATAGCCCTGTCCAAGTTTTTCTCCTTTCCCCCATCCAACTTGTATAATGGGATGCCCTTACTCCTGGGACCAGGAGTCATTTTTTTTAAAAGTAATTTTTTTTCCACAGCTGGGACCAGCTGTAAATTGGTGGGGAGTGAATGTAGCACCCTCTACCATAGGTAGGTGGTAGAGGTGTAGTGTTGTAGGTTCTGTCAGTACAGGTAAATTTAAGCAGGCTTATGCTGTGAGCTAGGCCTGTTTGTTTTAGGGCAGGGAGTGGTTAGTGTAGCAGTGGGTGTGACTAACATGTACTTCAGCTTTTGGGTGCCTCCCCTGCTTTCAGTGAGAATGTTCTGGAAGAGGGGCAAGGCTGAGAGTTGGAGTGGCATGGAGTTCATGTGAGGAGCCCTGACCAATCACCAACTAGGATTGGCAGGGGGCAGGCCTCCTACATATACTCACGGTCAGCCTGCTGGGGGGAAGTTGCTGGCCAGGTGAACTGAAGGATGGAATGCTAGGCTGCATTCAGGAGGAACACCCCCATCTGGGGGGTGCGACTCGGGTGGAGGAGCATGGGAGCTGGGAGGGAGCCTCCCCATACACGTTCATGGGGAGGTGTCCTGGAACAGGAGCTGGAGAAGCAGTCGGTACGCATGTTCAGGGAAAATCCTTCAACTAAATATTCAGGACCGCCAAGAAGGGGTATTGCAGGTCCCTGGCCTATTAAGAATCATCAAGTGAAACTAATCCTAGGACTTCTTCAGAAGGAGGCCTAGTCATAACCGTTAGTAACTAGTGGCAACACACCGCTACACTTATATGCAAGTTATTGTAATACCATCCTGGATGGTAGAGCAGAGCAAATTTAGCTGGTATGTGGTTAACCAATAAAGGATGCAGACTTTTCCTGTACAGCCTAAGCACGAGTGGTCACAATATATGTTGGTTCAATGGTATTGTATCCAGTAGGACTACAGATGCCAGGGATGTGAACGAAAACACAGGTGTCTGTATACAGTGCCTATCGGATTAACTGAACTTGCATCCAGTGGCTCTACAACTTTCAGAAAGGTGGACAAAGACAAAGGTGTTTGTATACAGTGTCTATAGGTCTAAATGGGCAGATGCCCGCTCACAGACACTGTAACTGAGGTTGCTGGTAGCAATGCAGATGGTAAAGGTCTTTTCAGGATCTCCCTCTGGGTCCTGGCTCAGAGAATGGTAATCAACCTCAGTCACACTATGCCGCGGCCCACCTGGATCTGGAGTGCAGGTAGCGTGGAAGGAGAAGGAACAGCCTCCAAACCGCTGCAGATAGGGAAGCGATGCTGTTTGCAGATGTCCCTCTGGATCCCGCATAATAACTCTCTTATGCAGACCGCAACTCACACACGCATAGAGTTCCTTCTAGTAGACAGTAGACATTGTGCTGTCTGGACCCAGGATTGAAATGATGTCCCCCCCTCCACTCCACCCCCCCCAAAAACAATCACGCCCACCAAAAGGCCCCCACATTCATTATTTTATATCATAACAATTAAAACCAAAATTAAATTTATCAGGAAGTCAGATTTACATGCAACGGTGGTGGTAGGGTTCAGACAGAGGCAGTGGTGGTGAGGGGGGTTTAAACACAGGCAGGGGTGGTAGGGGGTTAAGCATAGACAGGGGTGTAGGGGGTTAGACATAGGCAGGGGTGGTAGGGGAGGTTAGACACAGACAGGGGTGTGGGGGGGTAGACACAGACAGGGGTGGTTAGACACAGGCAGGGGTGGAAGGGGTGGTAAGACACAGGCAGGGGTGGTAGGGGTGGTTAGACACAGGCAGGGGTGGTAGGGGTGGTGGGGGATTAGACACAGGCCAGAGTGGAGGGGGGATTAGACACAGACAGGGGTGGTAGGGGGTTAGACACAGGCAGGGGTGTTAGACACAGGCAGGGCTGGCCCAAAACATTGTGCTGCCTGGGCCCAGGATCAAAATGCTGGCCCCCTCCACGCCCACCAAAAGGCCCCCACATTAATTATTTTATATTATAACAATTAAAACCAAAATTACATGTAGCGGGGTCTCTTTAAGAACTATAAAACTACTGTTCCCAGAACCCCGCTGGTTCCCAGGATGCTTTGAGTTATGCCCCAGAGACTTATGGGGGAGGAAATATAAGGAGGGGGAGAGGCCTAGTTCGCTCTCTTTGGACACCCCCCTCTCTTCAAGCAAGAGGAGATCTGTGCTGAACTGCTGAGGCACAAGGCCTGAAGCCTGGGCCTTGTGCTCTTTTCCAAAGAGCTCTCTGCCAGCCTAGTTGCACCTGAGAGACATTTTCTCATTCCTTGCTGCTGTACACCAGAAGGATTGAAGACTCGGAGGTCGGTGGATTCCTGTTCCTAGACGAAAAGGCAGAGAAACCGGACTTGGACTTGTCCGGGTGGTGAGAGCTGTTTAAAGACAGATGCTTTATCTTTATTATTCGTTTGGATTACAAAGTTGTTCTTCAAGTGCACCACCGAAAGATTGCTAGCGAATATTGTTTTACTGGACTTCCATCTAGATCAGTCAGGCCTGACTGCATAGGTAGACAGTGCTGGGTGTTTACCCATGTGGGGAAGTAGCTGAAAAAGGGCAGCGCTAGAGTTGCATAGCAATACTTTATTATGCTGATTACTCTGTTTATCTTTATTACTGGTTACTGCAGGGACCTGATTATGTGTTGCAATCCAAATGTTTGATTCATGTTATTCCTTTTATAAAAACAATAAGTAAAGTCAGTTATATACTTTCAAAGATTGTCTATGAGCTTGAGTTACCCACGCACGCACACACACATATTTAGAGTATAAGTGATTTAATGTGTATTGTTAGATACTAATTGTGCCAGAGTGGGTAGTGCAGATTGCCGGGGGGTTGGCGGAGCTGTGCTCAGGACCCAAACCAAACTTGCGGCCCTCTTAAGTGAGGGTATCGCTATACGTGGGGGCTTGTAAATCCGGGATTTCTGAGACAGCGGTGAACACGCCAGAGGTACCGGCATGGACCCACAGGGAGTCAGAGCGTGGTGTGAAGCGGCTAAGACCGACCCAAGTCAGTCAGTGGTCATTAGCCTCCCAGGGGAGAAATGGTCGACAGAGACCGTAGAGGAGTTAATGAAGTCAGTGTCCCCAGACCATGAACCATGCGTGATGGAGATAAAATCAGACCCAGACATCTCATATCAGTATGCGCTAGTGGAATACTGGGATGGGATGCCGGAGGCTTGCAAGCGCAACCGTGTACGGACACAAGACAACAGATCCTATAGGTTGGCGCACGCAACAAAGGAGGAGCCATCGCCAATGGGATCACCGCAGGCTGCGGCCCGTACCTCACCCGAGAGTCTCAGATCAGCACCGGCCACCCTTAGCGCAGAACTGTGTGCTGTCCTGGGGGAGATTGTGGCCCAGTGCAAGAAGGATCCCACAGATTACCCGATGTCGGGGTACAGAAAACTCCGGATGTTTTCAGGGAGGAAACCTGTACCTTCGGAAGAAGAGGGATTTGAAGATTGGTTAGATAGCGCAACTCAGGCACTAGAGGAATGGGAAGTTCCAGAGCGCAGAAAGAAGCAGAGGATTGTGGAAAGTCTAAAGGGGCCTGCTCTAGAGGCCGTTCGCAACCTGAAGATGAGCAGGACAGACTGTAATGCGCAGGAGTACCTAGATGTACTACAGACTGTGTTTGGTGGGACAGAGAAAATCTCTGAGCTTGCTTATCAGTTAGAGCATTGCTACCAGAAGAAAGGTGAAAAACTATCAGACTACATGGGACGTTTAGATAAAATCCTGCATAGGATGATCCTAAAGAAGGGGATCAGCCCAGGAAAAGTAGATGAGGCCCGTGCTCAACAGGTACTGAGGGGAGCTCAACCCATGGATCCTATTGCATGGACACTGCGTGCCCGACTGGATGGGAAGAATCTGGAGTACACTGACCTCATCCGAATGATCAGAGAGGAAGAGGCCCTACTGGAAGAGAAAAGGGAAGAACATCTCACCGACCCCGTCAACCAACCGGTAGCAATAGTTACAGCGGCCATGACTCCCGCTAGAGATAAGGAGCTGGACACTTTGAAGTTACAGATGTCCCAGGTGATGGAGATGTTGACTGCTATGATGGCGAAAGGTCAAGGGGGAGCCGAGAAACCAAGTCCTAGGAGGGAGTTGTTTCCAGATACACCAACACCAAGCCCCACTCGAGACCGAGAAGAGATGCTATGCTACAACTGCGGGGGCAGTGGCCACTTCGCCAGTAGATGTTCCAGTCCCAAGAAGAAGAAGATAGATAACCGCCAGCCGGCGGGAAACTTCAGAGGGCCCCGGTGAGGGAGTCAACCGGGTGCCCATGCCTTTCAGTGAACTCCAAACTGAATAGAAGGAAGAGAGAGAGAGGAAACCAGACCCCTCAGAAGGAATGTCTACAAATAAGAGACAATAACATCCCTCAGCGGGTTTGTACTCCCATTACTGTGGGGAGGGTCAATGCATACCAGGCTCAAAAAAGAGTAAAGTCAAAAACCAACTGGATGAAGACGGGTCCCCAGAAGAGGGTGGCCTCAACCCGGCCCTTCCCAGAAGAATTGGTCGGCCCGTCCCCCACTGTCTCCATCCAGGTGGAAGGAGTCTACACGAAGGCCCTCCTGGACACTGGAGCTCAAGTGACTTTGTTGTACAGAGACTTCTATGATAGGCACTTGAACCATTTGCCTATACAGAAGATAGAAGAGCTGGAGATATGGGGCCTTGGAACTCAGAGTTTCCCCTACGATGGTTACCTGCCCATAAAGCTGACCTCCGATCCATCTGTGGCAGGGAAAACGGAGGTGTTTGACACCCTGGCAGTTGTGTGTCCTAGACCGCCCGGGGCCAGCAAGATGTCCCTCATCATAGGGACCAATACGGATCTGGTGCGAAGACTTCTGACCCCTCTAGTGGAGACGAGTAACCATCAAGATCCCAATATCCATCCCATGCTGAAGACAGCCTACCAACGGTTGGTCCTAGAGCAGAAGACCCCAGGAGAGGGGATAGGGAAGGTGTGGAGACTTGGGAGAGAGGGAGTGGTGCTGCAGCCCGGAGAGGTAGCCTGCCTCAGGGCCACGGTGAAGCTTACCTGGGAGCAGCCTGGCCCCTTTGTCATGCTGGAATCCGATCCAAGGGAGGATCACTCAGGCCTGGAAGTGATACTGGAAGTGATTTCAATCAAGGCCCTGAAGAAGGCTCGAGGAAGAGTCCCAGTGAGTGTGAGAAACCCTACGGAGAGACCCATAGAGATCCCTGCCAGAATGCTGTTGGGGCAGGTGAGTCCTGCGGCCCCAGTCAGCTGGTCTGAAGTAAAAGGAACGGGTGAAGGAGGAGATGTTTGGGAAAAACTTTCCATGGAGAACCCGGACCTACCTGGAGCCTGGAAGGAGAGAGCCAAGGCCCAGCTGACTAGATGGGAGAGGATTTTCTCAAAGGATGAGTTTGATGTTGGATGTGCCAGGAGTGCCACCCACCGAATCCGCCTCCAAGAAGACAAACCCTTCAGGGAAAGGGTTAGGCGGGTCCCTCTAGCTGACCTGGAGGATCTGAGGGAGCAGCTTGCGGAGTTGAAGAAGACTGGTGTGATTCGGGAGTCTAGAAGTCCCTATGCCTCCCCCATAGTGGTGGTCAGGAAAAAGAATGGGTCGTTGAGGCTTTGTATTGACTACAGGACTCTCAACAGGAGGACCATCCCTGACCAGTATACCACACCGAGAATAGAGGATGTCCTACAGAGTTTGGCTGGTGCCAAGTGGTTCAGTGTAATGGACCTCAAGAGTGGGTACTACCAAATCCCCATGCACCAGGAAGACCGAGAGAAGACAGCTTTCATAACCCCAGTGGGATTCTTTGAATTCAACAGAATGCCTCAGGGCCTGTCTGGAGCCCCTGCTACCTTTCAACGCCTCATGGAGAAGACCGTTGGAGACATGAACCTCATAGAAGTCCTTGTGTACTTGGACAATGTCATTGTCTTCGGGAAGACTTTGGAAGAACATGAGGCCAGGTTGGAGAAGGTGTTGAGAAGACTCAGCGAAGAGGGACTCAAGCTTTCTCCCGAGAAGTGCCGGTTTTACCAATCCTCTGTGAACTATCTGGGACACATAGTGTCTGAAAAGGGAGTGGCTACAGACCCTGAGAAGTTGGAGGCAGTTACCTCTTGGCCAAGACCGACAACAGTCACAGAGCTCAGATCTTTCCTGGGGTTCTGCTCCTATTATAGAAGATTTGTGGATGGGTTTGCCCGGATTGCCAAGCCACTGAACGAATTGCTCAAGACTGAAGGAGAAGAGGATGGTTTGGGACCCAGGAGGGCCGGTGAGTCGGTTCAAGATCAGTGGAGCCCAAGGTGTGAAGAGGCTTTCCGAACCTTGAAGAGGAGCCTTACCACGGCCCCAGTCCTGGCCTATGCCGACCCCACCAGACCATATGAGCTACATGTCGATGCCAGTCATGAGGGCCTAGGCGGAGTGCTCTATCAAGAGCATGAAGAGCAGCTGCGACCAGTGGCCTATGTGAGCCGGAGCCTGACTCCCTCGGAGAAGAACTACCCCACTCATAAATTGGAGTTCTTGGCCCTCAAATGGGCAGTAGTAGACAAACTGAAGGACTATCTCTATGGGGCGGAGTTTACCGTAAAGACAGATAACAATCCTCTGACCTACCTCTTCACTACTGCAAAGTTAGATGCAACCGGACACAGATGGTTGGCTGCATTATCCGGATTCAACTTCAGTCTAAAATACAGACCAGGGGCTGGAAATAGGGATGCAGATGCCCTGTCCCGAAGATCTCATGTCATGGTCGATGACTGGGAAGACTGGACTCAGGTAGCACCGGAAGGAGTGCGAGCACTCTGTCAGGGTGCTGAGTTTCAAGCAAGAGGGGGCTCCAGAGCAGAGGAGATAGGAGTCACCGCAGTGGGAGTCCCTCAACCCTACTGTGGGGTAATTCAACTAGCAGAGGAACTCCTGCCAAAGCTGTCCAGAAAGGAGCTGAGCTATGACCAATTGGAAGACCCCATGGGGAGATTGGTCCTTGAAGCTTTGGAGAATGAGAATCCAGAGGGACTTCGACATCACCCTTCCAAGGAGGCTCGCCTGCTGAGGAAAGAGTTGGATAAGCTACAAGTACATCAGGGAGTGGTCTACCGAAGGGGCCCCTCTGATAACTCAGAAGATAAGTGGCAGTTGTTTCTCCCAGAGAAGCACCGAGAGACGGTACTAATTGCCTTACATGACCAGCATGGCCATCTAGGGGCGGAGAGAACTTTTCAGCTTGTCAGAAGCCGGTTCTATTGGCCCTGTATGAGGGCAGAAGTGGAGGAATATTGCCGTTCTTGTGCACGATGCATCCAGAGGAAGACTCTACCCCATCAAGCTGCCCCAATGGGCCACCTACAGAGTCAGGGTCCAATGGATCTGGTGTGCATTGACTTTCTCTGCCTCGAACCCGATTTGAGTGGATTGGGAAATGTTCTGGTGGTAACCGATCATTTCACCCGTTATGCCCAGGCTTTCCCCACCAAAGACCAAAAGGCCTCCACTGTGGCCAAGGTGCTCATGGAAAAATACTTTGTCCACTATGGATTACCACAGAGAATCCACTCAGACCAAGGAAGGGACTTTGAGAGTCGTCTGATCCAGAACCTACTGGACTCATTGGGAGTAGAGAAGACCAGGACTACACCTTATCATCCACAAGGAGATGCCCAACCTGAGATGTTTAATCGGACCTTACTAAACATGCTTGGAACTCTAGAGACAGAGAAGAAGCAACACTGGAGCCAACACATATCAGCTCTGGTGCACGCTTACAACTGCATCACAAGTGATGTGACGGGTTACTCCCCCTACCGGCTCATGTTTGGGAGAGAAGCAAGATTGCCGGTGGATCTGGCCTTTGGCATTTCCCTAGACCATGCCTCTGCTACCTCCCACAAGGGATATGTGGACCGACTTAGACACAATTTGAAAGTGGCCCATGAACGAGCTCAGGCGGCCTCGGACCAAAGGGGAGCCCGCAACAAGAGGAACTTCGATCTGAAGGTTCGAGTGCAAGACCTGCAGCCTGGGGACCATGTACTGCTATGCAATCTGGGGATCCCTGGGAAGCACAAGCTTGCTGATAGATGGAGATCGGAGCCCTATGTCATTTGCAGAAAGCTACCTGGATTGCCTGTGTATAAGCTAAAACCAGAGGGGAAGTGGGGCCCTTGAAAACTTGGCACAGGAATCATTTGCTCCCGCTTACTGAAGCAGTCAGAATACCTCCAGTGAGAGATCCACCTGAATCTGTTTCCATTCTGGATACCCCAGGACCTAGCACTCGGTCTCAGACCTCCCGGGTTAGAGATGGACAAGATTCCCAACAAGGTGAAGGTGGAAGAGGAGAGCTTGAGTGGCTGTGGCCTTCATCAACTCCAGGAAATTCTGCCATAGATCTCCCACCTACTGAGGATACACAGGATGGGACACTGAACCCAGAAGCTACAGAGTTCATTCCATCTAGTGGTGTGCCTGAAGGCTGGGAAGATATCCCTAGCATTTACTCAGAAGAGGAAGGAACTGATGTTCCAGAACCAGTGATGCTGTCAGAATGTGTTCCTGAAGTAGAGCCTATGGCACCAGAGCCTGAAGTCCCAAGAGAACAGAGAGCTCGCCGAGTTGTGAGACCCCCCAAGAAGCTAACCTACTCTCAAATGGGAGAGAGCTCTGAGGACTCTGTTGTGACTGCTAGAAGAAGTGCTGAATGCTCTAATCCTTCCACTGACCATTTGGTGGAGGGCAACCCCAGCTCACTCTCTGGCACAGTTAGGCAGGCCACTCATGTCAGTGTGACCTGTGGGACAGGGAATCCCACCTCTGAGTTCTGGTGGAAATTCCCTGTACCAACATCATACTCAGCACTTTCAAAATTGGTACAGGATATGTGTTAAAAGTTTATCTTTGGGGACCAAAGAGTTTAAGTGGGGGGAGTGTGTAGCGGGGTCTCTTTAAGAACTATAAAACTACTGTTCCCAGAACCCCGCTGGTTCCCAGGATGCTTTGAGTTATGCCCCAGAGACTTATGGGGGAGGAAATATAAGGAGGGGGAGAGGCCTAGTTCGCTCTCTTTGGACACCCCCCTCTCTTCAAGCAAGAGGAGATCTGTGCTGAACTGCTGAGGCACAAGGCCTGAAGCCTTGGCCTTGTGCTCTTTTCCAAAGAGCTCTCTGCCAGCCTAGTTGCACCTGAGAGACATTTTCTCATTCCTTGCTGCTGTACACCAGAAGGATTGAAGACTCGGAGGTCGGTGGATTCCTGTTCCTAGACGAAAAGGCAGAGAAACCGGACTTGGACTTGTCCGGGTGGTGAGAGCTGTTTAAAGACAGATGCTTTATCTTTATTATTCGTTTGGATTACAAAGTTGTTCTTCAAGTGCACCACCGAAAGATTGCTAGCGAATATTGTTTTACTGGACTTCCATCTAGATCAGTCAGGCCTGACTGCATAGGTAGACAGTGCTGGGTGTTTACCCATGTGGGGAAGTAGCTGAAAAAGGGCAGCGCTAGAGTTGCATAGCAATACTTTATTATGCTGATTACTCTGTTTATCTTTATTACTGGTTACTGCAGGGACCTGATTATGTGTTGCAATCCAAATGTTTGATTCATGTTATTCCTTTTATAAAAACAATAAGTAAAGTCAGTTATATACTTTCAAAGATTGTCTATGAGCTTGAGTTACCCACGCACGCACACACACATATTTAGAGTATAAGTGATTTAATGTGTATTGCTAGATACTAATTGTGCCAGAGTGGGTAGTGCAGATTGCCGGGGGGTTGGCGGAGCTGTGCTCAGGACCCAAACCAAACTTGCGGCCCTCTTAAGTGAGGGTATCGCTATATACATTTATTAGGAAGTCATATTTACATGCAACAGTGGTGGTGGGGTTCAGACAGAAATGGTGAGGGGGGTTTAAACACAGGCAGGGGTGGTGGGGTTTAGGCACAAGCAGGGGTGTTAGACACAGGCAGGGGTGGTAGGGGAGGTTAGACACAGACAGGGGTGTAGGGGGGGTTAGACACAGGCAGGGGTGGTACGAGGGATTAGACACAGGCAGGGGTGGTATGGGGGTTAGACACAGGTGGGGGGGTTAGACACAGGCAGAGGTGGTAGGGAGGGGGTTAGACACAGGCAGAGGTGGTAGGGAGGTGGTTGGACACAGGCAAAGGTGGTAGGGAGGCGGTTGGACACAGGCAAAGGTGGTAGGGAGGCGGTTGGACACAGGCAGGGGTGGTAGGGAGGGGGTTAGACACAGGCAGGGGTGAAGGAGATGGGATTAGTGGCACTTACTTTCTCTCAGTTTCAGCCACATGTATAGCAATCCATCTTTCTTTATGGGGTCCCTGCTCAGCAGAAAGCTCCTTCCCCTTTACGCTGTTGTGTGGGCATGGCAGCGAGTGCTCTGCCATTACCTGTAATAGCAGCGGCACTGTGCCATCCACATAGTGAGATAAGGAGAGGAGCAGAGCCCAATCGGATGGGACAACTGTCTTCTTGGGCATCAATGTGCCACCCCTCAGAACCTGCCGTCCGGGACCGATGGTCCCATCGGGTCCTATGGTAAGGCTGGCCCTGCATGTCAGGGTCCAAAGAGAGGAATCTAGGCCTAGACCAGCCCATTTATATTCTCTCCCAGCAGTCTATTCTCCTCTCACAGCAATCTGGTGTTTGTTGTTCAGGCCAGTCCTGCTAGAATTGAAACCCCAGCATTCTGAACAACACATCCCACAATGCTTTGCTTTGCTCTAGGCTCTATCTTTAGGGAATGAAAACATGGCCAAAACAAGCCAACATCTAGAGGGACACAGCTCCACATCAACAGCACTGCACACTGTCCCTGAATTGCAGGGTTATACAGGAGATAAATGTGAAGGGCATTATGCTGATCACACCAGCTTAACCAAAAAGGTGATATGCAAAGATCTAAACCTCTTGGCAGAAACGCCAAGTGCTTTTCCAGATCAGCCAAACTTGTACTCACAGGTGCCAACATCCCATCTTCCTTTTTCAGTTGCTGGTTGTCACTGTTTGGCTGTTGAAACCCATGTCCTGAGGGACAGGGGCATCTCTGATCTTGTAATTCTGCCTATTCTTCCTACATAGTCCACCTAGTTCACCCAACAGAAACAAATAAGTAAATAGAAAATCCTTTACCCACAGTTGGTCCAGAGAAAAGCAAATAAAAACTCCAATTAAACATGGTCCAATTTGCTCCAGCAAGGAAAAAAATATAAACTTTATTCTGACCCCACAGAAGCCAAACAAACTTTTCCTGAATCAACAAACCTTGTGTTATTACCTCTAAATGTTAACATCCATTTCTATTTTGTTCATTTAAGAATGCATTCAACTTGGACTTGCATTTCGGCGGACAATCCGTTTGAAATGAACTGACTTTTCCCGCCCGGAGAAAAGTCTGCTCATTATGAGCGGGTCTCCAGGTAGGCGGGCCCGCGAAGGAGACGTCGCTGGCCCCGCCACCTGGTATGGACTTAAAGGGAAACCCCAACGCTGAAAAAAATGCTGTGGGGGTCCCCCCCAGGTCCACATCAGACCCTTGTCCGAGCACGCTACCCGGCCGGCCAGGAAAGGGGGAGATGAGCGAGCGCCCCCCCCCCGAGCCATACCAGGCCGCGCGCCCCCCCCCACCCCATAGCACCTTTTCCCCATGTTGATGAGGACAAGAGCCTCTTCCCGACAACCCTGGCTGTTGGTTGTCGGGGTCTGCGGCATAAGCCTTTCCATATATGAAGGTTAAATCACTTTTCCTTCAGATGCCCCCTTGTCATTTGTGATGACCTTAAAGTGAACAGCTCTACACAGAGTTAACTATATGGATCACTTGTGTATACAAACATGGTGATCATATCCCCTCTTTTTAAGAGAGAAGAAATGTACTTCTGTTAATCTTTCCTCTTTCCTTCCTAGCTGAGCTCCTCTGTGCTTCTTATCAGTTTGGTTGTCCTTCTCTGCATATTTTCCAGTTCCCCGAAATGCTTTTTGTGAACTGGTGCCACAAACTAATAAATATTATCTAATCGTGCAGCGCAGTACAAATAGCGAAACACACTCAATATAACATTAAATTCATATATGTGTAAAAAACAAAATAATAAATTCTATAACCAGGCCATGTATACATATTAACCACTTAAGGACCACCGCATGGCAATGTACGTCGGCACAATGGCACCGACAGGCACAAGCACGTACATGTACGTGCTTGCCTTCCAGCGGGTGGTGGGTCCGATTGGACCCCCTCCCGCTGGCTGCAGCGGTCCGTTTCACTTCAGGAGCGATCCAGGATGAGGGGATGGCCGTTGGTTTCTGGCCATCCCCTCTCGATCGCTCCTGGTGAATGAGAAGCTTCCCCTGCCTGTGTAGTGTAAACACAGGCAGGGAGGAAGTGATGTCATTCTCCTCAGGGCGGTCTTTTTGACCGGACTGCGAGGAGAACACATAGTAAGTGCACCAAACACTACACTGACATGTAGGTACACATAGGCACACAAATTACCCCCCGATCGCATCGCCCCCGCCCCCCCAGTCAGTGTCATTGATTGCAGTGATCATTTATTTACTGATCACTGCATTTAGTGTCAGTTGTGACAGTAAAAACTGTCAGGGCAGTTAGTGTTAGGTCCAGGGTAGCCTCCTACCACCCCCCAATAAAGGTTTAACCCCATGATTGCCCCTAGAGTTAACCCTTTCACCCCCTTTTGCCAGTGTCACTAAGCGATCGCTTTTCTGATCGCTGCATTAGTGTCACTGGTGCCGCTAGGTAGCTAGTTATTTTTTTAGGTTCCCCGCCAGGTTTTTATAGCGCTAGGTACCCCGATATACTACCCAATAATGGTTTTAACCCCCTGATTGCCCCTAGAGTTAACTCTTTCACCAGCGATCACTGTATAAGTGTCACTGGTGACGCTGGATAGCCAGTTAATTATTTAGTTATTTACGTTCCCCGTCAGGTTTTATATAGCGTCTGGGACCCCCATATACTACCTAATAAAGGTTTTAACCCCCTGATTGCCCCTAGTTAACCCTTTCACCCCCTTTTGCCAGTGCCACTAAGCGATCGTTTTTCTGATCGCCGCATTAGTGTCACTGGTGCCGCTAGGTAGCTAGTTATTTTTTATGATCACCGCCAGGTTTTTATAGCATTAGGTACCCCCATATACTACCCAATAAAGGTTTTAACCCCCTGATTGCCCCTAGAGTTAACCCTTTCACCAGCGATCACCGTATAAGTGTCACTGGTGACGCTGGGGTAGCCAGTTAGTTATTTAGGTTCCCCGTCAGGTTTTTATATAGCGTTAGGGACCCCCATATACTACCTAATAAAGATTTTAACCCCCTGATTGCCCCTAGTTAACCCTTTCACCAGTGATCACCGTATAAGTGTTACGGGTGACTCTGGTTAATTAGTTTGCTTTTTATAGCATCAGGGCACCCACCATTTATTACCCAATAAAGGTTTAACCCCCTGATCACCCGGCGGGTGATATCAATTAGGTTTTAGGGTCAGGGTCTGCGTCGCTCCAGGCAGCACTAGGTTAGTGGCAGTACCACTAACAACCACGCGCAAAGCATACACCTCCCGTAGTGTACCTCCCGATAGTATCTGAACAGATCAATATCTGATCTGATCAGATCTATACTAGCGTCCCCAGCAGTTTAGGGTTCCAAAAAACACATTGTTAGCGAGATCAGCCCCGATACCTGCTAGCACCTGCGTTTTGCCCCTCCGCCCAGCCCACCCAAGTGCAGTATCGATCGATCACTGTCACTTACAAAACACTAAACACATAACTGCAGCGTTCGCAGAGTCAGGCCTGATCCCTGCGATCGCTAACAGTTTATTTTGGTAGCGTTTTATATTTAAATCCTTAAGGCAGTGCTTGGTTTTCGGGGTCCTGTACGTGGCTAGGCTCCCAAAAAGTCCCCCACATGTGGTATCCCCGTACTCAGGAGAAGCAGCAGAATTTATTTTGGGGTGTAATTTCACTTATGCCCATAGCATGTGTGAGCAATATATCATTTAGTGACAACTTTGTGCAAAAAAAAAAATATATTCCTGCAACTTGTGGCAAAATATAAAATATTTCATGGACTAAACATGCCTCTCAGTAAATAGCTTGGGGTGTCTACTTTCCAAAATGGGGTCAATTGGGGGGGGGGGGGGGGGGGGTTGTGCTATTTTGGCATTTTATGGCCTTTGAAACTGTGATAGGTAGTGAGGAGTGAAATCAAAAATTTGCACCCTTAGAAACCCTGAAGGCAGTGATTGGTTTTCGGGGTGCTGTACACGGCTAGACTCCCAAAAAGTCCCACATATGTGGTATCCCCATACTCAGGAGAAGCAGCAGAATATATTTTGGGGTGCAATTCCACATATAACTAAGGCATGTGTGAGCAATATATCATTTAGTGACAACTTTTTGTAAACTTTTCTTTTTTTTTTTTGTGTCATTATTTAATCACTTGGGACAAAAAAAAAAAATTCAATGGGCTCAACATGCCCCTCAGCAATTTCCTTGGGGTGTCTACTTTCCAAAATGGGATCATTTGGGGAGGGGGGGTTTGTACTGCCCTGCCATTTTAGCACCTCAAGAAATGAGATAGGCAGTCATAAATTAAAAGCTATGTAATTCCAGAAAATGTACGCTAGTTTTCTAGACGCTATAACTTTTGCGCAAACCAATAAATATACGCTTATTTACATTTTTTTTTACTATAGACATGTGGCTGAATACATTTTGGCCTAAATGTATGACTAAAATTTAGTTTATTCGATTTTTCTTATAACAAAAATTAGAAAATATATTTTTTTTAAAAAAATTTCAGTCTTTTTCCTTTTATATCGTAAAAAATAAATATCGCAGAGGCAATCAAATACCATCAAAAGAAAGCTCTATTTGTGGGAAGAAAAGGATGCAAATTTCGTTTGAGTGCAACATTGCATGACAGCGCAATTACCAGTTAAAGCAGTGCAGTGCGAAATTGTAAAAAGACCTCTGGTCCTTAGGCTGACAATTGGTCCGGTGCTTAAGTGGTTAAACACTCAATTCCTTAAAAATAAAGTCCATATATGTGCAAATTCCTTGAATGATATAAAACACCAGTTCATGTGTAACCATTAAATCAAATCCACAGCTGTGCTCCTTTGTCCTCAGAGGGATATGTATACCCCTTATTTGAGCACACTGTCGCCAGCTAAATTGGCTGCTCACCTCAAAGATGAGTTAAAAACTAAAATAATGGTCTCTTCTTCACGCCACAATAATAATAATAATAATTATTAGATGCCATCAAATGCCTCTTTTATACATTATTTTTGTACACGTATAGACATAAAAAAGAGAGAACATCCAACTATACCACTTAGGGTTGCCACATCCCTTGTGCAGTTAATTTGGAAAAGGAGATACCCCCCAAGAAACTGTGACTTTAACAGCAACAGTATACTAAATTGCAAATTGTAAATAAATATAAATATAAATATACATATATACAAATTTGAAGTATCAAAAAAAGGCATCGCAGACATACACCAAGGATGTGACAAGGACACAGATGTACCGAGTGGGTCACAAAACATCCACGCAAGTCCCACACTGAGGCAGCAAAGAGTGGCACACAGGTGACTGTAAACCTCAGATTTTATAGAAAAAGTTCAAGTGTACAATCTGACAAAAAAAAATAAAAAGGTATTTTATATATATATATATATATATATATATATATATATATATAAAACATCTTTGTCAAACTGCACCATGTCCGGGAAATTTAGTCCCATATATAGACATGGGTTAGATAAGAATGAAAAGAGAAGGGGAGCCAAAAACAGCTCCACATAAATGGCATCATACCTTAATGGAATCCACAGTGGAAATAAAGCGGAAGAGCCACAGTAGTCAGAGGCATAAAATCATATGTCAGTCTTCAGGTTTGGGTATAAATCTATGAAGATATATAAACAAAAAACATTGCATATCTAAACACTTTAAAGTGCAGACCAGTTCATCCTTTACAGACATGGACTGTGTTATAAGAGGTAGAGAGAAAATTAGACCATTAAGGGATTGGCAAAACAAATAACATACCTTTAAGTTCATTTTTTTAGAAGATCAACCCTGTCCTCAGAGCCCATTAACAGGCCAGGTTTTATGCATTACCTTGGGGAGATGCAGACTAGAATATTGCAATCACTGAGCAGCAAATTATATCACCTGGGATGTATTTCAGTTATCTTGCAAACCTGGCCTGTTAGTGGGCCTTGAGGACAGGGTTGATGACCACTGGGCTAAGCAAATGATTCCCTCCGCACCCAACAACAAAATTGGAATGATGGAAAATTACAATAGCTGAACGCTGGATGCAAGAATGAGTGACTAAAACGTCATTCCTTCTCACAACCACCCGAGGTGAAGCCATCAAGGAAGGGTCTGAAACTTGTTTTGAACGTGATGACGTATGACGGGACTAGAAAAGGGAGATCAATAGCCAATAACTGCCCTTGCGTCGTATTTGGTCTGTTGGACCAGCATACAGACAAACGGGTTTCCCGATAGAAATTGATTCCGTCAGACAGATTTGAAACATGTTCTATTTCCAGAATTTTTGAAGAAAAAAGTCTGATGAAGCCCACACACAATTGTAATATCCGACTGAATGATTCCGTCTGACCTTTTCTGCCGGAAAGTCCAGTCGTGTGTATGCGGCATAAGGTGTTTATCGAGTCCGGGGGGTGAGGTGGCCCCAAGGTCGGCAATCCAATGGGCCTCCCATTGAAGGAGGACCTTGATCCAATCGCCACCTCTCGGACTGGAGGAAGAGGTTGGATCCTGTCTAAAATCAAAAATAGAATTTTGGGGAATCTGCCCTGATGTCTTTCAGTGACGTGTCTCCCCAAAGGGAGTGTTACGTACCTGGGATGCGATCCTGACGTGCAGAGGAAGGCCTCTTGTACAACTCCGGCTCGCGGATCACTGATAGTGATACAGCAACCACAGGAGCACGTGGGGTATGAGTGCCTGTAAACAGTTCAATAGTCCCTGTAGTAGCAGTGATCAGCAGGCAGGTAGTGGATGAGCTCACACGATGCTTGACTGGTGGCAGGCTGGGATGAACCACAGAGCAGTACCAGATGCAGGCTTGCAGGGCTGGGAGCTGAAGCAGGCTGGATGAGCGAGATGCAGGGTCAGACAGGCCGGGTCGGTAATAATCAGGCAGATCAGGCATAGACGGTAGGCATGAGAGAGGTCAGGACACAAGCCGAGTAGTACCGGAAGATCAGCAGACAGAATCAGCAGGCAGGATCAGAGTCGAAGGGAAGCCGGGATCAGAACAAGTAGAAGGCAATCACAGGTAACGACAAGCTGGATCAGATTCAGAAGTCACACAGGAAACAGGATACAACACAGAAGCTGCAGACCAAACAGCAATGAACCTCTGTAGGAGCCCTGTTTAAATAGCCCGCCTGACTTCAGCATTAGTGACAGGTGTGTGTCTTAAAGTGCTAGTACCCATGCGTGCACGCCGGGATCTTACATGGGAAGCCTATCTTCCCTGACTTTGCCCCCTCCCTACGGGGAACCATCAGGTGCCCAACTGGTTCCTCTTTTGCGGATTCCTGCGGAAGAAGGTACGGATCAAGTCTGTGGCATGTACATTTCGTGCAGGTTCCCAGGAATTCTCCTCTGGACCATAACCCTTCCACTTGATTAAATATTGTGTCTGACCCCTTCTTTTCCTGCAGTCTAAAACAGCCTCAACCTCAAATTCCTCATCCCCATCAATAATAATAGGTGCGGGAGGACCTGGTCTATAATCCGGAAATGGATCTGGCACAACAGGCTTCAGCAAGGATACATGAAACACTGGATGGATTTTAAAAGACTCTGGTAAGGTTAATTCAAAAGAAACATCATTCATTTTTCTCCTTACCAGAAATGGTCCTATGAACCTTGGTGCCAGCTTCCTTGAAGGACATAGCATCTTCAAATTCATTGTTGAAAGCCATACTTGATCTCCTGGTTGCAAGATCAGGCCCCCCTTTTCTTGTCAAATGATTTCTTGCTGTCTTCCTGCGCTTTTACGATGGTTTCCTGTAACAACATATTATGGCGAGAGAAAAAGTCCAAAGTATCCTGGACAGCTGGAACGTGAGATTCTGCGACAAGATTAGAAGGTGGGATGGAATCCATAATTAGCAAAGAACGGAGATTGCTTTGTGGCAGAATGGTTGCCATTATTGGCAAATTCTGCTAGGGGTAATAAAAATACCCAATCATCCTAGACAAAAGAAGTAAAACAACAGATGTATTGTTCTAGGGTTTGATTAGTCCTCTGTCTGCCCATTCGTTTGTGGGTGGTAAGCAGAAGAGAATGAGAGTTCAATCTGTAGGCTTTCCAAAAATTTGGATGTGAACTGGACACCACAATCAGACACAATATTCGCAGGAACTTCATGAAGTCTGACAATTTCTTTTATAAACACTAGTGATGGACAAACTTCCGACGGGACGTTTCGCGTAAGCGAACTGCGAATGCGGCCAAAAGTTCGCGAACCGCAAAGTTTGCGGCGGACCCCATTGACTTTAATGGCAGGCGAACCTTAAAAACCTGCAGGTCATATTTTCAGCCACAAAATACTTACTAGCTGTGCACACATAGTCTCACAACATGGACACTGACATAACAAAAGTATTAAGTGAATCTGGGATCGACAAACGACAAGCATTCTTTTTTTATCTGTGAAATTTTGACAATTCAGGAGCGCATGAAGGCCATGGAGGAGAGGCAAGGTCAGGGCAGGCTATGAAGGGGGTGCAGGAGATGATCAGTGCCACAGTCAGGGGAGCGCAGTCCTGTGCCAGTGTCCCAGTGTGCCAACCTGTGCTTGAGCCCCTCCCTCTGCCCTTACCCCCACCTATGCAGGGCTCCACTGCGGTGGTCTGGAGGTGCCAGTCCAGTGCTGATCCTCAGCCATGGTGCTGGCACTGCCTGCTGATTGGCTTCTCCGCTGCTATCTTCCTCACTGTCTGAAACCAGCACCGCGATAGAGACTGAGCACTGACACCAGCACCGAGATAGAGAGCACTGACACCAGCACCATGATAGAGAGCGCTGACACCAGCACCGTGATAGAGAGCACTGACACCAGCACCGAGATAGAGAGCACTGACACCAGCACCGTGATAGAGAGCACTGACACCAGCACCGTGATAGAGAGCACTGACACCAGCACCGTGATAGAGAGCACTGACACCGGCACCGAGATAGAGAGTACTGACACCGGCACCGAGATAGAGAGCACTGACACCGGCACCGAGATAGAGAGCACTGACACCGGCACCGAGATAGAGAGCACTGACACCGGCACCGAGATAGAGAGCACTGACACCGGCACCGAGATAGAGAGCACTGACACAAGCACCATGATAGAGAGCACTGACACCAGCACCATGATAGAGAGCACTGACACCAGCACCATGATAGAGAGCACTGACACCAGCACCGAGATAGAGAGCACTGACACCAGCAACGAGATAGAGAGCACTGACACCAGCAACGAGATAGAGAGCACTGACACCAGCAACGAGATAGAGAGCACTGACATCAGCAACGAGATAGAGAGCACTGACATCAGCAACGAGATAGAGAGCACTGACACCAGCACCATGATAGAGAGCACTGACACCAGCACCGTGATAGAGAGCACTGACACCAGCACCAAGATATTGTGGGCACCCACGTGACATCACTACACACCTCATCATCAACGTCTCCTTCCCCACCGCTATAATTAGAGATCTCGAAGTAGGCAGCAACACCGGGGACCAATTTCCTCCTTGGGCTGATCTGGGTACTGTCGTCAGACTGCTGAATGGCGGTTGTTGCTACCTCCTCTTCCTGATCCAATAACAGGAGTGGCTGCGCATCGGCAATGTCTTGTGATGGATCGGAAAATAATTCCTGTGACTCAAGCAGAGGGTATATGGTGGTGGTGTTGGTGGTAGTGTCTTTGGGGGTGCACACAGCAGAGAGTGAAGAAGAGGGTGCAGATCGAGAGGATGAGGAGGGTGCAGAAGAGTAAGGCTGAGTGAGCCACTCAACCAAGTCTGGTGTGTCCTTTGACATAATCGAAAGCACTTTCTGCAATTTCCCACTTTGGCTCAAGCCTGTTACTCCTGCCCTACCCCTACCACCCCTGTGGAAGGGCCTGCCTCTTTCTCTGCCTGTCATTTTTTAAATGACCCTGTGACAAAAGTCTCTAGAGAAGTGCAGTATGTATGTGGAAGAAGGTATATAACACCCCGCTTCAATCTGTCGTTTGGGGGGCCACTGGTCTATCACACCAGTTATAATACTTTTTTTTTAATTGCGTTTTTCACTTTGTAGTATCGCTGCAGAATCGTTCAGCAGTCCCAATGCTGCACAGTGGAAATGCACTATACTATGCTTTCTATATTTGCAAGTATTTTATACGTGTATTACACCCCTATATACTGCACACCAAATAGTACACCTATACAAGTCCTTAAAAGGACCTTTGTGGACCTAATAGTAGCTAGTGAATTGAAGACTGTCCCTGCTAAAAACACCAAACTGTCCCTCCCTACACTGAGAAACGACAGCTGCAGAATCGGTCAGCAGCACTGCAGGCAGTGCACTATAATCTGCTTTCTATATTTGAAAGAAAATATATTATACGTGTACAACCCTATATACTGTACACCTATAAAAGGACCTTTGTGGACCTAATAGTAATAGCTAGTGATTAAACTGACTGTCCCTGCTCCACACAGCGTCCTGTCCCTACACTGACAAAAGACAGCTGCAGAATCGGTCAGCAATGCACTCAGCAATCAGCAGCACAGCAGTGCACCAGAACCCTATATACTGTACACCTTTACCAGCCCTTAAAAGGACTTTTGTGGACCTAATAGCTAGTGATTTGTGTCACTACAGTCTGTCCCTGCTCCACACAGCAACCTCTCCCTACACTGACAAAAGACAGAATGTAAAATGGCCGACAGATCAGGTCTATTTATAAGGTAGGGGGAATTTCCAATTGTCCATGTGCTGAAATGTCTCAATTGGCTGTCCTGTACCCCACGATGGATGTGTCATCATGGGTCAAAGTTCTTTCACAATGTAAACGTATATGTCTACCGCGCGAACATCGCCAGAAGTCTGCCGGTTTGGTGAATCGCGAACACGCAAAATTCGCCGTAAACCGACCACCGGGCAAACTGCAAGGCAATCCCTAATAAACACCCGAGCAGTCTCTGAAGTCGATGGTGTACCCTTTAGAGGAATGAAATGCGCCATCTTTGATAAGCGATCCACTACCACAAAGATAGCAGTACATTCTTCAGATGGTGGAAGTTCAACTATAAAATTCATAGCAATCATCTGCCACTGTCTTTCAGGTATAGGCAGAGGTCTGAATAATCCCCAAGCTTTGTTACAGGAACTTTTACTCCAGATGCAGGTGGTGCATGCATTTACATAGGCTTCGCAGTCTTTCTCCAATCCTGGCCACCAAAATAAGCATTGTACAAGTTGGACAGTCTTATGAACCCCAAAATGGCCTGCCAAAGGGTGGTCATGAGAAACCCCCAAGATCATTGCTCGAACCTCTTTAGGTACAAAAATCTGCTTACCACTCCATAATAGTCCATTCATGTAGTGTGACCCCTGGAGGACTGGGTGTTTCTGCAGAAGCTTGCTGTAACTGAGACAAAAGGTCAGTGCGTAATAGTAGGAAGTTTCCAGCGTGTAAAATGGTGTCTGGTATTAGGATGTCTATTGGATCTTCGAACATGGGCGACAACGCATCAGGCTTAGTGTTCTTTGATCTGGGCCTGTACGTAATATGGAATGAGAATCTTGAAAAAAAAAAGTGCCCAACGAGCTTGGCGTGATTTGAGAAGTCCAACAGAAACGGGTACCTTGTTTGGTCAGCTGTGTAATAGGGTGAATGATAGCGGAAAAGTTCTTGATAAACTTGGGATAAAAATTGGCAAAGCCCACAAAGCATTGTATTCCCTTCTTGTCTGTGGGGGCTGGCCAATCTAGTATCACTGAGACTTTCTGTGGGTCCATCTTGATCCCTTTGGTCGAGAAGATCAGACCTAAGAACTGGATGCTTTGCTGCTCAGTCGCATTTTTCGACTTTGGTATAAAGTCCATATTTGCAGAGCCGGCACAGTACACTTTTAACATGCCCTCAGTAAACCTCAAGGGATACGGAGAATATCAAGATGTGATCATAGATCAGCGCCATGGCATCAAAGAACATTTGCATGGTGTTTAGTTGTGCTTTGTTCTCTTCTAACAGCCGATGGGCCCAAGACTGTGGTTTCCCTTGGAGGAGGGAAATAATGAATCCCACCTTGGTGGTTTCCATGGAAAAAGTCAGTGGCTGGAGAGCAAAGTAGAGCTGACAGGCATTGCAGAAGGCTCTAAATTTACTCCGACCACCAGAAAACCTCTCAGGATTAGGTACACGGGGCTCAGGGGGTAACATCATTACTATATGGCTGGCTGAAGTCCCAGCTTGGATGGTGGAGGAGGCAGGATCAGATGCAGGAGCTGTAGTTGTTGGAGTGGACAGTTGTTGGAGTGGACAGACGCGCGTATCCTTCCTGCAGCGACTTAACCGCCTGTGTGAGAGCAGCAAGGTGCTGACATATTTCATCCACTGGAGAGGGTCCTCTTGCAGGCTCAGACATGGCTGTTTGGTACTGTTACGTACCTGGGATGTGAGCCTGATGTGCAGAGGAACTCTACAACTCCGGCTCGTAGGATCACTGATAGTGATACAGCAGCCACAGGAGCACTGTGGGGTAGGAGTGCCTGTAAACACTTCAATAGTTAAAATATTTTTTTTAGGTGCAGAACCACTTTAAAATCTCCATATTTTGTGAATTTGCACAGTGTTTGCAGTGTTTGCACGTTTATTATTGGCACTTTTGCACTTTATCACAACGTAACACTTTATATCTACCAGTGCACATGAATTTTGTTGAGTTCCATATGAAATGATCTGTGATTGGAGACTTTTTATTGCATAGATTTTTATTTATCTATTTCTTTTTTTGCATTTTTGCACTTGTGACATTTATACAGAGTTAGTGAATGGTATATTATTGATTTTGAATTAGTCTCTGATTTGACACATTATTTTTCAATTCCCCCTTCCCTCCCTTTTCCCTCCCCCTTCCCCCCCCCACATTCTTTTCCCTACTTTCATTTACCCCCTCTGCTCACTCTATCACCTTTTTAGTTCTTTTTGTGCAGCACTATTCCACATAATAGTTCTTATTTTTGAGTTTTGATAGCTCTTTCCAGTGCATGCAGCAACAACCCCCCCATCCATCTAATTGGCCAGCGCAGAGATACTTCTATCTGATTTTTTTGATCACAGAGCAGTACCAGATGCAGGCTTGCATGGTTGGGAGCTGAAGCAGGCTGGATGAGCAAGATGCAGGGTCAGAGAGGCCGGGCCGGTAATAATCAGGCAGATCAGGCATAGACGGTAGGCAGAAGAGAGGTCAGGTCACAAGCCGAGTAGTACCGGAAGATCAGCAGACAGAATCAGCAGGCAGGATCAGAGTCAAAGGGAAGTTGGGATCAGAACAGACAGAAGGCAATCACAGGTAAAGACAAGCTGGATCAGATTCAGAGGTCAGACAGGAAACAGGATACAACACAGAAGCTTCAGACCAAACAGCAAAGAACCTCTGTAGGAGCCCTGTTTAAATAGCCCGCCTGACTTCAGTATTAGTGACAGGTGTGTGTCTTAAAGTGCTAGTACCCATGCGTGCACGCCAGGATCTTACATGGGAAGCCTGTCTTCCCTAACAGGGAGCATAGGGTTGGCAGTCTTCATGGAGGTTAAGTGCCAACATAAAATTGATGGCATTGGCATGTCAGGAGATACACCACTCCCTCGGTTTTACAGTTGAAGAAATGATGCAATCTATATGGCCATCCATTAGGGAGTACTGCATCCTGCCTGGTGTTCATGTATTAGCATATGGAGCAGCCGCCACTAGTGATGGACGAACTTCCGACGGGACGTATCGAGAACGATAGTTCGCGAACCGGAACGTTCGCGGCGGGCCCCATTGACTTCAATGGGAGGCAAACTTTGCAAACCTACAGGTCAAATTTGCAGCCACAAAATAATGAATAGCTATGCAAACATAGTCCCACCACATGGCCAATGACATAACACATGTATGAGGTAAATCTGGTATCGACAACTACAAGCATTCTTTTTTTATATGGGAAATTGTTGTGACAATTCAGGACTGTGGAGCGCATGAAGGCAATGGAGGAGAGGGAAGGTCAGAGTAGGCAAAGAGGGTGCAGGAGATGATCACCAGCAGCGTGACATACAGCAATGACACCTGCACCGTGATAGAGTCATCTGACAACAGCACCGTGATAGAGAGCACTGACATCAGCAGCGTGACATAAAGCACTAACACCAGCACCGTGATAGAGAGCACTGACAGCAGCACCGTGATAGAGAGCACTGACAGCAGCACCGTGATAGAGAGCACTGACATCAGCAGCGTGACATAAAGCACTAACACCAGCACCGTGATATACAGCACTGACAGCACCACCGTGATAGAGAGCACTGACATCAGCAGCGTGACATACAGCAATAAAACCTGCACCATGATAGAGTCATCTGACAACAGCACCGTGATAGAGAGCACTGACATCAGCAGCGTGACATAAAGCACTAACACCAGCACCGTGATATACAGCACTGACAGCAGCACAGTGATAGAGAGCACTGACATCAGCAGCGTGACATAAAGCACTAACACCAGCACCGTGATATACAGCACTGACAGCAGCACCGTGATAAAGAGTACTGACATCAGCAGCGTGACATAAAGCACTGACACTTGCACCGTAAGCAGCCCCAGGAGGAAGTCAGCATAGCATAGGGATGGTGGGAGCCCCTCATAATGAGCATAGCACAGGGATGGTGGGAGCCCCTGATAATGAGCATAGCACAGGGATGGTGGGAGCCCCTCATAATGAGCATAGCACAGGGATGGTGGGAGCCCCTCATAATGAGCATAGCACAGGGATGGTGGGAGCCCCTCATAATGAGCATAGCACAGGGATGGTGGGAGCCCCTCATAATGAGCACAGCAGAGGTACAGCCCCAGGAGTAAGTCAGCACAGCACAGGGATGGTGGGAGCCCCTCATAATAAGCATCCCCAGGAGGAAGTCAGCACAGCACAGGGATGGTGGGAGCCCCTCATGAGCATAGCACAGGGATGGTGGAAGCCGCTCATAATATGCACAGCAGAGGTACAGCCCCAGGAGGATGTCAGCATAGCACAGGGATGGTGGGAGCCCCTCATAATAAGCAGCCCCAGGAGGAAGTCAGCACAGCACAGGGATGGTGGGAGCCCCTCATAATAAGCAGCCCCAGTAGAAATATGACACCGATCAACCTCTTCAAAGAGGAGGGTACGGGCATATAGTACGGTGTGCTTTTTTTGGACAAGGAAGTGAGCCAAATGAAGAAAGAAGGTCTGTGTGCTCGATTAAAAAAATTGTTTATCGACATATACATGGTCTACTGGTCACATGTGTTGAATTCCTCCGAGATCCATGCCTCATTCATTTTTAGAAATGTGAGGTAGTTAACACTGTCGTGAGCTAGGCGAGTACGCTTATCGGTCACGATCCCCCATGCTGCGCTGAACGTCCTTTCAGACAGGACACTGGACGAGGAGCAAGCCAACAGTTCGATTGCAAATTGGGCAAGCTCTGGCCAGAGGTCAAGCCTGCCCACCCAGTAGTCCAGGGGTTCATCACTTCTCAGAGCGTCCACATCAGCCGTTAACCCGATGTAGTCGGACACCTGACGGTCTAGGTGTTCCCTGATGCTGGATCCGGATGACACCTGTCGATGGGTCGGCTGAAAGAATGACCTCATATCCGAAGTCACCAACACATCTTCAAACCGGCCTCTTCTTGCAGGCGCTGTTGGATTGGTACCCGCAACTCCTCTGGGAGTGGGAATTGCTCCTCTGCCTCGAAGCAAGGCCTGGAAGTGCTCCATTCTGCCAGCCCTCTGTGACGGCGGTAACATTTCCGCCATTTTGTGTTTGTACCGGGGGTCTAAGTACGTTGCCACCCAGTACTGGTCCTTGACCCTTATGCTTTTTATACGGGGTCCCTATTAAAACACTGGAGCATGAAGGCCCCCATTTGCACTAAACTGGAAGCGGTGTGGTGGCCTGGCTCCTGCTCATCATCCAGGATAATGTCGTCCTCTTCATTCTCCTCTCCCCATCCACGCACAACAGGGATCCCAGAAAGGTTTAAAGCATGCTCTTCTTGCTCCTCCTCATCCGCCCCGGCACCATCCTCCTCTGACTCCTCTTCAGACTCCTGTTGTTCACTTGTCTCAGATAGAGTACCCCCCCCCCCTGGGAATTCATCCAGCATTGCGACTTCCTCATCTTCCCGCTCCTGCTCCTCCACAGCTTGATCAATGACACAACGCAATGCATGCTCCATAAAGAAGGCATAAGGTATCATGTCACTGATGGCGCCATGGCTGCGACTGACCAGTTTGGTGATCTCCTCAAATGGCCGCAGAAGTCTGCATGCGTCGCGCATGAGCAGCCACTGGCGCGGTGAAAAATAACCCAGCTCCCCAGAACCTGTTCTGCCGCAGAGTTCATACAGGTAGACGTTAACTGCACGTTTCTGCTGGAGCTGCCTATCAAGCATATAGAAGGTTGAGTTCCATCGCATCAGGTAATCGCAAATAAGACGTCTGACCGGCAGATTGTGTCGCCGCTGAATGTCAGCAAGGCGAGCCATGGCCGTGTAAGATCTTCTGAAATGGGCCGAGATTTTCCTTGCCTGCCGCAAGATGTCCTGGACCCCAGGGTATTTGACAACGAATCGCTGCACGACCAAGTTTAAGACGTGTGCCATGCATGGCACGTGCGTGATTTTGCCCTGTTTCAATGCGCTAAGCAGATTGGCACCGTTGTCACACACCACTTTACCAACTGTCAAATTGAGCGGTGTTAGCCACTGATCTGCCTGTGAACGCAAAGCTGAAAGGAGTGCTGGGCCAGTGTGGCTCTTGGCTTCCAGGCACAACAGACGCAGCACGGCATGGCAACGTCTCACCTGGCATGTCAAATAGGTTCTGGGGAGCTTGGGCGGCGCTGCGGAAGAGACGCTAGAAGCGGAAAAGGAGGAGTCAGCCGAGGTAAGAGGGAGGAGGATGGAGTAGGAGGAGGAGGAGGAGAAGAAGGACCAGGCCTGCATGCAATCCGTGGCGGTAAAACCAAATCTACACTGGTGCCACGGGTTACATGCTTGACGGCCGTCAGAAGGTTCACCCAGTGGGCAGTAAAAGTGATATACCTTCCCTGCCCGTTTTTGCTAGACCACGTGTCTGTGGTCAGATGTATCTTGGCACCGACACTGTGTGCCAGAGATACATTCACTTGCCGCTGAACATGGCCATATAGCTCTGGGATGCCCTTCTCTGAAAAAATACTTCCTTCCTGGGACCTTCCATTGTGGTGTTCCAATGGCCACAAATTTGCGAAAGGCCTCTGAGTCCACCAGTTTATATGGCAGTAGTTGGCGGGCTATGAGTTCTGACAAGCCAGCCGTCAACCGTTGGGCAAGAGGGTTATCCGGCGTCATCATTTTTTTACGCTCGAACATTAGGCCCACGGAAGCCTGCCTTTTTGCAGAAAAACATGAGCTTGGCGTGATGGAAGGTCGAGTGGAGGACAATTGTGAGGAGAGAGGAGAAGGAGAAGTAGAAGACGAGGCTGGACGGTGAGAGCCTGGAGTGTGGCTTTGTGTGTTCCGTTGCTCCCACTGGGCTCGGTGATGGCTGCTCATGTGCCTTCTTAAAGCGGTCGTCCCTAGGTGAGTGTTGGGCTTACCGCGACTAATGCGTTGACTGCAAAGATTGCAGATGGCAACGCTATTGTCAGCAGCGGACACGTTAAAAAAACCCCACACTGCGGAGCCATGTGCCGGTGTCCTGGGAGCGCCAGATGTGACTGTACATGGTCGATGACTCGCTCCTGATACATTTGCAGTCTGCTTTGTCCCTCCGGTGCAATGTAAGTTATTCCTGCTTCTCCTCTCTATTTGCTGGTCCATATCTCCCTCTGAACTCCCCTCCTCTTCCTCTCTTGTGGGCAGCCACGTGACATCACTAGACACGTCATCATCGACGTCACCTTCCCCACCGCTATAAGTAGAGATCTCGGAGTAGGCAGCAACACCGGGGACCAACCTCCTCCTTGGGCTGATCTGGGTACTGTCGTCAGACTGCTGAGTAGCGGTTGTTGCTACCTCCTCTTCCTGATCCAATACCAAGAGTGGCTGCGCATCAGAAATGTCTTGATATGGATCGGAAAATAATTCCTGTGACTCAAGCTGAAGGTATGTGGTGGTGGTGGTGTTGTTGGGGGTAGTGTCTTTGGGGGTGCACATAGCAGAGTGTAAAGAAGAGGGTGCAAATCGAGAGGATGAGGAGGGTGCAGAAGAGTAAGGCTGAGTGAGCCACTCAACCAAGTCTGGTGCGTCCTTTAAATGAATTGAACGCACCTTCTGCAACTTCCCACTTTGGCTCAAGCCTGTTGCTCCTGCCCTACCCCTACCACCCCTGCGGAAGGGCCTGCCTCTTCCTCTGCCTGTCATTTTTTAAATGACCCTGTGACAAAACTCTCAGTCCCTATACCGATGAAGGACTGCTGCAGTATAGGGCAGCGGTCAGCAGTAGTGCACCTCAACCCTATGTATTGTGGACCTATACCAGTCCTTATAGAATAGCAGACTGTACCTCACTCAACTCTATGTACTATAGCACCCTACACCAGGTTACCAGTCCTTATAAGGACCTTTGTGGAACAAGTAGGTTGTGTGTGACTGATTAGCAGACTGTACATCAGTCCCTATACCGATGAAGGACTGCTGCAGGATAGGGCAGCGGTCAGCAGTAGTGCACCTCAACCCTATGTATTGTGGACCTATACCAGTCCTTATAGAGTAGCAGACTGTACCTCACTCAACCCTATGTACTATAGCACCCTACACCAGGTGACCAGTCCTTATAAGGACCTTTGTGGAACAAGTAGGTTGTGTGTGACTGATTAGCAGACTGTACGTCAGTCCCTATACCGATGAAGGACTGCTGCAGTATAGGGCAGCGGTCAGCAGTAGTGCACCTCAACCCTATGTATTGTGGACCTATACCAGTCCTTATAGAGTAGCAGACTGTACCTCACTCAACCCTATGTACTGTAGCACCCTAGACCTTACCAGTCCTTATAAGGACCTTTGTGGAACAAGTAGGTTGTGACTGATTAGCAGACTGCAGCAGAAGGGCAGCAGTCAAGTATAATATTCTTTCTATATTTGGAAGAAAGAATATTATACGTGTACAAGCCTATTACCATACCACTGATACCAGTCCTGAAAAGAACCTTTGTGGACCTAATATAGTAACAGCTACTGATTAAACTGACCCTCACTGCCTCACACACAGCTTCCTGCCTGTCCCTATATAAACTGACAAAACAGAGGCTACTGGAACAATAACTGGAATAGCACTTTTGTGGACCTGATAGTAACAGCTAATGACTAAACTGCCTGTCCCTGCAGCACACAACGTCTTGTCCTTTTCTCTAAACTGACAAAAGACACTCAGGCAACAATCAGTAGCACAGCAGTGCCTCAAACCTATATCCTGAACTACACCTAACACCTATACCAGTCCTGAAAAGAACTTTTGTGTACCAAATAGCTAGTGATTTGGGTCACTGCAATCTCTCCCTGCTCCACACAGCAACCTCTCCCTATAGTGACAGAAAAAAAGAATGTAAAATGGCCGCCGGATCGGGTGTATTTATAAGTTAGGGGGAATGTCCAAGTGTCCATGTGCTGTAATGTCTCAATTGGCTGTCCTGTACCCCATGATGGATGTGTCATCATAGGTCAAAGTTCTTTTACACAGTAAACACGGAAGTCCGCCGGGCGAACGGCGGCAATAGTCCGCCGATCGGGCGGACCGCAAACAGCCAAAATTCGCCATGAAACGACCGCCGGGCAAACCGTTCGGCCATCCCTAGCCACCACATGTAAAAGTCATTCATCGGCCAAAAAAAGACCACTTCCACTTCCTCCAGGTGCAGGGGATGGCGATGGGGACAGCGTGTGCCCCATCATATGCCAACCTGTACCTGGGGGAGTGGGTGCAGTCTTTTTTGGCCGATGAATCATATAAGTCACATATGCATCATGTGGCAGCTTGGTTCTGCTACATAGATGATATCTTGCTGCTGTGGGAGGGCTCTGTAACTGAACTGGAGGACTGTATTTCTGCCATGAATGAAAATTAATTTAATTTAAAATTCACTGTAACGGTCAGTGAAACCAGCATTACCTTTTTTGGACGTCACTATAACAAAAAACGACGACGGTAGTCTCTTGAGTGGACTCTACCGTAAACCAACGGCAGGGAATACAGTTTTACATGCCTCCGGTTCACCCCCCCCCCCCCAGCCTCTCCTACGCTCAGTTACATATAGCCAATACCTCAGGTTAAAACTGAATCATTCTAGTCAAGAATGTTTCATACAGGAGGCTGGGGCTTTGAGGGATAGGCTTTTATTGAGAAGGTACTCTCGTACATGTCTGAAAAAGGCCTTCCAATGGGCCAATGGACAGTCCAGACGAGAGCTTCTATTTGGCACCAAGATGAAAACAAATGATCCCCAAGCCTACAGAGTGATCACTAAATACAATAATCAACATAAACCAGTTAGGCAAATAATCTGCAAGTTATGGTATCTTTTGCGCAGAGACCCTTTACTAAGTCCCTATGTGTCAGAAAATCCAGCTATCACATATCGACGGGCTGCCTCACTAAAGGACCATTTGGTCCAAAGTGAGTTTTTAGGGGAGTTCCGTAAGGAACCCTGCAAGAGGTTGGGTACTTCTACATGTTCCGGCTGTTCCATATGCCAATACATGAATACCAGGCAGGATGCAGTACTCCCTAATGGACGACCATAGAGACCGCATAATTTCTTCAACTGTAAAACTGAAGGAGTGGTGTATCGCCTGACATGCCAATACCATCAATTTTATGTTGGAAAAACAAAATTTTAATTCTATATCAGAGCATGGAGACACTTAACCTCCATGAAGACTGCCAACCCTATGCTTCCTTTTGGGAGACACGTCACTGAAAGACATCAGGGCAGATTTCCCAAAATAAAATTTTAGATTTTAGACATGATCCATCCGAGTCCGAAGGGTGGGGATTGGAACAAGGTCCTCTTTCAATGTGAGGCCCATTAGATTGCCGACCTTGAGGCCACCTCACCTCCCCCCGGACTCAATGAACACCTTCGTTTCAGATCCTTCCTTGAGGACTTCTCCTCGGGTGGTTGTGAGAAGGAATGACGTTTTAGTCGTTCATTTTTGCATCCAGCGTTCAGCTATTGTAATTTTCCATCATTCCCCTTTTGTTGTTGGGTGCCACCCGTTTTATATTATGCAGACGTAGGTATGCTGTACTTCATTTAATTCCATGCTTTCTTGGACAAGTCATCAAACATGTCAAGTTGCTAGCATTGGGTTTTTTCTGATCTCATGTATATATTGTGTTTTTCATATGTGTGATGTCTATCTAGTTTATTTTTATATATATGTATAATGTGTTTTTTCCATTTCTCTGCCCGTGTATGTGGGTTTCCATCTGGACTGGCAGCCGGCATCATGGACTTTTGCACCACTTTTGTGGGTCTCCTTTCATCCCACCCGAAGCACACAGGCCCCCTTGTGTCCTTAGCGTCTTTTGGCGCTTGTCGCTCTGTCGGCTGTCATGGGCTGCTGGTTGCGCTGGTGGGTGGTACCTACAGGACGCCGTTTTCACAGAGTGGTGTTGTTCTGTGGGGGGCGCCATTGCAGTCATCACCCAGGGTCCCCATGGTGGCAACTTTGGTGCACTCTTGACTGTCAGGTGATAGGACAGGCCCTTTGCCATATTTGCATGTTTTTCTGGCATGCGCACAGCAGGGTCTGTGTTTTGGTTTCATTATTGTTGTTGGCTTCTTTGTTTACCAGTTTTGTACAGGAAACATTATTGTAGGGACCTTATGGACTTTATAGGCACCGATAAAAAAGGATAAATCATTAGTAAATTTTATTTATACAAATAACATACAAAAAATTCATTAAAAACAGAAATAGAGAAGTACATTTATCAATGTAACCACATTCAGCATAGGATGTAATCGATCAATATCACATAGTACAAGTATTTGACCGAGTAGCCATAAATATATCATAAAATGAAACAATGTACATCCAGGTTGGTAGGGTGCTGATGTTAGTCCAGTGCCCGACATGTTTCACGTCGGATTAACGCTTCTTCGGGGGCTTAATTTATTAATTTCTTAAAAGAAAAAAAAAAAGAAACCATGAACATGAATAAAAACCACATAAAAAAAACAACGGGTACAGAGTGTGTACAAACTAGTAATATCAGTCTGAGTGCTAGCAGGGGAAAAGCTCGAACAGATACCGTATAGATAGTCACATAAGAGCACTGTGGGGACACACACAACCATAAAGTGCAAAAATATATATGATAATCAAATTACCCTTTGGTTGAAGGATCATGGCCAAATGTTAGATATTAAGAATTTCAGAAAAGATACAAAGATATGACGACGACTGAAAAGAGAAATATATATATATGAATATATTATATATAACCCACAGTGAAAAAAAAAAAAAAACCCTCACCAGAACACTATTTTCCATTCCAGTAAATAAGATACGAAATAAGGCGCATTGGAGGGGTGGTGTGTACCAGACCCTATATAGGCAGCACTCCACAAGAGGTTAGTGAAAAGGAGCAAGCAAGCACATCAATATCACCAAGCCTTATAGATAAGTGTCTAGAGAGAGAAAAAACAAATATGGTTTTCCATTGAGGACCGGCATGTGAATCCATAATATCCGGTATATATAAGTAATTTGGCCAGTGAAGATTACCTTAGAGTTGATATGGTACCAGATGCGAACGTCTCGCCATCCAGGAAAAAAAGAACGGCTGCACAGAGATCCCTCGTTATAAGGAGATGCCGGTAAGGCATCTCCTTAAATGTGTGTGTCCCGCTCAGTGACGTCTGAACGGCAATCAGCCATAATGACGTCAATCGGGCCGGCCAGGAACCTCCGGCGTGCATCACGCCCGTCACCTCTCACCGCGCGGTAATATACACTGTACGCAGGGGGTGACGAAGGACGCACGCAGCCGTCGGAGGAGATCTCAGTGGCCAGTAGATGGAACTGCAACCGGCCGAACATGAGGTCCATATGTGTCGACATGGTAACAAGCCTGCGACGCTGGGTGGCCTCACAATGCTCAACCATCCGGGTATAGAGCTCGAACAGTCCCCATGGCAATACTCAGAAACTAGATACATACAAAACCCAAGCATATAGGTGATAAAAGTATGTATATAAATTTTTAATGTAGGCAAAATATTACATCAAGTGGACCCAAAATAGATAAATAAAAGGGCTATGTAAATAAATAATATTACAGGTACCAGCATGTTACATCATAAAAAAAAAAGGAAGAAATCAAAAGAAAGGCACTGCAATTTAAAGGAACGGTTTATAGGACTGGGACTCATTAATGCCAGGGGCATGTGTGGCGTTCAGTCTCTCAATCCAAAGAGTTTCTTTCCTTAAGATTAATTTGTCCCAGTTTCCTCCACGTATATTGGGGGGGGACTACATCAAGTGCAATAAATGAAATGACTGAGGTGTCAAATTTGTGATACAGGTCCAAGTGTCTACTAATGGAAATAACAATCTTACCCCCCCGAGGAGAAGTAGATGTGATCTTTAATACGAGCACGGAATTGTCTAATAGTTTTTCCTACGTAAAAGGCAGAACATCTGCATACCATAAGATAAATTACTCCACGGGTATCGCAATCAGCATAAAATTTAGGGACAAATTTTTCTCCGTTCGGTAGTGTAAAACATTGGCCTGTTTGAATGAGAGAACAGAACGGACATCTACCACATCTAAAAGTTCCACGAGAGCGGTTCTGAAGGGTGGGAGTGAAATGACTGGAAGTTAATTGGTCTCGTAGAGATCTAGATCTACGGAAAGTAATGTTAGGTCTGAAATCAGTGTATTTAGCAAGAATAGGGTCTTCCCGTAAAAGAGGCCAATGTGAAGCTAGTACCCCACGTAGTTCAGCGTGAGGATTAGAGAATCTAGTTATAAATCTTACGATGGGGGTTTGTTCACATTTTTTTTGTCTATATAAGAGGGAGTTGTGAGATTGTCGCAGAGCTCTGTTATAAGCTTTACGCAGAAGGGATTTACTATACCCCCTTAATTTTAGACGTTCTCGTAGTAAATCGGCTTGAATTTTAAATTCAACAGTGTGTGTACAGTTGCGACGCAACCTAACGCACTGGGCGTATGGAATGCTCCGTAATAAAGTATCCGGGGGTGCACTTGCTGCATGTAAGAGCGTGTTACCTGCTGTTTCCTTCTGGTAAAGAGTGGACGCAATGCATCCCTCATGATGTTTAAAAATAGTGAGATCAAGAAAGGTAATTTGTGATGTGTGACTGGTAACCGTAAATTTTAAGTTGAACCGATTATTATTATTGAGTTCAGCAACAAACAATTCAAGCTCTGTATTAGTGCCTGACCAAATAATGACGCCTCAGCCAGCAAATAGCATGGCTGGTGTACATCGACAAGGTGTCATCAGAAAAAATGTTCCGTTCCCACCCCCCCCAGGTAGAGGTTGGCGTAGGCCGGGGCAAAAACAGTACCAATAGCCACTCCCTGCACCTGGAGGAAGTGGGACTCTCCAAAAACAAAAAAATTATGTGTAAGAATAAAATACAGTAAATCCAAAATGAATTCACAAAATTCCCAACAGTGGTTGGTTTGTTCGAAAAGGAAGGTGCGGGCTATCTAGACACCCTGCTCGTGAGGGATGCTGGAGTATAGTGCCTCCACATCCAAAGTCACGAGCAGGGCGTCGGGAGGCACGACCATCCCCTTGATATGTTTCAATAGATCCAAAGTGTCCTTGATGTATGATGGCAAGGTAAGTACATGTGGCATCAAGATGGAATCCACCAGTCTGCTCGCGTTTTCTGTAAGTGAACCTATGCCTGATACAATTGGTCTACCAGGAGGATTGGTAGAATGCTTATATATTTTAGGGAGAGCGTAAAAGGTTGCAACTTTAGGATGTCTGATGTTTAGAAATTCATACAGATCCTTATCAATCAGACATTTCTGGTATGCCAGGCCAATCATCTGTAAATATTCATTTTTGGATGTTTGAATGTATGATGCTGATGGGTTTATACCACTCTCTATTGCACAACATTTTTTGTACCATGGCAGTATAGGAAACCTTTGTCATTAGTACAATGTTGCCGCCTTTGACGGTGGATTTAATCTCTAGATCTGAATGATTTTTTAATCGTCGGATTGAATCCGTTTGAGAAGGAGGCAAGTTGCTAGGTTTTAAAGTCAATTGCAACTGTTTAATGGCATTAACAGAGCTTTTCAAAAAGGACCAGATGTTAGGGTTTGACATAAGATCTGGAAAACATTGGGATTTAGATTTAAACGTAGGAATTCTAGAAGATGGTACGCTTGGAGTGATAGGGATTTCGTGTTCCGATGGTTCCCCGGGGGAATTTTCCTCCAGGAGAAGCATCAGGTCGCGGAGAGCCCTGAAATCTTCCATGGTATAATTTTTAACATATTCTGAAATTTGCTAGACGGAGACGATCGTCGTCAAACAGAAATTTGTATGTAAGGTTGCGTGCAAAAAGATAGAGATCTTTTATAGCCTCATATTTGTCAATATTGGTGGATGGGCAAAAGTTAAGGCCCAAGCAGAGGACCTCTAATTCTTGGGAAGTAAAAGTGTAAGGAGTGAGGTTAACATCAGGCTTAGAGACTACGTGAGGATTGTAGGGTGTGGGAGTGTCTGAAAATTTGAGGAGATAGTGGGTTGGGAAATGTGCGCATCCAAAGTACTTTGTCGAGTGAACATCTGTAACTGTGTAGTGGGTGGTAAGGATAGTAGTGAGTTAGTCGATGCCCCCATATTAGCCTCGTGGGGGCTAGTGCCGGTCAAAGATCCACCAGGGATTGTGTTAGATGAATGATTTTTAGACTGGGATTGTGAATTCAAGAGGTGAATAGCTTGTAGGGCCTTATTTCCTAAACATTTGCCTTGTGATTGCGTATTGGTGCCTGAGGGTTGGGTGTTATCTTGTAAGGGTCTATGTAAAGTCAAAGTAGTGTCAAATGTAGGAGGACGCTTTTTTGTGTACGGAGTGTGAGACCCACCACCAAGATCCCGCTTACGTGCTCCCGAGTGAGAAGGACCACCACCTTTCTGAGATGAACGCTGTGAAGAGAAAAGAGTAGAGTCTGATTCAGTATCATCATCAGTTGTTGAATAACCATATGTATTGTTTTTATTGAAAGTCCGATAATTAGGTCTGATTCGATTTTGGGCAGGATATTGCCAGCGATAAGCAAAGCCTTCGCTGAAGGCTAGTCTGTCTTTGGATAGTTTGTTGTGTTTTAAAAAAAATATATCTTTAGTGATTCTGGTGATATAGTCCTTTAGGTCCTGAATACGTCTATCATATGATGGATGTGTTTTCAAAGTTTCAATGGTGGATTGCAGAAAAGAGCTCTCCTGATCAAATGTGTCCAATTCAATTTGGTGTTGTGCAGTAAGTAATCTCATAAGATCAAAGCTGCATGTTGTCAAAGCGTTTTCCCAGGCACTTTTAAACTCGGGAGTAACGTTATGAATTGGTGGAAAGACCTGTGTTCTAAGGCCAAGAGGGCTAATCCTCTCTTGGATATATTTATTGAGAAACTCAATATGCCAGTATAGATTTGTTTTTTTCTTTAAAAGACGTTTTAGTTTTGCCATGAATTGGTTAATACCAATCTCCTGCTCAGTGTCTACATTACAATTGGTATGAATATCAGACATATATCCCGTCCATGCAGTGCCTGTAAATTCCATAATTATGCCTATTATTGAAAAAATAATTTAAAAAAAAGGGGATATTAGGGGAGCTAAGTTGGATTAAGTGAGTCCACGAGATATATAAGAGTATCCAAAAAATCTATTGTATTCTACCACTGAAAACAAAGCCCAAAAAGGATGGTGCTTTGTTGATGCCCAGGTGTTACCACCTATAAATCAACTCTGAAGTGAAAAATTATATAGGGATATCAAAAACACTTAGTGGTAACAGTGGATATCCCAAGGTAAATACTGATAAAGGTGCCAACGTCCTCAATCGTTTTGTACAGGAAACATTATTGTAGGGACCTTATGGACTTTATAGGCACAGATAAAAAAGGATAATTCATTAGTAAATTTTATTTATACAAATAACATACAAAAAATGTATTAAAGGACAAATAGAGAAGTACATTTATCAATGTGACCACATTCAGCATAGGATGTAATTGATCAATATCACATAGTACAAGTATTTGACTGACTAGCCATAAATATATCACAAACTGAAACATGGTGTACATCCAGGTTGGTAGGGTGCTGATGTTGGTCCAGTGCCCGACATGTTTCGCGTCAGATTAATGCTTCTTCAGGGGCTTAATTTATTAATTTCTTAAAAGCAAAAAAAAAGAAACCATGAACATGAATAAAAACCACATAAAAAAAACAGGTACAGCTTGTGTACAAACTAGTAATATCAGTCTGAGTGCTACCAGGGGAAAAGCTCGAACAGATGCCGTATAGATAGTCACATAAGAGCACTGTGGGGACACACACAACCATATAGTGCCAAAATATATATGATAATCAAATTACCCTGTCGTTGAAGGATCACTGGATTAACGATTCTTCAGGGGCTTAATTTATTTGTTTCACCAGTTGCCAAAGCAACTACTCTGGCGGTATTTTTTCACGCTCTCGCACTGTGAGGACATTCAGGCTTGGCTGCTGGAGTTACGCTCGTTGCTATGGTGATGTGATGCATGGTGATGTCATCATGCTAAAGGCCGTGCCAGTATTCCTCATAAAGCCGGTGTCCTATCATATAGAGTCCCCCATCGGATAGTGTCCGCTGTGTACTGCGCATGCGCAGTACACAGCACACACAGATTCCGAAAATAGCCGAAGATGAACGGCGCCTGTGCCGTGAGTCCAGGTTCTAGCCCCACCATCCAAGTGTACATAGAGTTGGAATATAAAAGAGCCGAGCGCAGGGAGGCCGTGCCCGAAGCGTGGCGAGCGAAGCGTAGTGAGCCCGCGAGGGGCCCTCTAATATCGCCAGCCCTATATCCACTTGGATGGTGGGGCTACCACCTCGACTCACGGCGTCGCTCATCTTCGGATATTTTCCGAAGCTTCCTCTGCTCCGTGCTGTGCATGCGCAGTACAGAGCGGACAGTATCCTATGCCAGGACACTATATGACAGAACACCGGCGTTAGCTGTGTATGCCCTGTCACTGTGAATGATGGCGGTACGTGCATCTGATGCTGCAGGATCCGCACGGAGGGAATCATTTGCTTATCCTATGCTTGATCTTCTAAAAAATGAACTTAGCCACTTAACAACTGCCCTATAGCCGAATGACAGCTCGTCGCGGCTGTTTACCACGTGATCGCTCCGTCAAATGACGGAGTGATCACTTGTAAACAAACCGGCATCATGTTATGACACCAGTTCCTCCATCCCCTCTCTGTACCGATCGGTACAGCGGAGGGAGAAGAGATCGGTGTCAGCAGCGCTGTGGGCTGCATCTGCAGTGCCCACATCGCTGCTCTCCTATACTCTGCAATACCCTGCCTATACTCTGCCATAAATTGCCATACCCAGCCATACTTGGAGATACTCTGCAATACTCATTGAATAAATTTGACATCTATATTGATGTGCAAAAATATGTGCGGAAGGTTAATATTAAAAAATATATGCTCTCTAATAGCAGTCTGATGAAAAATAACAAATCTTGAAACAGTGGGTGTAAATAGTGGGCTTCGCAATAAATCATTATTTAATCCCCCTCTGCCATCCAATCATCAAGTGGAGGTTTTCAAACAGTTAGTCCTAAGGGATTTGAATAATCTTCAATTTAAGAAAAATCTCTGTCCTAAACATATTAGGGAAGGGATTAAAGCCCTAGAGGATAGGAAGGACATAATTGTCCGCCCTGCGAACAAAGGGGGGTGTGGTAATTCTGGATAAACAGTTCTATCACACCCAACTCTGTAAGATGCTGTCCGACCAACTGACTTATACACAGTTGGAAAAGGATCCCACCAAGGAATACCGAAAGGACTTGGCTAATCTAGTTGATTTTGGGTATTATATGTGAATCTTAACAAAAAAAGAAAAATTATTTTTGACCCCGAGTTATAGCAGGGTTCCGAATATCTATACGTTACCTAAAATTCATAAGAGTGCAATAGAACCTCCTGCTAGGCCAATTGTAAACGGAATAAATTCCGTAACATCTAGAGTAGGCCAATATTTAGACCATTTCCTGCAAATGAGCGTTATGAAGACACGAGCATATTTGAGAGGTACCACTAGCTTTTTGCAACTGTTGCGGAAGGTGACATTTTTAGAAGAATCTGAATTTTTTTGGTAACAGCAGACGTTTCGTCTCTCTATAAGATTATCCAGCATGAGGATGCCCTGTTGGAGTTAAATTGGGCATTCTCTCAGAGAGATGACCTTCCTCATATCCAGAAAAAGTTCTTGCAAATGGCTCTAGAGTTCTGCCTCTCGCACAACTACTTCTGGTATGATGGCAAATTTTATAACCAGAAGAGAGGGGTGGCAATGGGCGCGAAGTTCGCGCCGAGTCTTGCGAACTTGTTTATGAGCCAATGGGAGGACACACATTTTTTTTTCCCGGAGACGAGAATTACTCTTTTACCAGAGGTATATAGATGATTTATTCTTTATTTGGCAAGGGACAGAAGAAACATTAAAATCATTTTCAGATAGTCTGAATATAAATAATAATAACATCAAATTAGAATTCCACTGGAGTAAGGATATAATTCATTTTCTGGACGTAACAGTAATGAGGGAGCGTACTAACCTATCTACTAAAGTTTTCTTTAAACCAACAGACAGGAATAGTTATATTCCAATCCAGAGTGGCCATCATCCCCTATGGCTACGAGGTATCCCTAAGGGACAGTTTCTCCGTATTCGGAGGAACTGTACCTCTGATGAGGATTACCTGTCCCAAGCATTAGTGGTAAAGGATACATTTCTTGAGAAAGGATACTCCTCTAAATCCCTTGATCGGGATTTATATAAGGTTATGGAGACAACTCAAGAGATGTGTTTACAACCGAAGGAGAGGGATGTTGGAATGAACCATGAATGGGGCTTTATTAGCACCCTACATGGACAATAAAGGAGGTAGAGGCGATTGTCCAAAAACATTGGGATATTTTAAAATTGGATCGCACTCTTAAGGAGGTTATTCCACAGAAACCAAGGTTTATATACAGACGAAATCCTTCGTTTGGGGACAAAATCGTTAAGAAAGTTTTAGACCCCCCGTCCAGACCACGTATGTTTTGGGATCAGGCTGGCTTTTTTGCCTGCCGGAGGTGTAAGGCCTGTAAATCAATACATACCCATCTGAGGGGTATTGATCAATTTACCTCCACTGGAAATGGACAAACTTTTAAGATAGAGCAGTTTATTACATGCATAACGACACATGTCGTATATGTTCTTCAGTGCCCCTGTGGGCTTATGTATATTGGTCGAACTAAAAGAAAGTTGTATAAAAGAGTAGCAGAACACATCTACAATATTTCCATAGGTTATAGAGACCATAGTGTCTCTTTACATTTTAGACTCAAACATAACAGGGATCCAGGTTTAAAGTTTTGGGGCATAGACAGGATATTTCCCTCTTGGAGGGGGAGTAACCTTGTCCGCGAAATATCAAAACGAGAAACCGAATGGATTTTTCGTACTAACACTTTGAGCCCCCAAGGCTTGAATATAGAGGTGAACTTGAACTGCTTCATCAGTGATTACTGATGGTGCGGTTCAGATTCCCACCCCCTCTGCCTCCCTCCCCTCCTTAGTTTATGATCTAATTTTTCATGTTGGTATTTCATTTTTAAAATTTTGTGTGATTTTTATGGTATTATTCAGGATGTTTTATTAATGGGAGTTTTTTCCTTTAGGAATGTGCGGATATAGGGGACTTTTTGTGCCCCTTGAGGATATGGGGCATCTATGTAGTTCTTTTTTTAATCTGATGAGAATTAAATGCCCAGTGGTCTAGTGGTCAAAGGTATGTTGTTTGTTTTACCAAGCCCTTAATGGGCTAATTTTCTCTACCTCTTATAACACAGTCCATGTCTGTAGAGGATGAACTCCTCTGACCTGGTCTGCACTTTAAAGTGTTTAGATATGCAATGTTTTTTGTTTATATATCTTCATAGATTTTATACCCAAACCTGAAGACCGACATATGATTTTATGCCTCTGACTACTGTAGCTCTTCCGCTTTATTCCCACTGTGGATTCCATTAAGGTATGATGCCATTTATGTGGAACTGTATTTGGCTCCCCTTCTCTTTTCATTCTTATCTGACCCATGTCTATATATGGGACTAAGTCTCCCGGACATGGTGCAGTTTGACAAACATCTTATATATATAAAATACCTTTTTATCTTTTTTGTCAGATTGTACACTTGAACTTTTTCTATAAAATCTGAGGTTTACAGTCACCTGTGTGCCACTCTTTTCTGCATCAGTGTGGGACTTGCGTGGATGTTTTGTGACCCACTCGGTACATCTGTGTCCTTGTGACATCCTTGGTGTATGTCTGCGATGCCATTTTTTCCCCCGGTCCAGCAGTGTAACCACATGATGACCACTCAGGTATGCCTTTATGCAATTTCTATGCTCTATGTCCTTTGATGTAAATTTTTTTAATTATTGTTACTCATTCATGTATTTGATTTTCATACAGAGCGATTCCTTCCTGACTATTGCCCCTGATGAAAAGTCCAAAAGCCCTGCCCAAAAGTCTGTTTCCCCATCACCTATGCCAAAGCCAGTAGCAGCCCACTATATGTTTCTTCCAAACGAATACTCATATCCGGTCTCTGCTCTCTGTACCTATCCTGCATACAACCCACCTGCCTATTCTCAGCTGCCTACTAATACACAAGAAATTCCCCCAGCTGCTGTGACCTCCTCTCTGCCATATCCCAATCCTCCTTTCCAGTCTACTGCACCCCCCACCTACAGAGCTTCAGTGACTAAACCAAATAAAAATACTAAAGTTTTTCCCAACCAAAATGATCCTGCCATTAACCCAACCTGCCTCCACACCCACCAATCTGTTCAAGCTGGAGGTGCCAGAGCCAGCGTTCCAGCCTGAAGAGCCAGAACCAGCATTCCAGCCTGAAGTCCCAGTGTATGTTTCCCGTTCTGAGGGTGCGTTGCCTGTTTCCTGGCCTGCAGTGTCTGCTGCCCAGCCTGATGTGTTCCTGTCCGCTGCCCAGCCAGATGATTCCTGTCCGCTGCCAGCCTAATAATTCCTGTCCGCTGTCCAGCCTGATAAGTTCCTGTCTGGTGCCCAGCCTGATGTGCCACTGTCTACTGCCCAGCTTAATGACCCGGAGCCTGCTTCCCAGCTTGATGACCTGGAGCCTGCTGTCCAGTTCAAAGAGCCTGAGTCCGCTGCCCAGCTCGATGACGCAGAGCCTGCTGTCTGCCTTGATGTGTCTGCCATCTGCCTTGATGTGCCTGCTGCCCAGCCTGATGTGCCACTGTCTACTACACACCCTGATGCACCTGTGCCTGCTGCCCAGCTCGATGGCCCGGAGCCTGCTGCCCAGCTCGATGGCCCGGAGCCTGCAGCCCAGCTCGATGGACCGGAGCCTGCTGCCCAGCTCGATGGACCGGAGCCTGCTGCCCAGCTCGATGGCCCAGAGCCTGCTGCCCAGCCCGATGGCCCGGAGCCTGCTGCCCTGCCCGATGGCCCAGAGCCTGCTGCCCAGCCCGTTGACCCGGAGCCTGCTGCCCAGCCCGATGATCCGGAGCCTGCTGCCCAGCCCGATGATCCGGAGCCTGCTGCCCAGCCCGATGATCCGGAGCCTGCTGCCCAGCCCGATGATCCGGAGCCTGCTGCCCAGCCCCATGACCCGGAGCCTGCTGCTGTGCCACTGTCTGCTGCCCAGCCTGATGTGCCACTCTCTGCTGCCCAGCCTGATGTGCCCACTGCCCAGCTTGATGCGCCTGCTGCCCAGCTTGATGCGCCTGCTGCCTAGCTTGATGCGCCTGCTGCCCAGCTTGATGCGCCTACTGCCCAGCTTGATGCGCCTGCTGCCCAGCTTGATGTCCCTGCTGCTCAGCTTGACGACCCTGCTGCTCAGCTTTAAGTGCCAGCTGCCCAGCTTGTTGTGCCCGTGACTGCTGCCCAGCTTGATGTGCCCATGCCTGCTGCCCAACTCGAAGTGCCTGCTGCCCAGCTTCAAGTGCCCCTGTGCCCGCTGCCCAGCTTGATGACCCTGCTGCCCCGCTTGAAGTGCCTGCTGCCTAGCTTGATGTGTTTGCTGCCCAGCTTTATGTGCCCATGCCTGCTGCCCAGCATGATGTACCCGTGCCAGCTGCCCAGCCTGATGTGCCTGTTGCCCAGTTCAAGGTGCCTGCCACCCAGCTCGATGGGCCGGAGCCTGCCGCCCAGCTCAATGACGTGGAGCCTGCCACCCAGCTCGATGACCCAGAGCCCTCTATCTGCCTTAAAGTGCCTGATGCCCAGCCTGATGTACCCCTATTCATTGTTCTGTTTGATGCCAAAGACTATGGAAAATTACATCTAGTTGGAGCATCCAGAGGCCGTTCCTTTGAGGGGGTTACTGTCAGGAAATGTTACATCCGCTGATAATATCTCTTTTGGCGTGCAGTACTGAGGTCCACCAGCAGGTGTCTCCTGGCAGTTTGGAACTGTCAGGAGAGCTTTTCCCTGCTGATGTTATGTCATCTTTGGGCTGCAGTACTGGCGTCCACCAGCAGATGGATCCTAGCAGTGGGGAGCAGACAGCACCTCCTGCAATCAGGTATCACTTGAGGCCAATCACAGGCCTATAAATGGCCGTAAAGTACTCACATGTTTGCCTTGGTTTTGTCCTTGAGCCCTGACCTGCATCCTGTTACCCTGATCCTGAACCTTGATTCCTGCATCCTATTGTACCTGATCCTGTCCATTCCTGCATCCCTGGAATAGGGATGAGCCGAACACCCCCCCGGTTCAGTCTGCACCAGAACTTTCGAACGGACCGAAAATTTGTGCAAACTTTAGAACCCCATTGAAGTCTATGGGACTTGAACGTTCAAAATAAAAAGTGCTAATTTTAATGGCTAATATGCAAGATATTGTCCTAAAAAGGGTTTGGGGACCCGCCTCCTGCCCCAGGGGTCAATGCCAAAAATGTTTGTAAATTGGATCTTTGAAAGTAGGGGCCTGCCCTATATGCTCTGCAGAAATGGGGGCCTAAGGTGTTGGTGTTGCCACAACACTGTAAGCCCTCAAAGTGACTCTTGGTGGGCACTGGAGCACCCTGCTGTGAACTATTATATCAAGAATTGTAATAACATGCCATTATTGAACAGTGGTAGAAAAATTGGGCCTTTGGTGGTTGTGGTGGTGGTGCCACAACATTATAAGTCCACACAGTTACTCTCGGTGGGCGCAGGAATGGGCCCTGCTGTGAAATATTATATCAAGAATTGTAATTACATGCCCCTGTTAAACAGGGGCTGAAAAATTGGGCCTTAGGCACTGCTTGCTGGTGCCACGACACTGCAACCTATACTCTATTTGTAGTGCAGGAATGAGCCCTGCTGCAAAGCACTGCATCCAAAATTGTAATTACATGCCGCTGTTAAACAGGGGCTGAAAAATTGGGCTGGTGGTGTCACCCAGAACCAAAAATGTTCTTCCAAGCTATCAGCAGGATCATTGAGGAAGAGGATAGTCAGTCAACATAACAGGACAGTCACTCAGCATCAGCATCAGTCTTGAAGGGATGTGACATTTAAAAAAAAATTATTCAGTTACATCAACTTCAGGTGCTTGGTAGCTGGTGGTGATCCAAGACTGATTCATCTTTAAGAAGGTCAGTCGATTAACCGAGTTGGTGGACAGGCGCACCCTATGATCAGTTACAAAGCCTCCAGCAGCACTGAAGGTGCGTTCCGAAAAGAACGCTGGATGGAGGACAGGCCAGTAGCTCAATTGCATACTGTGCAAGCTCTGGCCAGTGACCCATCCTCAAGACCCAGTACCTTTCTGCAAGGCCTCCCGGAGATGTCTCATCCTCTGCTCCCTCTGCAACGGCAAGATAAGGTCTGCAAACCTTACCCTTGTACCGTGGATGAAGGAGAGTGGTCAGCCAGTAATGGTCCCTTCTCCTTGATCCGAAGAATACGAGTATCCTTCTGCAGGCTTTGCAGGATCAGGGAGGCCATGCAGCATAGGTTAGCAGAGGCATTCGGTCCGGAGTCCTCTGGGTCACTAAGGACAACATGATCCGCAGCCACCTCCTCCCAGTCACGTACAAGTCCACAGGTTTCTTGGGACTGTAAATAATCCCTAAAAGACTGCTGCTGCTGAGTGCCAGGCTCCACCTCCAAGCTGACACAAGCCTCCTCCTCCTTCTCTTGTGTGATGGGTGGGACAGCAGGAACACTGTCTGGATAAAGGGGGGACTTGAGAGGCTAGGAAGTCCTCCTCTTCCTGCCTCTGGTGTCCTGTCCATTATTCCACGCAGCTTATGCTCCAACAGGTGGACAAGAGGTACAGTGTCACTGATGCATGCACTGTCACTTCTCACCATCCTCGTGGCCTCCTCAAATGGTGACAGGACAGTGCATGCATCCCTGATCATGCCCCACTGGTGTGGTGAAAAAAAAAGCTCCCCTGACCCTGTCCTGGTGCCGTAGTCGCACAGGTACTCATTGATGGCCCTCTGCTGCGCGTGCAGCCGCTGCAGCATGGCCAACGTTGAGTTCCACCTGGTGGGCATGTCACATATAAGGCGGTTCTTGGGCAAGCTCAACTCCTTTTGGAGCTCAGCCAGCCGAGCACTGCCATTAAATGATCGGTGGAAATGCACACAGACTTTCCTGGCCTGCCTCAGGACATCCTGTAAGCCCGGGTACCTGCCCAAGAACCGCTGCACCACCAGGTTAAGGACGTGAGCCACGCAGGGCACATGGGACAGTTGTCCCCATCGGAGGGCGGAGAGGAGGTTGGTGACATTGTCGCAAACCACCATTCCTGGCTTAAGCTGGCGCGGCGTCTAACATTCATCTCTCGGCCTGCCCCTGCAGAGCTGACAAAATATCTGCCCCAGTGTGGCTCCTGTCCCCCAAACAAACCAGCGCAAGCACAGCATGGCATATTTTTGCCTGCATACTTGCGTAGCCTGCCTGTGGCCAATTATGGCTCTCCTCGCTGCCGGAGCTGTGATTGGCCAAGCATGTGGGGTCACAGTGCATGCTTGGCCATTCATGAGCCAGCAATGCACTGCGATAGCGTATTGCATTGTGGGGCATTCAAGCCACACGAATATGGTGCGAACACTCCACAAAGCTCTAATTTCGCCGAACAGACGATGTTGGAGTCGAACAAACGCAGAGTTCATCCCTACCCTGGAACCTTGTCCTGCTACCTGATCCCTTTATCCTTGTCCTATCTGCTAACCTGCTGTTTATGACCCTGGCCTGGCTATACTACGATTCTGCAATCCCCTTTGTATATATAATGGTTGGTTGTCACTGTTATTCGGTTTTCTCACTCTGTTTTGAATTGGTGGTGTATTCACATTATATCTATTTATCTTAATAAAATCACTTACTTTCACCTACAGTGGTGTGAAAAAGTGTTTGCCCCCTTCCTAATTTCCTGTTCCTTTGCATGTTTGTCACACTTAAGTGTTTCGGAACATCAAACCAATTTAAACAATAGTCAAGGACAACACAAGTAAACACAAAATGCAATTTGTAAATGAAGGTGTTTATTATTAAAGGTGAAAAAAAATCCAAACCATCATGGCCCTGTGTGAAAAAGTGATTGCCCCCTAAACCTAATAACTGGTTGGGCCACCCTTAGCAGCAACAACTGCAACCAAGCGTTTGCGATAACGTGCAATGAGGCTTTTACAGCGTCCTGGAGGAATTTTGGCCCACTCATCTTTTTAGAATTGTCCTAATTCAGTTACATTAGAGGGTTTTCGAGCATGAACGGCCTTTTTAAGGTCATACCACAACATCTCAATAGGATTCATGTCAGGACTTTGGCTAGGCCACTCCAAAGTCTTCATTTTGTTTTTCTTTAGCCATTCGGTGGTGGACTTGCTGGTGTGTTTAGGATCATTGTCCTGCTGCAGAACCCAAGTTCGTTTCAGCTTGAGTACACGAACAGATGGTCGGACATTCTCCTTCAGGATCTCTTGGTAGACAGCAGAATTCATAGTTCCTTTTATCACGGCAAGTCTTCCAGGTCCTGAAGCAGCAAAACAGCCCCAGACCATCACACTACCACGACCATATTTTACTGTTGGTATAATGTTCTTTTTATGAAATGCAGTGTTCCTTCTACGCCAGATATACTTGGACACACACTTTCCAAAGAGTTCCACTTTTGTCTCATCGGTCCACAGAATGTTGTCCCAAAAGTCTTGGGGATCATCAAGATGTGTTGTGGAGAAATTGAGACGAGCTTTGATGTTCTTTTTGCTCAGCAGTGGTTTTCTCCTTGGAACTCTGCCATGCAGGCCATTTTTGCCCAGTCTTTTCCTGATGGTGGAGGCATGAACGCTGACCTTAACTGAGGCAAGTGAGGCCTGCAGTTCCTTGGACGTTGTTGTGGGGTCTTTTGTGACCTCTTGGATAAGTCGCCGCTGCGCTCTTGGGGTAATTTTGGGTGGCCGGCCACTCCTGGGAAGGTTCACCACTGTTCCATGTCTTCGCCATTTGTGGATAATGGCTCTCACTGTGGTTCGCTGGATTCCCAAAGCTTTGGAAATGGCTTTATAACCCTTTCCAGACTGATAGATCTCAATTACTTTCTTTCTCAATTGTTCCTGAATTTCTTTGGGTCTCGGCATGATGTGTAGCTTTTAAGGATCTTCTGGTGGACCTTACTGTGTCAAGCAGCTCCTATTTAAGTGATGCCTTGATTGTGAACAGGTGTGGCAATAATCAGGCCTGGGTGTGGCTAGAGAAATTGAACTCAGGTGTGGACAACCACAGTTATAGTATGTTTTAACAAGGGGGGCAATCACTTTTTCACACAGGTCCATGATGGTTTGGATTTTTTTTCACCTTTAATAATAAACACCTTCATTTACAAATTGCATTTTGTGTTTACTTGTGTTGTCCTTGACTATTGTTTAAATTGGTTTGATGTTCCGAAACACTTAAGTGTGACAAACATGCAAAGGAACAGGAAATGAGGAAGGGGGCAAACACTTTTTCACACCACTGTACTTATGTTTTGTTTACTCTGTCGCAGTCACACAGTTCTGGTCATATCCGGTTTATGACATGATCAGCTGTCTTGATGTGAAGGAGAGAGATTGTGGAGTGAAAGCGAGACCATTATTTGAGTTTTTAACTCATCTTTGAGGTGAGCAGGTAATTTAACTGGTGACAGTGTGCACAAATAATAGGATTTTTATATGCAGCTTACCTGTAAAATCCTTTTCTTGAGAGTACATCACGGGACACAGGAGCTTCATTACATAGTGGGTTATATAGGCACCTTCGGTGATTGGACACTGGCTAACCCCAATTAAGGAGAATTCCTGCCCTATATAACCCCTCCCATATGGGAGGCACCTCAGTTTTTTAGCAAAGCAATAAGAAACCACGTAAAACCCAAAAAGGGTGGGAGCTCTGTGTCCCGTGATGTACTCTCAAGAAAATAATTTTACAGGTAAGCTCTATATAAAAATCCTATTTTCTTGATCATACATCACGGGACACAGGAGCTTCATTACATAGTAGGATGTCCCAAAACAATGCTCAGTTTGAGGGGAGGGAGACACAGATCAGAATTATAGACCGCCATGGACCAGAGGATCTAAACTGCAGCCTGCAGTACACTGCGCCCAAAGGCGGTATCCTCTTGCCCTCTGACATCCACCTGATAAAATCTGGTGAATGTGTGGACTGATGACCAAGTCACAGCCTTACAGATCTGAGCCAGAGAGGCTTGGTGATGCACTGCCCAAGAAGCACTTACAGCCCTAGTTGAGTGCTCTTTCACTTGAAAAGGAGGACTCTTCCCCTTTACACTATAGGCCTGAAGAATAACTTGTCTAATCCATCTTAAGAGAGTGGATTTTGATGCAGCTTGGCCCTTCTTAGAGCCTTCTGGCAAAATAAATAATCAGTCTTTCTTATCTGAGAAGTTGCCTGGAGATAGATACTGATTGCCCTTACCACATATATAGTGTGCAAAGACTCTTCTTCTGCGGACTGTGCATCCGGAAAAAGGGATGGTAGGATTACATCTCGATTCAAATGGAATCCTGAAACCACCTTAGGTAGAAAGGACCTGTTAGGACGCATCACCACTAGGTCCTTATGAATAAATAGATAAGGTTCCTTGCTCAAGAGAGCTGCCAGCTCTGACACTCTTCTAGCCGAGGATATGGCTATCAAGAAAACAATTTTTTTTAGTCAAAAGAACTAACAAAGCCTGATTCAATGGTTCAAATGGTTGTCCCTGCAATGCCGAGAGAACCAAATTCAGATCCCATGGGCATACCGGAGGTTTGACTGGCGGCCCCCTGAATGAAAGCCCGCACAAGAGAATGTGATGCAAGTGGCTTCTGGAAAAACACTGACAAGGCTGAAATCTGCACCTTAATAGTGCTTACGGCCAAATTTATTTTTAGGCCTGACTAGAGGAAAGCCAAGATCCTGCTAACGACATACTTTCTAGGATGCCATCCCCTGGGTTCAAACCAGGAAACATATGCCTTCCAGATTTTGTAGTAAATAAGCCTGGAGGCTGGCTTTCTGGCATTGATCAGAGTAGAAAGAACTGGCTCTGAGAGTCCACGGTCTCTCAGAATGTGGGTCTCAGCAGCCAAACTGTTAAATTCAGACTGTGTAAAGCAGGATGGTAAATTGGACCCTGCGAGAGCAGATCTGACCGGAGAGGAAGGATCCGAGGCCTGCCTACTGCCAACTTCATGATCTCTGCGATCCAAGGTTGCCTGGGCCAAGCCGGGGCTACCAATAGAACCAACTTTGTTTCCCTCTTGACTCTTCCCAGAAGCGGGTATTGTGAGAAGGCATAAATTAAATTGTACCAATCCCAGGGAATTGTCAGAGCATCTGACCCCTGAGCAAATACATCTCTTGTCCTTGACATAAACTTGTCCAGCTTCCTGTTGAATCTGGACGCAAACAGATCTACGTCTGGAGTGCCCTATTTGTGACATATGGTCTGAAATATGGCGGGGTGTAGAGCCCATTCTCCTGGGCATAACTGTTGGTGGCTTAGAAAGTCTACTTGCCAATTTTCCACTCCTGGAATTAAGACTGCAGAAAGGCATGGAACATGCCTCTCTGCCCAAGCAAGTATGCGATTCACCTCTCTTTGTGCAACCAGACTTCTGGTGCCACCCTGTTGATTGATATAAGCCACAGCTGTGGCATTGTCGGACTGTATTCGAACAGGGAGACCCTGTAGTCTGTAGGACCAGTTTATGAGGGCCATATAAACTGCCCGAATTTCCAGAATATTTATGGGCAGTAGTTTTTTGGTCACAGACCATTTCCCCTGTGTGCATACTTCTTCCAACACTGCTCCCCAGCCTGTCAGGCTGGCATCTGTAGTTACAATCTTCCATGGAAGGGGAAGAAAAGTTTTGCCTTTCAGCAGATTCTTGGTCTGTAACCACCAAAGGAGACTCCTGCGTATCCCTGGGGATAGACACATAGGAAGGTCCAAGGCCTGGGGTGTCATGGTCATGCAATAGAGTTCGTCTGCTTACCTGTCTCCATGTGTTAATTTCTAGAGACCAGCCGAGCCTCACCTGACTGCTTTTATAATCCATCCTCTGGCATGGTTCCACCCTAGCTCCTATCAGACAACTCTATATTAACCTGTGCACTGCTAGCCAATCCTGCTGATCACCTTGACCCCTGTCCGCAGCAGTCAGCCGTAGGGTCCACAACCTTGCCGTGCACTCCTAAGCCCTACGGTGTACATCTGTCACCTGGGCTCTAGGTGACCTGACAGTTTGATCAGCCATGGACCTGGCTGAGGTGCCGCTTCCTGCAGTCGATCCTTTGCAGGGCATAGTTCGGAGACTTGAGACCCAGGAATCTAATCAGACTCAGGTGATGCGATTCCTTCAAGATCTGGCTTCGAGCAGCTACAGGCTTCCTTGGGGACCCCGAACCTGCAGCCTCAAGTACAGTCTGCGACTGCACCTATCACACCGGTCGCATCCACGCATTCATTAGTACTGCCAGCTCAGTCCCGTTTCTCTGGGGACTCCAAGGCCTGCAGGGGCTTCCTCAGCCAATGCACCATTCAATTTGAGCTCCAGCCTCAAAACTTTCTGTCTGATCGGGCAAAGGTAGCCTATATAATTTCCCTCCTCTCAGGTGAAGCTTTAGCCTGGGCTGCCCCCCTGTCGGAGAAAAATGATCCAGTGGTTTCCAGCCTGTCCAACTTCTTGAAGCTCTTTTGTAATATCTTTGAGGAGCCAGCTCGGGTTTCTTCTGCGGCTAGTGCCCTTTTACGCCTTCGCCAAGAATCTTGTTCAGTGGGACAATATGCACTTCAGTTCCATATCCTTACAGCGGAATTGAGCTGGAACAATGAGGCCCTGGTCGCAAACCTTTTTACATGGCCTCTCTGACCGAGTGAAGGACGAATTAGCAGGAATAGCTATCCCCGCCGGTTTGGACGATGTAATTTCCTTATGCAATCAGATTGACATTCGTTTCCAGGAGAGGTCCTTAGAAAAAAAGATGCCAGCACCCCCTAGGTCCTAGTCAGCCTGAGCTTTTTCCCCGTCGCCCTGTGGAGCATCCTCTGTCTGCTGAGGAACCCATGCAGCTGGGCCGGACCAGACTAACCCCCGAAGAACGTGCTAGACACAGAACTCTGGGCTTGTGTCTTTATTGTGGGGGCAAGGGTCATTTTCGTGACTCCTGCTCGCTCCGTCCGGGAAACGCTCGGGTCTAATACATTTGGAAGGTGGAGTATTGGACCCAGAAACATCACCATCATCATTCTTGTCTCCTTCTTCCGGTGTTCCTCCATGTAGGCACTTCTCCCCAATCGGTCCTAGCATATCTGGACTCCAGGGCTGCCGGCAATTTTATGGACTGGAGAACTGCTTCTTCTATGAAGCTTACCCTTTCTCCCCTCGCTACTCCACTGGTAGTCTTGGCAATTGATGGCACTGTGCTCCCAGGGGGCCCTATCCGTTTCCAGACGCTACCTATTAGGATGTCGGTAGGGATACTCCACCAGGAGTGGATTTCCATCCTCATCCTACCCAAGGCCTCTACCCCCATTGTATTGGGCCTTCCTTGGCTACAGCTCCACTCGCCACATGTGGACTGGGTCTCTGGGCAGATCCTGGCTTGGGGTCCTTCGTGTTTCTCGTCTTGTCTTCCCAAGGTGACCCCCAAGAGGAAACTTCCCATTGCTACCACATCTGTATCGTCCGATCTTCCCGCGGCATACAGCGATTTCCGGGATGTGTTCTGCAAGAAGTCTGCTGAGGTGCTTCTTCCCCACAGATATTTTGACTGTGCTATTGACCTTGTCCCTGGAGCAACCCTGCCCAGGGGTCGTACCTACCCTTTGTCCATTCCAGAGACCCAGGCCATGTCTGAGTATGTCGCCGAGAATCTGGAGAGAGGTTTCATCCGGAAATCCTCATCGCCTGCAGGAGCAGGGTTCTTTTTCGTTGCCAAAAATGATGGTACCCTCAGACCCTGCATCGACTATAGAGGTTTAAACGCTGTGACTATTAAAAACCGTTACCCCTTACCTCTAATATCTGAGCTATTTGACAGGTTGAAGGGGGCTTCCATTTTCACTAAGTTGGATCTCAGAGGTGCATGCAATCTCATTCGAATACGGGAAGGTGACAAATGGAAGACCGTGTTTAACACTAGGGACGGGCATTATGAATACCTGGTTATGCCTTTTGGTTTGTGTAATGCTCCAGCTGTGTTCCAAAACTTTGTCAATTAAATATTCAGGGATCTACTGTACCAGTTTGTTGTCATCTATCTGGATGATATTCTCATCTTTTCCAAAAATCTGCCTGCTCACAGAAACCATGTAAGCACCGTACTTCAGCACTTTAGAGAGAACAATCTCTATGCCAAGATGGAGAAATGTTCCTTTGAATGTTCGAGGTCCTGTTTCTGGGATGTTTTGTTTCTAGTGCGGGTCTTCGCATGGATCCAGGAAAGGTCTCAGCCATTACCAACTGGCCCTTTACCGCTAGCCTCAAGGCCACACAGCGCTTTCTTGGCTTCACAAATTATTAAAGGCAGTTCATAAGGAATTACTCTTCCATTGCTGCGCCTATTATCAATTTGACCAAGAAGGCGCGAATGCCAAAGACTGGCCTCCCGAGGCTGTCTCTGCGTTTCACGATCTGAAACAGGCCTTTGTCTCTGGACCCCTCTTGAGGAGACCAAATCCTGAGGACCCATTTTTTATTGAAGTAGACGCTTCTGCGATGGGGGTGGGAGCTGTGCTTCTTCAGGACTTTGAGAAGAAACGTCAACCATGTGCGTTCTTCTCCAAAAAAAATTCTCAGGCAGAGAGAAATTATGCCATTGGTGATCGGGAACTTCTCGCAATTAAATTGGCGTTGGAGGAGTGGCGTCATCTCTTGGAAGGTTCCCCTCACTCCATAACGATCTTTACTGATCATAAGAATCTACAGTACCTACAGAATGCTAAATGTCTGAACCCCAGACAGGCCAGGTGGAGTCTCTTTTCTCCTTTTAAATTCACGATTACGTACAAACCTGGTTCCTGCAACGGTCGAGCTGATGCGCTCTCTAGGTCATTTGACACTTTGGACGAGGAGTCCAACCCTGATCCTGAGCCGATCATTCCTACCTCATGCATTGTTGCCCATTCTACCACCCTGGAATCAAAAATTCCTCCTGGTAAGACCTTTGTTCCCACGGAGGTAAGAACTAAGATCCTTCGTTGGGGATATGATTCCAAGGTGGCAGGTCATGCTGGGTTCCTCCGATCCTTCCTGCTCATCAGTCATCACTACTGGTGGCCTAATCTCCGCTCGGATGTTAAAGACTATGTTAAGGCTTGTCACGTCCGTGCTCAGTCTAAATCTTCCACTCAAGCCCCTGCTGGTCTTCTCATGCCCTTGCCCGTTCCTAGGGATCTCTGGTCTCATATCGCCATGGATTTTATCACTGATCTTCCACTGTCTGAGAATAATAAGGCCATTTGGGTAGTAATCGATCGATTCTTCAAGATGGCTCATTTTGTTCCTCTTCCTGGTCTCCCTTCTGCCCCTGCCTTGGTTCCCATTTTGTATGAGAGATTTTCCGCCTTCATGGTGTTCCTTCTCATGTCGTTTCGGACAGGGGTGTGCAGTTTACTTCCCGTTTTTGGAGAGCCTTTTGCAAATCCCTCCACATTACCTTGGATTTTACTTCTTCTTATCATCCCCAATCCAATGGCCAGACTGAGAGAGTTAATCAGGAGTTGGAGGTCTTTCTCCGTACCTTGGTCTCTGCTCATCATGATGATTGGGCATCACTATTACCGTGGGCTGAGTTCTCCCACAATAATCATGTTAACGTCAGTTCTCAGAAAACACCCTTTGTCACTGTTTATGGAAGACATCCTCAGCTTCCTCTTCCTATGACTTGTTCTTCTGACATTCCAGCTTTGGCTACCGTTCAGGAATCATTCAATTCCATGTGTCTGACGTTCATGATTCCCTCCAGAAAGCTGCCAACAAATTCAAGAGTTTTGCTGACCGTCACAGGGCGTAAGCCACCTTCTCTTCAGCCAGGAGACAAAGTCTGGCTCTCCACCAGGAACATCAAACTCCGGGGTCCACTCTCTCAAATTTGCCCCAAGATTCATTGGTCCATACACCATAATTTCTAAACTGAATCCGGTTTGTTTCAAGCTCCAGATTACCAAAAGCCTCAAAATCTCTAACTCCTTCCATGTTGCCCTTCTGAAGCCTTTAGTCCTCAATAAGTTCTCTCGTCCTCTCTCTACCGTAGCACCGGTCTCTGAGGATGATCAGGAGTACGAGGTTAGCCAAAATTTTTGATTCCCGACTCTGTAGAGGCATTCTCCAGTACCTCGTGCACTGGAAAGGTTTTGGTCCTATGGAGAGGTCGTGGATTTCAGCTTTCGAGGTCTTTGCACCTCGTCTGTTGAGGAAGTTTCATTTGAAGTTCCCCTCTAAACCTGGTCCCAGGTGGGGAAGGGGGAGGCCTCGTAAGAGTGGGGGTACTGTGGTGGTTATGCAATAGAGTTCGTCTGCTTACCTGTCTCCACGTGTTCATTTCTAGAGACCAGCCGAGCCTCACCTGACTGCTTTTATAATCCATCCTCTGGAATGGCTCCACCCTAGCTCCTATCAGACAACTCTATATTAACCTGTGCACTGCTAGCCAATCCTGCTGATCAACCTTTGTGTGTTAGCTTCCTGTTACCTGCCGTGTGCTCTTCTACTGTTTTCCGTTACCGACTTTGGCGTGTCCTGACTATCCCTGTTTGCCTGTGATCCTGACCTTTTGGCGTGTCCCGACTATTCTTGTCTGCTTGTGGCCCCGACCTTGGCTTTGTCCCTCACCATCTCTATCCTCCTGTTGCCTACTGTGGGTGTGAGCTGGGGGACCCTGGGGGTCGCGACCTGGAGCCAGTTGCAGCCAAGTCCATCCTCACCACCCGAGGCTCAGGTGAACACCTGCTGGCTCTTAGACTCCGCGTCCCAGGGAATCTTACGCTCTAACCCCGGTGGGATCCATCTTGGTGTTCTGGCAGCCCTGCCTTCTTATCACCTTGACCCCTGTCCGCAGCAGTCAGCCGTAGGGTCCACAACCTTGCGGTGCACTCCTAAGCCCTATGGTGTGCATGGAACGGCCTCGAAGGAGGCGACCATTTTCCCTAACAGTCTCATACACAGCCGAATAGGGGAAGTCCTTCTGCCCAGTATTAGGCGCACCAGAGCCCCTATAGCCATGGCCTTTGGCCTTGGTAGAAACTCCCTGCCCTGAGTGGTGTCGATGACCATGCCCAGATACTCCAGCCTGGTAGCAGGCTGCAGGAATGACTTTTCTAGGTTTATAATCCAACCTAGGCGTTTCAGGTGCTCTAATGTTTGATAACACTGTGGTTCAAGAGCACTACTGTTTGCTCTATGAGTAGCAAATCGTCTAGATAAGCTATCATGGTTATACCCTGAGCTCTTAGGTTTGCCAAGAGAGGGTCTAGAATCTTTGTGAAGACTCGAGGAGCTGTAGCGAGACCGAAAGGCAGGGCCACAAATTGAAAATGGCGCTGATCTACCGCGAACCTTAGATACTTTTGGTGTGCGGGAAATATTGGCACATGAAGATATGCATCCTTGATATCTATTGATGCCATAAACTCTCCCCCTTGCAGGGAAGAGACCACAGAGCGTATTGACTGCATTCGGAAAGACAGAATGTGCAAAAACTGGTTCAAATCCTTTAGATCCAGGATAGGTCTGACATCTCCATTTGGCTTTGGAACTGTGAAGAGATTTAAGTAAAAACCTGAACCCTGTTATTTTGGTCCACTTCCACTATCACCCCCTGGGATAGTAAGTGATCTAAGGCCAGAAGTAGCGGTCTTTGCTTTACTGGATCCTTGACCTTAGGAAGCGAGATGGTGGAATCTCCTGGAACTCTAGTTTGTAGCCCAGAGATATTGAGGAGGTTACCCACTTGTCTTGAATCTCTTCCTGCCAGGCTTCTGCAAACTGCAGAAGCCTTCCCCCCACTCGGCCGAGTGGGGGCGCCCCTTCACAAGGCAGCTTTTGGGCTCTGCTTGGCAGGCTTTTGCCCCCAAGTCTTTTTCTGCCCCTGCGCGTGACCTTGGGCCTTTCCTCTAGAAGGAGGTTGGGAAGGCCGTCGCCACTGCTTAGAGCTTGATGAAGAAAGAGAACGCCTAAATGATGGACGTTTGTTCTTTTTGATTGGTAGGAGAGTAGATTTACCCCCTGTAATCTTTTGGACACATTTATCCAATTCCTCCCCAAATAAGCATTCCCCTTTAAACGGGAACCCACTCAAATAATTTTTACATGACAGCTCAGCTGCCCAATTTTTTAGCCATAGGGCCCTTTGCATGTGTACCAACAGGAGAGACAAAAGAGATGCTTGTTGGACAGAATCCCAAATTGCATAATTCTCCACTTCCTCACTGGGAAGAAGGCCAAGCATCTGCTTAACCTGTTAACCCAGCTTTCTTCATAGCACATGTTTTACATGACCAACCATCTTAGACACTGGCAAAAAACTGAGGTGCCTCCCATATGGGAGGGGTTATATATCGGAGGAATTCTCCTTAATTGGGGTTAGCCAGTGTCCAATCACCAAAGGTGCCTATATAACCCACTATGTAATGAAGTTCCTGTGTCCCGTGATGTATGATCAAGAAAAGGGGTATACATATCCCTCTGAGGACGGTGGATTTGATTTAATTGGTTACACATGAACTGGTGTTTTATATCATTCAAGGAATTTGCACATATATGAACTTTATTTTAAAGGAATCAAGTGTCTAAAATGTATATATGGACTTGTTATAGAATTTATTATTTAGTTTTTTACACATATATGAATTTAATATTATATTGAGTGTGTTGCACTATTTGTACGGCATTGCACTATTAGACAATCTATATTAGCAAATTTTGGCGTGGTTAATTCATTAAAGAGTGTCACAGCAGCTGTGGATATTTAGTAGTCTTTATTAAGCACATTGCACTTTAGTAATTGATATACAGGTGCTGATTGCTATATACATTGGTGCCACAAACTGTACTGCATATTCCAGGCAAGGTCTTATTATATAGCTTTGTACAGATGCAAAATTATCTCTCTCTTTCTAGAGTCTAGATTCTGTACCTCTTAATACAAGAAATGTTTTGCTTTCTTTAGAAACTGTAGTTTAGGGCAAGGAAGTCAATTTCCAGGAAGGTGTACTATTGTACATTGAAACCTTATTTTCATGCCTCCCAACTGTTCCGCCTTGGGAGATCTGTCCTGTGTCTCGGGCACCTTCATTTCGGGACAATACAATGTCCTGGAATTGCCCACTGCCTGGGCCAATCTGATGCCCCCTAAAAATGTTGCCGCTGTCCCTCACTGCCTGGTGTACTGCGAGACCATGGCGCTTTATTATTAGTACCCTGGCGCTGCCTGGCTCACCTCTCAAACCACTGGTTGCTAGACACAGCCCGTCTGGCGTGTAGCAACCAGTGACGTCATGATGAGGAGGAGAGAAGGCCCCAGCATTCAGAGCGAGCTGGAGGAGAATTTAACTTCCTCCTCCTCGCGCCTAAGCTCCACACCGACCCTGCCGCCAACTCTGCCTCCTGCTTGATGACCGTTCCTGCGGCTGGAAGAAAGGTAGGAGAAATGCTCTCTGCCTTGAGGACGCTCATGCTCACACTGTTCCATCCCATACACTGCCCCCTCTTGTCATGCTGTCCTTCACTACCCCCCCTCCCATTATACTGCCCTCCACAACCCCCCTTCACATCATACTGCCCTCCACTACCCCCCTTCCCATCATACTGCCACAGTCCACACTGACACCACTGGTGGAGGTACCAGCAAAGGTCGCACTTGCGACTGGGCCCTGGGCTTCTGCCACCATGGCGGACCCCAAGACTGCAGGACTGCAAATGTGAAAGGGAACCCTGCACTGTGTACTTATCTCATCCCAGAACCCTGCACTCTGTACATCGTTCATCCCAGAATCCATAACTCTGTACATAGCTCATCCTAGAACCCTGCACCATGTACATAGCTCATCCCAGAACCCTGAACCCTGCATATAGCTCATCCTAGAACCCTGCACCATGCACATGGCTCATCCCAGAACCCTGCACTCTGTAAAATGCTCATCCCAGATCCTGTACTCTGTACATAGCTCAGCCTGGAACCCTGCACTCTGTACATAGCTCATTCCAGAACCCTGCACTCTGTACATAGCTCATCCCAGAACCCTGCACTGTGTACTTAGCTCATCCCAGAACTCTGCACCATGTACTTATCTCATCCCAGAACCCTGCACCATGTACATAGATCATCCCAGAATACTGCACCCTGTACATAGCTCATCCCAGAACCCTGCACATAGCTCATCCCAGAACCCTGCACATAGCTCATCCCAGAACCCTGCACATAGCTCATCACAGAACCCTGCACATAGCTCATGACAGAACCTTGCATTGTGTATGTAGCTCATCCCAGAACCCTGCACTCTGTATGTAGCTCATCCCAGAACCCTGCACGTGGCTCATCCCAGAACCCTGCACTCTGTACGTAGCTCATCCCAGAAGCCTGCACTCTGTACATGGCTCAACCCAGAAGCCTGCACTCTGTACATGGCTCAACCCAGAAGCCTGCACTCTGTACATGGCTCAACCCAGAAGCCTGCACTCTGTACATGGCTCAACCCAGAAGCCTGCACTCTGTACATGGCTCAACCCAGAAGCCTGCACTCTGTACATGGCTCACCCCAGAATCCTGCACTCTGTACATGGCTCATCCCAGAATCCTGCAGTCTGTACGTAATGCACTCCAAACCCTCATGATTTTATTATTTTGTTTTTAAATGAATGTGCTGGGGTTTGTATGTATCCATGATACATACACTGTCAGAAGTTTGACCACGCCCACATTTGCAGCGGCGTGCTATGCAAGGTTACTTCCTTCCTCAAGTGTCCCTCATTCTGTAGTTCAAAAGTTGGGAGCTATCCCGGACCAATGGTGGCATTTTGGACATTCCTCAAATTTGGCTTGGAGATGTATCTGGCCTTAAATACTATCAAGGGGCAGATCTCAGGCTTGACTGTTCTGCTTCATAGGCCTGTCACATCTCATTCCTTACAAAAAAAAAAATAGGAATAGTAGACAGGAGATTTGACCTGTTGGGAGGAGGCCAATGATTATCTGCTAGAAATCCAAGTCTGTATGTACAGCAGGTTCTTCTGGGTCAATTCAGAGCTAGTAGAATCAGTTTTCCTTTCTTGCTCTATTTTTTTGTAAAACTATTTATTGGGTACAGTCACCTTCTGAAATACATTTGCAATAGGAGTGTAATGGTGACACAGATATTTATCGTTTCATTAGAAAAAAAGAAAAGGTAACACAACAACAGAAACAGCTACAGTATGAGGGGCGTTGCTCTTATTAAGAGGGTGCATGTCCCCTGTGTTGCTATCAGCCTGTTACTTATGGCAGGCTCAGGGTTTCAATCGCCAACCATGTATTGGTCTACAGGGCAGGTTGCCAAACACAGAACCAGCCTCCTGCCCCATATTGGCCTTGGCTAATGAGAGGGTCTAGATTGACTCCGATGCCACCCGGCCCGAGTGCCACACTGGCAGAGGAGGGTAGCCAGTACCTCCAACTGACCTCTTCCAGTATTCTGTCCAGGGCCAAGCCACATCCGAGCCCCTCCAGAATTCCAGTGGGAGGCAGCACACTACTGATACCCACTTGGTAGCCCACTTTCCAGCAGGGAAACTTGGTAGTTCTTATCAGCCATAACAAACAGTGGGGACACGCTATCCAGGTCCCAATGCGAGATTAACATTTAGAGAAAAAAAAAAAGCAAAAAAGTGAGAGAGGGATAGGAAAAAAGAAAAGGAGGAGAAAAGAGAAAATGAATGATAGATAGATAGAGGAGAGGGATCAGGATCATACCTATAAGCTCTTGAGAGTCTCCAGCACTCACACCTGGCTCCTACCCACCAGACATCCGCGGCCTTCACCAAAACAGGGATATACAATGTTCTTTGTCAATGCTCAGGTCTATGGGGAATCCAATCCTCTACTACCAAGACCTGTCGCCACGGTTAAGAGCTGGTTCTGCTAGTTCTAGCAGTGCCATGTCTAGGCTTGAGGAAACTTGGGTGGGGCCAGAAAAGTGGTTCATCCATAAGGACCACGTGCTAGCAAGCTTATCTCTGGTGCCTTTACACATAGCAATCCAATCCTCTGCCTCTCTAATCTCATTCACTCTGAGTATCCTCTTCTCCCTGCTCAGAACCTGTGCTCTCTTCCAGTAAATAGTAGACATGTGCAGAGTGAAATATTTTGTTTCGGAATTTCGTCCAAAAAATACATTTATTTAGTTACTCCCAAAATTCGTTTTTATTTATTTAGTTTTTCATTCAAAAATTGCATTCGTCCGAAAATCCACATGAATTACGGTCGAATCTGTCTTTGAAGCCTGTTGGTGTCTGTTGAATGCATAAAGAAGATTCGACGGAGCTAGTACATAGCATACTTCGTGTGAACTTTAGAACCCTATTAAAGTCTATGGGACTCCAACGTTCAAAATCTAAAGTGCTAATTTTAAAGGCTAATATGCAAGTTACTGTCCTAAAAAGTGTTTGGGGACCTGGTTCCTGCCCCAGGGGACATGTATCAATGCAAAAAAAAGTTTTAAAAACTGACGTTTTTTCGGGAGCAGTGATTTTAATAATGATTAAAGTGAAACAATAAAAGTGTAATATTCCTTTAAATTTCGTACCTGGGGGGTGTCTATAGTATGCCTGTGAAGGGGCACATGTTTCCCGTGCTTAGAATTGTCGGCTCCCGTAATACAGAGAACACTCATTGAAAGTCATTGATAAAAAAAAAAAAAGCGTGGGGTTCCCCCAAATTCAATTACCAGGCCCTTCAAGTCTGGTGTGGATATTAAGGGGAACCCCGCGTCAAATTAAAAAAATTTTTTTACGTGGGGGTCCCCCTAAAAATCCATACCAGACCCTTTATCCGAGCACGCAACCTGGCAGGCCACAGGAAAAGAGGGGGGACGAGAGAGCGCCCCCCTCCTGAACCGTACCAGGCCACATGCCCTCAACATTGGGAGGATGCTTTGGGGTCCCCCCCAAAGCACCATGTCCCCATGTTGATGGGGACAAGGGCCTCATCCTCACAACCCTAGCCGGTGGTTGTGGGGGTCTGCGGGGCGTGGGACTTATCAGAATCTGGAAGCCCCCTTTAACAAGGGGACCCCCAGATCCCGCCCCCCCCTGTTTGAAATGGTAAGGGGGTACAAAAGCACCCCTACCATTTCATAAAGAAAGTGTAAAAAATAGTTAAATAAGACAAACACACTTTTGAAAAATTTCTTTATAAAAATAAAAAAAGATTCCAGCAGTGGTAATCCACTCTTGCTATCCAGCGACGGATTATCATCTCTCCGGGGGTCCAGCGATGTGAATCCATCCATCTTCTGTCTCCACGAAGGAGACATTGCGCGAATGGAGAAGCCGGGCTTCCCCAATGAGGTATGGGTGACCCCACCCCCTCTGATGTAACGCAGGGTTCCGTTACATCAGACGGGGGGCGGGGTCACCCACATGTCTTTGGGGAAGCCCGGCTTTCCCATTTGTTTCAGAGGGGGGCGGGGTCAGGTGACGGGTGGCCCCGCCTGGGCTTTTCCCATTGGGCAGTGATTTAAAAGTAGATTCAATCTCTTCGGTAGTGATTGGGGACTCTGTCTGACCGTTGGTCATCAGTCAGGGGCAGCTGGCGGGTCATGGACAAATAGTCTCAGATCTCAGTCAGCCTAGTAGCTCTAGGGTCAGAAGTCAGGTTGGCATCAAAGTTATATAGCTCTGGAACCCTGAGGCAATCCTGGATGACTGAAATACCAGTTCCCCAGAAGAGGAGCGAAGTTTATGTACATATGTCTGAGCACGTTTCATACGAAGGGCTCTAGACAGCATACGGCTGCATTTATTACCATGTTCATCGTATTTATGAGACAGGTATCGTAGTTGTTTTTGTGCTTGGTGATCTAGTAAGCGTGAGAACAGCTCTCTAAGCTCCATCAGTTTTAGTAAAGCCTCAGGGTCTCCCCCATTCTTATGTTTGAGTTCAGCTTGTTGGAGTGCGGTAAGTATGTTGTGGAAGTCTGCTTGAAGTTCCCTTTTAAGTTTAGTGCCCAGGGAGATTAGTTCTCCCCGTATCACTGCCTTATGGCTCTCCCAGATTGTCCTATCACTAACGTCATCTGTTGTGTTTTCCTGAAAATAATGTATCAAGGCTTCCGAGGTCTTTGAACCTACTACAGAGTTGTCCAACAAGTTCTCGTTTAGTCGCCGGGACCAGGCCCTATGGGTGCCTGAGGGTAAGGAGATGGTGACAGTGACCGATGCGTGGTCTGATATAGTAATGTTCTCAATAAACGAATACTGCAGGAGTTCCAACGTGGGGTGATCTACATAAAGCAGGTCTATACATGTATATAATACTCTCCAGCTAGCAACTAGTCTAGAAGCCTGGAGGGTTTTACGAAAGTGCTTAAGAAACGCATAGGAGTGGGTGGGCCATCTGTGAGATGTGCCTAGTGATGAGTCTCGGCTTACATTAATGTCTCCCCCCGAGAATCAGGGAAACCACCCCTTAAACTCAGCTAGGTGCTCTAAGGCCAGGTTGATAAAAGCTAGCTGATTTGAATTGGGAGCATATATGGTGGCGAAGGTGTACTTTGTACCAGCAATAGTCCCTTTAAAAAAAGACGTTGCAACCCTGAGGGTCCACCAGGTTGCCCGTGGGTTGGAAAGGACAGGTTTTATGGATTGCTATGGCTGTACCCCTGGATTTACTGACCGGAAAAATACACAAATAACACTGACTGTACAGGTAAGTGGATAATTAAGGTATAGACTGGTGTGTAAAATGTGTTTCTTGTAAGAAGACAGCCTGTGCCTTCAATTTTTTCAATTCCCATCATCACTTGCTATGTTTACAAGGGGAGCAAAGACCTCGAACATTGTATGAGATTACCTTGATATTTGCCATAGTGATGTGGGAGAACCGACTTGTCCCATAGCAGGCAGGGGGGTGGGGCGGTGCAAGCACTTGATGGATCCTGTGAAGGAAAGGAAGGAGAGATGGAGAGAATGAGAGTGAGAAAAGAAAGGAACATCATTGAACATCATTGAAAACATAAACAAGACAGACTGTCATGTATAACCAGTCATTTGTGATATCTGCAGGCTGAGCCTGGGGAGCCCCCCAGCCACAGGGGGATCCCCAGGCACAGACCTATCATCCCAATAGTGATCTAAACCCTATCACTCTGCATACACCTCATCTATTGGTATAAGTTGTACCAGCTGCCCCGGGGGGGGGGGGGGGAGGTATAGGGGAGGGGTCTAGGAACAGAATTGTGTCCTGCCAGGGCCAGAACTACAGGTGTGAGGTGTAGGGATTAGGGACTTAGGGAAGGCCTGCCCATGACCCGGGCAGTTACACATCTGTCTGTCATAGCTAGCCAGTCCATGACTAAGAACCGGACCAAGACCCAAGTCTGGGGTTTTGCACCATGGATCAGGTCTCCTTCCCATGAGGTGTGTTATTGATAAGACCCAACACAACTGGGGAGAAAAGGGAGGATTAGAAACCAGATAGGACCATTAGTCTCAATGTGGAAGGACCAGGCAATGCACTAGAAGCTTGGTGTTGGCACTGCGGCGTTGTTGTGCAGGCAGCTAGTGCTGGGGAAGCCAGAGAGCCGGGAAGCCTGCTGCCTCGAGCTCCTCGCCAGTCCGGGAAATCCACAGGGTCCAGCCCAAGAGACGACAGGAAGTGTGGGAGATCATCTTTGGTGTGTAGCGTAACTGGTCTTCCATCTTTGGTTGCCTGCAGGTAAAATAGGAAACCCCATCGGTAAGGCAGGCCTGCTTCTTGTAGGACTGCCATCACTGGCTTCAGAGCTCTGAAAAGCCTGGAGCCTGGAAATATCTTGATAAAAGAAGAGATGAGCACCATCAAAATCAAAAAACTGCTTTTTACGCATCTTCTTCATAATACGTTCCTTAAGAGTGTATTTGTGTAGTTTGCATACGATGTCTCTGGGAATGTCCACATCCTGCAAAGGAGTTCTGAGAGCCCGACAGGCCCGGTCAATCTCAATGGGAACAGTGTCTGGGAGCTCTAGGATTTCTTTGAATATCCCCACCAGTGAAGGGATGATATCTTTTGGAGCAGTAGCTTCTGGCAGGCCGTGAATGCGGATGTTTGCACGCCTGCTACGGTTCTTAAATCATCAAGCTGGGATAGTAATGTTTCCATTCTCTGATCCTGAGCAACTCATCTCATCTGCAGAGCAGATAGTGTGGGGACTACTTCATCTAGCCTCTGCTCCAGTGTTTCTGTCCCCAGGTGTGTGGTATCCTCCTTAAGATATGCAATGTCCTCTTTAAAGGCCTTTTCCACCCCTGTGGTAAATTTCTCCAGGTTTTCTCTAGTAGGGAGAGACCAAATATGCCCTTTAATGTCTCCATCGTCCATGAGGTCTGCTAAGTCTGACCCTGGATCTCGGGAGGTCGTGGACCCAGGGGAGGCCGGGGGTGCAGAGTCACTCACCGATCCAGGAGAAGACTGCGGGGACACTGAGCAGTGCAGGCTGAGCTGGCTGCACCGCATGTTGTTTAGTGGCTTTGCTGGCCGGCACCATCTTGGATTTCTCCTGTGTACTGCTGCGGGTCCCAGGGAAATAGGTTTCCAGCTGCCCCTGTCAGGTTTTATCAGTGCCCGGGTACTGGTTCGTGTTCCACTGCCTCTGGGACATTAGCCTTTCAGGGCTTGTAACCTTCGGTGTGTTGCTGTAAGAGCTTCGGTGATAGCGGAGCTGGGACCAGACACATCCACACTCCTCCATGTCCAGGACACGCCCCGTTCTTGCTCTATTTTGTGCAAGCAAGGCATAATCTGCAGTGGTGGAAATGCATAAATTAGCCTGAACTGAGACATGGGGATAATCAAGGTATTCAAGGCCATAGCTAGAGGATCACTGGTTCTGGCAATAAGCATTCAGAGTCCAACATCTTGGACATACCAGATTGAACACATCTGGATGAGGAGACCATCATTCTCTATGGTCCAGACAGAAGAAGCTGTTTTACACTCATTGAAGGGAAATGTAGATTGTATAGAGGTCGCTAACCCTTCAATTACCTCTGGTAAGATGTGACGATCAATCCCCACACAGGCCTGGGAGATTCGCCCATTGAGACAATGACATAAAACAACAAAGTCTCTCCGAGCAAATCAAAATCTTTATTCTTTGGTGCGAATATTATAAAAGGGGCTTTCAGAAAGTACCGCCCTTTGAATGTATCATACAAATTATCCAATCATATACAAGTACAGCCTACAACGAAAGTGAAACTAGCAATTCCTCAAAATCATGTGCTTTCCAAGAAACGAAACAACTAAATAAGATAACAGTAACATGGGAAACGAAACTAGACTAGCAAAACTTGAGCATCCATTTTGTGAGGTGGATGTTAGAGAGAGAGACACAAAATGGAAACCAAATTTCTTAAAGAATGAAAGCGGTTAAGCTAAATATCCCTTCAATCCCCTCTTAGATCATATAAGATGATCTCTACATTCTATGTTGTGTCTTAATACTTCTTTGGGGTTGTGGCATTGTTTGCCTGATGACTCTTCATGTATGTCATGTAGGATAGAACCTTATCATCAGGAGATTGAAGGCGTGCAATTATGCAAGTGCAACACTTAAAGCAGAGGTAAAGAATCAGAGCAAGGATAAATATCATAACAATAGCTAGGACAATGTTTTTCAACCATGAAAATATACCTCCAAACCCAAATCCTGCATTGGCAAATGGGCTCCATGTTTTGGCAACGTCCCTAGCTTCCTGCTGGAGCTGGCCTACCTCTTTTCGGTGTTGTGTAATGACATCGTAGTAGTCAGGCACTTTGACACTTGTGTTAGAGATCCAAGTACAGCATTCGTAGTCCTCAGTCATTTCACATAAACCTGTAAAAGCTGCACTCATGCTTTCTATAGCCAACTCATGTAGTTCTAGCTGTTTTCTAATTGCTCTAGTTTCTATGTTCAACATAGCAATGTCATCTGAATTCCTCTCCATTATCTCATCCAATATACTTGAATAACTATTCAACCGTTTCATTGTATCTATACCCCATCCTGTCCAAGAAGGGAACCATGCCCAACCCGTATCTTGTTTATAGAACAATTCCCTTTTGTCTCTGTGTTTGAGGTAGTATCTGGGGTGGCCTCAAGGGGATGTCCCCTTTTATCATCCCCTATCACTCCCATAACAGGTACTAAGGATGCAAGGTAACACCATCCCTGAACATGGAGGGGCACCCAGGGATAACAAACTTTCCCACAACTAACATAGACACTTTGTCTCAGTGCAAAAGGTCTCTTAGCGACAATCTCATGAGTGTACTTGTCCTGTGTCGCGATTATAAATTCGTGCAATATAGCACCTACATTTTTAGAGAAAGAGGAAAAGTTATGCAAAGTACGGTTAAGCCCGGGGTCAGATACTTGAAACAGTGAGCAGGCAGGGGCAGAGCCTCGGGACTCGCACATGGAAATGTTAAATATTGACCTACTGCAGAAAGAGGGGTTAGTCTGTGTCTCATTCCCTAAATTAAAACACCAATCAGGGGAATGACTTCTACCTGCTATTGGAACGGTAACAGTGTTGTTTATGTACAGAGTGGATATGTTAGTCAAGAATACAGGAGAAGTCTCATTGAGAAAAGAGTAAATATTTATAGGTACAGCCAAAAGGGGAATAGGATGTAATTTGCTACATATCCAACATTCTTCATACCCTGATTTTTGAGCATAAGCACACTTAAATTTTAGCAAAAGCATCTTATCAGTAAAACTATCTCCAGTCTCTCTCTTGATTCTAGCTTGTGTCACTGTAATGTTCTCTTGTGTGTGTGTTCCCACAGATACTTTTAATTGCACCCAAATCTTCAGGGTGGTAGATACAGTTAGTGATGGTCCAGGTGGGTAGGAACACTATCAGAGCGATCAGGATCAGGAGGCAAAATGCCTTGCCAGAAGGCTGTGGTGAAATAAGCGAGGTCATCTTCTCTGGCCGGACCTGCTTTCCCAGGAACTCCTCCATCGTCTGCTTGGACTTCTGCTTGAGGGTCCCCGGTATCCAAGGTCTCCTTCCTGCTCTTGGGGCTTGGGGCTTTGGGCAACCTTTTTTACTCTGCTGGCATGGATCCAGGACTGGCAATTTTCCACTAGGATGGCTGTTCTGGTCACTGAAATCACTGTGGTAGGAGGTCCAAAGGGATAATCTTGCTTCTTATTTCTGTTCAGCTGTTGGATCACCACAGTGTCTCCCACCTTGAAGGGGTGTGTAGCTTCCTGTGAAGAAAAAGGAGAAGCGCTAGCAACATTTCTCTCAACTGTATCTAATGTTTCAACCAGTTTCCTTACATATTCTTCCTGTATTAAGTCTAAATCTCCCTTTTCTATCATCAAAGGTGCTCTGGCCCATGGGGTGGGGAAAGGTCGACCCATCAAAGACTTCAAAAGGTGAATACCCTGTTGTCTTCGAAGGGGTCATTCTTATTTCTGCCAGGACTGCTGGGAGGACCTTCTTCCAGTTGGCAAAGGTTCCTCCTGTGGCCTTTCTTATTTTGTCTTTTATTGTTCTGTTCATTCTTTCTACTATCCCTGAGCTTTGAGGGTGATAGAATGGAAGTTTCACATTCCCTATCTTGAGAGTTTTTACCAAGTCCTGACAGACCATTGAAACAAATGCAGGTCAATTGTCTGAGTTTATTTGAAGTGGGCATCCCCATCGAGGAATGATTTCCTGAACAAGGATCCTCACCACTGTTTGTGCATCTTCTTTTGTGGTTACAAAAAGTTCAACCCATCTTGAGAACATGTCCACAAGTACCAAAAGATATTCCTGTCTTTTGCCTAGTTTGGGCATGTGTGTGAAGTCAATCTGCAAATGTGTAAAAGGAGTTGTTGGATATATCACGTGTTCATGTTTGGCCTTGTGTGGGTTGTTTGGATTGTTCCTGATACATGTGATGCATCTTGATACATAATCTTTAACCCTCCAGGAAAGCTCTGAAAAATAAAAATCTTTCTCCAATAGTTCACAAGTGGCTTTCCAGCCTCTGTGACCTATTCCATGGTACTGGGAAATAAAAAGTGATGCACTAGCTACTGGTATACATGGCTTCCCCTCTTTGCAGAGAAGTCCAGTCTTTGGATCTTTCTGCACACCTATTTTGTCCCAATCTCTGAGATCAGTGTCTTCTGCACATACCTGCAAATCTGAAAGAACCTGATCAAAAAAAGGCAATTCTGGTGCTAGCATGGGCATTTGGATCTGTGCACTTTGTGAAGTAGCAGCTTGTTTGGCAGCTAAATCAGCCAGAGCATTCCCCCTAGCTATCTCCATCTGTTGGCCTGTGTGTGCTCTGCAGTGTACTATGGTCAGTGTTTTAGGTAGCTGGATAGCTCTTAGTAGTGACCTTACCAAAAAAGAATGTGAAATGTTCTTTCCATCTGCCGCCACAAAACCACGCCTACTCCATATCACACCGAAGTCGTGTACCACACCGTACCCATACTTTGAGTCAGTGTAAATGTTTACATCCTGACCTTCAAAGAGCTGGCATGCTCTAGTGAGTGCAATTAACTCAGCAGCCTGTGCTGATTGATATGGGATAGGCTTGGCCTCAAGTATGATATTTGGAAGTTGTACAACTGCATACCCTGCATGGTATGTGTGATCTTTTGGCCTAGAGCAAGAACCATCTACAAAAACATTCTGTGTGTCAGGCAGTGCTGTGGAAGATAAGTCAGACCTAGGTGATGTGTCTTGGTGAATGAGGTTTATGCAATCATGTTGTGGCACAACCTCATCCTGCTCTCCTTTTAATCCTAAAAGGGCATTTAAGATTGGTGCTGGTCCTGCAGTGGGAGAAGCATATTTGATGTGCAATTTTGGATTAGAAAGCAAGATCACCTCATAGCCGCTCAACCTCTGAGCAGACATGTGCTGTGTATGTACATTTTTCAACAGGATTGATACATTGTGGGTGGTGTGAAGTGTGGTGTCGTGCCCCAGAGTGAAAGAAGTAGCCATCTCAACCACCATTGCATAGGATGCTAGAGCTCTGAGACACGCAGGCATGCCTTGAACCTGCACCGGAACCATCTTTGAAAAAAAAGCAATAGGGCGCAACTTGCCTCCATGCTCCTGAGCGAGGACACCTGACAAAGTCTTACAATTTTCCCTTGCAAACAAATGAAACATTTTTCCATAATTAGGGAGGCCGAGCCCTGGAGCCGTTACCATAGCATTTTTCAAATACACAAAAGCATTGCACATTTCATCTGACTATTTTATACAGTCTGGCATGTCTGAACCTGTGGCTTGTCTAAGGAGATTGTCATAGTAGCAACAGTCAGGTATCCATTGGTGGCAGTAACCAATCATACCAAGAAAGGTGAACATGTCTTTCTTAGTGAGTGGGCGGGGCAGACCCACAAGAGCCATAGCTCTTTTGTGACTGACTTTCCTTTCTCCTTTTGAGAGTACAAAACCAAGATATTCAACAGTTTCCTGACACCACTGCCATTTTTTCTTTGACACTTTGTGACCACTTTCAAAAAGACATTTCAAAAGATCCCTCCCATCCTCCAGGGCGGCCACCCCGGGTAGAACTGCAGATGAGGAGATCGTCCGCATACTGCAGCAGGGATGGTATCCAAACTCTGAGAGTAGTTTGGAGGACAATGGAATAGACTGCAGGGGAGTCTATATAGCCCTGGGGCATTCTACACCATGTTAGTTGGCGTTTTTTAAAACAGAAAGCAATGATTGGCTGTATCTCCCTATCCAGAGGGACGGAAAAAAATGCGTTAGATAAATCAATAACCGTAAAATACTCTGCATCGTATGGCGGAAAGTATTGATGGCACATCAGGCACTATTGGGGCAATCGGTACCACTAGGCTATTGATGACCCTTAGGTCCTGTATAAACCTATAGTCACCATTTGCCTTCTTCATTGGGTTAATGGGAGTATTGTAGGGCGAGACAATTTCCTTTAAGATCCCTTTCTTTAAGAAATCCTCAACTATTGGCTGTAAGCCATCCTCTTTTTCTTTAGCTATGGGGTATTGTTTTTGGTATACAGGTTGGGCCCCTGGTTTTAAGGTGGCTTTGTAAGGTGTACAAGGGATAAATTCCACATCCGGTGAGTTTTCTGCCCAAACTGCTTCCTCTATTCCTCCTTCAATCACATCCTCTGTCGAGGAGATGGATGAAAAAAAGGTGAGGATGTTGATCCTGTCAGATTCCACATGTAATCCTCCTTGCTTTGTGACTTTCATTGTAATTCCCAGTCTTCCTAGTAAATCTCTGCCCAAGAGATTCACCGGACAGCCAGGTATTATTCTAAAACAGTGTTGAATCACTGATCCCGTCGGGTCAATGATTGTAAGGGGTGGTGTTTTAAAAGTTTTAGTCAGTACCCCATTTATTCTCATTGAAGGCTCAGCATTTGTGACCTCTCCTCTGTAAAAATCCTTGCTAATTGTACTGCATGTTGCTCCTGAGTCAAGTAAATAAGGGGTTAATTTTCCATTCACATGCAGTGAAATGATTGGCTGCTCTTGATAAGAGTGAGAGATAAGGGGAAATGCTGGGATACCACCTTCAGGGCAGCTTCATTGTTGTTGTTGTTGCCAGGTGATGGGAAACTTTACATTGTGTTGCTGTGTCTTCTGTGGGTGTTGTGTACCTGAATTTTGTGGGGCTACATGTGAGGCAGGGGGTCCTGTGTTGATCAGTTCCTGTTCATAATAGGGACACTGTATCCTCCAGTGTCCAGGGTCTCCACAATTAAAACATCCTCTTGGTTGTCTCTGTGTGTAACCCCCTCTTTGTCCTTGCCCCCTCCCTCTGTGCCCCCTTCCTCTCTTATAAAAGTTTCCCCTTTGATTTCCTGAAAAATCTTTTTGATAATGTGTCTGCACTGGTGTTTGCTTAGGAAGGTCAAAACATCCTGCAGCATCCTTCTCTGTCAGCGTCTTGCAGAAATCAGCTATTGTGCTTGTAGCCCATTCTGATATTTGTTGTCTTACTGTAAGTGCATGCTTAGGGCCAAGGTTGCTGAGGTATATCTGTATTAAGAGACTATGCATGTTATCCTGGACACTAAGTCCTGCCTCTTGTGTCCAAACGTCTAGAAATCTTTTCCAAAATTCTAACACAGATTCTGATGGCTTTTGTTTGCAAGCTACAGCTGTGGACAGAGAAGATTTGTTTGTGAAAGCTCTTTTCAGTTCAGCCTCTATCTCTGTCCACATATTGGCCCGCCCATCTTTGGTATTTAATTTGTAGTCTACGGCTTTTGTGGTAGGGGGCTCTATTGTGTTAATAGTGGGCACTTTTGTCCAGTCCCAGGGGGAGGTGGTCCCTACCAAGCTGTCTATAATGAGCCTTATGTCTTCTTGTGTGTAATTTCTGCCAGTGCAAGCTTTCTTTAGATAGCTTATAGCACCTGCAGCTGATGTGGTGGGTTTGGGACAGTGTTTGATAATGCGATTAATGTCCTCAATGTCAATAGGCTTTATTACCAAAACATCACCCACAGTCATAAATGGGTAGTGTTGGGCAACTTGTTGCGTGTTTTGTTCTCCTTCAAAGTTGTCTTTCCTTGTGTTCTCTACCCCTGTTTGCTGTGTGTCCTCATGTGGTGAGGTCTTCTGTGCAGCTCTTGATCTGGTTGTTGGGGGGCTTGTTGTGGCTACGGCTGAACCCGAAGGCTGTGTAAGACCATTTGGGTGCTCAGTACCTGAGGTGGAAGAGACATCCACTGCCTGCTGGGGAGCAGATGGTGGTGGTCTTTGGGCTATGGGAGCTTGTTGTTGTTGGGCTTGTTGAGGGTGGGGGGCATGTTGCGAGATGTTAGGCAGCACTGGAGCCACTGCTGCAGCCTGTTGGGCAGGGGGTGGTGTTCTATTTACTTGTGGACCTGTCGCTGCAATTGTGGCTAAAAATTCCATGTCCTCTTTCGAGAATGAGGGATATATTTGTTTATGTAGCCCCCCTTGAGGCTGTGAAATGTATGGGGGAGGAGATGGGACGCATGATACAGGCATAGAGAGAGTTGATTTAACCCTCCTCTCACAGGAATGTAATCCTGGAGCTTCTATATCCCTTAAGTTAGGTGTCCTCTTTGTCTGCTTTTTATCCGTCCTTTCATACCAGTAAGGGGCATAAGTTAACCAGTTCTCTCCTCCCTTTTTCATGTATGCCATGTCCCATTGTGGATCAGCTGAATAGTATGGAAACGCCTTTTTATCTCCAAGACAAAGGCCTTTGATCATATCCATATGGAACGTGTCGTTCTCCCCGTCACGGGGGAATGGACTGCTGCTACCCATAGCCTCTGTCCATCCTGCTAAGTTGTCCACCCAGGGGTTAATGAACACATAATCAGTACCACACACACATGCTACATAACTTTTACAAGTCTCTCCCACGTCTGGTGGTGGCGGGACATTTTTCCCATTAACCCTTCCCATTATAACACAGTGCAGTGGAGGGCGTTGCTTCACCTATACGGTTCTTGTAGATACTCTGATACTCAAACAATTCCTCACTATCTATTACAGTCAGTGAGATATTAGTACTTGAACCCTGTTGGCAAAAAGCCAAATGACCAAAGTTTTCACCTGACTTCCCCTGTGCAAGAGATATCAGTAGCAAAAGAATTATTCAAATAGCATGTTTTAATCAAAAGTTAGCCTCAGAGTATACTACAGACCATGCCAATTTATGTATTAACATAAGAAAGCGTTATTAACACTGCTACTACGCTCACTATCTCATACATTTGAGTCAAAGCATTCACATGTAAATCATTAAGAGTAAACATAAATACATCACCGGATACTGTAGCAGCTCTCTACGTTTCGATTAGGGAACTTCCATCAATCACAAAAAGGAGCCGGGAGTTCACCGCAAGAAGCGTTTGTCGCCTTTTATTTACGTGCCCTTATAACACAGTGCAGTGGAAAGCGTCGTCTTACCTTACAACGCTGACAAATTCCACACAAACAGTTAACAGATCATCTTATAAACTTCTACTGGCGATAGGAAGATAAGCAAAGAGAAGGGTTTTGTCCGGCACACCTTATCAGATTTTTTGTCTTATGATTACAGTACTGTATAAATCACTTTACTACGAACTTCTCAGAGTCCGTGAAAGCCTGCCCAGAGCTTTCTCCTTGTTCACACGGGAACAAGTGCTGCTTCATAAAGCAGTCTTATTAAATGAACTTCACGGAGTCCATTAAAGCCCACCCAAGGCTTCTCTACCTGTTCACATGGGAACAGGTGCTGCTTCTTAAAGAAGTCTTATTAAATGAACTTCTCAGAGTCCATTAAAGCCCACCTAAGGCTTTATCACTGTTAACTCAGAACAGCCTTTTTTACTGCTTCTCAGAGCAGTTAAACTTATCAACGAGGTCTAAAAACAACGTCTACATAAATCACAGGTTCAAAGAACGATTTCTAAATAATGTCACAGTGAGAGATACATATATCAATTCAACTCACCATATAGACATATATTATAATCGATCCCGGACGAGCCCCCAAACTGAAGGGAAATGTAGATTGTATAGAGGTCGCTAACCCTTCAATTACCTCTGGTAAGATGTGACGATCAATCCCCACACAGGCCTGGGAGATTCGCCCATTGAGACAATGACATAAAACAACAAAGTCTCTCCGAGCAAATCTAAATCTTTATTCTTTGGTGCGAATATTATAAAGGGGGCTTTCAGAAAGTACCACCCTTTGAATGTATCATACAAATTATCCAATCATATACAAGTACAGCCTACAACAAAAGTGAAACTAGCAATTCCTCAAAATCATGTCTGCAGAGATCGCTAGACAGCAAGTTTCCACTCATTAAATAATCTGGTTGGTTTCCTTCAAGGTAATCAGGCTTCTTGTGCCCCCTTGATGATATACCACACTGGTGGCAGTGTCTGATTGTGTCATGGAAACCAGAAGCAGGGATAGCCAGATCTGTGTAGCTACACTTAAAACAGTTCTTCACCATAGAAACAAAAAATATAAAGTCAGCAGCTGCAAATATTGTAGCTGCTGACTTTAAATAATAGGACACTTACCTGTCCACGGATCCAGCATGGTCCTCATGCTCAGTGGGAGTGGGTGCCTGTCAAATCCAGGTACCCGCTCCTCCCCCCAAAAAATCAAGTGTCAAAATTTCCATTTTAGAAACTGAGGCCAGACTATATATCATTTAAGCAAATTTATAAATGGTAAAAGAACACAAATAAGCAGCAGCAAACAAAATACCCAAGTGAATGTGAAGCTATAATTGAATCATAAACAAAGTAATAAAATACCAGCCTAACTAAAATACATAAAATATACAAACTTTGGAACACAGATAAACAAGGCAATACTGGAGAAGCAAGGGACAATCCGTAAGAGGGAACCAGGACTGGGATCAGGAAAAAGGGGAGCAGATATGAGGAACCAGGGTAAAAGGTACAGGCACAAGACAGGAGGAGCATCAGGCAGGAATTCAGGCTCAAGATTAAACAACAAGCAGTATGTGGCTAGCAGGGCAAAGCACTGAAGCACAAAGGAATAGTAGGAGGAGGAACTAAATACCCTCCCAGCAGCCAGCAACAGGTGGGGACTGATTATTCAGATCTGCTGGAAGACACTCACTTGGGACACCGGAACTGCAACCTTCCTTTTTGGGAACCACAGTATCACCAGTAGGTGATCCAGGTCCTGACAGATTGTACTCAAATTGTGTGTCCCCAAAGAAAGGTGGGTCCAGTGCAGCAATTTGGTTTCCTCTCTTGACCATCTTCCCAGAATTGTTAAACCCAGCCCAACTGACTTGCGTCTGTTGTAAAAAACCTTCCAATTGTAGAGAAGGAAGGATTTTCCCTCTGTTAAATGGGAAGTGTTGATCTACCAGGACAGGGAAGTGCTTGCTTGAGTGGATAGAGGCATGGGAAAGTCCAGATAAAGCACTAGGCTTTTCTATGCTGAGTAAATGCTTTCTTGGATGGAAAATATTGTCTTGAAGGAGGTGACCATGAGATCCAGAACTCTCTATTCTAGAGTGAAAGCAGGCTGGAGAGCAGATTGTTTTAAATTGATCACCCAGTCATGGTCTGGAGCAGCTGAATTGTTTTTCGACATTTGCTGTGAGTTGCAAAGGGGGTGGGAAAGAATTCTTCAGCTGTACAAAAATAGTATAAGTGCAGCGATAAGTTAACTTAAGTGAAAAGTTAAATGTATATCAAATACAATAAAATAATGAATACAAGTCTAATTAGTATTACAGTGAATTAAGTGCAACTGTGAAAAATAGGATTTTTGTACTCACCATAAAACACTTTTCTCTGTAGTTCATTGACGGACACAGCATCTTCATCTTGACCTTAGGGATGTCCCCAAGCAGTGTCAAAGAAACAAGGGGTGGGAACAACAAGAAAATAACTACACCCATAACAACCAGAGCTCCTCAACCTTAAACAGCCACCTGCAAAACCTTGCAGCTGAAGCAAGCATCCGAACATGCGCTCAAATCAACCTTGTAAAATTTTGTGAAAGTGTGAACGGATGACCAGGTTGCTGCCTTACACATCTGGGAAACGGACGCTTGACGTCAGAAAGCCCAAGAGACACCAATTGCCCTGGTAGAATGTGCCGTGACAGGAAAGGGAGGCGCCCATCCCTTTATGGCATAAGCCTGAACCACAATCTGTCTGATCCACGAGAAATGGTGGCCGATGAGACCGCCAGTCCCTTCTTTGGACCAGCCACTGATACAAACAGCAAGTCCGACTTCCGAAAAGGAGCCGAAGCAGACAGATACACCCACAGAGCCTGGACCACGTTCAAGGAATGCAAAACCACCTCTTTGAGGTGTGACGGCCGAGGACATAAGGACGGAAGCACAATGTCCTCATTTAGATGAAAGGCTGAAACAACCTTTGTCAGAAATGAAGGCTGCAGACACAGCACCGCTTTATCCTTGTGGAGGATCAAGTAGGGAGACTTGCAAGACAAGGCCGCCAACTCAGAAACCCTCCTGGCAGATGTAATGGTCAGCTGGAAAGACTACTTTCTGAGAGAGTGTCAATAAGGGCATCTCCCTAATGTTTTCAAACGCGGTTTCTGAAGCACCGAGAGCATCAGATTCAAATCCCATGGAGGTAGCGGTGGTTGTACCGGAGGGGCCACATGTCGAACCCCCTGAACAAACGTACTCACCAATGAATGAGTCCCCAAGGGTCACTGAAAAAAGAAGCCAACGCTGATATTTGCCCCTTGATGGTGCTTAAGGCAAGATTCTGATCCACTCCTTGCTGCAAAAACAGCAGGATCCTGGAAATCGAGTATGTGCATGGACGCCACCCCATCTCCCCACACATGGAGATGTAGGCTTTCCACATACGATAATAAATCTTCCGAAAAGATGACTTCCATGCCCTCAGCTGAGTGGATATTACCAAATCCGTCAGACCTCGGTCCCTTAGAACCTGGCCGGGGATGCCAGAAAATCCCCCTGATGGAGTGCAGCGACCACTGAGCGAATTGATTCCATCCTGAACCTTTGTACATTCACAAAGCTGTTGAGGGCCTTGAGGTCCAGGACCGGACGGACACCTTTCTTCTTTGGGACTACAAACAGATTGGAGTAGAATCCCTGAAACCTTTACGGTGTCAGTACAGGTACTATCACCCCGCACAGCAGCAGGTCCTGTACTGCCCCAAACAGGGCCTCCCGACGACCTGGAAGATGATGAAGTTTGGAGGAAAAAAAATCACTTTGACGGACAAGAAAGAAACTATCTTGTATCCTGATGAAACCAGTTTGCAGACCCACTGGTTAGAAAGTAGGGAGGTCCACCGGGCTGAAAACGGGGGCAAACCTTCATGCTGTAACAGATTTGCTCGCAGGCTTGTTTGGCTTGCGAAACCAGGGACGCTTTTGTCCCTCAGCAGGCACCTTGTTGGACTGGGAGCACTTACCTGCCGAACCAGGCGGATGAAAAATCCACTTCTGAGCGGAAAAGGAGGGCCCTTGCCTACGGCGTAGCTCCTTCCCTTTTCTGGACTGTGGGAGCAACGTACTCTTAACCCCAGTAACATTCTTAAAAACGTCATCCAGCGAGGCACCAAATAGCCTCTCTCCCTGGAAGGGCAAGTCCGCCAGTGCTTTTTTAGATGCCTGGTCCGCAGACCAGCATTTCAGCCATTTCAGCCAAATCAGGCAATGTAGCACTACTGCTGATACAGAGGCTCTAGAGAGCAAGTGGGCCACATCACAGAAAAACTTAAGGCCCTGCCCCAACTGGTCCGCCAGCTCCACGCAGTCCAGGGAAGCCTGTTGCTTCTCTAACTCACAGTGCAACAATTTTGCCCATTCAGTAAGTGTCTGTGACACCAGGGCCGTGGCCAACACTGGCCGCAATGCTGACCTCACCACTGTAAACATGGACCGGGCAACCGCCTTGGCCCTGCTGTCGGCAGGGTCCTTGAAAGCAGGAGTCCACCGGAATCATGGTTACCTTATTTAACCTGGATACCGGGGGGTCAACAATCGGATGAGGTGTCAATTTCTTCAGGAAACTCTCCTCAAAGGGGTAACGCACTGCCATACATTTTGGGACTGAAAAGGCCCGCTGCAGTTTTCCCCACTCCTTGTAAATAAACATATCAAAATAAGTTGGGTAAGGAAACACCTTAGCTGTGCGGGCTGGCTTGTGGGACCTGAAAGGGACCGACACCTCTGTAGATGCCCCTGCGGTATCCTCCATTTTTAGGGTATCCTGCACCGCTGTAATTGTGTGTAAGTGCTCCTACAAGCGCCTTTTCCTGCGCTGACCCGGACATGGAGTAATCCTCACTGTACGAACGGTCCTTGTCCGCATCCTCTGATATGTCAGAACAGGGTCCGCCTGTCACAGCAGGGCCCAAGTCTGAATCAGAGCTTTACCCAGAAGACTGTGGGGAGGGGTAATTTTTTACCCCCCTTGCGCCCGTACGCCACTTCCAACCTGGCAACAAAAGCCTCCAGGACCGCCGACAGAGCTTCCATAGGCACCGCAAGGTGCAGGGGAATCAGTTGCAATAACAGGGATGTCTGGGGAAGAAGCACCAGCTTCTGATGCCATGCTGACCCACACTCACCTGTCACCACTTAGGGACCTAAGGCAAGTCACACAAAACGTAAACCCTCCTAGCTGCCACAGACGAAGAGGCCCCCCTGCAGGACTCACCACCCTGACCCAGGTACTGCGCTGTGCTGCTGCTGTTCGCTCTCCCCTGTGTCATCCACAAGGTGTCTGTGTGAAAAGCACGCTATTCTAGAAGGAAACAAGCCCCCAACGCTAGAGGCAAACTACCTGAGGCTACTAGAAAATGGCTGCCGGCCGCCTCAGCAAAAACGCCTGAGGGCGCAGAGAAAATGGCCGCCGAACTACCAGAAAATGTCTGAAAGGCAAAAATTGACTACAAAAAAATGGCCAGGGCCCCAGGAGAATGGCCGCAGAGCGCACTGCGGTCTCCCCACAAAGGCCCAGAAACAGGAAAGATGACGAGCGGACCCCCAACACCCAGCTCAGCCCCCTGCCAGGACCCGGAGCCCCCCGGTGGACCCCCAGCCAGTTATGTGCACTGCATCCCCATGTGCCCAGTCACACAGCGGCCCATAGCATGGGGAGGAGGGAAGGGACAGGAAGAGAAGAAAGGGAGAGTGTGAGACCCCCTAGTCGACCTCCTAGGGAATGTTCAACTGCTCCATACTGCTGAGACAGGTGGAACCATACTTATCCCTCATGCAGGGACTGCTGGATGCATTCCACAGACAGACCTATCACCCGAGCAGTACGGGTTGGCTGCCGGCCATGGCACACTGACACAGACAGCAGTAGCCCAGTCATGTGTGTATCCCGGAGCATATACATATCTGTTCTGCAGTGGTTACTGGGCTGCTTTTTAAACTGATTCGCAGGTGTAGTGCAGTGTACCTTCAGCTTACCTGCACTGAGCCATAGACTTCTCGTCTTACCTGTGGGTTTGGTGCACTTTCAGAAAGAAATTCTATGGAAAAGTACAGCTAGCCTGCCGGAAATCCACAGGTGCAGGTAGACTATATACCATCAGTGTAAAAGTAGCCTTAGGCCCCTTTAACATGATCTGTCTGACCCAATCAGACCCTCCATTCACCTCTATGGAGCAGCAGATGTAAAACAGACTTGTGTCTGTTTTACACCTGCCTCCTTCCAATCCGATCTACTAAAAAAAACGGAAAGTGGATCCGTCCCCTTCCCTTCGACCAGATGAGAGGGCCCATAGAGTAGAGTGGGCTGTGTCTGTGTCTGCTTTGCATATGCAGAGTGGACACAGAACTGTCATCTGCTCATTGTGGCCCGCGACTGGTTAATAAGTCACTTAAGTGACCCTCGCTCTTCAAAAGGTTGGGCACCCCTGGTGTAAAGGGTTCATCCAATATTTAGACTCTAGGTATACGCTCACCAAAAGAATCCAAGCAGAAAGTGATGCCCAACAAATTTCACAGAGAACTATGAAGAAATCCAGTGCAAGTGAGCCTTCAACCAAAATATGCACTCACCAGAGATAAGATATATAAAGGCTCCAATAGGTACTCCTCAGCAGGTACTCCTTAACCCTATCCTGTTGGCAGCGTTGACTCCTTCTGTCAGAAATCAGCAAACTATATATAAAAAGCTCACCAGACAGGACCCCAAGAAAGCTTTATATAGTGTAGTATTTATTATAAAAATGTATTGTAAAACATACATGGACGCTGTAGCACTTTAAAATGAGGTAAACAAGTCATGCAGCGGCGTGACATTAGCACGTAGGCCCCTCCCAATGTTTTTTGTGCACTTGCACGTTATCAAGGTATACAGTATGCTTCCAGATGACCTCAGCATCTATCCCCCTTAACCACTTCCCAACTGGCTCCTGTACATATACGGCGGCAGGATGGCCCTCCTGCGCAAATCGCCGTATATGTACGGTGGCTCCATTAAGAGCCATAGCAGGCACGATCGCCACCGGCCACCTGTGATCCCGGGCATTAGAGCCGGAATGGGGATTTGTGTGTGTAAACACACAAATCCTTGTTCTGACAGGGTAGGAGAAACAAATCGTCAGTTCCTACTAAGTAGAAAGAATGATCTGGCTCCTCCTCTAGTCAGCCACATCCCCTCACAGTTAGAAACACACCTAGGGAACACATTTAACCCCATGATCTCCCCCTGGTATTAACCCCCTGCCAGTGACATTTACACAGTTATAGCTCTAATTGCTTTATAAATGTCAAAGGTCCCAAAAAAGTGTCAAAAGTGTCCGATCTGTCCACTGCAATGTCACAGTCCCACTAAACACCGCAGATTGCCCCCATTACTAGTAAAATAAATGCTATAAAAATGGCATAAATCCTTATTTTGTAGACACTATAACTTTAAAACCAAACCAATCAATATACGCTTATTGCGATTTTTTTTACCAAACATATGTAGAAGAATACATATTGGCTTCAACTGATGAAGACAGTTAAAAAAAAAAAAAAAAAAAAACATTTTTGGGGGTATTTATTATAGCAAAAAGTAAAAAATATTGTTGCCCGATTATTGTTTTGAGTCACCAACGGAGGTGAATGAGTGTTAAATTCAATGCATGATCCATCTCCAGGCATCACTTTCCATAGTCTATCAACAAACCCTTTTACGTGCCATTGTACATCCACCACTTACTCTAGTTGTTAATAAGGAATAACAATTTGTGAGGTCGCACAGCGGGCTGTGCATCTGTCTTGGTTGGTCAGGTTGGCTTTGCCCCCGAAGGATAACACTTATAATCTGGATAGATACACTATTCATAGTTTGGTGAGCAATCCTATATGGCTGGTTAAGCATGTGCCCCATTTGAGCGGCGTGTACTCCCTCTACCCGGCAATAGCCACATGGAGATTATTCTCAACTTGTATCTGGCACTACAATATAGGCCTCTCCTGTGGGTGCTCCCCACTTCTTCCATATTCAGGGGTAAGAATGTACCTGTTATGCACTAGGCAGTGATGTTTGGATTACTATTATATTACATATATGTGTGTTGTTTTGGGACGAGGGCCTGGCCAAGCAACTGGGTTGCATAGCAACACTGGGCACACTACTTTCATTTGAGCCCACGCCCATTGAGGTGGGGAAATGTCTGACCCCACCCCTACCATATAATTCCTGGTTATTTAAGCAAAGATTGAGCTACAGCTCAGTTGGCTCTGAGGAAGAGGTGCTACCTCAAAATGTGCCAGCCAGTCATTTGTGGGACGTTCCTCTGTTATGTGACACAATGTGGGTTATTTACTAAAGGAAAATCCACTTTGCACTGCAAGTGCACTTGGAAGTGAAGTTGCTGTAAATCCGAGGGGGACATGCAAGGAAAATAAAAAAACTGCATTTTAGCTTGCACATGATTGGATGATAAAATCAGCACAGCTTCCCCTCATTTCAGATCTACCCCTTAGATTTAGAGCGACTGCACTTCCAAGTGCACTTGCAGTGCAAAGTGGATTTGTCTTTCATAAATAATGACCAATGGCAGTTAAGCTGCTCTACATCTGATATGCTGTTTACAAGTGCACGTTTGTGAGTATTATTCTTTTTTTTTTTTAACCTCCCTGGCGGTACGATTATTTTGGATTTTAGGTGCTAAAAGCGGTACCATTATTTTGCATGAAAAATTGGCGTTTTATATTGTAGTCCTGCAATTCTTAGGAATAACTCACTTAAATCTGTCCAAACCAGAGTCTAGCAGACATCCCGGGTATGATAAAGTTTGAAAAATTAAATCATAAATTATAATATAATAAATAATTATACCAAATAATAATATAACAATAATAAAAATTATTCAGTAATGTAATCAAATCAAAAACACTGAAATTTGCTCAGTTGCAGAATTGTCACTGTCATTACTTTTCAGTATTTGATGACGGATCTCCCCACAAATCACTATCGCTCAATTCTGCGAGTGATTCTAATTTATTATCGCTGTTTTCTAGCTGGTCTAAAATCATTTTTGATGTACAGTGACAGTTTTGGTTGCTATGGGCAATCTCCAGTTTCCAGGCATAAAGAAGAGTTTTTATTACATAAAACTGCATGCAGGACACTGGGCAGACCACTAGGGACAACGGGGATGTGAAATATTTACATACAGCAATGTAATCTGTAAGATTACATTATACTGTATGTATACTGTTTGTTTCACTTTTTGAATTTGGCGCCGATCTCCGTGCCCGTGCGTCGCAACGCTCGCAGGGAACGGAGATCGGCGGTGTGATGCATCGAGTGAGACACGGCTCGCTCGTACAGCGGGGAGACAACGCTGGATCCGAAGGAGAAGGTAAGTAAACCTCCTCCTGGATCCAGCGACGCTGTCCCGAGTCTGACTCGGGGATACCGCTTTTGGTATGAAAAATCCACCCCGAGTCAGACTCGGGAATACCGTCAGGGGGGTTAATAAAGCAATTTTTGAAGATAATACACTAGGCTAGTGTGCCCTCTGTTTATTTCTCATCATAGATAGAGAATTCTGCTTTCATTAGGTGGGCCGCTTGTTGCATGCCTGAAACAGAGTTATGCTGCGTAGACACGACCGGACTTTCCATCAGAAAAGGTCCGACAGTCTTCCCGGACTTTCCGAACGAACGGACTTGCCCACACACAAACCGACTACATAGTTAGTAAGGTTGAATAAAGACACCAGTTTGTCCAGTTCAACCTGAGTGAGTGCCTACAATTGTCCCTATCCCTGCACATTGCACACTCACATTGGTCCCTACCATCAAGGAGCCCACAATCCAAGGTCCTCATTCATATACTAGGGCCAATTTTGGACAGAAGCCAATTAACCTACCAGCATATCGTTGGAGTGTGGGAGGAAACCAGAGTACCCGGAGGAAACCCACGCAGGCACAGGAAGAACATGCAAACTCCAGGCAGGTAGTGTCGTGGTTGGGATTTGAACCAGCGACCCTTTTTACTGCTAGGCGAGAGTGCTAACCACTACATCACTAAAGTCCTTTTGAAAGTACATTCGTTTTGAGTGTGATGACGTACGATGGGACTAGAAAAGGAAGTTCAATAGCCAGTAGCCAATAGCTGCCCTTGCGTCTTATTTGGTCCGTCGGACCATCAGACAAACGGTTTTCCCGATAGGAATGGAGTCCATCGGACAGATTTGAAACATGTTCTATTTCTAGGTCCGTCTGAATTTTTTAAAGAAAAACAATCAGACTATCCCACACATGATCAGACTATCCGACGGAATGATTCCGTCTGACCTATTGTGCCGGAAAGTCCGGTCGTGTGTACGTGGCATCAGAATCGGATGCTGTGACTAGTGTTAAAATCAGGCCCTGCTCTGGTGCAAGGGATGCATCATCACTCGGAGATTTAGTGTTGAGCAGGCCTTCAGCAGAGAAGATGTTCATTTGTAGTTTAGAATTGGCACCCTTTCACTTGGTCTCCACTGTAGCTACAAGTGAGGTAATTCCCCTGTGGGGTACTCGTGGAGTACAAGAGTAATTGTGTCAGGAGGGAATATGCATTAACCCAGGTGTAGACTGGCCTGCAATGAATACTTGTGATGAAAGGAGGTGAGAAGGTGTATGAGTATCTTATAAGGGCTCTAGGCATGTAACACCTGTAGATTGCAGTATCTCTTTTAAATATGGGCCTGATGTCAGGATTGACAAAACTAGCTGGGTGGAACAAGGAGACATGCATATGAGAACTTCTGCCTGGATGGGATTGCACCCCATGAATGGTGGGTGTTTTGCACTGCATAATCCCTTAAGCGATGTTTTCTAGCAGTCACTAGATGAGCCTGATTGTTTAACCACTTGCCGACCAGCGCACGACTATGTACGTCGACAGAATGGCACGGGCAGGCAAATGGGCGCACATGTACGTCCCTTTAAATTTGCCGCCCTGCCATCGGGAGCGCGCCGCCGGCGGCGCGCTCCCGCACTGGTCGGGACCTCCGTGAGTCCGGTCGCGGGACCCGCAGACTCTATCGCCGTGGGCATCCCCGCGATCGTCTCACGGAGTGGCCGAATGAAGAAATGCCGTTGTAAACAACATTTCTCCATTCTGCCTAGCAACTAGTGACTCTGATCTCTGCTCCATGTGATTGGAGCAGAGATCAGTGTTCACTAAATGAAAGCCCAACCCCCCCACAGTTAGTAACACACCCCTAGGAACACTTAACCCCTACACTGCCACCCACTGGTTAACCCCTTCACTGCCAGTGTCATTTACACAGGAATCACTGCATTTATATAGTAGTGATTACTGTATAAATGACAATGGTCCCAAAAATGTGTCAAAAATGTCCGATGGGTCCCCCACAATGTCGCAGTCACAATAAAAATCGCTGATCGCCGCCATTACTAGTAAAAAAAATAATAAAAAATGATTAATAAAAATGCTATAAAACTATCCCTATTTTGTAAACGCTATAACTCTTGCGCAAACCAATCAATAATCGCTTATTGCGATTTTTTTTTACCAAAAATATGTAGAAGAATATGTATCGGCCTAAACTGAGGGAAAAAAATGTTTTTTTATATATTTTTGGGGGATATTTATTATAACAAAAAGTAAAAAATAACGCGTTTTTTTCAAAATTGTCGCTCTATTTTTGTTTATAGCGCAAAAAATAAAAACCGCAGGGATGATCAAATACCACCAAAAGAAAGCTCTATTTATGGGAAAAAAAGGACGTCAATTTTGTTTGGGAGCCACGTCGCACGACCGCGCAATTGTCAGTTAAAGCGACGCAGTGCGGAATCGCAAAAAGTGGTCTGGTCTTTGACCAGCAAAATGGTCCGGTCTGAAAGTGGTTAAAATACATATTGCATGTAAATTTTATCTTTATAATAAAGCTGTTGAAAGTTATGGAGAACACTATGATTTCTGTTTATCTTTTTTGAGCTCATCATACTGGGAGATCTCTGGTTTAAGTGAGCTGACTTTACAATTGGAGTTAGCCTTGTCCTGGCTTTAAAGGGGGCACTGCATGACCTTTTGATACAAAGGTCTATCTAAGAAGGTGAGCGTGTGCCTACTGGGGAAGGTAAAGGTCAGAATCGTTTTGGCAAAAGTGTATGTTTATGACTTTACATATTGTGCAAGGATATTAGAAGATGTAATTTATGGACACTGCCAATTGTTTACAATATATTTGCTTCAAGTTCTTCATTTTCTATGTTCACATTTGGAGATTTGTGTACTTGTGAGGTACATACCGTTATGAATTCTTACAATATTATGATATATGGCAGATCTATGGGTACCAAGCATATGATTTGAAACACTAGATAGGATTGGTTCATTTGTATTTAGCACAGCATATTTTATACACACACATTTTTTGGATGATTTGTTTTTGCACTTCAAATGTCAGCTGCTAGGAGTATGTTACAGGTTGTAGCACGAGATATATGAAACATCTTGTAATCCACCTGAGCTTTAAGTGGTTGAATTTTAGCGTTAAGTTTGAAAAGTTTACATTGCGAAGCAAATACAACCCAAACATAGCCCCATTTATACAGTAATGGTCAGAGAAACAGGGTGACCCTGCCTTGCCTGTTCACAGTGCTGGACTGTATATAAAGTTTAGGCTTCACTCATGGTGGGCACACCCCTGAAGGGGTATTCAGGGACTGGGTTCCACAGCAATGGACCACAGCACTGGACCATTATAGCACCCTGTGGATAACTCAAGGCATTGCACCAATTGCCAAGGCAGATTTACCATGCAGGTTCCAGTGCCTGAAGCAACATCACAGGCCATCCCTACAGCATGGGGTTTGGGGAGGGCTCCCAAGGTGTTATGGAGGTTGCACCAATCCGAAGGTCTATGAATACTGTGTCCTGTACAATTAAGATATAAGATAGTTATATCGTTGTGCCTCAAATGCTACAAACAAAATATAATAAGATATACGGTATCCTCATCCTTGTACATTTGATGCAGAAAAAGGAATTACGAGGGAAAAGGGTCTATACGTGGGACACTATAACCATGAATCGCCCTAATATCCCCCAGTAAAGTGAAGGACTGTCTTGATACCCAAAGATTATAAAAAGATAATTTTTATTATTATTAAATACAAACTAAAAAAAAAAAAAGAGAAAGGAAAAACAGATAAAAAGTTTTGATTGATACACAGTATGATTGTAACGTATACATATGTATTACGGCAGTGTTTAATGTCCGATTTGGTCTTTATTCTCTACTAGTTTTGCGACTTTTCTGTCGCTTCTTCAGGAGACCTTGTTTGTCTGGAATTGAACATACCATGTCAGAATTTATCATAAACAAATTAATATAATTCAAAACATTTAGTGTATTACTTTACAAAAAAGGATTGGAGAGTGAGCAGCTCACCACTGTGGAAACACCAAATCGCAGAAAGACCTGGGAGCTAGGGCGGTCCCTGCCAACCAGGCTTTGACCACCCTTGGGGCGGACACGGGAGGTAATAAGAGCCAGCTGAAAAAATAAGAAAATGGGGGGTATTGTACCAAAGGAATGGATAGGTAAATGGATGGATAACCCATTTTGTCACTGGGCATCCGTCCAGTATTGCTGGTATATATATGTATACGCAGCGGTAACATTAATGTCCCCAATATCCAGTCACAAAATCCACGTACCAGTATATCCAACGATTTTCAGGCAAAACAGTATGGATGAAAATACACAGGATCGACGGGAGTGGAGACAGAATACAGGTGATTAAATGCAGAGGGAGATCCTATCGTCCATCTAATTCAAGGTAGGTACTATTTTGAGCATCAAAGAGGTTGATCCTAATAGAGACATAGGTCATATCACACATTGCCAAATAGATATGGAACAAGTCAAGTTGTATACAGGTGGCCAAAAAATCAAATAAAAGTTACCAGTGTGTATGATCTCGCTTCGTTCCTAGTCATCTGCTTCATTCGGTGAACAGTTCTAGCGGAAGATCCGCTAGCCGTCCGTTGTGCCGCTCTGAAGGGACGCCATAATGACGCCCTTTTAACCTCCAACCCGGCGGCGTCAGAGGATCGGCGCAAGCGCCGGATTATGACGTCGCCGGGTCTGCCGCTCCTAGTGTGCATGCGCCACGATGTGGCGACGCGCACAAGCTTCGAGTCACCGTGGGAACCATCGCGTGACTCATTGCTAGTGGACCCGGCACCTCCCACTTACGGGACCGCTGGAGAGGCGCGTGCCCGCCCCTAGGAGTTTCCTCCTATGCTCCACAATCCGCTTATGAGTTCCACAGCCGTAGGCGGCCTTTTTTTTTTTTTTTTTAAATTGTATTTAATAATAATAAAAATTATCTTTTTATAATCTTTGGGTATCAAGACAGTCCTTCACTTTACTGGGGGATATTAGGGCGATTCATGGTTATAGTGTCCCACGTATAGACCCTTTTCCCTCATAATTCCTTTTTCTGCAATTAAGATACAAGGATTGTGTGTGTACATATTATATATATATATATATATATATATATATATATATATATATATATATATATTATACATATATATATTTGTACTCCCAGCATCCCATTACAGGGTTAGCATAGCTCCGTGCATAATTGACATAGCTGTGCCTCTGATTTGTCTATATATGATCAATTTAATAATCAGAAGTAGTTATAATCCAGTTTTACTTTGGTACATTCAATAAGAAAACAGGCTTGCTTGGAGTTTATGTTAGAGTTTTTTGAGAGGTGGTAATTGAGGGCTTTAATATCAACCTCTGTGGTATGGATGTGTATAAGGAACAAACATCCCAAGACAAAGCCAAGAATACAGTGGTTCTCATCAATTAGTCAATCTTTTATTTACATACTTCATTTGTAACAAGTAGAATAAAAACTCGAAACAAGAGAAAATATACAGAAACACTTTTTTATTGCCTTTGTCCATTTACTACTAGTTTGATATGCCGCTTCATCTATTTATATACCCTCATCATTCTTTTAATATAGGTTGATTTTATGCAGTTGATTTACTAAAAGGCAAATAGACTGTTCTCTTTGCAAATGAAGTTGCACTCTGCAAGGAGGATATTTTTTCCAGAGTTTAGTGAAGGAGGTGAAACTCTGTTGACTTTCATTATCCAATCATGTGCAAGCAAAGTTTTTTTTTTCCCCTTGATTGGTTACTCTATGCAAACTGAAATGTCATTGTATGCAAACTGAAATTTCATCATATTCAAACTGTGGGAAAAATCCCCTTGCAAAGTGAACAGCCTATTTGCCTTCAGTAAAACAAACACCAAATTAACTGAATGCTAATCTGCCATACATTTTCCAAAGCAGTAACTTTCCTCACGCCAGTTTTTTCCAGTTTCTTTTACAATAAAAAATTTTATTAAACAAAAAGTACGTATCTAAAAAAAATAGGAAAAAAGTATAGCTTAGGAAGTGGCTTTACACAAACAACTTCCTTCAAACAGCGCCAGCAACAGAGCTTTATCTTTCACCAATATTTTCTTTTAATGTGCAGTCATAATGGCTTATTTTCGCCATAGGACAATCAAACAACAATGCTAAATGATCATTAACCCTTTTGCTACAAGAGTTAATGAGAGGGTGTAAAAGCAATCCGGCATATATGGAAACGCCAGACTGCTTCCATCTGGCAGCCAGAAGTCAGCTTGTCAGAAATACAAAGTGTTTGTGAAACATCCTACTGTCAGGTCCGTATGACGTACATAGTGGACAACAAAAGGGTTAAATTATCTATAAACAGTTTGAGAAAATTTTTATTCTGACAACTAAGGATTATCATTAACTGCAACAGTAACTTTGACCCATGAAAGATATAGTAGTATTTTAAGAAATACATAATGACCAGTGTGATCAGACATTCTTCCTCGTACAACAGAATGTCATGTACGCAATCAACCCTGCTTATCGCTCCCAAATCCCCATACCTGCATCTGGGAACCACTATACACACAGTACCACAATCTCAAGGAAGGCCTGTAAGTCCATTGTTTCTAATGTGAAATGGTATAGTGAAAGAAATATACAAACGCGCCCCTTCTTCTCACACCTCCACTGCGCACAAAGAATATAAAAAAAAAGTATGTGTAAAATAAATAAACCTCCAGAAGCTACTTCAAAAATATATATAAATGTGTGATTTCAAATGAATAAAATAGTAGTGCTAATATTCACAATTAAATTAATAAATCAAAATGATCACCCTGTGAAAACAGTGATCAATAATAGTGTCCATAACATTCGGAACAAATCCAAACTTAAGTCCGTGAATGGTTAGTTAAAACATCCCAGTGATTATACTCCAAAAGTGAACTGATAATCTTGAAGTGACTTGAAGCAATCTTCCACCACACCATATGTGTGCAGTGCCACCACTCCCTTAAGAAATGCACTTGCCAATAGAACATGCCTTGCACTCTCATGCTTGGCAATTTCACTTAATAACCCCCCAAGGGTATCAAACAACTCCAAAGGTGTTCCTTAGGCAATTTTCACTCCACATGTAAAGATAAAAAGTGCTTCCAATAGTGAAGTATAGTAAAACTATTTATTAAAACAGCACACGAAATCTTCAATTATTGCACTTACATCCTTTACAACAAACAAAGGCACTTCAACATAAACTTTCCAAAGTGGGGAGCTTGCATTGGTAACGCAATGTAGTGCGGTCTCAGTGGACCCGGAAACAACCAATAAGTCTCACCCCCCCCCCCCCCCCCCACTTCGCTCGCTCTCCTTTCCACTCCACTCCAAAAACACTGCACACTCAGTGGCCGGTAAATCCGAACGTCAAATACTCCTGGTGGTTGCCATGTAACCACGCCCAGACATGTTTCGTCAGCGCGACTTAATCACTGGGGTTCAATGATTAAGTTGCACTGACGAAACACCTTTGGAGTCGTCTGATACCCTTGGGGGGTTATTAAGCTAAATTGCCAAGCATGAGAGTGCAAGGCATGTTCTATTGGTGAGTGCATTTCTTAAGGGAGCGGTGGCAATGAACACATATGGTGTGTTGGAACATTGCTTCAAGTCACTTCAAGATTATCTGTTCACTTTTGGAGTATAGTCACTTGGATGTTTTAACTAACCATTCATGGATTTAAGTTTGGATTTGTTCCAAATGTTGTGGACACTATTATTGATCACTGTTTTCACCGTGTGATTGTTTAGATTTATTCATTTAATTGTGAATATTAGCTATATTTTATTCATTTGAAATCACACATTTCTAATGTGAACCCTAGTGAGAACACTGTCATGAAAGGTCTCCTGACATGAAATCTCAGGCACTAAAAATAAAATGTAAGGAATTTAAAAAATAGAAATAAATAAAAAATCTAAAAGGTAATAGCTGCCTCTACAAATTGCTACCACCAGAAAGTGGAGCAAAGGAAATGAATAGAGTGCTGTAGAAATGGTGCTAAACCTCTGGTAGGTAAAGGTATGTTGTTTACTAAGTGATATGCTTAACCACTTGCCGCCCGCCATATAGAAAAATGACGGTGGCAAAGTGGTTTTAATATCCTGACCGGACGCCATATGACGTGATCAGGATATTAAGCCGCTCCACGCCCCCGGGGGCGCGAATCACGACAATCGTTGTTGCGGTGTGTCAGTCTGACACACCGCAACTACGATCTCGGTAAAGAGTCTCTGATGGAGACTCTTTATCATGTGATCAGCCGTGTTCAATCACGGCTGATCACAGTGTAAATAGGAAGAGCCGGTGATCGGCTTTTCCTCACTCGCGTCTATCAGACGCGAGTAGAGGAGAGCCGATCGGCTGCTCCTCTGAAAGGGGGGTCTGTGCTGATCGATTATCAGCACAGCACCCCCGAGGATGCCCTCACTGGACCACCAAAGACGCCAGACCACCAGGGTTGCCCAGCACCAGGTATGCCACCTTAGACCACCAGGGATGCCAGTCAGTGCCCACAATGGATGCCAATCAATGCCCATAAAGGATGCCATTCAGTGCCATCAATGGGCATCACTGATTGCCATGCGTTATTGTTTGGCACTGATTGGCATCCATCCCTATACAATACTGTACACTACAATGCCCATCCGTGCCACCTATCAGTGCCCATACATGCCACCTATCAGTGTCCATCCATGCACATCCATGCCACTTATCCATGCCAATCCATGACAATCCGTGCCACCTATCAGTGCCTATTTGTGCCACCTATCAGTGTCTGTGTCGCATATCAGTGCCATCTATTAGTGCCGCCTATCAGTGCCACTTCATTGATGCCACATCATTGGTGCCCATCAGTGCCGCCTTATCAGTGCCAGTCATTGCGGCCCCATCAGTGAAGGAGAAAAAACCTATTTACAAAGTTTTGTAACTGAAACAAAAAAAATTTTTTTTCTAAATTTTCGGCTTTTTTTATTTGTTTAGCAGAAAATAAAAATCCCAGAGGTGATCAAATACCACCAAAAGAAAGCTATTTGTGGGAACAAAATAATAAAAATTTAGCTTGGGTATGGTATAGCATGACCGCGCAATTGTCATTCAAAGTGCGACAGTGCTGAAAGCTCAAAATTCGTCTGGGCAGGAAGGTGTATAAGTGCCCGGTATTGAAGTGGTTAATGTAAATAATTGGAGACCAAACACTAACAAAAATCCCTTGACGGGATCCCTGGGGGGTAAGGTCATCTGGTAAGTGAAAAATCACTATCAGCACATCATAAGGTCACTGGCACTATTGTCACCTAAAGGATTGATAACAGCACTTTGACCAGACACTGGAAGTCACTTAATCACCATAGTAATGGACTAACATTTTTTTCATATTTAAGTATTTTTCCTTTTTCATGCTATATATATATTTTTTTCTTGTTTTGTAACTATCTAAGTGGAATATCGTCTATATGTGATCTGATGTGGTAGGTTATGACTACACCTCTGATACCTGTACGTAGAGGGGGAAACACATTTGAACACATAATTCACACTGATTTTTAAACAAACTTTTCTCCCATCTTCTTTATTAATTATTTATTTCATTTTCCTTTCTTTATTGTTTTAGGTGTTAGTTTTTAGTACATCAACACCTCCTTTTTCTCCAGTCACATTTCAAACACCAGACAGAAGGTCTAACGCAGTAGTTTTTTATTTCCTTATGATTCAGTTTTATTTTTTCCCACCTTGGATAATTTTTTATTTCTTTATATTAGGATCCCGTCAAGGGATTTTTGTTACAGTCTTTGGTCTCCAATTATTTACATTAAGCATATCACTTAGTAAACAACATACCTTTACCTAACAGAGGTTTAGCGCCATTTCTATACCACTCTATTCAATGTGTAAAACAGAACTATGACTTAACTAGACAAGAAATAAGTAAAAACATTTAAAACGTAGAAAAGGTGTCATTTTACAGCTGTGATATGCATTAGATTGTAATCTATTCTGAGAAGGGCGCTCTTAATCCTCTTGTAAATTCTGTATAATAATAATAATAGGGACACAGACACCATCTACATATAAAAGATCCAGAAAAAACGTCAACTAAAAAGTTAACTATACTCCTTAAAAATTTCAAAAGTCACTTGTCTAACAGAAATAAAATGTAACACAGTCGGCTGTATGTGAGTAAAGATAGCTCAATCACTGTTGTCCTTCAAAATGAATTTTGTGTCCACATTATAAATAGTCATAAGCCACATAGAAAATGTTGTGCTCAGTGCATAGAAGATATTTTTGGTTTACATTCATTCAGACACATCAGATATTTGTTCTGCTCTTCGGGTATTTATGTTGTGCAATGGCTATATTGCACACTAGGGGTTTCGGGATGCAGCTTCCTAAAACAAAGAAGTAGCAAATTATTAGAAACATTATACACAAGAAAGTATTATAAGACAGTGAAGAATTTTATAAGAAAAAAATAAAGGAAAAGTCATACAAAAATCAAGGAAGGAATAAGTGAAAAACAAGTGAAAAGCAAATGGTTTAATGATGTATGGATAGTTCAAGCAAGACTGCAAGAACACAGTGCGGTACTATGGAATTTACTATTTTCACGTGTATCTGTGAATTAAAAACACAATGAACAACTCTTGTGGTCTTAAAAGCTCTAATCCAGGATTAAACAAAATTATTCAGACCTACACATGCTGTTGGTAATTAATAACGAGTCCAGAGATTAGCAAACTCACTGGCAGAAAAACCTTGAATTATTGTTAGTGTACATAAGCACAGAGCTGGTTACAACAGTAGTTAGTTGCATAAAAATTTCAGAAAACAAAGGATTCCTTTCTGCATTAATACTAATTATGGTTTGACGAAAGTAACCCTTCATCTAAAGATTTCAGTAAAAGAAGAGCTGTACAGAAATAAATTTGTAGAAAATAATGGTTTACATAAGAATCTACTAAAATTACTTTCAGCTTAGCTACTCAACATAGTATGTTACTTTTAAATGCTACCATATAGTCTTTTTGTAATTTTTTTTAAAAAGCCAGTCAACCCAAAACAGGTATTTAATGATTTTATTTTTGTATCTAGTGAAAAAACAACAATGGGTTATTACTTGGGAACCTCAGTGAGTTTTTTTTATTAACATTATATATTGGGAGAAAGAACAGGAGCAATGACCACTCCAAGGCTGGAAGGAAGATGCTAAAAACCAAAATGTAAGGAATAATGCCATGAAATAGTAATAGAGTAATAAAATGCATTAGAATACCATGATAAAGTTATATTTTCTGAACAGCTCTGGTCCTTCCATGAAAAAGGACAATTCAGCCAAAGCAAGCACAACACCAAGAATGAAAGAATAATGCCGTGCACACACGACCGGACTCTCCAGCAGACTAGGTCCGACAGTCTTCTCGGTGGACCTTTCAGCAGAGTTCCGACAGACTTCCGAATGAACGGACTTGACCACACACGACCGGACTAAGTCCGTTCGAAAGTCCGTTAGTTTTGAACGTGATGATGTAAGACGGAACTAAAAAAAGGTAATCCAATAGCCAGTAGCCAATAGCTTCCCTTGCGTCGTATTTGGTCAGTCGGACCAGCATACAGACGAACGGTTTTCCCGATAGGAATGGAGTTCATCGGACAGATTTGAAACGTTCTTTTTCTAGGTCTGTCGGATTTGTATAACAAAAAACAATCGGATTAGCCCACACACAATTGGATTGTCAGACGGACTGATCCCATCGGACCTAGTCTGCTGGAAAGTCCGGTCGTATGTACGCGGCATTAGCCATTTCTTCTTATTCCAGGATGTATCAATTACTAAACTTTTATTTTGTAGCTAGGAAATATTTGCTTAGTTTTTGGAATTTGCGCCACTAAATATGCCACTTAAGGCCAAGTGTTTATTTTATTATTTTTATAGAACTAGATATAGAAGCTTGTGGTTTCAGATAAAGATGGAATTAAATATTCAGTTAATTTAGAAAATAGTTCCAATTGTAATCTGTTGGTAAACAGTGTGTGGATTTTTAGCAGATGGGAGTTTGTTTCTGGTACAAATTATGTTAGTGTGCAAAGCAGAAAGCAGCACAGTACAACATAGTGACATTCTTACAAAGGTGGTATAGACTGTACACTAGTGTTAAACCTTTTATGTATTTTATAAGAATGGAAGTACCTTGTATGTGTGGCTTTTTAACATGTATATCTGATTCACAGCTCTGGCTCGTCTACATCACAATAATATTCACTGGATAAAGAAGAAATAAATCTACGGTTGGATAAAAAATCTCCACCAACAAATACCATAACTAACATTTCGTTTTAAGATGCTTTTTATGTGAAATTAAGAGGAATAATAGAACAATTAACTACAAACCAATAATGTGTTGTAACTAAAGTATTAAATGATGAATTGATGGGAATTTTAGCAACATGACATGTTGGATCTTAGAATTACAGTTTAAAAAACACATTTAAGAGTGCATTCTTAGCAGGAATGTAATTGTAATTTTCTTAGGCAGTATCTGTAGCTCTCATCTTAGTGATGCCAATATCGAAACACTTCCCTAGAGCAGAAACCCTGGCTTTTCCACCACCACATGCCTGCATTATCTATTTATGTGAACAGTCTGATGATAAACTGATTGTAAAAGGATACACATTCCCAATAATCAGTTGTGGGCACATCTGACAGCTTGCTTCCTTAGTGACATCACTGGAGGCAAAGCAGTGTGAGAACCAGTAATTAACTGCTGAAAGCAATAACCCAGCTGGCTACACCCATACAGCAATACATGAACAACTTCCATGGTTTGTGGACCCTTTGTCTCACCCAGAAGGGGTGCAGACTCTTGCTGAGGTGCTACCCTGAAGACGAGTAGCATGAAGTCCTCAGACACATGGCCTGAGCAATAGAATAAATAACAGGTTGATGATCAGGACTGGTATTAATAAACTGAGTGCAGCTGCAGTTTACACAATCCACAGAATGAGCAATAAGCCAGACCTGTTGATAAAACAAAGGCTAAATTCCCAACATTCTATTTAAACACTCCTAATTGAGGTGGGCACTGCAGGATTACCTGAGCTGAAATACTGAATAATGACCAGCAACTGCCAAAAACCCAAGAATGACCCCTTTATTTAGCCACTGAAAATTCAGCAGAAGTATGCTTCCTTTGTAGAGGAGTCCTTTATAAGAATGTTTGGATGAGGCAATTCATTTTAAATGATAAAGTATCTCTACAGGGAACAGGTTAAGTGCACCATGCACTAAAAGATTCATCCCCAATGTCATTACTAAGATGAAAAAAATATGAAATATCTCTTTAAATCACTAGAAAATCACAAGTATGGATTTCTGTCATGGAAGATAGTTTTCTGTGCCAATGCATAATAAACTGGAAGACCATGGGAGATCGACATTAGGCAGGCTAGACTTTCCATCTGATACTGAAATGCAACGGGGCAGAAAAGGAACAAAAATCCAAACTACTGCCTCATCGGTTGTAAGAGCAAGGCTACTTTCACACTGGGGTGGTTTTCAGGTGCTTTAGTGCTGGAAATTGCCTCTGCAAAGCACCAGAAAACTGCCTTCCATTCATTCCATTGTATCTTTTTACACTGGGGCGGTGCGCTTGCAGGACGTTCCGAAAAGTCCTGCAAGAAGCATCTTTGGGGTATTTAGCGCTCCCAAAACGCCCTGCCCATTAGAATGAATGGGCAGCACCTTAAAAGCATTTTTGGGTTAAAAGCGCCCAGCTTGCGGCTGAAAAGCCTCTCAAAATCGCCACTTAAACACTGCTAAAACAAGTGGCGATTTAGCGCCAACGGCCGGCGCTCAGCCTAATATTTTTTTCAGATCATACACTGAATAGCATATTCATACGCTGGCCTCAAGGTGTGATCATACTTTGCCATATATTGAGGAAGTCAATTTGATTTTGTTACTAAAACATACTTTAATAAATCTGTTACATCAAACAGAAAACATAAATAAAGAGTATGATCATACCCACATTAACCACTTGACCACTGGGCACTTAAACACCCTTAATAACCAGACCAATTTTCAACTTTCGGTGCTCTCACATTTTGAATGACAATTACTCAGTCATGCAACACTGGACCTATATGAAATTTTTGTCCTTTTTTTCACACAAATGGAGCTTTCTTTTGGTGGTATTTAATCACCGCTGGGTTTTTTATTTTTTGTGCTATAAAAGAAAAAATACAGAAAATTATGTAAAAAAATGAATTTTTCTTTGTTTCGGTTATAAAATTTAGCAGATTAGTAATTTTTTCTTCATAAATTTTGGCCAAAATTTATACTACTACATATCTTTGGTAAGTACAAATTGGTGGATATTATTTGGTCTTTGTGAAAGTTATAGAGTCCACAAGCTATGGTGCCAATATCTGAAAATTGATCACACCTGAAGTACTGACGGCCTATTTGAATTCTTGAGACCCTAACATGCCAGAAAAGTACAAATACCCCCCAAACGACCCCTTTTTAGAAAGAAGACATTCCAAGGTATTTAGTAAGAGGAATGATGTTTTTTTTTAAGTTGTCATTTTTTCCCACAATTCTTTGCAAAATCAAGATTATTTTTACTTTTTTTTTTTTCACAAAATTGTCATATTATCAGTTTATTTTTCACACAGCATATGCCTACCACAAATTACACCCCAAAACACATTCTGCTATTACTCCCGAGTACGGCGATACCACATGTGTGAGACTTTTACACAGTGTGGCCACATACAGAGGCCCAACATGCATGGAGCGCCATCAGGCGTTCTGGAGCACCCAGGACAATTCTGACATTTCTCTCCTACATGTAAAAATCATCATTTATTTGCTAGAAAATTACATAGAATCCCAAAACATTATATATGTTTTTTTAGCAAACACCCTGAAGAATACAATGGTGGTCGTTGCAACTTTTTATCTCGCACGGTATTTGCGCAGCAATTTTTCGAATGCCTTTTTTTGGAAAAAAAACTGTTTTGTGCTTAAAAAAAAAAACACAGTAAAGTTAGCCCAATTTTTGCATAATGTGAAAGATGACGTTACACTGAGTAAATTGATACCTAACATGTCACTCTTCAAAATTGCACAGGCTCGTGGAATGGCGCCAAACGTCGCTACTTAAAAATCCCCATAGGCGACGATTACATTTTTTTTTACTGGTTATATGTTTTGAGTTACAGAGGAGGTCTAGGGCTAGAATTATTGCTCTCGCTCTAACGTTTGCAGCGATACCTCACATGTGTGGTTTGAACACCGTTTTCATATGTGGACTTACGTATGCGTTTTGCTTCTGCATGCGAGCACATGGGGACAGGGGCGCTTTAAAAAAAAAATGTATTGTTCATTTTACTATTTTTATTTTAGTTTGACATTTTTTTCCCCAAAAATAAATGTTTTGATCACTTTTATTCCTATTACAAGGAATGTAAACATCCCTTGTAATAGGAATATGGCATGACAGGTCCTCTTTACAGTGAGATATGGGGTCAATAAGACCCCACATCTCACCTCTAAGCTGGGAAGCCTGAAAAAAAAAAAAAAAAAAAGATTCTGGATTTGATCGTATTGGCGAGTCGGTAGAAGCACCGGAGGGCGGCGGGAGGGGGGGGGGGTGTCTATGGCTGGGTATTGCAGGGTATCACCGACTATGGCTGGGTATCTCAGAGTATGGCTGGGTATCTCAGAGTATGGCTGGGTATCTCAGAGTATGGCGTTGCAGAGTATTGCATTGCAGAGCATTGCAGGATATTGGAGGGTGTTGCAGAGCATTGCAGAGTGTTGCACGGTATTGGCGGGTGTTGCAGAGCATTGCAGAGTGTTAAAGGGTATTGGTGGGTGTTGCAGAGCATTGCAGAGTGTTGCAGAGCATTGCATGCTATTGGCGGGTGTTGCAGAGCATTGCAGAGTGTTGCAGGGTATTGGCAGGTGTTGCAGAGCGTTGCAGAGTGTTGTAGAGTATTGCAGAGTATTGCAGAGTATTGCAGGGCATTGCAGGGTAATGCAGAGTATTGCAGAGTAATGCAGAGTATTGCAGAGTAATGCAGAGTAATGCAGAGTATTGCAGAGTATTGCAGGGTGTTGCAGGGTATTGCAGAGTAATGCAGAGCAATGGCAAGGTATTGCAGAGTATTGGCAGGGAATTGAGGGGTTCATTTTCGGTGAGCAGCGATGTGGGCACTGCAGATGCAGCCCACATCGCTGCTGACACCGATCTCTTCCCCCTCCGCTGTTCCGATCGGTACAGAGGGGGAGGGAGGAACCAGCGTCATAACATGACGCCGGTTTGTTTACAAGTGATCACTCCGTCATTTGACGGAGCGATCACGTGGTAAACGGCGCTATGAGCGACCGTTTACCGCGATCTGTGATGCAGACCCGGCGGTCACGGATGCTCTCGAGTGCGCGCCCCAGGGGGCGCGCGAGAGCGGAATTCTGGGAGGACGTCATATGACGGCCTCCCAGAGTTAAGAAACCGCCCTGTAGCCGTCATTCGGCTATAGGGCGGTTGTTAAGTGGTTAAGTTACATTAAAATATTTTCCTAAAAATTAGATGTGATTTAAACATCAAATAAAAACTCCTTAAAAAGGCAAAACACAAACATTACATTCGGAAAAAAATACAAATGATGACAGACAGCATGAATCGTTTATCCCGATTTAGTGAAAACGTAGTCTGATAATTCTGTAATCCATAATTTAATAAACACATGTACATTACTTTAAACTGATATGTGTTAGTTTTTGAATACGTTGCAGAAAGCAAAGGTTTATTATGTTTTCATTATCTTTGTTAAAAAAAAAAAAAAAAAATGGAGAAGCAGCAAAATTTTACACCTATGCTGAACTGAAGAGACAGTAGATATATAATATAAAGTATCTCACAAAAGTGAGTACACCCCTCACATTTTTGTAAATATTTTATTATACCTTTTTATGAGACAATTCTGAAGAAATTACACTTTACTACAATGTAAAGTAGTGAGTGTACAGCTTGTATAACAGTGTAAATTTGCTGTCCCCTCAAAATAACTCACCACACAGCCATTAAAGCGGTTGTATACCCGGTGAAGTTTTTTTTTTTCTTCCTGACCTGCAAAGGAAAAGGCATAATGAGCTAGTATGCACCGCATACTAGCTCATTATGAAATACTTACCTTAGAATGAGGCCCCAACATCTGGCCCGATCCACGCCGAGGGAGCTGACATGTTTCCTCATAGTTTCTTCCGGGTATCGCGGCTCCGGCGCTGTGAGTGGCCGGAGCCGTGACATCATCACTCCCGTGCATGCGCATGGGAGATTTCTTTCCGACAGTGTCCGGTGTCTGCCGGACTTTCAGCCGAGAATCCCCTGTGTGCATGCGCTGCTGCAGTCAGCGGCGCATTGCGAGGGGAATATCTCCTAAACCGTATAGGTTTAGGAGAATTTTTCTTACCTACAGGTAAGCCTTATTATAGGCTTTCCTGTAGGTTAAAGTTAAAAAATTGACTATACAACCACTTTAATGTCTAAACCACTGGCAAAAGAGGTGAGTACACCGCTAAGTGAAAATTATAAAATTGGGCCCACTTAGCCATTTTCTCTCGCTTGTGTCATGTGACTCAGTGTTACAAGGTCTCAGGTGTGAATGGGGAGCAGGTGTGTTAAATTTGGTGTTATTGCTCACTCTCATACTGGTTACTAGAAGTTCAACATGGCATCTCATCGCAAAGAACTCTCTAAGGATCTGAAAAAAAAAAAAAGAGTTGTTGCTCTACATAAAGATGGTCTAGGTTCCACTCCGAAAAGGCCTCACCATGGTCGACCAAAGAAGTTGAGTGCACATGCTTAATGTCATATCCAAAGGTTGTCTTTGGAAATAGACGTATGAGTGCTGCTAGCATTGCTGCAGAGGTTGAAGAGGTGGGGGGGGGGGGTCAGTCTGTCAGTGCACACTGCATCAAACTGGTATGCATGGCTGTGGTCCCAGAAGGAAGCCTCTTCTAAAGATGATGCACAAGAAAGCCCATAAACAGTTTGCTGAAGACTAAGGATAAGTTCAGTTGGTGTCAAGCGTGTGTGGCGACAACCAGGTAATCAGTACAAAGACAAGTGTGTCTTGCCTACAGTCAAGCATGGTGGTGGGAGTGTCATGGTCTGGGGCTGCATGAGTGCTGCCGACACTGGGGAGCTACAGTTCATTAAGGGAACCATGAATACAAACATGTACTGTGACATACTGAAGCATCGGACGGTCCCCTCCCTTCAGAGACTGGGCCGCAGGGCAGTATTCCAACATGATAATGACCCCAAACACACCTCCAAGATGACCACTGCCTTGCTAAAGAAGCTGAGGTAAGGGTGATGGACTGGCCAAGCATGTCTCCAGACCTAAACCCTATTGAGCATCTGTGGGACATCCTCAAACAGAATTATGGTGGAGCCCAAGGTCTCTAACATCCACCAGCTCCGTGATGTCTTCATGGAGGAGTGGAAGAGGACTCCAGTGGCAGCCTGTGAAGCTCTGGTGAACTCCATGCCCAAGAGGGTTAAGGCAGTATTGAACATACAAAGAAAGGTAGGTGCAAAAAGGCATTAAAAGCCAAGACACCAATTGAAATCTATCAATAATTAGAAAGCAATCCTGCCCCTTGTCAGTGCAAATTAATATCAGCTGGTTCAGTCTCAACGGATAGCCTATAAAAGGTGTCTCATTACCAAGGTGTCACACAAGAAACATCCGATGATGGGTAAAAGCAAAGAGCTCTCTCAAGACCTTAGCAACCTTATTAATGAAAAACATACTGATGGCATTGGTTACAGAAGGATTTCTAAACTTCTGAATGTTCCAGTGATCACTGTTGGAGCCATAATCTGGAAGTGGAAAGAACATAATTTCACCATAAACCAGCCACGACCAGGTGTTCCTCACAACATTTCTGACAGAGGAGTGAAAAGAATTATCACTTGACCTGGAATTAGCAGGTACAATTGTTTAAAAGAAAACAATAAATAATGCACTCTACCGCCCTGGCCTGTATGCATGCTCACCACGCAAGACTCCATTGCTATAGAAAAAACATGCTGAATCTCATTTAAAGTTTGCTGCAAAACATTTAGACAAGTCTGTGAAATACTGGGAGAATACTGTCTGGTCAGATGAGATGAAAATTGAACTCCATGGATACCATAATACACATCATGTTTGGAGGTCAAATGGCACTGCACATCCCCCCAAAAAACCATACCAACAGTGAAGATTGGAGGTGGGAACATCATACATGTGGGGATGTTTTTTTGCATGTGGTACTGGCAAACTTCATATCATTGAAGGAAGGATGAACAGAAAACTGTACCAAGACATTCTTGATAAAAATATTCTGCCATCTACCAGGATGATGAAGATAAAACAAGGGTGGACATTTCAGCAGGACAATGATCTTAAACACAAAGCCAAGGAAACTCTCAATTGGTTTCAAAGAAAGAAAATAAAGCTGATAGAATGGCCCAGCCAATCACCTGACTTGAATCTAATAAAAAATCTATGGAAAGAACTAAGGATCAGAGTTCATAGAAGAGGCCCACGGAACCTTCAAAATTTGAAGATGGTTTGTGTGGAAGAATGGGCCAATATAACACCTGAGCAATGCATGCGACTTGTTGCTCCATACAGCAGGTGTCTTGATGCTTTCATTACCAACAAAGGATCATGTACAAAGTATTACATAAATTTAAATTTTCACAACTTAATTTCTGACCTTATTTGTTTTGGTTTCTTTGTAAGTTTGGATTGAATGGATTGTTAAAGTGGTTGTATACCCACTTTTTTAACTTTTACCTACAGGAAAGCCTATAATAAGGCTTACCTGTAGGTAAAAAAAATATCTCCTAAACCTGTACGGTTTAGGAGATATTCCCCTCGGTATGCGCCGCTGACTGCAGCGGCGCATGCGCACAAGGGGGTTCTCTCCGTGAAAATCCGGCAGCGCTCGTCCGGCCGGATTTAAATCTCCCGCGCGCATGCGCGGGAGTGACGATATCGCGGCTCCGGCCACTCACAGCGCCGGAGCCGCGATACCCGGAAGAGACGCCGAGGGAGCATGTCGGCTCCCTCGGCGTGGATCGGGCGAGATGTCGGGGCCTCGTTCTAAGGTAAGTATTTCATAATGAGCTAGTATGCGGTGCATACTAGCTCATTATGCCTTTTGCTTTGCAGGTTTAAAAGAAAAAAAAAAAAATTGCGGGTTTACTACCGCTTTAACATGTGATTAAAATTTCATTTCAATAGCACCTTTAGAAAGATATTTACCTGAAAACTGGTGATGTGTTTAATACTTATTTTATCCGCTATATATAAAACCTCCATATACACTATCCTATACTCACAGTTGATCTGGAGGAAAGCAAAAAAAACTCCAACAGAGTATGAACCAATTTGTGGCACAGTGGTGTAGAGGTTAGCACTCTCACCTAGCCGTAAAAAGGGTCACTGGTTCGAATCTCAACCACGACACTACCCGCCTGGAGTTTGCATGTTCTCCCTGTGCCTGCATGGGTTTCCTCCAGGTACTCCGGTTTCCTCCCACACTCCAAAGACATGCAGGTAGGTTAACTGGCTTCTGTCCAAAATTGGCCCTAGTATATGAATGGGGACCTTGGATTGTGGGCTCCTTGAGGGTAGGGTAGGGACCAATGTGACTGAATATGACCAGGCTGAACTGGATGGACTGGTGTCTTTATTCAACCTTACTAACTATGTAATTTACTCCAGTGGGGGAAAAAAATCCTCAATGCCCCAGGAGGAAAGATAGAGTGAATATATTCAGTTCAGCTAATTTTTCCTAAGGCCCCTTTTACACTACTGCGACTTTTCTGCAATTTCAGGGAATGCCTGTGTAAACTTGAGGTCTATGGACCCCAACTCGCATTAAAGTTGGACCAAAGTAGTGCAGGAACTACTTTGAAGTTGATGCGACTTGAAGTCGCACAGATATGAATGGTACGCATTTGGAAATCATGGGGTACGATTTGATATGCGATTTTGCAGTCCCAAGTCACAGAACAAGTCGCACAAGTGTGAAAGAGGCCTAATAGCTGAGCTCCTTCATACATCTTATTAGTTTGGTTGCCCTTCTCTGCACCTTATCCAGTTCTCTGAATATCCTTTTTGTGAACTGGTGCCCACAACTGAACAGCATATTCCAGGTGAGGTCTTACTAATGATTTGCATCCCTTTAGGTAGCCCTTGCCCTGCTAGGTAGCTCAAGGAAGTAAAGGTGTGTGTGTGATGAGCTTATCTCATGCCTGCTGTATATCGGAGCCCCCCCCCCCCCCCCCAGAATGTTCTGTAGCTACTCTTCTAATCAAATCACAGAGGAAGTGTAAGCAGCTGGATTGGGATACTTCTATTACTTCCGATTAAAGTATGAGTAGAGGAACCTGTCTTATGACAAGGAGTGGTCTGGAGTAGAATTTTGCTTTTGAATTAAGTTTTTTCAGTACACTGCTTGATTCAGTAGAGAAACTTGAGGAAAAAAAGTAGCAAACATAACACAGATTTCAGAAGGAAAACAATTATAGTCAGATTTTTTTTTTTTTTTTTTTTTTTTTTTTTAGAAGAGTTATTAAGAAAGTCTAAGCAAGAATTGTTGAATAATCCAGTGAGAAAAAACAACCTCAATCAGCAGTGCCACACCAAATTGAAGCGGAAATAAAAAGGTTATATTCTACTTGTAATCACCAAGTATATACAGTGTAGTTTTAGATGGTAAAAGCTGATGTTATCTTTGAAAAACAATCATTAAGAAAGAAGATGACACAGGTTAATATTTCACCCTTACAGGCCAAACACAATAAAACTGTTTTTATTTGTATAAACAAATACTGAGAACCCATTAGAGTGATTGGATATCTATACATCCTCGTGCAAAATGATATGTATTCATCTGCTTTATACCAGAGGTCAGTCCAAGAACAGATATATGCAAAAAATGAAGGCGCATGATAATTACTCCCCCTACACCTACACAATAGCACTGGTTCTTGGTGGCTGAGGATTGGCCGAGCACCGTTGTAGAGACAGAGACCTAAACCCTGTAAAATTTTCAAAAAGTGACTTGAAAGGTACACGGGGCCACATGTCTTTACTACGCATGTAAAACAAAGGTGGTGGTGTCTGTCTCTATGTAAGAAGTGATCTCAAAGCGAGTGTGAAAGGGACCAACCTAGTTGATGGAGAGTGTGATGGTGCTGAAGCAAGAGTGGAGCTGCATATAGATGTGAATACTGCAAAGTTAATCATTGGAGTTAAAAAATTTATGAAAACCTTGCACCAAAGAAAAATATTTTAAGTGCGTACTAAAAGAAAAAACTATAGCTGCTATCTCCCATGCTAGATTAAGAATTCTAGTGTAAGTATGGTAAATGTGATGAGGGGCACTGATTAGTTAAATAAATATTGCCACTTCTCAGTGATAAATAATAAACTCACAACTGATAACAGACAAAAATGGATTGGAATCACCCCAAAACCACAAAATGCATCAACTTTACATAGAATAGTGCTTAACAATGAAAAAAGTGCAGTCACGAGTGCTTTATAAGTCCTGAACATTTACTGTCTTCAATCATGGAAGAAAGTTCTCTGTGCAGATTTTATTCCAAAGTGTAAATGAACATATAAAGAAGTGCTGCTTCCGCTGTGCACATAGACCACCTCCACCGGCTGCACTGTACACCCAAATGTGCTCTGAAATGGATGTCTCCTTACCAGAAGTTGTTGACCTTAATGGTTAGAAAAAGGTCAAATAAGCCTTGTGAAAGAAATCAATTTCCTGCCATAACCGGAATGGACCGAGTGGGGAATGACCACCTCCTCTCCACTGATAAGGGTATCCGGAGTATTATATATTATCTGCTAGGCAGATTATTGGAGCTGAGCCAATAAGAATTGAATGAAATAGTTGCTAGGCAGATTGCAGCCCCAATGCCGTTCGTCAGTAGCCTACACAGAAATACCCATAAAGTTAACCCTAACGGCTGCTTGGGGGAATATGTTGACATTTATCTTCAGCCCTTGGTTATCAGGGGTAGATCGTATTTGAAAGATAGCCGTGATCTTATTAAAGCACTTCAAACTATGGAGGTTGATGAGCACACAATATGGCGACTGTGGACATAGAATCACTTTATACCAACATCAGACAGACAGATGCCCTTTTAGCAGTCAAATTGGCTCTTACGGAGGAATCTGGATTGAGTATACCACAAGTTAACTTTTTGGTTGAAGGACTACAACTAGCTATGGGCAATAACTATTTCTGGGCTCAGGACACCTACTTTCATCAAATAAAGGGGGTGGCGATGGGGACTAAATTGCTTTTTGACCAATCATTGTGGGCACATTCCATCAATAGACCAAGGTTTTTTTTAGAATATTTGGTGCCTAATTGTTGGGATGTAGTCCCCCGTTCTTCCCATCCCTCCCCTTTCCCTTGTAAGGTAGAACTTTCCTGGGGTGTATTAAAATTAAAATTATCAAAGATTAGGTGTAACTGTGGTTTTTATCTTTCTGTATTCTAATGTATATGGAATATTAATAATTTTAACAATTTATAGGTGTTTTTACATGCTGTAATTAAAAAACATGAGACCACCTAGGATTTCTAGCTGTATTCAATGCTCCTCTATTTACTAGCTTGTTTTTATAATATATTTTTTATATAATGTATTTATTTCTATTGTTAATTAATCACGGAGGAATTCTCTCAGTCTGTATTCTGAGCGGCCGTTAGGGTTAACTTTATGGATATTGCTGTGTAGGCCAAGTTGCTGACAAATGGCATTGGGGTTGCAATCTGCCTAGCAACTATTTCATTCAATTCTTATTGGTTCAGCTGCAATAATCTGCCTAGCAACTATTTCATTAAATTCCCATTGGCTCAGCTCCGCACTATTTATGGATGCTAACGTAATAACCAGGCACCCCTCCTGAAGACGTGATACGATTCGTACGTTGAGGCATGCCTGGTTACGCAATTCAACTTCACATCCGGTCCCTCTGGTTGTTGGTGGCTAGGGGTGGAATGCACACCAAGGAACTATCATACTCAGAGCGGATTTTCCATCCTATTACGAGTGCAATAGCCCCAGTTCCGGGCATAGGCACCTCTCAATGTAAGCATCCATTTGGCATCTGTTTTTATTCACTTTATTTTAATAAATGGGATTACACTATTTTGATCTTTGCATCCTTTTTATATAATACTCCGGCTACCCTTATTGATGGAGAGGAGGTGGTCATTCCCCACTCGGTCCATTCCGGTTATGGCAGCAAGTGATTTCTTGCATAAGGCTTATTTGACCTTTTTCTAATCATTAAGGTCAACAACTTCTGGTAAGGAGACATCCATTTCAGAGCACATTTGGGTGTACAGTGTAGGAGGTGGTCTATTTGCACAGCGGAAGCAGTACTTCTTTATATGTTCATTTACACTTTGGAATAGAATCTGCACAGAGAACTTTCTTTAATGATTGAAGACAGTAAATGTTCAGGACTTATAAAGCACTCATGACTGCACTTTAATTGTTAAGCACTATTGTAAAGTTGATGCATTTTGTGGTTTTGGGGTGATTACAATTCATTTTTGTCTGTTATCAGTTGTGAGTTTATTATTTATCACTGAGAAGTGGCAATATTTATTTAGCATATCAGTGCCCCTCATCACATTTACCAATCATTGGAGATTGTTATAGACCACCCACTGTTAATGAGGAAGTAGGGACTCAACGTTTTGCACAGATAGAAAGGACTGCAAGGGTTGGGACAGTTATAATAATAGGGGATTTTAACTACCTTGAATTGATTGGAGAAATGGCACCCCTGGAACAGTAAAAAGGTGGAAATCTATAAACCTATTACAAGACAATTTTATGGTACAGTTCATAGAGACCCTGACTAGAAATGATGCTCTGCTGGACCCGGTAATCTCAAACCATGCAGAGCCCATTACTAATGTTCATATAAGAATATCTGGGTAGCGGTGATCATAATATGATTTAATTTAATGCAGGCTGTAAAAAACTAGCACATACTGGAAAGATAAAAACATTTTTAAGAGAGCAAATTTCCCAAGGTTGAAGGCTGCTCTTCAAGAGGTAGACTGGGGGGGAGAGGAGGAGGGTGTTATCATTAAATCACACATAACAGATAGGGGAATGCTTCAGATCAACTGTATGCAAAATATATTCCCATGGGCAATACATTTAAAAAGCTAAAATCAACATCTATGTGGCTCACGGTCAAAGTTAAAATAGCTATGAATATTAAGAAAAGAGCACTTAAAGTATTAAAATGAAGGAATACTATCATCATTTAAAAGTTACAAAAAATCTATCACAACATGTAAAAAGGAAATCAAGGCTGCAAAAATTGAAAACGAACAACAGGTTGCAATAGCAAGTAGGACAAACCCCCAAAATTTTTTAAAACATATTAATAGTAAAAAGGCCAATTAGGAAAACGTAGGCCCATTACTAGATTATTTTTAGTTAGTTACTGGGTAGAAAGAGAAGGCAAATTTCTTAACCACTAGAGGAGCCGCTACAGTGTAGGTTGGCTCCCCTGGGCAATTGTAGCCCGCACCCGCGGTGCAACGATGGAGTCAATGCACGTGCCTGGTGACCCCGATGTCCGCCAGGCCCCCGCAATCACTCCTGAGAGAGACAGAACAGAGATCTGTCAATGTAAACGGACAGGTCCCAGTTCTGTCAGGAGAGAGGAGACAGATCTGTTGTACATACTAAGTATGAACAGCGATCCGTCACCTCTTCCAGGCAGTCCCATCCCCCCCCCACAGTTAGAATCATTCCCTAGGACACGCATTTAACCCCTTGATCGCCCCCTAGTGTTAACCTATTCCCTGCCATTTACATTTATACAGTAATCAGTGGCTATTTTTAGATCTCATCGCTGCATAAATGTCAATGGTCCCTAAAAAGTGCCAAAAGTGTCTGATCTGTCCGCCACAATGTCTCAGTCCCGCTAAAAATCGCAGATCAAAGCCATTAATAGTAAAAAAAGAATAATAAAAATGTATACATATATATATATATATATATATATATATATATATATATACACACACTGTATATATCCTCTATTTGTAGACACTATAACTTTTGCGCAAACCAATCAATATACGCTTATTGCGATTTTTTTTACCAAAAATATGTAGAAGAATACATATTTTTGGGATATATTTATTAGCAAAAAGTATTTATTTCAGAATTGTCACTCTCTTTTTTGTTTATAGCACAAAAAAAAATCAAATAAAAAATTCAAAGGTGATCAAATACCACCAAAAGAAAGTATTTGTGGGGGAAAAAAAAAGGACGTAAATTTTGTTTGGGTACAGCATTGCACGACCAATCAATTGCCAGTTAACCGCTTAAGGACCGCCTCATGCCGATGTACGTCGGCAGAATGGCACGGCTGGGCACAGGAACGTACAGGTACGTTGCCCTTTAAGAGCCTAGCCATGGGTCATGCGCGTGCCGCCGGCGGCGCACCCGTGACCCGGTCCTGAGCTCTGTGACCATGGCCGCGGGACCTGCAGACCCGATCGTCGCCGGTGTCCCGCGATCGGGTCACAGAGCTGAAGAATGAGGAGAGGTAAGTGTAAACAAACCTCTCCTTGTGCTTCCTAGTGTGGCTGTCACTGATCGTCTGTTCCCTGTTAGAGGGAAAGACGATCAGTGATGTCACATGCCAAGCCACGCCCCCAACAGTAAAAAAAACACACATACTCACACTTAACTCCTAAACTGCCCCCTAGTGGTTAACCCCTTCACTGCCAGTGACATTTTTACAGTAATCAGTGCATTTTTAATCGCACTGATCGCTGTATTAATGCCAACAGTCCCAAAAATGTGTCAAAATTCTCCGACGTGTCCGCCATAATGTCGCAGTCACAAAAAAAATAAAAATAATAAAATAATCGCTGATCACCGCCATTACTAGTAAAAAAAAAATTATTAATAAAAATGCCATAAAACTATCCCCTATTTTGTAGACGCTATAACTTTTGCCCAAACCAATCAAAGGCTTATTGTGATTTTTTTTTACCAAAAATATGTAGAAGAATATATATTGGCCTAAACTGAGGGAAAAAAAAGTTTTTTATATATTCCTGGGGATATTTATTATAACAAAAAGTACATTTTTTTTTTCAAAATTGCCGCTCTATTTTTGTTTATAGCACAAAAAATAAAAACCGCAAGGGTGATCAAATACCACCAAAAGAAAGCTGTATTTGTGGGAAAAGAAGGACGCCAATTTTGTTTGGGAACCACGTCGCACGACCGCACAATTGTGAGTTAAAGCGACGCAGTGCCGAATCGCAAAAAGGGGCTTGGTCCTTTAGCTGGAAAATGATCCGGGGCTTAAATGGTTAAAGTGACGCAGTGCCATATCGCAAAAAATAGGATTTTTTGTACGCACCATAAAATCATTTTCTCTGTAATTGACCGACGACACAGCTCCTCTCTTAGCCATTGGGTTGTTATGCCCATTACTAGGAGAATACTAGGCATTAGTTGTAATACAACACTCAGAACTTAGTTCTGCCCAGGGGGCGGCCCCTTTGGCAACAACCCTCCAGCCTGCCATGTAGTCATCAGTACATCAACAAGCAGTATAACGTAAAGAGAAAAAGGAGGGGCGGGTGCTGTGTCAGTCAGTGAGTTACACAGAAAAGGATTTTACGGTGAGTACAAAAAATCCTATTTTCTCTTATGTTCACCGACCGACACAGCTCCTCTCTTAGCCATTGGGACGTCCCCAAGCAGTGCCAAACGAGGGATGGGAAAACAGCATAAAAAACTTCGTCCACCATGGCAAGTGGGAACTAGTGAAACTTTACCCACAAAAAACAGTGCGTGGAGAGATTCATCACAAAACCAGGGTACCCTCAACAGGAGTGACTACCCAGAAGCGCACCAAAACTACGGAATGTAATGCAACAGCGTATTAACTTAACGGTACTGCGTTTTTCTCGAAAAACCAGGAAAAAATAAAATATACTGCATATTCAATTACAACTATAAGGCCGCCTGCAAAACTTTGCGGCCAAAACAGGCATCAGCTGATGCATTGACATCTACCTTGTAGAACTTGGTAAACGTGTGGACAGACGACCAGGTCGCCACTTTACACACCTGAACGACAGACGCTTGGTGTCGGAAGGCGCAAGAAGTTCCGATTGCCCTTGTGGAGTGGGCCGTGACCGGAAAGGGGGGCACCTGCCCCTTCAGGGCGTTGGTTTGTACTACAATCTGTCTGATCCACCTGGAAATGGTGGCCGACGAGACTGCCATGCCTTTCTTGGGACCAGCCACCGAAACAAACAGTGAGTCTGACTTGAGAAAGGGAGCAGTGGCAGACAAATACACCTTTAGAGCCCGAACCACGTCCTTAGGGTGCTTCGGCTTAGGATACAGAGATGGTAATACAATGACCCCATTAATATGAAAAGCCGAGACCATCTTCGGTAGAAAAGACAGTTGTGGATGCAACACCAGCTTATCCTTGTGGATAACCAGATAAGGCGACTTGCAGGACAAAGCTGCCAGTTCCGAAACCCTCCTGGCCGATGTGGTGGCCACTAGAAAGACCACTTTCTGGGAAAGAGTCAACAGGGGAATCTCCCTGATATTTTCAAACTGCGATTTTTGAAGCGCCGATAACACCAGGTTCAAATCCCACGGGGTAACGGTGGACACACCGGAGCGACTACATGTCACACCCCCTGAACAAAGGTACTCACTAATGAGTGAGCCGCCAGGGGTCACTGAAAAAAAAAAAGAGAGCCAAGGCTGATATTTGCCCCATAATGGTGCTTAACACCAATTTCTGGTCTACTCCTCGCTGAAGAAACAGCAGGATCCTGGATATAGAAAAGGAGTGCAGATGCCATCCTTTCTCCTCACACATGGAGATGTAAGCCTTCCAGGTGCGATGATATATCTTTTGAGAAGATTTCCGCGCCCTCAACATAGTTGGGATCACCGAGTCTGACAGACCCCGGTACCTCAACACCTGGCTCTCAATAGCCATGCCGTTAAAGCCAGCGATGGTAAAGCAGGATGGAGAATCGGACCTTGAGACAGAAGGTCCTCTCGTAACGGCAGTTGCCATGGGGCGTCCGCCACCAGGCTCACTGGGTGTGCGTACCAAGGACGCTGAGGCCAATCTGGGGCAATCAGTATTACTGAGATCCCCTCGACTTCCACTCTGTGAAGCAGATGTGGTAACAGTTTCAGTGGAAGAAAGGCGTAGATCAGCTGGTACTGATCCCACGGAGTCACCAGCACGCTTCTGCCCATGGATCTCTTGTCCTGGACACGAATCTCGGCACCTTCCGATTGAGACAAAAGGCCAGAAGATCCACGTCTGGTGTTCCCCACCTCAGGCACAGTAGCCTGAATACCTCCGGATGCAACGCCCATTCTCCTGGGTCCAGCATGTGGCGACTCAGTTAGTCCACCTGCCAGTTCTCCATTTCCAAGATGTAAATGGCTGACAGGGCTGGTACGTGTTGCTCTGCCCACCGAAGTATGTGAGTGACCTCCCGTGCAGCAGCTGAGCTTCTTGTTCCTGCTTGGTAATTGACGTATGCCACAGCCGTGACGTTGTCTGACTGGATCCTGATCAGACACCCCTGTAGTCTCATCAACCATGTGGAGAGGCACAGCCTGATCGCTCTTAGTTCGAGCAGATTGATCTGCAACTTGAATTCTTCCGCCGACCAGAGGCCCTGAGCCAACTGAACCCCCATCACTCCACCCCAGCTGGATAGGCTGGCATCCATTATGATTACTGTCCGCTTGAGAGGTAGGAACGACTTCCTGGACTGAAGCGCCAGGGACCACAGCCTACAGATCAGTGAATCTCTGACTGACTGGCTCACCTGGATTTGTCGATCCAGGGACAACTGAGATTTGTCCCATTTTGACAAAATCTCCTTCTGCAAGACTCTGGTGTGGAACTGGGCATATGGTACTGCCTCGAAGGAGGCTACCATGAGCCCCAGGACTCGCATACGGAAGCAGAGCGACGACCACTTGCAGTTCCTTAGCAGTTTTACTGCGGATCTGAGAGTCTGCAGTTTGTCTGAAGGGAGAAAAACTCTCGCTTCCCTGGAGTCCAGCAACAAGCCCAAGTTCTCCAGACGCTGGGTTGGTACAATCACTGACTTCTTTAGGTTGAACAGCCACCCAAATTCTTGCATGGTCTGCATGGTGATCGCCACATCCTCCTCTAATTCTGAGGCAGAAGATGCCCTCAGGAGATCGTCTAGGTATCCCTCGATTGCGATCCCACGTTGCCGCAGCAATGCCAAAACTGGGGCCAATACCTTGGTAAAGACTCAGGGTGCTGATGCCAGACCAAAAGGGAGAGCCACAAACTGGTAGTGGGCTTCCCCGACTGCAAATCACAGAAACTTTTGATGCCGAAGGCATATGGGTTTGTGCAGGTACGCATCCTGGATGTCTAAGGACGCCAGGAAGTCCCCTTGATGGAGTGCAGCGTCTACTGAGCGAACTGATTCCATTCTGAACCTCTGCACTTTCACAGAGTGATTGAGGGCTTTTAGGTCCAAGATTGGATGTACCCCTTCCTTCTTGGGAACTACAAATAGATTTGAGTAGAATCCCTGGAAACTTTCTGAGTCCGGAACCGGGGATACGGGTATGCTGGAGGGGAAGAATCTGTTTGGCGGCCAAGAGAGAAACTCTATCTTGTAGCCGGAGGAAATCAGATCGCAGACCCATTGGTCGGATAGCCGAGAGGACCACTGAGCTGCAAACTCCCGAAGGCGACCCCCCCACCCAAGACATGAGTGGGGGCAAACCTAGCACTTTTGTTCGCAGGCTTGTTAGGCTTGCAGGTTCCAGGGACATTTTTGTTCTTCCGTGGTCATCCTGTCGGGCTGGGGACGTTTAGCCGAAGCTCCAGGCTGACGAAAAAGCCATTTGTGAGTGGAAAAAGAGGGCCCTTGCCTACAGCGTGGCTCCTTAGCCTTCCTGGCCTGTGGGAGTAGGGTACTCTTACCACCAGTGCCATTTTTAAGAATGTCATCCAAAGAGGCTCCAAAGAGCCAGTCGCCAAGGAAGGGAAGATCCGTCAGGGCTTTTTTGGATGCCTGGTCAGCAGACCAGTATTTTAACCAAATCAGGCGCCTCGGCATCACTGATGACACTGAAGCCCTGGATAACAGCGGAAGAGTTTCCAGGGCCGCGTCACAAACGTACTTAAGGCCTTGCACTAGTTGGTCTGCTAGTTCCACGCAGACAGGAGAAGCCTGTTGCTCTCCAAATTAACGGTGCAACAGTTTTGCCCACTCAGTTAGTGTCTGCGACACAAGTGCAGATGCCAGTACTGGTCGCACGACTGTGCCCACAACTGTAAACAAGGAACGAGCCACTGCCTTGGGCTTCCTGTCCGCGGGATCCTTAAATGCAGGAGTCCCCTCTACCGGGATCATGGTTACTTTATTTAACCTGGATACTGTGGGGTCCACGAACGGAGGAGCTGAACATTTCTTGAGAAGGCTTTCCTCAAAAGGGTAATGCACCGCCATGGATTTGGGGACCAAAAAGGTTAGTTGAGGGCAACCCCATTCCTTGTAAATGAACTTGTCAAAATAAGTCAGATACGGGAACATCTTAGGCGAATGTGCTGGCTTGCGGGACCCAAAGGGGACCGCTACATCAACAGAGGGATCTGCTGGCTCCTGAATCTTCAGGGTATCACACACAGCTGTGATAAGTGCTCCAAAAAGTGCTTTGTCGTGCACGGACACGGACTCATCCTCACTGTCCGAACGGTCCTGGTCAGCGTCATCTGAAACGACAAAATGGGGTCACCAGCCTCAGCAAGGCCCGAGCCTGCGTCAGAGCTCTCCTCAGAGGACAGGGGGCAGGGGCTGCTTTTTTGCACCATTTTTCCCACGTGTTGCCTCCATCTTGGCAACGAACGAATTGAGGACCGCTGTCAGGGTGTCCATGGGCACTGCACAGTCCGCAGGGGACCCGGTTACAATTGCCTGGATTTCAGGGAAAGAAACACCAGTTTCTGAAGCCATGCTGACCCTACTCTGTTTTCCACCCGAAGGGGACCTAGGACAGTGACAGTCCAACCCTCCTTACTGCCGCTGGCCGAGGGTTTCTTTCCTGCTCACCACCCTGAGGAGTTCTGTACTATTCAGCAGGTAGTGCCTGTAGTCCCTGTTGGCCCCCAGGTACAGAGGAAACAGTGCTGAGTCGGTGGAAGCAGCTGCAAATTGCGCTAAAACTGCACTGAAGTGTGCTCAGGCTTCAAGAAAATGGCCGCACAGCGTCCAGCACAAGGACATAAAACACAGGGAAAATGGCTGTAAGAGCACAGGAGTACATGCTGTCACTAGAGAACACAAAAAAAAACGTGTTCAGGCTTCAAGAAAATGGCCGCCGGTGTCCTGTATAGGAAATCACCAGGAAAATGGCCGCTGAAGCCCAGGAGAGCATGCAGCCCTTGCCCACACCTAAAATTGCTGCCGAAAGCAGCTCCATGAGGTACAATGGTGTGAGCACAGCGTTGCGCAGGACACCAGCATGGCCTTACAGACACTTTCCAGGGGCATAAAGAATGGGACCCAGGACACAGCTAGCCAGCGCAACCCCCCAGGTGAGAGCCCCCCCGGAGAGACACACACACCACACCACGCCACATGCAGCATCCACCACGGGGTGGGGGGGAGGGAAGATAGAGACAGGGAGAGAAGAGAGGGAGGAGAGGGACCCTTGAATCGACCTCTCAGGGAATGCCCAGCTGCTCAGCCCCGCTGAGGCAGGTAGAGCTGTACTTACCAGTTCTGAAGAGCTGGGAGACATTCCATTACAGACCCACTCACTGATTAGTACATGGTGGCTGCTGGCCCGGCATACTGTGACGCAGACATCAGTAGTCCGGTCATATGTATGCCCGGAGCATAAAAGCTCACCTCTGCAGCTGAGGTTTCATTGAGGCCTCTCTAGCGCATAGCTGGGGCCTGCACATGCTCGATGGCTGGACTGGGGAGACTACAAGGATAAGAGTATCCAGCCTGTCACCCAGCCGGCTGTTGATAGTAGATCACAGGATCAACCATCTTGCGAAAAAAGCATGGACTGATGGGCCCACAGGGTTCCTAGGTCCTGCTCCTTCACTAGGCAAAATAAAACTGATGACTGCATGGCAGGCTGGAGGGTTGTTGCCCAAGGGACTGCCCCCCTTGGCAGAACTAAGCGTTCTGAGTGTTGTATTACAACTAATGCCTAGTATTCTATCTGTGTCGGTTGGTGACTATAAGAGAAATATGATCTTTATAACAGCTTACCTGTAAAATCCTTTTCTTGGAGTACATCATGGGACGCAGAGCAATAGTTATTAACTTAATGGGTATATAGGCACCTTTAGGCGATGGACACTGGTATACCCAATACAGGAATTTCACTCCCTATATAATCCCTCCTCCTTCCAGGAGTACCTCAGTTTTATAGCAAAGCAATATATCTAAACCTTAAAAAGAGGGGAGGGCCTCTGTGTCCCATGATGTACTCCAAGAAAAGGATTTTACAGGTAAGCGGTTATAAAAATCCTACTTTATCGTACATCATGGGACACAGAGCCATAGTTATTAACTTAATGGGATGTCCCATAGCAATGCTATTTGAGTGGAGAAAGACAACCCGCAGGGTACCCCCAGACTTGAGGACTTATACTGCTGCCTGCAGCACACTGTGCCCAAAGGCAATATCCTCATGTCTCCTTACATCCACCTGATAAAATTTGGTGAATGTATGTACTGAAGACCAAGTTGCGGCCTTACAGATCTGAGCCATGAAGGCCTGGTGACGCACTGCCCAAGAAGCACTAACCGACCTGGTAGAGTGCTCTTTGACTTGAAAAGGGTGAATCGTAGCCCTTAAATCATATCATAAGTCTGAATTATAACTTGCCGAATCCACTTAGCGACAGTGGATTTTGACGCTGCCTGCCCTTTCTTAGGACTCTCTGGCATAATAAGACATCGGTCTTCTGAATCTGAGTCGTCTTTAAAGAGACTTTGACCACTCTCACCACATCAAGACAATGTAGTGACATTTCTTCCCTGGAACATGGCTTTGGAAAAAAACAATGGCAAGACAATATCTTGGTTAAGGTGAAAACCTGAGACGAGTTTTGGCAAAAAATCTGGACGGGGGCATAACACCACTCGTCCTCATGAATTCATGAATAATCAAGTATGGCTCTTTACAAGAAAGAGCAGCCAATTCCGAAACCCTCCTTGCTGAGGATATAGCAACCAAGAACACCAGCTTCCTTGTCAGAAGGACTAAGGGAATATGCTGTATCAGTGGCTGTTTTTGTAACACTAACAAAACTAAGTTCTAGTCCCAAGGGCTCAAAAGTGATTTAACTGGTGGATTAAGCCGCATCACCCCTTGCATAAAGCCTCAGACTAAAGAATATGACGCAAGGGGTCTTTGAAATAAGACTGATAAAGTTGAGACTTGGCCCTTAATAGTACTCAAGGCCAACTTCATCTCTACCCCTAATTGTAAAAAGGCAAGAATTCTGCCTATGATATATTTCCGAGGGTGCCAACCCTTGGATTCACACCGGGAAACATAAGCCCCCCAGACTCTATAATATATAGTTCTGGAAGCTGGCTTCCATGCATTAATAAAAGTAAGGATAACTGACCTGGAAAGCCCATGTTTCTTCAGAATGTGGGTTTCAATAGCCAAGCCGTTAAATTTAGCGTTTTAAGCTAGGATGGAATATTGGCCCCTGTGAGAGTAGATCTGGCCGTAGTGGAAGGGACCATGGGTCCTCCACTGCTATCTTTACAATTTTTGCATACCATGACCTTCTGGGCCATGCTGGTGCTACCAGAATTACTGGCTTTCTTTCCAGCTTCATCCTGTCGAGGCAGCAATTGAATAGGAGAAAATGCATAGATCATTGAGAACTGATCACACTGGGTCACAAATGCATCTGTTCCGCATGCGAATGGATCCCTTGTCCTGGACACAAAGTTGACTAACTTCATGTTGAATATTGATGCTAGAAGATTTATGCCCAGAGACCCCATCTTTGACAAACAGCCTGAAAAATGTCGAGGTGAAGAGACCATAATTGCTGGTGACTCAAGAAGTCCGCCTGCCAATTCTGTATTCCAGGAATGAAGACTGGCGATAGGAACAGAATATTCTTTTCTGCCCAAGTTAGAATATGGTTCACCTCTGTCTGCACTGCAAGACTCTTGGTGCCCCCTTGGTGATTGATATAGGCCACAGCTGTGGCATTGTTGTATTGGATCCTGACAGGACAAAACCGTAACCTGAAATTCCAGGCCTTCAGAGCTAGACGCACTGCCCGAATCTCTAAGATGTTGATGGGCAAGGCTCTTTCGGTTCTTGACCACTGTCCCTGGACAGTTGTCTTTTCTAGTACTGCTCCCCAGCCTGAAAGGCTGGCGTCTGTCGTTACCACTTTCCAGATAACTGGTCTGAAGGATTTTTCTTTCAGCAGATTCTGGATTAGTAGTAACCAACTAAGGCTTTGGGACACCTTTGGGGAAAGCTGCATTGGCAAGTCTAAAGCTTGGATCATTTAGTTCCAAGCAGACATGATAATATTTTGCAACAGTCTCGAATGGAACTGGGCATAGGGAACCGCTTTGAATGAAGCCACCATCTTTCCTAACCTCATGCAAAGGTGAATGGAGGGGTCTCCTTTAGACCTGACCATCAGCACTAGCTCTCTTATGGAGTTGATTTTTGCCTGAGGCAAGAACACCTTTTTTGGTGTCTATATGATCAGGCCCAAATACTCCAGCTTTTTTAGCAGTTTTAAGGAAGACTTCTCTAGGTTGAGAACCCAACCCAGACTTTCCAGGTAACTGGTTGTAATGCGTACACTTTGCTCCAAACGAGCCACCGATTTGTCTTTTAGCAATAGATCATCTAGGTACGCCAAGACTGTTATGCCCTGTGCCCTTAACCTGGCTAGAGGTGGGGCCAGTACTTTTGTGAACACCCGGGGTGCTGTAGCTAGCCCAAAGGGCAAGGCTACAAACTGAAAAGATTGCTGAAACTTTTGGTGAGTGGGAAATATAGGGACATGCAGATATGATAAGATGTCAATAGATGCCAGATGTTCTCCTCCTTGCAGGATAGAAACCACCAACCTGATCGACTATGTGAAAAGAGCGGATCTTCAGGAACTGATTTAGATTCTTTAGATCTAGAATGGGTCTGACATCTTCATTTGGTTTTAGTACCGTAAAGAGGTTTGAATAAAACCCCAAACTGTCAGGAAATGTTCCATCCGCTAATATCTGTCTTTTGGCGTGCAGTACTGAGGCCCACAAGCAGGTGTCTCCTGCCAGTTTGGAACGGTCAGGAGAGCTTTTCCCGCTGATGTTATGTCATCTTTGGGCTGCAGTACTGGCGTCCACCAGCGGATGGATCCTGGCAGTGTGGAGCAGACAGCACCTCCTGCAATCAGGTGTCACTTGAGGCCAATCGCAGGCCTATAAATAGCCAGCAAGCACTCACATGTTTGCTTTGGCATTGTCCTTGCTCCCTGACCTGCTGCTTGTGATCCTGATCTTGATCCTGAGCCCTGAACCTGTGACCCGTGTTTCTGATCCTGTTTCCCTATCCTGGTCCCTACCCTGTCCCACCTGTTACCATCATCCCTGCCCTGCAGTCTGATCCGTCCATCTTCTCCCTGTCCTGTGTTCCTTATCCCATCTGTTGATCTCCCTGTGTATGACCTTGGCCTGGCTTGTGTCTCTGATTCTAGACTGCCCTTTGTTTATCTACTGATCATCTGTGCATGACCTTGGCCTGGCTATCGTTTATGATCCTGGTATTTCCCATTTATTGTACATATTTGTCTGTTGGTATTTGGCGGTCTCTGTTGGTTGATTTATTGCACTGTGTGGTTGTATTTATATTATTCACTTCCCTTAATAAATCATTATATTTCACTTATACACGCTTGGGTTTCCTCTGTTGCAGTCCACACAGTTCTGGTCTTATCTGATACATGACACAAATCAGGCTCTTCTGTGGGGATCTGTATGATCATCCCCTGAGCTAGTAATTGGTCTAATGCCAGAAACAGAGAGACTGCCTTTTCCCTGGATCTTTGGGAACGTTTGATCTCAGAAAACGAGATGGGGTGGAAACTCCCAAAATTCTAGTTTTTATCCTAGAGACACCATGGAAATGACCCATCTGTCCTGAATTTCCTCTTGCCAGACTTCTGAGTATTGCAGAAGTTTTCCCCCCACTCCGGCGAGGGGGGGGGGGCACCTCTTCATAATGAGGCTTTAGTATTCTGCTTTGCAGATTTCCAGCCCCAGGTCTTCTGCGCCAGGGCCTGACCCTGAGGCTTTCCTCTAGAGTCTGACGGCGGAGGCAGTCACCACTGCCTAGAGGCAGATGCCCCTTTCGCAGGGGAAAGAGTCAGTTTAAATGAAGGATATTTATACTTTCTTTTGACTGGCAAGAGTACTCTTCCCACTAGAAATCGTTTGCATGTATTTGTCCAAATCCTATCCAAATAGTTGATCCCCATGAAAAGGGAAACTAGTCAGAAGCCTTTTGCAAGGTGCTTCGGCTGACCAATTTTTTAACCACAGGGTCCTTTTGCATGTGTACTAGCACAAGCGCAAGACGGGATGCCTGGTGAATAGTCTTCCATGGCATCTATGCGCCCTTGGTAGTTCAGCCAAATCTCGGGCCTTTTGTGCAGGGAACTCTTTAAGGGTCTGTCTTAACTGGTCCCTTAGGGACTGACAGATGCCTATTGCCACAACTGTGGGCTGAGTAACCGCACCTGCCAAAGAAAAAGAGGATTTTAACAGAAATTCTAATCTTTTATCAATTGGATCTTTAAGCATTTGTGCATTGTCTACTGGACAAGTTAGACTATTATTCACACTGGAAATCGCAGCGTCAACTGCTGGTACCTTCCATGTTTTGGTGAATGTCTCCTCCATGGATGAGTGCTGTGAATTTCTTTGGAGGAAGAAAATGCTTATCTGGGTGATCTCATTCAGTATAAATAAGCTTTTCTAATAATGAATGTACAGGAAACGCATGAAAAGGATGTGAAGGTTTTAAGGAACTTAAAGAAGAAAGAGAACTATCAGCGGATTCTGCTAGAGGTAAAGCTTGAAAGAGGCACGAACCATCCTTGTAAGAGATTGTATCAGCAATTTTTCAGATTGCAAGGCTAAAAAATGTAATCGTTTGCCTTTCTTCCCGATCACCTGAGGGTAACACCTCATCCTCTACCCACTGTTCCCTTGGTAAGGGGTCTGAGGTGGGGGATCTAACAAACTTCCTATCCTTTTGGATAGAGAATGCGATTAAAGTCGCTAATCTTCCTTCTAGGCCCTGCAGGGCAGAGGAAAACGCATCTTCAGTCACGTATACAGGGGCTGTGAGAAGCAGTTGCACCACCAATTGGTCCCAATGACTCACCTTGGCTTGCAATATCTGGTATCTCAGGCGAGGATGACAGTGTGGAGACATGACTGGAGTTCCCAGTGCCTGGGGATGGAATTTTTGGTACCTTTGGGGTGTCTTTTTTGGGAGCCATAGTGCTAAGCACAAAAAAACAGAGGCACTAAGTAAATGCACAACTCGCTGAGTAAAATAATCCAGCAAAAGAAAATGCTAATAAAGTTCAGCTTTAGTGTTGTTATAAATGTTGTTATTACCTATATTGGAAATGCCTGCATCAACCTTATGTGCCCCCCCCCCAGCGCTCTTGTGTCCTGTGTGTCCGACTGCAGCTGTTAGCTCTAAGCGTCCGTCTACTGTCCCCAGCACCTGCTTGTGCTCCTCGTGTACTTACGTCCCAAACACGGTGCAGCGCCTTAGCCATTCGGTAAGCCACGACTTCTTCGTCAATCAACGCCCCCCCCCCCCCCCCCCCCGTTTTAATTAGCCCTACTCCTTGACCGAGAGGGGAGGCAAGAAGTTAAAAAACGTTCTGTGAGGAATTAAATTAATAAACTTATATGGGGGGATACAAGCTATAGTTGTTCCTCCTTCCCCTAGGGGGAAAATGTTCTGGATGAGGATCCCCCTGGCTTGCTGAGACCACACATGTGCTGTTTAGCTGGGACTTCTGAGCTGACTGAGAAGCAACGTACTAAGGCAGGGGTCGGGAACCTTTGGCTCGCGAGCCAGATGCAGTTCTTTTTATGGCTGCATCTGGCTCTCGCCTCTCAATCCGCGGATTGCACGGTGCGCCGATCTGCGGATTGAGCACATAGGAAAGGTTGCGGCTTCAGCCTAGCTCCGGAGCTGCGGCCATCTTGGTACACCTGGCAGCGGCCTAGGGAGGGCTTTTGTCTGCAGTTATGTCATCTTTGGGCTGCAGTACTGGCGTCCACCAGAGGATGGATCCTGGCAGTGTGGAGCAGACAGCACCTCCTGCAATCAGGTGTCATTTGAAGCCAATCGCAAGCCTATAAATAGCCAGCAAGCACTCACAAGTTTGCCTTGGTATTGTCCTTGTGCCCTGACGTGCTGTTTGTGATCCTGATCCTGTGCCCTGAACCTGTCGCCCATGTTTCTGATCCTGTTTTCCTGTTTCCCTGTCCTGGTCCCTACCCTATCCCACCCGTTACCATCATCCCTGCCCTGCAGTCTGATCCGTCCATCCTCTCCCTGTCCTGTGTTCCTTAACCCCATCTACTGATCTTCCCGTGTATGACCTTGGCCTGGCATGTGTCTCTGATTCTGAACTGCCCTTTGTTTATCTACTGATCATCTGTGCATGACCCTGGCCTGGCTATCGTTTATGATCCTGGTTAGGGATGAGCCAAACCCCCCCCCCCCCGGTTCGGTTCACACCAGAACTTTCGAACAGACCGAAAATTTGTGCGAACTTTAGAACCCCATTGAAGTCTATGTGACTCGAACGTTCGAAATAAAAAGTGCTAATTTTAATAGCTAATATGCAAGATATTGTCCTAAAAACGGTTTGGGTCAATGGCAAATTTTTTTTTAAAAAACTCACGTTTTTTCGGGAGCACCAATTTTAATGACGATTAAAGTGAAAAAAAGTGAAATATTCCTTTAAATATCGTGCCTGGGGGGTGTCTATAGTATGCCTGTGAAGTGGCACGTGGTTCCTGTGTTTACAACAGTCCCTGCACAAATTGATATTTAACGGAAAAAAAGTCATTTAAAACTGCTTGCGGTTTTAATGCGATATCTGGTTCCGGCAATATGGATGAAAACCATTGAGAAAAATGGCAAAGGTAGCCCCCCCTGCCCATTACCAGCGCCTTTGGGTCTTGTACAGATATTAAGGGGAACCCCGTACCCATATTAAAAAAAAGGAAAGGTGTGGGGCCCCCAGGCCCTATATACTCATAACATATGGATGAAAATCATTGAGAAAAATGGCATGGGTAGCCCCCCCTGCCCATTACCAGCCCTCTTGGGTCTTGTATGGATATGAAGGGGGACCCCCTACCCAAATAAAATAAAAAAAAGGAAAGGCTCGGGGCCCCCAGGCAGCAGTATACAGGTGGTGCAAACAAGACAGGGACTGTGTAGAAACTGTTTGTAATTTTGAACTGGTAAAATTTTAAAATGTAGCTCCAGTCAAAAAATCTATTTTTAAGATTTTTTGAAAAACAGAGGGAAGGATTATCACCCCTGTATAATTTTTTTTGCCAACCGTCTTTTTTCATCTCACTTCCTCTTGTCTCCTTCCATTTGCAAGCAGGAGACGTTTGTAAGTTGGATATTTGAAAATAGGGGCCTGCCCTATATGCTCTGCAGAAATGTGGCCCTAAGGTGTTGGTGTTGCCACAAGTTAACACTGTAAGCCCTCAAAGTGACTCTTGGTGGGCTCTGGAGCGCCCTGCTGTGAACGATTATATCAAGAATTGTAATTACATGCCATTGTTGAACAGTGGTAAAAAAAATTGGGCCTTTGTTGGTTGTGGTGGTGGTGGTGCTGGTGCCACAACACTAAGTCCTCACAGTTACTCTTGGGGGGTGCAGGAACGGGCCCTGCTGTGAAATATTATATCAAGAATTGTAATTACATGCCCCTGTTAAACAGGGGCTGCAAAATTGTGCCTTAGGCACTGGTGCTGGTGCCATGACACTGCAACCTCTCCCAGATACTCTAGTTGGAGTGCAGGAATGATCCCTGCTGCAAAGCATTGCATCAAAAATTGTAATTAAACGCCCCTGTTAAACAGGGGCTGAAAAATTGGGCTGGTGGCATCACCTAGAACCAAAAATGTTCTTCCAAGATATCAGCGGGATCATTGAGGAGGAAGAGGATAGTCAGTCAACATAACAGGACAGTCACTCAGCATCAGCATAGGCAGTCTTGAAGGGATGTGACATTTCCAAAAAAATTACTTGGTTACATCAGCTTCAGATGCTTGATAGCTGGTGGTGATCCAAGACTGATTCATCTTTATGAAGGTCTGTCGATCAACCGAGTCGGTGGACAGGTGCACCCTGTGATTGGTTACAAAGCCACCAGCAGCACTGAAGGAGCGTTCCGAAAGAAGGCTGGATGCAGGACAGGCCAGTAGCTCAATTGCATACTGTGCAAGCTCTGGCCAGTGATCCATCCTCAAGACCCAGTTAGCCAGAGGATTTTTGGTGGGAAAGGGGTCCAAGTCTGACCTTGCCCCTAGGTATTCCTGCACCATGTAAATCAGACGCTGGCGATGGTCGCTGGAACCGATCATACCTTGGGGCTTTGGACTAAAAAATTGTCTGAACGCATCGGTCAGACGGCCACCTTCTCCACCGCTCCTTCTGTGACTGACCGAAGCCTCAGCAACACGTTGTCCAGGACCAGGAGTTTGGAACCTCCCAGTCTCTGGGAATGTGTTGCACAGACCTTTCTGCAAGGCCTCCCGGAGATGTCTCATCCTCTGCTCCCTCTGCGACTTCAAGATAAGGTCCGCAACCTTACCCTTGTACCGTGGATCAAGGAGAGTGGCCAGCCAGTAATGGTCCCTCTCCTTGATCCGAAGAATACGAGGATCCTTCTGCAGGCTTTGCAGGATCAGGGAGGCCATGCAGCATAGGTTAGCTGAGGCATTCGGTCCGGAGTCCTCTGAGTCACTAAGGACAACATGATCCGCAGCCAACTCCTCCCAGCCACGTAGAAATCCACGGTTTCTTGGGACTGTAAATCATCCCTAAAAGACTGCTGCTGCTGATGCTGAGTGCCAGGCTCCACCTACATGCTGACACAATCCTCCTCCTCGTCCTCTTCCTGTGTGATGGGTGGGACAGCAGGAACACTGTCTGGATAAAGGGGGCCTTGAGAGGCAAGGAAGTCCTCCTCTTCCTGCCTCTTTTCTGCCTCAAGTGCCCTGTCCATTATTCCACGCAGCGTATGCTCCAACAGGTGGACAAGAGGTACCGTGTCACTGATGCATGCACTGTCACTGCTCACCATCCTTGTGGTTCCTCAAACGGTGACAGGACAGTGCATGCATCCCTGATCATGCCCCACTGGCATGGTGAGAAAAAACCAAGCTCCCCTGACCCTGTAGTCACACAGGTACTCATTGATGGCCCTCTGCTGCGTGTGCAGCTGCTGCAGCATGGCCAACGTTGAGTTCCACCTGGTGGGCATGTCACATATAAGGTGGTTCTTGGGCAGGTTCAACTCCTTTTGGAGCTCAGCCAGCCGAGCACTGGCATTATATGATCGTCGAAAATGTACACAGACTTTCCTGGCCTGCCTCAGGACATCCTGTAAGCCCAGGTACCTGCCCAAGAACCGCTGCACCTCCAGGTTAAGGATGTGAGCCACACAGGGCACATGGGTCAGTTGTCCCTGTCGGAGGGCAGAGAGGAGGTTGGTGCCATTGTCACAGACCACCATTCCTGGCTTAAGCTGGCATGGCGTCAACCATCTCTCGGCCTGCCCCTGCAGAGCTGACAAAATATCTGCCCCAGTGTGGCTCCTGTCCCCCAAACAAACCAGAGCAAGCACGGCATGGCATCTTTTTGCCTGCGTACTTGCGTAGCCCCTTGAAAGCCTATGGAGCACCGCTGGTTCTGAGGACAGAGCACTGGAAGAGGCCATGGAGGAAGAAGAAGAGGAGGGGGTGGAGGAGAGAGGTGCGTCACAACCAGTAGTAGCATTTCGGAGGCATGGCGGCGGGAACAAAATCCAACACTACTGCACCTTGTCCTGCATCCTTCCCAGCTGCCAGAAGAGTGACCCAATGGGCCTTGAAGGATAGGCAACGTCCCTGTCCATGCCTGCTGGACCATGAGTCAGCGGTAATATGCACCTTACCGCTGACCGCCCTGTCCAGCGAGGCAAGGACATTGCCTTCCACATGCCGGTAGAGAGCCTTCCGTGAGAAAAAGTGGCGTTTGGGTACCTGCTACTGAGGAACCGCACATTGCACAAACTCATGGAAGGGGGCCCGAGTCTACCAACTGAAAAGGCAGCAGTTGAAGTGCTAGCAATTTAGCCAAGCTAGCATTCAACCGCTGGGCATGTGGATGGCTGGGAGTGAACTTCTTTCTATGGTCCAGCAGCTGGGGCAGGGAAATTTGCCTGCTACAATCGGACGTGGGTGTACTACTAGCAGAGTGCCTGCAAGTACTTGGCTATGACACACCTAATTCTACACCTTCATTCCTCTCAGTGCAGGTTTCAGAGAGGACTGAAGGTCTAGTGGGGTTGGAGATCCCAGCTGATGAGGAGCAAGGAGAGGTCCGCTTTGTTCTTTGGTGTGGGTCTTTAAGGTACACTTGCCATCGAGCTGCATGGCCGGTCAACATATGTATGGTCAAGCATGTGGTGCCCAAGCGGCTGATGTTTTGGCCATGCGAGATACACTTGCGAGAATCCTGCCTCATTGGAGATTTGCCTCCTCCTCCTCCTCTCTCCTATCAGGCACCCACATGGAGTCAGTGACCTCATCATCCCCTCCCTCTTCATCACTGGAGCAAACCTGGCAGTATGCTGCAGCTGGTGGAACATGACTGCCAGATTGCTGTCCTTCTTGAGCATCCCCTATCTCTGCGCTCACACTACTGCCTTCCTCTAGCTGGGTATCATCATCAGAGCCTTCAAAACACGGGGCATCCTCCTGGAGCATGTACCCAACACTGTGCTCAAACAGTTCGGGGGACTCCTCAGGAGGACATGGTGGGTCTAGGGAAGGAGTGACTGATGATGACACTGAGACGAGGGAAGAGGATGCATTGGCAGCTGCTTTGCTAGTACCCTGAGCCTGGGTGAGAGAGGATGAGGAGGGCTTGGTCATCCACTCTACCAAGTCTTCGGCATGATGTGGCTCAACACATCCAGCTGCCGAAAATAAGGACAAGCGTGTCCCATGGCTATGTGCTGATGACGATGCACCGCGTCCACAACCAGCACTGTTGTCTCTAGACACAGAGACTGCTTGCTCTCGTATTGGCTTGTGACTGTCTGCCTCTCCTTGTTGGCCTTCCAGACATAGTAATGGCATGCAGGGAGTTGGGAAAACCAGCAATTGGGTAGTGTATATTGTACTGGAGGCACACAACACCCACTAACTCCTGCAGATGCCTGTATTAGAGAACACCAGCAATAAAGGGTAGATACAGGTGTATATTGTGCTGGAGGCACACAACACCCACTAACTCCTGCAGATGGCTGTATTAGAGAACAGCAGCAATAAAGGGTAGATACAGGTGTATATTGTGCTGTGCTGGAGGCACACAACACCCACTAACTCCTGCTGATGGCTGTATTAGAGAACAGCAGCAATAAAGGGTAGATACAGGTATATACTGCGCTGGAGGCACACAACGCCCACTAACTCCTGCAGATGCCTAAGAACAAACGGTCTCTGCCTATCCTTCTCTCCCTGCACGCCGGAACACACTACACAAGGCCGCCGCGCTGGCAGCTTTATATAGTGTGGTGTGTGTACTAAACCCCCTGAGCTATAATTGGCCACAGGCATCTTGTCTGTGGCCAATTATGGCTCTCCTCGCTACCGGCGCTGTGATTGGCCAAGCATGCGAGGTCACAGTGCATGCTTGGCCAATCATGAGCCAGCAATGCAACGCGATGGCGTAGTGCATTGTGGGCCGTGAGCGCCACACAAATTTGTCACGAATGGCCCACAGAGTTCTGGCTTCGCCGAACGGGCGAACAGCCGGTGTTCGAGTCGAACATGCATTCGACTTGAACACCAAGCTCATCCCTAATCCTGGTATTTCCCATTTACTGTACATATCTGTCTGTTATTTGGAGGTCTCTGTTGGTTGATTTATTGCACTGTGTGGTTGTATTTATATTATTCACTTCCCTTAATAGATCATTATATTTCACTTATACACTTTTGGGTTTCCTCTGTTGCAGTCCACACAGTTCTGACATGACATGACAAAAACCTTGCTCTTCTGTGTATGATCACCCCGAGCTAGTAATTGGTCTAATGCAGTGATGGCGAACCTTGGCACCCCAGATGTTTTGGAAATACATTTCCCATGATGCTCCTGCACTTTGCAGTGTAGTGGAGCATCATGGGAAATGTAGTTCCAAAACATCTGGGGTGCCAAGGTTCGCCATCACTGGTCTAATGCCAGAAACAGAGACTGCCTTTTCCCTGGATCTTTGGGAACATTTGATCTCAAAAAACTAAATGGTGGAAACTCCCGAAATTCTAGTTTGTATCCTAGAGACACCGTGGAGATGTCGCATCTGTCCTGAATTTCCTCTTGCCAGACTTCTGAGTATTGCAGAAGTTTTCCCCCCACTCCGGCGAGGGGGGGGGACACCTCTTCATAATGAGGCTTTAGTATTCTGCTTTGCAGATTTCCAGCCCCAGGTCTTCTGTGCCTGGGCCTGACCCTGAGGCTTTCCTCTAGAGTCTGGCGGTGGAGGCTGTCGCCACTGCCTAGAGGCAGATGCCCCGGGCGCAGGGGAAAGAGTCAGTTTAAATGAAGGATATTTATACTTTCTTTTGACTGGCAAAAGAGTACTCTTCCCACTAGAAATCGTTTGCATGTATTTGTCCAAATCCTCCCCAAATAGTTGATCCCCATGAAAAGGGAAATTAGTCAGAAGCCTTTTGCAAGGTGCTTCGGCTGACCAATTTTTTAACCACATGGCCCTTTTGCATGTGTACTAGCATAAGTGCAAGGTGGGACGCCTGGTGAATAGTCTTTCATGGCAAAACATAGCGCCCTTGGTAGTTCGGTCAAATCGTGGGCCTTTTGTGCAGGGACCTCTTTAAGGGCATGTCTAAACTGGTCCCTTAGGGACTGACAGATGCCTATTGCGGGCTGAGTAACCGCACATGCCAAAGAATAAGAGGATTTTAACAGAAATTCTAATCTTTTACCAGTTGGATTTTTAAGCATTTGTGCATTCTATACTGGACAAGTTAGACTATTATTCACACTGGAAATCGCAGCGTCAACTGCTGGTACCTTTCATGTTTTGGTGAATGTCTCCTCCATGGGATAGAGTGCTGTGAATCTCTTTGGAGGGAGAAAATGCTTATCTGGGTGATCTCATTCAGTATAAATAAGCTTTTCTAATAATGCATGTACAAGAAACGCATGAAAAGGATGTGAAGGTTTTAAGGAACCTAAAGAAGAAAGAGAACTATCAGCGGACTCTGCTAGAGGTAGAGCTTGAAAGAGGCAAGAACCATCTCTGTAAGAGACTGTATCAGTAATTTTTCAGATTGCGAGGCTAAAAAAGGTAATCTACCATTGTTTCCTCTGCAGAGGAGTAATTGGTTTGCCTTTCTTCCTGATCACCTGAGGGTAACACCTCATCCTCTACCCACTGTTCCCTTGGTAAGGGGTCTGAGGTGGGGGATCTAACAAACTTCCTATCCTTTTGGATAGAGGATGCAATTAAAGTACGCAGAGGAAAACGCATCTTCAGTCACGTATACAGGGGCTGAAATGTGAGAAGCAGTTGCACCACCAATTGGTCCCAATGACTCACCTTGGCATGCAATATCTGGTATCTCAGGCGAGGATGACAGTGTGGAGACACGACTGGAGTTTCCAGCGCCTGGGGGTGAAATTTTTGGTACCTTTGGGGTGTCTTTTTTGGGAGCCATGTGGATATTACAAAGAGGCATTACAGGCAAAAACCTCATTCTTCTTATGCGGGGCCGGGGTAACATCCCCCTTGGCCTCAGTGGCACTTTGGATGGATCCGGTCTATGGAGGCTGTTTAAATCCAGCAGGGATCCCTCCAGCTTGGAGCTCTTCAGAGCACATCTTCACTCGTGACCAACACTTTAGACACTGGCAAAAAAACTGAGGTACTCCTGGAAGGAGGAGGGGTTATATAGGGATTATACCAGTGTACCAGTGTCCATCACCTGCAGGTGCCTATATACCCATTAAGTTAATAACTATGGCTCTGTGTTAAAAAAAAAATGGCTTGATCGTTAAGGGGGCAAATCCTTCCAGGGCTTAAGTGGTTAAATACCTTCTTCAGCTCCGTGTAGACCAAGGAAAATGGGGAAGCCTTAGCCTTAAGTCCTTAATGGGGATGGTATTGACATAGCCCCAAATGATCCACCAGTCGCTCAAAGTTGACATGGTCTAGAAACAATTAGACAAAATAAAGGTTTATAAAGCACATGGACCAAATGGCTTACATGCAAGGGACCTCAAGGAGCTGAGCTCTGTTCTCAAGGAGCTGAGCTCTGTTCCATCTATGCGATGAAAGCCATGTAACTCTAAACCTATTCATTTAACTTCTATATTCAGGAAGATTTTGGAGTGTTTAGGAAAAGAACACAGAAGAGATTGTGCTAGAAAATAATATTTTAAACAATAGTCAGCACAGATTCACAAAAGGCAAAAGTTCTCAAACAAATCTGATTTCTTTTTATGAGGAGGTAAGCAAAAAAATTAAACAAAGGAATGGCTAAGGATATAGTATATTTGGATTTTGCTAAAGAGTTTGACACACGGCTAATGTTTAAATTAAAGTCTGCCTGCTTAGAAAATTCAGTTAGTAAATGGATAGAAAACTGGCTAAAAGACTGTATTTAGAAAGTAGCGATAAGTGATGCATACTCTGAATAAGTCTAAGGTTGCTAGTGGTGTACCCCAAGGTTCAGGGTTTGGACCCTTACTGTTTAACATATTTATAAATAATATCAGGTTTGGGGTTAAAAATACAATTTCAGTGTTTGCAAATGACACCTAGCTATGTAGTGGAATTATGTCCTTACAGAATGTCTCAACTTACAAGCTGACCTTAATGCATTGTTTACTTGGGCAAGTATGTGGCAAATGCGGTTTAACCACTTAAGGACCCCCGCATGCCATTGTACGTCATTACAATGGCAAGTACAGGCACAAGCACGTACATGTACGTGCTTGCCTTCCAGCGGGTGGGGGGTCCGATCGGACCCCCTTACGCTGGATGCGGCGGTCCGGTTCGCTTCAGGAGCGATCCGGGATGAGGGGATGGCCGTTGGTTTCTGGCCATCCCCTCTCGATCGCTCCTGGCGAATGAGAAGCTTCCTCCCACTGTGTATTGTATACACAGGCAGGGAGGAAGTGATGTCATTCTCCTCGGGGCGGTCTTATTGACCGGACTACGAGGAGAAGACACAGTAAGTCTGCACCAAACACTACACTGACACTAAATAACACATAGGCACACAACCCCCCCCCCCCGATCGCCCCCCCGATGTCCCCCCGCCCCAGTCACAGTGTCACTGATTGCAGTGATCATTTATTTACTGATCACTGCATTCAGTGTCAGTTGTAAAAGTAAAAACTGTCAGGGCAGTTAGTGTTAGGTCCAGGGTAGCCCCCTACCACCCCCCAATAAAGATTTAACCTCCTGATTGCCCTTAGAGTTAACCCTTTCACCCCCTTTTGCCAGTGTCACTAAGCGATCATTTTTCTGATCGCTGCATTAGTGTCACTAGTGTCGCTAGGTAGCTAGTTATTTTTTTACCGCCAGGTTTTTATAGCACTAGGTACCCCCATATACTACCCAATAATGGTTTTAATCCCCTGATTGCCCCTAGTTAACCCTTTCACCAGCGATCACAGTATAAGTGTCACTGGTGACGCTGGTTAGCCAGTTAGTTATTTAGGTTCCCCGTCAGGTTTTTATATAGCGCCAGGGACCCCCATATACTACCTAATAAAAATTTGAACCTGATTGCCCCTAGTTAACCCTTTCACCAGTGATCACCGTATAAGTGTTACGGGTGACTCTGGTTAGTTAGTTTGCTTTTTATAGCATCAGGGCACCCACCATTTATTACCCAATAAAGGTTTAACCCCCTGATCACCCGGCAGGTGATATCAATCAGGTTTTAGGGTCAGGGTCTGCGTCGCCCCAGGCAGCGCTAGGTTAGTGCCAGTACCGCTAACACCCAAGTGCAAAGCATAAACCTCCCGTAGTGGTATAGAATCTGAACAGATCAATAGCTGATCTGATCAGATCTATACTAGCGTCCCCAGCAGTTTAGGGTTCCAAAAAAACGCATTGTTAGCAGGATCAACCCAGATACCTGCTAGCACCTGCGTTTTTCCCCTCCGCCCAGCCCACCCAAGTGCAGGATCGATCGATCACTGTCACTTACAAAACACTAAACACATAACTACAGCGATCGCAGAGTCAGGCCTGATCCCTGCGATCGCTAACAGTTTTTTTTGGTAGCGTTTTATATCTAAATCCGGAAGGCAGTGCTTGGTTTTCGGGGTCCAGTACGTGGCTAGGCTCCCTAAAAGTCCCCCACATGTGGTATCCCCGTACTCGGGAGAAGCAGCAGAATTTTGGGGTGTAATTTGACTTATGCCCATAGCATGTGTGAGCAATATATCATTTCGTGACAACTTTGTGCAAAAAAAAATAAAAAATTGTAATATTCCTGCAACTTGTGGCAAAATATAAAATATTCAATGGGCTCAACATGCCTCTCAGAAATTTCCTTGGGGTGTCTACTTTCCAAAATGGGGTCATTTGGGGGGGGGTTTGTGTTATTTTGGCATTTTATGGCCTTCGAAACTGTGATAGGTATTGAGGAGTGAAATCAAAAATTTGCACCTTTAGAAATCCTGAAGGCAGTGAATGGTTTTCGGGGTGCCGTACGCGGCTAGACTCCCAAAAAGTCCCACATATGTGGTATTCCCGTACTCAGGAGAAGCAGCAGAATATATTTTGGGGTGCAATTCCACATATAACTATGGCATGTGTGAGCAATATATCATTTAGTGACAACTTTTTGTAAACTTTTTTTTTTTTTTAATGTCATTATTCAATCACTTGGGACAAAAAAAGAAAATTTCCTTGGGGTGTCTAATTTCCAAAATGGGGTCATTTGGGTGGGGGGGGGTTGTACTGCCCTGTCTTTTTAGCACCTCATAAATTAAAAGCTGTGTAAATTCCAGAAAATATACTTTTTAAAAAGTACATTTTCAGTCTTTTTCCATACCACCAAAAGAAAGCTCTATTTGTGGGAAGAAAAGGACGCAAATTTCGTTTGGGTACAACATTGCATGACCGTGCAATTACCAGTTAAAGCAGTGCAGTGCGAAATTGTAAAAAGACCTCTGGTCCTTAGGCTGTTAATTGGTCCGGGGCTGAAGTGGTTAATGTTGATAAATGTAATGTTATACACTTGGGAAACATGCATGCATCTCACATACTAGGAGGAGAACAACTAGGAGAGTCAATGGTGGGTATCTGGGTGTGCTCGTAGATAATAGATGTAATAATAGTATATAATGTCAAGCTGTAGTTTCTAAGGGTAGCAAAATACTTTCTTATATCAAGTATAGACTCCAGAGGCAAGTTAACATGGTGTTGAGTTATTCACTTTCATTCCATTACAGAGGACAAGGGACAAGTCTGGAGGAAGAGATATTTAACCTCTAAATATGGAAAGGCTTCTCCAAAGTAACAGCTGTGAACATGTGGAATCGGTTCCGGCCAGCTCAGTAGATTTAAAAAAAAAAAAGCTGGATGCATTCCTAAATGCAAAAAATAACTGGATATTATTATTAAGAGGTAACAACAACAGGGTTAGTTGATCCAAGGATAATCCAATTGCCTTATGGGGGATAAGTTTATGTATATGGTGTGTATGTGTGTGTGTGCACATTTTTTTTTATTGGTTTAACTAGATGAACTAGTGTCTTGTTTCAACCTATGTAAATTGTGCATGTTTGTGTACAGGTTGGGATGCTATTTAAACTGATTGACAACACACATGCAAAAGACATGGTATGCTGCATAAAGCATTTGGTACTGCATGCATAACTGCAGGGCACTGTGTGTGAATAGACCTTAAGAAAAGTCACTTAAGAGGTGGGCACAATGTACTTTAAATTACATCAGCATGGCAAGAAACGTAGAGTGGGATCTCCTCTACAGACAAGGCAGATACAAGTAAAGGAACATAAAAATGGCCTCACCCTGTTTTTCGTTTCTTGCTTAAATTGCATAGAACGTAGACACCACCAGATGCAGCTGCAGCTCCAACTACTCCAGAACATATGCCTTGAGAGAATTGAAAATGAAGGGTTACATTTTAAATAGCAGTAACATGTCAGTAATATCAAATAGCTAGATGAAAATCATTATTTATGGTCATAGTGTTTATAGATATCTACTTAAAGCAGAGTTTCAACCAATTTTGAAAGGTGGTCTCAAACTAAAGACCACCCACGTTTTTGGATATTTCATTTTTTTTTTATTTCGTACCTTTTTTGAACTGCTAAGTGTAAATCCGTCCTAGGTCGGCCATGGCCCAGGATGTCATGTCCTCTTCTGCGGCGAGCCCTCCTCCTTTTCCCCCCCACTGTCTTCTGGGACCTGTGTGTCCCCCAGAAGACAAGCTTTCCATTCACAAAGTTCTGCGTGACTCGCGCATGCACAGTAGGAAACCAGCTGTGAAGCCGCAAGGCTCCACTGCTGGTTTCTCTTAGTTACAATGGCGGCGCCTGCACCCAATCCGATGGACGGATCGGCTTTGGGGGGGGGGGGGGGGGCACATCGCGGGCTCCCTGGACAGGTAAGTGTCCTTATTAAAAGTCAGCAGCTGCAGTCTGAAGTGTTTATAGCGGCTGACTTTAAAAAGAAAGAAAATGTGGCTGGAACTCCGCTTTAACAGGAACTGTCTCCACAATTTTCAAATTATGCATAACAATAAATATGTACAGTTCTGAAGTATAGCAATAAAAAAAGAACAAGAAAGTAATATGTAGTTATCCAAATTTTTGATTATTTAAAGTATCACAAGAAATTAGGTCCAGCAGGTACTGGACGAATTCTGATCAGTGTGTGGTCTTCCCCATTCCACAGAAGTTGATTATCTTATCAACGTCTGTTGAAGGGCCATTCTGGAAATTTTTCTATCGATCAGTGGCTGTAGCCAATCAGATGCCTTTGTGAGAATACAAAAAAAGAGCCAACAGTGTATGGCCAGTTTAAGAGCTTATAATAACAACATGGAATGCTGAGATTTAGGAATACTTTTGTTACATTTGTTTAGGTTTCTAAATAAAAATTGTATTGGTACTTGACTACAGATGTGACTCAGATTCCTAAAAGGGGCAAAAAGTACAAAAAGGATAGAACCACACCACCTTACCATTAATCTCTGTATCTTTTAGCCCTTGTACACACGGTCGGAAATTCAGATGGAAACGGTCCGATCAGATTATATTGTCAGAAAATCCGATCATGTGTGGGCTCTATCGGACTTTTTCTGACGGAAATTCTGCCGGATCTCAAATTTTCCGACAACAAAATCCGATCTGACTTTTTCCGATCGCTTGTAGAGAATTCCGATCTGACAAAAAGTGCCACGCATGCTCAGATCAAAGTACGAAAGCAAAGCTATTGGCTACTAGCCTCAACGTAGTTCCGTCGTAACGCACGAACATCATCATGTTACGAACAATCGGATTTTCCAACAACTTTGTCTGACCGTGTGTATGCAATACCAGTTTCGGATAAAATCCGTCAGAAAAAATTCAATGGATTTTGTTGTCGGAATGTCCGACTGTGTGTACAAGGGCTTACTGATAACCATAATTATGTCATATATTGTTGAGGATAAAGTTTGACTCTGGTTATTAGATTTACACAAATGCTCCATGAGTATTATTACATTTCCACTCCCTTCTCCATAGCAAGCACAACTGAAACTGGGAGAAGTTAAAAGCATCTATAATCTGAATGAAAATTAGAAATGGTTTTCCAAAGTATTAAATGCCTTTTTAAAACGACTGTTTTCCTACTTCCAAGAAGGGTATTTATTATCTTAAAGCCTAACTCCATATTTACTATAATTTTAAATAGTTAGTTTGGACCAAGTTGGCCCAAACAAACTATTTACTGCACTAACAGGTGCACTTACTCAGTGCACTGTATTATCTGTATGTAGCCCCAGCAACATATAGTATACAGTGCTATGTATCGACAGTGGGATAGGGACTTCCTGTCCCACCCCCAGAACACAACAGAGTTGGGCTGAGCACTACTCAGCCATTCATGGGAAGCTTTGTATTCTATGAATACATACAAAGCTTCCTCTGATTAGCTGAGGCGGAGATCATGACATCATCTGCCCACCTCAGTCAATCAGAGGAAGTTTTGTATTCATGCAGAGAAAACAAAGCTTCCTGTGAATGGCCGAGCAGCCCTCAGCCTGCCTTGTTTTTGCTTCTGGAGTTGGAGACAAAGTGCTTTATACTCTATGTAGCTGAGGCTACATACTGGTAATAGCGCACGCCCAGCATGCACCACCTGTTAGTGCGGTAAATACGGTTTGGTTTACACAATAAATCTGTTTACACAGTTGCCTTTTTTTGCTGCAAGTAATTTGAGTGGCTGTAAGGGTGCCTAATCACTTACACAGACTAGAGAATGTACTGTTTCCCCACCTAAACTGGGCTTCGCTATCCCCCCTGCTGGCCTGGCATGATCATGGCAGGTGCCTGCAGGTAGAACGGAGAGAGCTCAGCAAATATCCATGAATGAAGCTGGAAGTGACGGGCATTTTATTAATTCCAGATTCAGTGCTGTCATTGCCTGCCTGCTGTTGCTGGGAAAGATGTTGATCAAGCATGATCTGTCATTGATCAGCTTCAAAGGGGTGCAAAATAGTAAAAAAGGTTTAAGTTTAAAAAAAAAAACAATAAAAAAAAAAAAAAAAAAAAAATCACTGTACCACATACACATTAAAGTAAAAACATGTCTTTACATGTGAAAACAACAATTGCAGTACACATTAGGTATCACTGCACATGCCAGAGAGTGATTACACTAGGGCCATCATTGATGGTTAACTGTAAACTAATGACCTTTAAAGGCTTTGAAAGCATTGCCTATGGACAATATTTGGTAGAGTTAGCTGCTGTTTCAAAAGCACACTCAATCTTAAGATTACATGTTTGGTAACATACTTTAATTTACTCAAAGTAACTTCATCCTTTATATGGTTTCAAAAAACAGCAACTACCACCTTTTATTCTCCATGGTTTCTGCTTTCAGAAAATAAATTTGGGGTTTTAACAAATCTTGTGGCCTAAAATGTGCAATAAATAGGATTTTTATAACAGCTTACCTGTAAAATCATTTTCTTTTGAGGTACATCATGGGACACAGAGATTTAGTAATTACTGGTGGGTTATAGGGTATCACTAGGTGATCGGACACTGGCACACCCTAGACAGGAAGTTCAATCCCCCATATAACCCCTCCTCCTACTGGAGGTACCTCAGTTTTGTAGCAAAGCAATATAAGTGTATTATAAGAGGGGAAAGACCTTTGTGTCCAGTGATGTACCTCAAAAGAAAAGGATTTTACAGGTAAGCTGTTATAAAAAAAAACATTTTCTTTCTCGTACATCACGGGAGACAGAGAATCAGTAATTACTGGTGGGATGTCCCAGAGCAATGCTATCTGAGGGGAGGGGAACCACACAACATAAGGTGTACTCAGTCCTGAGGACCCTGTACCGCTGCCTGCAGCACACTACACCCAAAGGCGAAGTCCTCATGCCTTCTCACATCCACCTTATAAAATTTGGTGAATGTATGGATTGATGACCATGTTGCAGCCTTTCAGATTTGAGCCATGGAGGCCTGGTGATGCACTGCCCACAAAGCACTAATAGCCCTAGTGGAGTGCGCCTTGATCTGAAAAGGCTCAATCTTTTGCTTCAAACCATAAGCTTGAACAATTACTTGTCGAATCCATTTAGCAATGGTAGATTTTGATGCTGCCTGTCCTGTCTTAGAACCCTCTGGCAATACGAACAAAACATCTGTTTTGCGAACCTGAGCCATCGCTTCCAGATAGGCTTTGACTGCTCTCACTACATTAAAAGAATGTAGTGACTTCTCTTCCATAGAACAGGGATTTGGAAAAAAGGAAGGCAGAATAATATCTTGGTTTAGATGAAAACCTGAGACCACCTTCGGTACAAAACTAGGATGAGGGCGTAACACCACTCTATACTTGTGCATTATCAGATACGGTTCTTTACAAGAGAGGGCCTTCTGATACTCTTCTGGCAAAAGAAATGGCCACCAGAAAAATTTATTTCCTTGTCAACAGAACTAAGGGAATCTGATGTATCAGCTCAAAAGTCTGCTTCTGTAAAGCTGACAGAACTAAATTCAAATCCCAGGGGTTCAGAGGCGTCCTAACTGGAGGATTAAGGCGTGTTACCCCTTGTATAAAGCTTCGGACCAAACAATGTGAAGCAAGTGGACGTTTAAACAGAACCGATAAGGCCGAGACTTGGCCCTTGATGGTACTCAAGGCCAGTTTCATCTCTAACCCATTTTGCAGAAATTCGAGGATTCTGCCTATGACATTTTCTGGGGTGCCAACCCCTGGATTCACACCAGGAGACATATGCTTTCCAGACTCTATGATAAATCATTCTGGAAGCTGGCTTTCTTGCATTAATCAAGGTAGATATCACAGGACCTGAAAGCCCACGATTCTTCAGAATGTGGGTTTCAATAGCCAAACCGTTAAATTTAGCGTTTGTAAGGTAGGATGGAATACCGATCCCTGGGATAGCAGGTCTGCACCCGGTAGGGTCTAAGGAGAGTCTACCGCCATCTTCCCTATTTCTGCATACTAAGCTCTTCTGGGCCATGCTGGGGCCACCAGAAGCACCGACTTCTTTTCCTGCTTGATCCTGCAAAGCAGTCTTGGCAGTAGCCATGGAGTAACCAACGCATCTGTCCCGCATGCAAGAGGATCCCTCATTCTTGACACAAAGTTGTCGACCTTGTTGTTGAACCTGGACGCAAAGAAATCTACATCCGGAACCCCCCCCCCCCCCATCTCTGGAATATGGCCAAAAAGACGTTGGGGTGGAGAGAGCATTCCCCTGGCACTAACTGCTGGCAGCTCAAGTAGTCTGCCTGCCAGTTCTCTACCCCCGGAATGAAGACTGCCGATATGCATGGCACGTCTTTCTGCCCAGATTAAGATCTGGTTTACTTCTTCCTGAGCTGCACTACTCTTGGTGCCCCCTTGGTGATTGATATAAGCCACTGGTGTGGCATTGTCGGACTGGATCCTGACAGGGCAACCATGCAACCTGAGTGTCCAGGCTTTTAGGGATAGATACGCCACACAGATCTCCAGAATGTTGATGGGTAAAGCCCTCTCGGTCCTGGACCATTTCCCTTGGACAGTCAACTGTTCCAGGACTGCCCCCCAACCCGAAAGAATGGCATCTGTTGTTACCACTGTCCAGGTAACCGGTAAAAAGGATTTTCCTTTCCGCAGTATTTCGGGTATCAACCACCAGTTGAGGCTCTGACGCGTTGTAGGGGACAGATGCATCGGAAAATCTAACGCCTGAACCTTCTTGTTCCAGGCCGATAGGATACTGTTTTGCAGTAGCCTTGAATGAGACTGAGCGTAGGGAACTGCTTCGAATGAAGCCACCATCTTCCCCAACAACCTCATACAAAGACAAATAGAAGAACCCATCTTTGCCCTGCCTACCTGAATCAGTTCTCTTATAGCACTGATCTTTGATTGGGGTAGGAATACCCTCTGCTGGGCTGTATCTATGACCAGACCCAAATACTCTAGTCTTCTTACTGGTTTTAAAGAAGACTTCTCTAAGTTGAGGACCCAACCTAGGCGTTCCAGGTAGTTGATTGTGGTGACCAGATTTTGGTCCAGGCGGGCTACCGACCACTCTATCAAGAGCAAGTCATCTAGGTATGCTATTATGGATATACCTTGGGCCCTTAATCTGGCCAGAGGAGGGGCCAAGATCTTTGTAAACACCCGAGATGCAGTAGCTAGCCCAAAAGGTAGAGCTACGAACTGAAAGTGCAGTTTTTCTACTTTAAAACGCAGGAACTTTTGATGAGCAGGGAAAATAGGTACATGCAGGTACGCATCCTTGATGTCTATTGATGCCAGAAGTTCTCCTCCTTGTAAGATGGAGATTAACGATCGGATCAATTCCATGCAAAAGGACTGTATCTCTAGAAATCGGTTTCGATCTTTGAGATCTAGAATGGGTCTGACATCTCCGTTTGGCTTCGGTACCGTGAAAAGGTTTGAATAAAACCCCATTCCCTGCTCTTGCATGGGAACTACCATGATAACTTTTTGCGACAATAGTCGCTCCAACGCTATAAGGAGAAACTTCTTTTTCTCTGGGTCTCTGGGTACATTTGATCTGAGGAAACAAGGAGAAGGGAATTCTCTGAATTCTAGTTTGTAACCTAGAGTTATTGTGGAGACCCCCATTTGTCCCGAAATTCCTCCTGCCAGAGCCCTGAGAGTGAGTGGGGGCGCCCCTTCATAAGGAGGTCTTAGCGCTTTGTCTTGAAGACCTTCTCCCCCAGGACTTCTTTTGCCCCTGGGGTTGACTCTGAGTTTTAACCTTAGAGCTTGACAGAGGAGGGCATCGTGACTGCCTGGAGGCTGATGCCCATGGCACTGGAGAAAGCGCCTGTTTAAAGAAAGGGTCGTTTACTCCTTTTCTTGACTGGTAAAAGGGTGCTTTTCCCACCAGAGATCCTTTGGATATAATTGTCCAAGTCCTCTCCAAACAGTTTTGCACCACAAAAGGGAAATCCCGCCAGGAGTTTCTTACATGGTGATTTGGCTGACCAAATTTTCAGCTGCTGCCTGGGAATGCCTGTGTCTCCCACACTCACATGCGCCTGTTCAGCTATGTGTTCCTCCATAGGCTGTGTGCATCTGAAAAAGAGTGCACTTTAAAGCCTGTGTAGCCTAGTGCTCCACCCCCCCTCCTCCGACCACTTCCGCCCCCCCCCGCTTGTTTTTAAAAACAAGCGTTTCCCGCCAGGAATATGGCTGGAAAAAAAAAACTGGATCCCAGGGTCCAGCTCTCTAAAAAGAGAAGCGTTACAGGTAAAATGTTTGTTTCTTCGGACACAAGGCCCGGGTACCATCCAATTCGGCCTGGAAAAGACACCTTGAATGGATCCGGTCACATAGCTGGCCCCAGTAAGGATATTCCAGCGGAGCTCAGCACAGCACATCTTTACTCTTGACCAACATCTAAGACACTGGCGAAAAAACTGAGGAGCTCCCAGTAAGGGGAGGGGTTATATAGGGGGCTGAACTTCCTGTCTAGGGCGTTCCAGTGTCCAATCACCTAGTGATACCCTATATAACCCATCAGTAATTACTAAAACTCTGTGTCCCGTGATGTACAGGAATGCCCGGTGACGGCAAAGTTCTAAGTGAACGTAACGTTTACAGGGGAGGAGCTACGCATGACGTCACCCGCTGCTGTCCTACGGAACTAACGCAATCATCAGCTTTACATGCTGTGTTTTTATCATCTTTATGTGAGTAGTTTGTGTTTGAACACAAAAATTAAATCTTATACTTAAGCGGTGAGCACTTAGATCTTTTCTTTCTACCCATGACCTGGAGTGCTTGCTGAGATCTAAGGAGATGTGAGACAAGTTTATGGTCCGTGTTAAACCTTTTGATACCCGCTTGCATGACCACCCGTTTGCACAGGGGTCCATGCCATAAGGGGAGAGTGATTAGTTAGACCAGAGCTGGAGGGATTGCCACGCTACTGTGGGAAAAAAAATACTTACGTCAGTGCTGCAGTTTGAATTGAAAACGTATTTGTGTGAACTGTGAAGTTAAGTCATGGATTGTGGAAACTAACTAGTTTTGGGTGATTGTATATGTCATGGTTATGCAATAGAGTTCGTCTGATTACCTGTCTCCATGTGTTCATTCCTAGAGACAAGCCGACCCTCACCTGACTGCTTTTATAATCCATCCTCTGGCATGGCTCCACCCTAGCTCCTATCAGAGAACCCTATATTAGCCTGTGCACTGCAAGCCAATCCTGCTGATCAACCTTTGTGTGTTAGCTTCCTGTTACCTGCCGAGTGCTCTTCTACTGTTTTCCGTTACCGACTTTGGCGTGTCTTTGACTATCCTTGTTTGCCTGTGATCCTAACCTTTTGGCGTGTCCCCGACTATTCTTGTCTGCTTGTGGCCCCGACCTTGGCTTTGTCCCTCACCATCCCTATCCTCCTGTTGCCTACTGTGGGTGTGAGCTGGGGGTCGCGACCTGGAGCCAGTTGCAGCCAAGTCCATCCTCACCACTCGAGGCTCTGGTGAACACCTGCTGGCTCTTAGACTCTGCTCCCCAGGGGATCTTACGCTCTAACCCCGGTGGGATCCATCTTGGTGTTCTGGCGGCCCTGCCTTCCTATCACCTTGACCCCCATCCTCAGCAGTCAGCCGAGGGGTCCACAACCTTGCGGTGCACTCCTAATCCCTACGGGGTGCATCTGTCACCTGGTCTCAAGGTGACCTGACGGTTTGATCAGCCATGAACCCGGCTGATGTGCCACTTCCTGCAGTCGATCCTTTCCAGGGCATAGTTCGGAGACTCGAAACCCAGGAATCTAATCAGACTCAGGTTATGCGATTCCTTTAAGATCTGGCTTCCCGCTTTGAGCAGCTACAGGCTTGCTTGGGGACCCCGAAACTGCAGCCTCAAGTACAGTCTGCGACTGCACCTATCGCACCAGTCGCATCCACGCATTCATTAGTACTGCCAGCTCCGTCCCGTTTCTCTGGGGACTCCAAGGCTTGCAGGGGTTTCCTCAGCCAATGCACCATTCATTTTGAGCTCCAGCCTCAAAACTTTCTGTCTGATCGGGCAAAGGTAGCCTATATAATTTCCCTCCTCTCCAGTGAAGCTTTAGCCTGGGCTGCTCCCCTGTGGGAGAAAAATGATCCAGTGGTTTCCAGCCTGTCCAACTTCTTGAAGCTCTTTTGTAATATCTTCGAGGAGCCAGCTCGGGTTTCTTCTGCGGCTAGTGACCTTTTACGCCTTCGCCAAGAATCTTGTTTAGTGGGACAATATGCACTTCAGTTCTGTATCCTTACAGCAGAATTGAGCTGGAACAATGAGGCCCTGGTCGCAACATTTTTACAAGGCCTCGCTGACCAAGTGAAGGACGAATTCGCAGGAAGAGCTATCCCTGCCGGTCTGGACGATGTAATCTCCTTATGCAATCAGATTGACATTCGTTTCCAGGAGAGGTCCTTAGAAAAAAAAAAAGACGCCAGCACCCCCTAGGTCCTAGTCAGCCTGAGCTTTTTTCCCGTCGCCCTGTGGAGCATCCTCTGTCTGCTGAGGAACCCATGCAGCTGGGCTGGACCAGACTAACCCCCGAAGAACGTGCTAGATGCAGAACTCTGGGCTTGTGCCTTTATTGTGGGGGCAAGGGTAATTTCCGTGACTCCTGCACGCTTCGTCCGGGAAACACTCAGGTATAATACATTTGGAAGGTGGAGTATTGGACCCAGAAACATCACCTTCTCGTCTTCTTCTTCCGGTGTTCCTCCATGTAGGCACTTCTCCCCAATCGGTCCTAGCATATCTGGACTCCGGGGCTGCCAGGAATTTTATGGACTGGAGAACTGCTTCTTCTATGAAGCTTACCCTTTCTCCCCTCGCTACTCCACTGGTAGTCTCGGCTGGCACTGTGCTCCCAGAGGGCCCTATCCGTTTCCAGACGCTACCTATTAGGATGTCGGTAGCGATACTCCACCAGGAGTGGCTCTCCTTCCTCTTCCCACCCAAGGCCTCTACCCCCATTGTATTGGGCCTTCCTGTCCTGTTCCAGAACTTTGTCAATGAAATATTCAGGGATCTACTGTACCAGTTTGTTGTCATCTATCTGGATGATATTCTCATCTTTTCCGAAAATCTGCCTGCTCACAGAAACCATGTACGCACCGTACTTCAGCGCCTTAGAGAGAACAATCTCTATGCCAAGATGGAGAAATGTTCCTTTGAATGTTCCGAAGTCCTGTTTCTGGGATGTTTTGTTTCTAGTGCGGGTCTTCGCATGGATCCCGGAAAGGTCTCAGCCATTACCAACTGGCCCCTTCCCGCTAGCCTCAAGGCCACACAGCGCTTTCTTGGCACAAATTATTACAGGCAGTTCATAAGGAATTACTCTTCCATTGCCGCGCCTATTATCGCTTTGACCAAGAAGGGTCCGAATGCCTAAGACTGGCCTCCTGAGGCTGTCTCTGCGTTTCACGATCTGAAACAGGCCTTTGTCTCTGGACCCCTCTTGAGGAGACCAAATCTTGAGGACCCATTTTTTATTGAAGTAGACGCTTCTACGATGGGGGTGGGAGCTGTGCTTCTTCAGGACTTTGAGAAGAAACGTCAACCATGTTCGTTCTTCTCCAAAAAATTTCTCAGGCAGAGAGAAATTATGCCATTGGTGATCGGGAACTTCTCGCAATTAAATTGGCGTTGGAGGAGTGGCGTCATCTCTTGGAAGGTTCCCCTCACTCTATAAGGATCTTTACTGATCATAAGAATCTACAGTACCTACAGAATGCTAAACGTCTGAACCCCCGACAGGCCAGGTGGAGTCTCTTCTTTTCCCGTTTTAAATTCACGATTACCTACAAACCTGGTTCCTGCAACGGTCGAGCTGATGCGCTCTCTAGGTCATTTGACACTTTGGACGAGGAGTCCAACCCTGAGCCGATCATTCCTACCTCATGCATTGTTGCCCATTCTACCACCCTGGAATCAAAAATTCCTCCTGGTAAGACCTTTGTTCCCACGGAGCTAAGAACTAAGATCCTTCGTTGGGGACACGATTCCAAGGTGGCAGGTCATGCTGGGTTCCTCCGATCCTTCCTGCTCATCAGTCGTCACTACTGGTGGCCTAATCTCCGCTCGGATATTAAAGATTATGTTAAGGCTTGTCACGTCTGTGCTCAGTCTAAATCTTCCACTCAAGCCCCTGCTGGTCTTCTCATGCCCTTGCCCGTTCCTAAGGAGCCCTGGTCTCATATCGCCATGGATTTTATCACTGATCTTCCACTGTCGGAGAATAATACGGCCATTTGGGTAGTAATCGATCGGTTCTCCAAGATGGCTCATTTTGTTCCTGTTCCTGGTCTCCCTTCTGCCCCTGGCTTGGTTCCCATTTTTGTACGAGAGATTTTCCGCCTTCATGGTGTTCCTTCTCATGTCGTTTCGGACAGGGGTGTGCAGTTTACTTCTCGTTTTTGGAGAGCCTTTTGCAAATCCTTCGACATTACCTTGGATTTTACCTCTTCTTATCCCCAATCCAATGGCCAGATTGAGAGAGTTAATCAGGAGTTGGAGGTCTTTCTCCGTACCTTGGTCTCTGCCCATCATGATGATTGGGCATCACTATTACCATGGGCTGAGTTCTCCCACAATAATCATGTCAACGTCAGTTCTCAGAAAACACCCTTTGTCACTGTTTATGGAAGACATCCTCAGCTTCCTCTTCCTATGACTTGTTCTTCTGACATTCCAGCTTTGGCTACTGTTCAGGAATCATTCAATTCCATGTGGGCTGACGTTCATGATTCCCTCCAGAAAGCTGCCAACAAATTCAAGAGTTTTGCTGACCGTCGCAGGCGTAAGCCACCTTCTCTTCAGCCAGGAGACAAAGTCTGGCTCTCCACCAGGAACATCAAACTCCGGGTTCCTTCTCTCAAATTTGCCCCAAGATTCATTGGTCCGTACACCATAATTTCTAAACTGAATCCAGTTTGTTTCAAGCTCCAGATTCCCAAGAGCCTCAAAATCTCTAACTCCTTCCATGTTGCCCTTCTGAAGCCTTTAGTCCTCAATAAGTTCTCTCGTCCTCTCTCTACCGTAGCACCGGTCTCTGAGGATGATCAGGAGTACGAGGTTAGTCAAATTTTGGATTCCCGGCTCTGTAGAGGCATTCTCCAGTACCTTGTGCACTGGAAAGGTTTTGGTCCTGAGGAGAGGTCATGGATTTCGGCTTCCGAGGTCTTTGCACCTCGTCTGTTGAGGAAGTTTCATTTGAAGTTCCCCTCTAAACCTGGTCCCAGGCGGGGAAGGGGGAGGCCTCGTAAGAGGGGGGGGTACTGTCATGGTTATGCAATAGAGTTCGTCTGCTTACCTGTTTCCATGTGTTCATTTCTAGAGACCAGCCGACCCTCACCTGACTGCTTTTATAATCCATCCTCTGGCATGGCTCCACCCAAGCTCCTATCAGAGAACCCTATATTAACCCGTGCACTGCAAGCCAATCCTGCTGATCAACCTTTGTGTGTTAGCTTCCTGTTACCTGCCGTGTGCTCTTCTACTGTTTTCCGTTACCGACTTTGGCGTGTCTTTGACTATCCCTGTTTGCCTGTGATCCTGACCTTTTGGCATGTCCCTGACTATTCTTGTCTGCTTGTGGCCCCGACCTTGGCTTTGTCCCTCACCATCCCTATCCTCCTGTTGCCTACTGTGGGTGTGAGCTGGGGGACCCAGGGAGTTGCGACCTGGAACCAGTTGCAGCCAAGTCCATCCTCACCACTCGAGGCTCTGGTGAACACCTGCTGGCTCTTAGACTCCGCGCCCCAGGGGATCTGTCACCTGGTCTCAAGGTGACCTGACAGTATATAGTGTATACCACATTTACCACTGACTAATGCAGAGTTGCAATGCAAGGAGATCAGCTAAAAGTAGTTGGTTCTGTATGTGTGTTATAATTAATCTAAATTAGTCGAAAATTGATTAATTGAACACAGAAATTTTAATCAGTAACAGCCCTAATATATATATATATATATATATATATATATATATATATATATATATATATATATATATAGATATATATACTGTTGCTGTCTATTACTTTTCAACAGAAATATTGCAATAAAGACAATTTCTGTGCTTTATCATGACGTGTGTGTTCCTCATTGGTCATTGCACTTACACTATTGCCAAATGTGCCAAGAGGGGCTGAGACTGTTCTTAGGGTTGAGAGGCAGAGTACGTGACCAAACCTACTTAAGCGGCTCCTCCGGGGGGTATTGCTACATATAGAATGTTTGCTGTTGCTATAAGTAATAGAAGACATGGCCTAAATGTCATGTATATAATTGAAGAGGAAGTGGACTTTTTATAGAGTTAGATGTTGATCTGGAGGAAGTACTCAAGAAAATGACATATGTTCAATAGTAACGAGCCAGCTCTGGCTTGTAAACAAAAGACAGAAATAGATATGTGCTCACATCTATTGGACAGATCAGGTTATAGATCCTCACGTCTATGGCCAGTTTTCCTGATATCTCAGCTAACATTTGTATGTGAAAATAAAATGTTTTGTGAAATATTGACTACTCTCTATTTCCCCCCAGGACAATGAGCTGGCACAGTCTAGGGATGTTCTGTGTTGTCCTCATAAAAATAAACAGCATGCATGCTTGGTAATTAGAACATGCATGTCTCATAAACCGCCTGGTAAAATAAAAAAATAAAAATAAAATACTAAAAACAAAACTAAACCAAAACCTGAACCAAACGACGTCTGCAGATTTGCCACCCATCCTATGGCTAGCTTATGATTCAATTTGTTCTAGGCAGGAGACATGCTTCTTTGGCCCCTTAAACACAGGCTTTTCGATCAGGTCCGCCTGTCAGTTTTTCAGGCAGCCCTGATCGGAGCCTCCATTCACTCCTATGGGGCAGTGGATGTCAGCGGTGACATGTCCGCTGACACCCGCTGCTATGCGATCTGATCCTGTCCATGAAATTCAGACGGGTGAAGACCTTATTTTCTATCCGTTTGGTGGGTCGGATCGAATCGAACCGCCTGTCTGTTTTCATCCAATCTCTCCATAGAGGAGAGCGAGACTCTGACAGGTTCATCTCTGCACAGTGAGCAGAGATGGACCTGTCATCCGCCTGCTCAGAGGGGATCAGCAGCTCGATCCCCCTCTGAGCAAATTGGAGTCCACTGTTCGTCCATGTGAAAGTACCCTAATAGATCATGCATCAGAACACAAATGTCAGATTTATTTTTCCCTAATGTGCATTATGATGAAAAAATACAGTTTCTATAGGTAAATACAACACTTACCTACAATTGGCCAAATACCAATGCCTTTTGATTTTGATGCATCTAAATAAAAATAAAATATTGCAAATTTGAGTGATATGAGCTTTAATTTATAGGAAATTAGAGTAGTTAATGAAAAATAATATTCCAGGATTGTTTAGTTCTACATAGTTACATAGTTAGTAAGGTTGAATAAAGACACCAGTCCATCCACTTCAACCTGAGCGAGTGTCTACAATTGTCCCTATCCCTGTACATTGCACACTCACATCGGTCCCTACCCTCAAGGAGCCCACAATCCAAGGTCCCCATTCATATACTAGGGCCAATTTTTTGGACAGAAGCCAATTAACCTACCTGCAGGTCTTTGGAGTATGGGAGGAAACCCATGCAGGCACAGGGAGAACATGCAAACTCCAGGCAGGTAGTGTCGTGGTTGGGATTCAAACCAGTGACCCTTCTTACTGCTAGGCAGGGGTCAAGTCCTGGGGAAAAAAGTGTGGGAACTCCCACCCAAGATCCACTCCCCCACCGAAAAAAAAAAAAATAGGACATCGGGGCATATCAAGGCATGGGGCACATCAGGGCACGGGGCACATCAGGGCATGGGACACATCAGGCCACATGGCACATTATGGCACATCAGGGCACATCAGGGCATGGGGCACATAGCACATCAGGGCATGGGGCACATCAGGGCATGGGACACATCAGGCCACATGGCACATCAGGGCACATTATGGCACATCATGGCACATCAGGGCATGGGGCACATAGCACATCAGGGCATGGGGCACATTATGGCACATTATGGGGCACATCAGGGCACATTATGTGGCACATTGGGGCACATAGCACATCAGGTCACATTATGGGGCACATAGCACATCAGGGCACATAGCACATAAGGGCATGGGGCACATCAGGGCATGGGACACATCAGGCCACATGGCACATCAGGGTATGGGGGAAACGATGGCACATTATGGCACATCATGGCACATTATGGGGCACATGGCACATCAGGGCACATAGCACATAAGGGTGCGGGGCACATCAGGCCACATGGCACATCAGGGAACATTATGGCACATTATGGGGCACATAGCACATCAGGGCACATAGCACATAAGGGCACAGGGCACATCGGGGCATGGGGTACATCAGGCCACATGGCACATCAGGGCATGGGAAATGTTGGCACATGGGGGCACATCAGGGCACATTATGGGTCACATAGCACATCAGGGCACAATATGGCACATCAGGGCACATTATGGGGCACATAGCACATCAGGGCACATTATGGCACATCAGGGCACATAGCACATCAGGGCACATTATGGCCTTTTTTCATGGCCTGTGATTTGTCATGATTGATTTTTAGACCTGAGATTATGGAGAATGGTTTGAGTATAGCATATAGATTGGGGAGGGTAGTGATAGGCAGGGGTCAAGTCCTGGGGAAAAAAGTGTGGGAACTCCCACCCAAGATCCACTCCCCCACCGAAAAAAATAAATAAAATAGGACATCGGGGCACATCAAGGCACGGGGCACATCAGGGCACGGGGCATATCAGGGCACGGGGCATATCAGGGCATGGGACACATCAGGCCACATGGCACATCAGAGCACGGGGCACATTATGGCACATCAGGGCATGGGGCACATAGCACATCAGGGCATGGGGCACATCAGGGCACGGGGCATATCAGGGCATGGGACACATCAGGCCACATGGCACATCAGGGCACATTATGGCACATCAGGGCACATCATGGCACATCATGGCACATCAGGGCATGGGGCACATAGCACATTAGGGCATGGGGCACATTATGGCACATTATGGGGCACATCAGGGCACATTATGTGGCACATTGGGGCACATAGCACATCAGGTCACATTATGGGGCACATAGCACATCAGGGCACATAGCACATAAGGGCATGGGGCACATCAGGGCATGGGACACATCAGGCCACATGGCACATCAGGGTATGGGGGAAACGTTGGCACATTATGGCACATCAGGGCACATCATGGGGCACATGGCACATCAGGGCACATAGCACATAAGGGTGCGGGGCACATCAGGCCACATGGCACATCAGGGAACATTATGGCACATTATGGGGCACATAGCACATCAGGGCATATTATGGGGCACATAGCACATCAAGGCACATAGCACATAAGGGCACATCGGGGCATGGGGCACATCAGGCCACATGGCACATCAGGGCATGGGAAATGTTGGCACATGGGGGCACATCAGGGCACATTATGGGTCACATAGCACATCAGGGCACATTATGGCACATCAGGGCACATTATGGGGCACATAGCACATCAGGGCACATCAGGGCACATCAGGGCACATAGCACATCAGGGCACATTATGGGGCAAATAGCACATCAAGGCACATAGCACATAAGGGCATGGGGCACATCAGGCCACATGGCACATCAGGGCATGGGGCACATCAGGGCACATTATGGGGCACAGTGGGGCACATAGGACATCAAGACAGGGGGCACATTACGGCATGGGGCACATCAGGGCACATAATGGGGCACAGTGGGGAACATAGGTCATCAGGGCAGTGGGCACATTACAGCATGGGGCACATCAAGGCACATAATGGGGCACATAGCACACCAGGGCACATAGTACATAAGGGCATGGGGCACATCAGGGTATGGGGGAAACGTTGGCACATCAGGGCACATTATGGCACATTATGGGGCACATAGCACATCAGGGCACATAGCACATAAGGGTGCGGGGCACATCAGGCCACATGGCACATCAGGGCACATCAGGGCATGGGGCACATCAGGGAACATTATGGCACATTATGGGGCACATAGCACATCAGGGCATATTATGGGGCACATAGCACATAAGGGCACAGGGCACATCGGGGCATGGGGCACACATGGCACATCAGGGCATGGGGAAACGTTGGCACATGGGGACACATTATGGCACATCAGGGCATATTATGGGTCACATAGCACATCAGGTCACATTATGGCACATCAGGGCAGGGGGCACATTACGGTATGGGGCACATCAGGGCATATAATGGGGCACAGTGGGGCACATAGGACATCAGGGCAGGGGGCACATTACGGCATGGGGCACATAGGACATCAGGGCAGGGGGCACATTACGGCATGGGACACATAGGAAATCAAGGCAGGGGGGCACATTAGGGCATGGGGCACATAGTACACCAGGGGGCACATTATAGGGCACATCGTCATCTTACTAGGCAGTATGCAGAGTAGCACAGGAAGTGTTTGACTGCAGTAAGTTCTCCCTCACTTCACACAGTGCTGTTCACTCCCCGGTGGCCCCTCCTCTCTTCTCATCTATCCCCATTGGCTAGTGACATCATCTGGGATAGACCATAGACGAGAAGAGAGGGGGGGCTGCCGGGGAGCGAACAGCGCTGTGTGAAGTGAGGGAGAGCTTACAGCCAAACGCTTCCTGCGCTAATCTGCATACATTTCATTCAGGCGGCTCGAGTCCTGCAAAGGGAACGGCGTTCCCGCTGTGAAAATAGTGCAGGGACGCCGTTCCCACGCGTTCCCGCAGGACTCGAGCCCTGCTGCTAGGCAAGAGTGCTAACCACTACACCACTGTGCCACCCAGTTCTAGAAAATGGATTCTAATTAACATGTAAATATAAAGATTAGGCAATCAGGCAAATACGTTTAAAAGAACAGAAGAGAAGATTTTTTTTTTATTTTAAGAGGTAGTTTTACCATCAGTATATAAAAAATGGTTAAGGAATTAAAACTGTTCAAGGTCATTAATGTGTAAACACCAAGATTAAATTTAGCAGCTAAAATTTGTATCAGTTAATCTGAGACAATAAAGCACAATTTCAGGGAAATTACATTTAGTCTCGGGTAGGAGGATTAGGAAGTAAATACTTGCCTTACTTCTGTCTGCTGCAGCTGCCTCTAATCTGCAACCTGCTCTGAGGGCCGGTTCACACTATTGCGATGCCAAACATAGCATGTAATGCGCAGAGCACTGCTGTTCACATTACATGCGATGTCTGTGTGGGTGCGATGTCAGCCATACAGATAGTATTGGCTGATATCACATCGCATTTGGCTCAAACACGCACAGGACCCTTTTTTCAGTTCGGACCAGAATCTGAACGCATGCGTGTTCACACATATGAGATTTGATTCATGTCCGAACTGTCAGTTTGCAGTGCGATATGTAAGCTGAAATGGGGGTGTTGTTAACATATGACACTCCCCAGCAAATCGCATATGGCAGTGTGAACTGCCGTGCATTTCTGCGTGCGATGTGGGAACCCACAGTTGATTTGCAGAGTTCTAGCATCGCAATAGTGTGAACCGGCCCTGACTGTGTTCTTCCCTCATCAGCTTACAACAAAGGGTTAATAGTCCTATATTGTGTGTGATGATGCCAAGACTCCACCCACCGACTGGAGCTTCAGGAAGTGGAGGAAACTGTTGGAGTCAGCTAGATTTGGGGTGTAAAGTCAATAAAATGGCTTGTGCAGTAACCCCTCAGCATAATGAGCATTGAAATGATTTTCAGTGTGATTGTGCAGTGCAACTTGGATGCATTTTCGATTTGGTATGGATATTCTATGTTGCCAAAATAGCACAAAATCCACACCAAAGTGGTAAGGACCCTTTTATAAAATGGTGCACCATTGAAAACAATCCGATTTCTATTGTCATGCATCTGAAATTGCACTAGTGTGAACTCACTGCCAGGGGCTCTGTCAAAAGGCTTTGGAGATCATACATAATTTATTAAAACTAATGTAAATGGTGCTCTTATTCTATTCCCCATATATCATCAATTTCAGCAAACAAAAGAATGGGCTTTCAACATACAAATAACGAATAGTGTGTAGATGTACACAACTTAAACAAAAAAACGTCCAATCAATACATTTTCCAAAAATGTGCACAAAGTACTAAAAGAGACAGCCTGCAAAAAAAAAAAGTTTCATCCACAACAGGCCATTTAATGTTGAATATGCCCAAAGATGACTCTCCTATGGATCATTTAAGGATCTTAAACTTTGAAACAATAGCCTGTCCACCACCTTCAGGTGAAATGGCCACTTACCTCAGAAACTGACCATCAAACTCATAAGATGAATGGTGGTGGTACTCTTCAGCCTGTAAGCTGCTTTTTCCCAATGGAGGGTAAAGAAAAGGAAAAACGGAACACCGTTTGTAGAGACTAAAGAATCCACTGACTCACTTGTGAGGTGTGGTTGTTCTTTTTAATGGTTACACTATCAAAAAGAAAAGCACCATAGACCAAGCAGTTTGATTTGAATAATTAGTTGACATCTGTAGTACTAGAAAACATAAAACATAACATGTACAAACATTGTTAAAAAGACAATCCGGATTGTCAGCCCACATGGAAATTCTATGGTAAAGATAATTATCTCAGATATCAAAAAACTATGGGAATTCCTGTTACTAATCAAGTGCACAAAGGTAGCAAATTGCCAAATTTGTATTGAAGACAAAAGACAAAAAGGATATCTTGAATCACAGAGATCAAACTCATAAATAACAAAAATTGGAGTCCAAGCTAGACACTGATTACCAATCTTGATGGAGATAACTTTCCGTGTATAGCAGAGTAATATGTCCTTATGTGTATTGTAATTGGTCATTAATTTAAAGCAGCAAGTATTTCCTCAATATAGATATAGATATCCTTTTGTCTTCAATACAAATTTGGCTACCTTCGCTCAGTGTGCACTTTATTAGTAATGGGAATTCCCATAGCTTTTTTTTTTATATCTGAGATAATTATCTTTATCATAGAATCTTCAGCATATGGGCTGACAATCCAGATGGTCTTTTTAACAATGTTTTGTACATGTTATATGTTTAAATGTATATAAAGGTGTCTTATTTCGGAAGTCTGTCATTGATAAAGATTTCTACTACTCGAATCAAACAGCTTGGTCTATGGTGCTTTTCTTGATTTTTTTTGCGGTTTAATTTTCTCCCGATGGAATCTGGGTCACTGGTTCCTTAACGAGGAATTAAACCCTTTTACTTCCTCTTTATTTCCCTGCAAAGGTAAAGCATAATGGGCTACTATGTAATACATAGTAGCCCATTATGTGTCACTTACCTGAAACCGAAGCCTACAATGTCACCTCTGTCCCCACTAGCCGCGATCGTCCATCTTCACCCCTCTTCCTTCCGGGGCTGCAAACACAGACTCTGTGACTGGCTGGAGTCGCTTGAGCACAGGAGCCATCAGTCACGGCATGGCCCCCTTTAGAAACAGCACGATCTTCCCTTTCTGAAGTGCACTGTAGACATCGGCACGTGGCTTTATTGTAAATATCTCCTAAACCATGAAGGTTTAGGAGATATTTCCAGCACCAAAGGTAAGCCTTAACATATGCTGACCTGTAGGTAAAAGTGGTTGTACAGGCTGTGCAACCACTTTAAATCCTTCCACTGATCAGTCTGTGTAATATTGTATCCAATCTTTGTCTCCCAATAGCCTGTTTTACTTGATGGTTTTGTCTAGAAGGAAAAATGCATACATGATTATAACCTATTCATGGGGATGGTGGATATGAATGACCAGATGTTGCAGCCATACTTGGCCATCAGAGGATCACTGTTTTGGTATAAAAAGGTCACCATTTACTTGTTTCAGTTAGCCCTGTATAGTTTGTTTGTCATCTTTTTCAAGTGCACGCAAAGATAGCTAACCTACCTCAAATATCAGGAGGCCATTGTTACAGCCCTTCTCTACAGTGTCTTGAAAATGTATTCATAACCCTTGAAAATTTTCCTAATTTTGTCATATTACAACCGAAAACATAAATGTATTTTATTGGGATTTTATGTAATAGACCAACACAAAGTGGCAAATAATTGTGAAGTGGAAGGAAAATTATGAATGTTTTTCAACATGTTTTACAAATAAATATCTGAAAAAAGTGTGGCGTGCATTTGTATTCAGCCTCTCTCAGTCAATACTTTGTAGAACCACCTTTCACTACCATTTCAGCTGTAAGTCTTTTGGGGTATGTCTCTACCAGCTTTGCACTTCTAGGGAGTAAAATGTTTGCCCATTCTTCTTTGCAAAATAGCACTGTCAGATTGGATGGAGAGCAATTTTCAAATCTTGCCACAGATTCTTAATTGGATTTAGGTCTAAACTTTGACTGGGCCATTCGAAAACATTAATATATTTTGATTTAAATCATTCCATTGTAGCTCTGGCTGTGTGTTTAGGGTCGTTGTCCTGCTGGAAGGTGAATCGTCCTGCTGGAAGGTAAAGTGTTTTGCAGACTAATAGGTTTTCTTCTACGAATGCCCTGTATATTGATAAATTAATATTCCCATCAACTCTGACCAGCTTCCCTGTCCCTGGTGAAGAAAAGCATCCCCACAACATGATGCTGGCACCACCATGTTTCACAGTGGGGGTGGTATGTTTAGGGTGATGTGTAGAGTTAACCACACATAGCGTTCTACTTTTAGGCAAAAAAGTTAAATTTTGGTCTCATCTGACCAGAGCACCTTCTACCACATGTTTGCTGTGTCCCCCCATGGCTTCTTGCGAACTGCAAATGGGACTGCCTATGGCTCAAACAGGCTCAAACTGCCTATGGCATTCTTTTAACAATGGCTTTCTTCTTGCCACTCTTCCATAAAAGCCAGATATGTGGCGTGCACAACTAATAGTTGTCCTGTGGACAGATTCTCGCACCTGAGCTGTGGATCTCTGCAGCTCCTCCAGAGTTACCATGGGCCTCTTGGCTGCTTCTATGATTAATTCTCTCCTTGCCCGGCCTGTCAGTTTAGGTGGACAGCCATGTCTTGGAAGGTTTGCAGTTGTGCCACACTCTTTCCATTTTCAAATGATGGATTGAACAGTGCTCTGTAAGATGTAGCTTAGAATTTTTTTATAACCTAACCCCACTTTAAACTTTATCCCTGACCTGTCTGGTTTGTTTATTGGCCTTCATAATGCTGTTTGCTCACTAAGGTTCTCTAACAAACCTCTGAGGGCTTCACAGAACAGCTACTGATACTGAGAATAAATTTCATATGATGGACTCTATTTACTAATTAGGTGACTTCTGAAGGCAATTGGTTCCACTAGATTTTAGTTATGGGTATCAGACTAAAGGGATCTGAATACAAATGCATGCCACACTTTTCAGATATTTGTAAAAAAAAATTGATAACCATTTATCATTTTCCTTCCACTTCACAATTATGTGCCACTTTGTGTTGGTCTATCACATAAAATCATAATAAAATACATTTACGTTTTTGGTTGAAACATGACAAAATGTGGAAAATTTTAAGGGGTATGAATACTTTTTCAAGGCATTGTATCTGCACGGATTATTTGCCCTGCCACTGTATTAGTGGGATTCAAGACAACACAATGGTCTCACTTATGTAAGGGGCCCCAGAATAGATTTTCAAGTGGAGAAAACTAAGTTTTTCGCTTTCTCTCAGTTTTTTAATTCTTGGATTAGGGTCTGGAGAACGGGAGGCTTTGAAGAAATTTGGGTGGGAAAAAGCCTCTACCCCGTGCTCACATTGCACCTGATCGAAGCCCTAAGGCCTGCTGTCATCTGACCCTGGCATTTTAATCAACCATGCCTCTGCCTGCTTATGGACCATGTTCTTGCATTGTCCAGGCCTGCTGCCTGGACAATTCCCTTGGCTTTTGCCAACCACATCTCTGCCTGCTGTCTGGACCAATGTTTTGCATGTGCTGGCAAGATCTCTGCTTGCACCTTTGCTGACTACGGACAATATTCCTGCCTGCTGCCTGGACGACTTATTTTGCTGTCGCTGACCACGCCCCTGCCTGCTGCCTGGACCAGTGCTTTTCCTGTGAGGACAACTACTAAAACCACAGGTAATTTGGGTTTTATCCTTTGTTCAGCCAAATGTATTTTGGGATGTAATTCTTGGTATGTACATGCTATTTGTCAGGGCCCGAAGGTGCTACTGTATGTTGGGCCTCTGAATGTAGCCAGGCTGCGGAATAGTCTCATACATGTGGTATCGCCATACTCAGGAGGAGTAGCAAAATGCATTTTAGGGTGTAATTCTTGGTATGAAAATACTATGTGTTAGAAATATCTGATAAAGCTTGGGAGGGAGGAGTCTAGTAATGGCGCTGGCCTTTACCCGGAGCACGCTGTAGGAGCATCTGCTCTGCTGTCCCCGCTGAATGGAATAGCCAGAGACCACCCAAGCCTTGTCCCATCTTGTCCCCACCTTCCTAGCACATCCTACCCCTCACATGCTGCGGGAATCGGCGTGTCCATCTTATGCCTCTGTGGGGAGCACGGGCTGAGAGCGGAGGAGCTGTCGGGACGGTATACCCCCTGCCAGTGAAGATGGGGTACTGAGCGGGACTGGAGACAAGGGAGAGGCTGAGAAGGGGAGCTCCCTCCCCCCTTCTCTGGTGGAAGTCTGATGAGAGGTGCCAGAGCGAAGGAGCAACGAGTCCTGGGGGAGTGAGCATGTCACCCCTCCCCCCTCGTGTTAGCTATCCACTGCATGTGAGAAGAGAGAAGGAGAAAAGGAAAGGAGAAAACACAGTAAGAATTGAGACACCTGTGAGACAATGGAGCCATTAATTACAGAAGGAACAGAGATTGTACAGAAGAAAGTGGGAGTGGTGAGTGCAATGGGCAGGGGGCTGGGGTGAGGACTCTAGAGACTAAAGGTCTATAGTGATCCTGTCACGTACCTTAAGGCAGAGCCCGGAGTGCAGGGAGCGGCCTCTCGTAAACCTGTGACTCGGGAGGCCCTGATAGAGATGACAGGGGCTCGGAAGCACAAAGGAGAACAAGCGCCTGACTGGATGGCCAGTGTAGACGGCAGGAGACCATTGGTAGCAGGGAGGTGTCCTGTAGTCCAGCTGTAGGATGCAGATGACAGCAGGATGCAGCAGGCGGTTCCAACCGGAAGCAACAGACAGCAGGGATGTGCCTTGTAGCCCAGTGGCGGAATGCAGGCCGCGGGCAGAATGCAGCTGACAATGGGGAGGAGTCCTGTAGTCCAGCAGCAGGATGCAGGTGGCAGCAGGATACAGCTGACAAAGGGAAGGAGTCCTGTAGTTCAGCAGCAGCATGCAGGTGGTAACAGAACACAGCAGAAGGCACAGCCGGATACAGCGGAGAACAGGGAGGTGTTCTGTAGTCCGGCAGCGGTAGGCAGGTAACTGGCAGGTTGCAGAGTAGTTAAACAGTCCGGGTCAAACACAGGCGAGCAGATCAAGTACCAAAACAAAGTCCAAGTCAGGTTCAGAAGCCAAGGTCGGGGGCAGGCAGCAAGCAGAGAAGTCAGGAACAGGCCAAGTTCAATACGGATCAGGTAGATTCGGAAACAGGGTAGCAGAGTACACAGGAACGCTGTTGATCTGCAGACAGCAAGGCAAAGATCCCCTTTAAATAGCGGCATCGGCGCCAATTGCCATCAAAACGTCCACGCACCGCAGATCGCGCTATTGGTTTTCCTGCGCACAGGTATTCTTCCGACCCTCTCAGGGAAAAACATGAGGAGGAAGGCGGCAAGAGGAGGAGTGGTCCCCAAATCACCCCATCCTAGCCTAAGTCCCAACACAGGTCCAATGAATAACTTTGTAACCCATGGAGGAAACGGTGTAGAGAAACAAAAGTATTAAAAGCCGCCAAGCAGAGACCAAGGAAAAAAAAGGGTCAGACTAAACAGAGACAAGCACTCTTTCAGAGTCTAGAATAGAACAAGACCCTGAGATAGAGCTAGAAGCTGGGAAAGATGAGGATCAGTTACGGAAAACTCAACTACCAACAAAAACATATGGAAATCATGTTTGCGCCCCTGGAAAAATCTTTAAAATCTGAAATGGAGATAACCCATAAAGATCTAGGACATATGCTCACAAGAGTTGAGGAAGTAAGGAAAAAAAAATGGACTGCCATACAATCATAATAAAAGAATTAAAAGGAGAAATAAAATCTCTAAAAAGAGAACAGGAACAGGCTTATAGATTAGATCAAGCGAACAGAGATAGAAGGAAGAATTTATCTGCTAGTCGACCAGTGCGCAACGATATGCGTCGGCACAATGGCACGGCTGTGCAAATGGGCATACAGGTACATCCCCTTTAAGACATGGCATTGTGGGCGCGCGCCCACTGCATACTTCGTGACTGTGCCCGCAGACTCGATGTCTGCGGATGTCCTGCGATTGTTGTAATGGAGTGGCAGAACGGGGATGTAAACTAAGCATTTCCCCGTTCTGCCTAGTGACATTACAGAGATCTACTGCTCCCTGCCATTGGGAGCAGTGATCGCTGTGATGTCAGTGGTAACCCATCCCCCCCACAGTTGGAGTCACTCCCTAGGACACACTTAACCCCTTGATCTCCCCCTAGTGTTTAACCCCTTTCCTGCCAGTGTCATTTATACAGTAATCAGTGTATTTTTTTTAGCACTGAACGCTATATAAATGACAGTGGTCCCAAAATAGTGTCAACATTATCCCATGTGTCCACCATAATGTTGCAGTCATGATAAAAATTGCAGATCACTACCATTACTAATAAAAACATAATAATAATAAAAATGCCATAAATCTATCCCCTATTTTGTAAACGCTATAACTTTTGCGCAAACCAATCAATATACGCTTATTGCGATTTTTATTACCAAAAATATGTAAAAGAATACATATCGGCCTAAACTGAGAAAAAAATGATTTTTTTACTATATTTTTTGGGGATATTGATTATAGCAAAAAGTAAAAAATACTGCTTATTTTTCAAAATTGTCGCTCTTTTTTTTGTTTAGAACGCAAAAAATAAAAACCGCAGGGGTGATCAAATACCACCAAAAGAAAGCTCTATTTGTGGGGAAAAAAAACGACATCAAATTTTTTTTTTTGGGTACAATGTCGCACGGCTGCGCAATTGTTAGTTAAAGCAATGCAGTGCCTTATTGCAAAAAGTGCTCTGGTCAGGAAGGGGGTAAATTCTTCTGGGATTGAAGTAGTTAAGGATATGCAGCCTCGCTGAATCCTCGCAGACAGAACATTTAACAGAAAAGGAAGATATTTAATCCATTTCTGGTCAAAGAAGTAACAACTCCAATAAAAATTGAAAGAGCCCATAGACTAAGAAGACCAAAAAAATTTTGATGAAAAGTCCAAGAGACAATATACAAATTTTTCAAGATCTTTCACAAGAAACATTACATAAGACTTTAAAATCCCTATAGATGGTACTACAGGAACACAAAATCCAGTATAATTGGGGCTTCCCCTCATGTTTGATCGGCTGGAAAAACAGGCGTTTTGAAAAACTTAGATTTATCGAAGAAACCGCCAAATTTTGTGCAAAACTGAAGATCCCAATACCAGACAGTCTAAGAGAGATGACCCAAAGACAAGAAATAACTAAACAGGGAGAAGAACGGTGGCAGCCAATTCCAGAGAAAAAATAAATACAGAGCAAGAACACTGAAAACTGAAGTCTTATGCCACGTACACACGACCGGACTTTGACAGCAAAGGTCCGACGGAACTAATCCGTCTGACAACTCAATCGTGTGTGGGCTCCATTGGACCTTTGCTGTCCAAAAATCTGACGGAGGCGCTGGACACTGACACGCCCCTTAAGGCGTGAACTTCCCCCATATAACCCCTCCCACTACTGGGAGTTCTTAGTGTCTAAGGTGTTGGGCACGAGTAAGGATGTGTGCTGAGCTCCACAGGCAATAAACCTTTGATGAAAGCTAGCCATCCTGATCGGATCCATTCTGATGTCTTTGTAATGGGCTAAATGAATGGTACACGGGCCTCGTAATCTGAAGAAATTAGGTTTTGATTGCGAATGCTTCTCTGAGAGCTGGGCCCTGGGATCCAGTACTTTTTGGTAATGAGGCCAATAAAAGTTTACTGGCAGGGTCCTGTAGCAGGTCCAGTATTGTGGGTTAACCTAAGAGTTCCTCGGTTCCTGAAGGTTTCCTTTAAGGTCTCGGAGCCTACCATGAAGGGCTGGCCATATGTGCAGGAAGTGTTTTATGCACTGTGAGAGAGGCTGCTGCCTGGCGGTGGAGGGACAGAGCAGAGTGGTTGGCTAGTCAGGTTTGGTGACACAGGCATTTCCCTTTTGACAACATTGTACTATATAGCTAGGATTAATAGCAGTTATTTTACTGTACTATAGCCTAGCAATGTTAAATTATTTTGCTGGTAGTGCCTCTGCTTTGTGCTGTAAGCTATGAGTGGCAAAGGGGACCAGGAACTCCTCTAAGGGTTCTAGGAGGTTAATGGTATACACCAAGCTAAAAACCCTTCCAAAAGACTGTCATCCTGCCCTGAGAGGTATACGGCTAGTCAGATGAGCCATCAAGGGTAGAACACTTCTGTCCCTTTGTTTATCATACAAACGGGTTTTTCTTCTACCATTTAAAAGATTATTGCTATGATGTCTCTCCATAGTAGGACTAAACATAGCAGATTCCCATCTAGTCCTCAGGGCCCTTTTGTTGAGGTTCAGGAGGCTGGGAATCAGGTAGATCTTCCCAAATATTGAAAGATACTTATTTTTCCTGTTCGGAGGATCCTAACAGGGAGGGAGTAGCCTCCCAAGTCAGGTGTTTTGTGTACTCCCTTACTTAACCCCTTTGTTGCCTGCAGCACAGGCTCTTGAGGTATCTACCTCTAATAAGGTTAATTTGAACCGCCCCCACCTGGGGATGTTTTTTCCCATTCATGCATAGCTTATGTGTATACAAAGGAGCATGGGGGAGTTCATGTCCACAATGGGGGTGGTACTGATGCAGCCCCTAATCCACAATGGCTCATAAGTGATATGGTCCAGAAATATTTGGACAGAATAAAGGTGGAGAAAGCACCTGGACCTGATGGCATCCACCCACGGATCCTAAAAGAATTGAGCTCTGTAATTTCAAAGCCATTGTATCTAATTTTTAGGGACTCATTAATGACAGGAATAGTACCACTGGATTGGCGCAGGGCCAATGTGGTGCCTATATTTAAAAAGGGAACAAAGTCTTTACCAAGTAATTATAGACCCGTTAGTTTAACTTCTATAGTTGGGAAGATACTGGAGGGATTAATAAAAGACCACATAGATGAGTTCTTGCAGGAAAAAAATATTTTGAGCAACAGACAGCATGGATTCATGAAAGACAGGAGATGTCAGACAAACCTGATTTCTTTTTATGAGGTGGTAAGTAAAACCTTGGACAGAGGGGTGGCGGTGGACGTGATATATTTGGATTTTGCAAAAGCATTCGATACTGTTCCGCACACACGGCTCATGTGTAAGGTAAAGTCTACAGGTTTGGAAACATCAGTTTGTAGATGGATAGAAAACTGGCTAAAAGACAGAATTCAGAGAGTAGTGGTTAATGATTCTTACTCTGAATGGTCTAAGGTTATGAGTGGTGTACCCCAAGGTTCAGTGCTGGGACCCTTACTTTTTAATATCTTTATAAATGATATTGGGTCTGGGATCAAGAGTAACAATTCCGTCTTTGCAGATGACACCAAGCTATGTGGTGCAATAACGTCCTTACAGGATGTCACCAATTTACAAGCAGACCTCAATGCTCTGTCTAATTGGGCGACTATGTGGCAGATGAGGTTTAATGTTGAGAAATGTAAGGTTATGCACTTGGGGGCTAAGAATATGCATGCATCATACACGCTAGGGGGGAGTACAACTGGGGGAATCCATAGTGGAGAAGGATCTGGGGGTTTTGGTAGATCATAAGCTCAATAATAGCATGCAATGCCAAGCTGCGGTTTCCAAAGCGAGCAAAGTCCTTTCTTGTATTAAGAGAGGTATGTACTCCAGAGAGAGAGATATCATTTTGCCCCTGTTCAAATCATTAGTAAGACCTCATCTGGAATATGCCGTTCAGTTTTGGGCACCAGTTCTCAAAAAGGATATCGGGGAACTGGAGAAAGTGCAGAGAAGGGCAACCAAACTGATAAGAGGCATGGAGCAACTCAGCTATGAGGAAAGATTAGAGGAACTGAATTTATTCACTCTTGATAAGAGGAGATTAAGGGGGGTGTAATGTTCGGGGGACCAGGTAGATCGCAGGACACAGGCTTTTCACACAGCAAAAGGTTTATTAAACTTAAATAGCTTACAGCAGCCAAAAAACAAAAGGAAAAAGGTTTGTAGTCTCACCGACTTGCAAAGTCCAGAACAGCTGTCTTTATCAATACAGAGCTTGATATTGATGGCAGGTAGCTTCCCCTGCCAGGAGCCTTCCAAACAGGACATTGATGTCCACTTCAGTAGCTGCAATCCAACATAAACACCATCCACCATGTCTCCTCCACTCCTCCACTTCCTGTCTTGCTTTTAAAGACACTTCCTTAACAGGTGGGTTACTCAATTTTATTCCCTTAAAGAGACCACAACCCAAACAGAGGGGAAATATAGCGTCCTTCCAGGACCCAGCCACGGCGTCCATTACATATCCCCCCCCTGTGCCCCAACGCCAAGGAGGTGGAGGCAACAGTGGAGCTCAAACAATGGACTCGGGAGAGGGCATCTGCATTTTGATGCAGTCTCGCGGGCCTATGCTCCACTACAAATTTAAATTCCTGGAGTGCCAGGAACCACCGGGTGACCCTGGCATTAGTCCCTTTTCCCTGTCTTAGCCATGTTAAAGGGGCATGGTCAGAAATCAGCCTAAACTTCCTCCCCAAAAGGTAATATCTGAGGGATTCCAGAGCCCACTTAATGGCCAGACACTCTCGTTCAACTATGGCATAGTTTTTCTCTGCTGGTGTTAACTTCCTGCTGAGGAAGACTATCGGGTGTTCCTCGCCATGAATAACCTGTGACAACACCGCTCCCAATCCTACATCGGAAGCATCAGTCTGGACAACAAACTCTTTTGAAAAATTAGGTGCTACCAGGACAGGGTGTTGGCACAGCGCCGACTTAAGCTCCAAAAAAGCCTTCTCAGCGTCTGCATTCCACTCCACCATGACCGATTTCCGACCCTTAGTCAGATCGGTCAACGGAGCCGCCAACGTGGCAAAGTTGGGTACAAACCTCCTGTAGTATCCCACCATGCCCAGGAATGCACGTACCTGCTTTTTTGTGAGGGGGCGGGGCCAATTCTGTATAGCCTCTATCTTGTTGACCTGCGGTTTCACTACCCCTCTACCCACGATATAACCCAGGTATTTCACCTCCTCCATTCCCAAAGCACATTTTTCAGGGTTTATTGTAAACCCCTCCTTCCAAAGAGAGTCCAGCACTGCCTGCACTTTGGGCAAATGTGATTCCCAGTCTTTGCTAAAAATGACTATATCGTCCAAGTATACTGAGGCATACTTCCGGTGAGGTCGTAAAATCCTATCCATTGCTCTCTGGAACGTGGCTGGAGCAGTTTGCAATCCAAAAGGCATCCTTTTGTACTGAAAACTCCCCTCCGGGGTAGAAAAAGCAGTTTTCTCTCTAGCAGCCTTAGTCAACGGGATTTGCCAATACCCCTTGGTAAGGTCTAACGTAGTGATATACCTGGCTGGACCTAGTCTCTCGATAAGCTCATCTACCCGGGGCATGGGGTAGGCATCAAACCGGGAAACTTCATTAAGTTTCCGGAAATCATTGCAGAATCGCAGAGTTCCGTTGGGCTTCGGTACCAACACAATCGGGCTCGACCACTCACTCTGCGATTCCTCAATAATCCCTAGGTCTAACATCTTTTTTACTTCCTCTGAAACGGCCTTCCTTTGAGCCTCTGGGATGCGGTAAGGCCGGACAAAAACTTTGACACCTGGTTCTGTGATAATATCATGCTCTATGACACTAGTGAGCCCTGGCAAGTCTGAAAATTTCTCTTTATTTCGCTGCAAGAACTCCTTTGCTTGCTGACTTTGGGTTTTAGACAGGGTCTTTGCTACTTGGACACTCTCCACCCCAACCCGAGGCTCAAGTTTTGTACTAGCAAGGGAGGTTGCTGGTTCCCTGTCTGTCCAGGGCTTTAACAAGTTTACATGATATATCTGGAAGGGTTTCCTCTTGCCTGGCTGGTGGACTCTATAATTTACCTCTCCCATTTTTTCTACAACCTCGAAAGGGCCTTGCCATCTGGCCAAGAATTTACTTTCCACAGTGGGAATCAACACTGCTACTCGATCCCCCACTTGAAAGTTCCTAATTTTGGCTGCCCTATTATAGACCCGTCGTTGAGCCTCCTGGGCTTTTTGTAAGTGTTCCTTAACTAGCGGCATCACAGTTCGGATCCTCTCCTGCATTTGAGAGACATATTCAAGAACACTTTTATGCTGAATTGGTTCACTTTCCCATTCTTCTTTAACAAAGTCCAGTAATCCACGAGGTCTCCGCCCATATACCAATTCAAAGGGCGAAAACCCAGTGGAGGCCTGGGGCACTTCTCGGATAGCGAACAGGAGAGCTGGTAACAGGCAGTCCCAGTCTTTCCCATCCCTTTGTACCACTCTCTTGAGCATAGACTTAAGGGTCTTATTAAAACATTCTACCAATCCATCTGTTTGGGGATGGTAGACCGATGTGCGCAGCCACTTAATCCGGAACAGTCTGCATACATCGGCCATAACCTTCGACATAAACGGGGTGCCCTGGTCTGTGAGTATTTCCTTGGGAAAACCCGTCCGTGTAAACAACTGGAATAACTCCTGTGCAATAGCCTTAGAGGAGGTATTCCGCAGGGGTAGTGCCTCAGGATAACGAGTGGCATAGTCGAGGATCACTAGTATGTAAGAATGACCTCGAGCCGACTTTACCAAGGGACCCACTATATCCATGGCTATCCTCTCGAATGGGACCTCAATTATGGGCAGAGGGACCAACGGGCTCCGGAAATGGGTCGTCGGAGCGGTCAACTGACAGGTGGGACAAGAGGTACAGTATCTCCTTACCTCTGCTTTCAAGCCTGGCCAGTAAAACCGGTCGGCGATCCGTGCCTCCATCTTTTCAACTCCCAGGTGTCCCCCTAAAACATCATCATGGGCCAGGTCCAGGACCTTGCGTCTATATTGTTGAGGTACCAATAATTGTTCTACCACATTTTCTCTCACTTTAGTAACCCGATAAAGCAATTCATTACATATTGAAAAATGTGGCCACCGCTCATTAGCACCTGGCTCTTGGGGCTCCCCATTTATTACTACAACCTGTTCCCGTGCCCTGGCCAAAGTGGGGTCCTGCATCTGGGCAGTACCAAATGCCCCCTGGGGAACACCCAAATCTGGCAAGTCAGGGGTAGAGGCCATTTCCTCATCGTCTTCCCCCAGCATTACCTGAAGCGGGGAAGGTTCCCCCTCCTCAGTGTTCAGGTAGGTCTGAGAACCCCACATATTGACATCTTTAACAGTATCAGCACTATTTTCATCATTATTAACCAAAGTCTTGGCGTTTTTATCAACTGGGTCCATATTATGAACATGTGGCATCTCAGGGTTATTACCCTCTACAACAGGAACAGAGGGACTAGTTTCTTCCCAGTCTCTGGACCTTTCAGATAGTTCTCCTTGTCTCCAAAGTTTTGCAAATAATGGACAGTCTCGTCCTATGATAACGTCATGTACCAAGTTCTTTACCACCCCCACCTCTTGAGTACCAGTGCCACATGCTGTGGAGATGGACACCGAGATGAGAGGGTACTCTCTAGTGTCCCCATGAATGCACACAACCCGCAAAATTTTGCTTACCGGACCGATCTTCCCAATTACTCTAGGGTGAACCAGGGTTACCATGCTTCCAGAGTCCAGCAAGGCCCATGCAGGGTGGTTGTTCACTTGGACTTCACACTCAAAATTCCTCTCTCCAAGGTCAAGATGTGTTGTACACGATTTATGGGCATAAAAAGACCCCCTCCGAAGAACCCCGCATTCCATGGGTTCTTCCTGCAATGGGCAGTGGGCCCGGGTATGGCCCCAGGCATGACATCGCCAACATTGTACATCCCCTCCTCTCCGATCAGGAACAGGTCGCTGAGGGGGTAACGGGTGTGACTCTTGGCCTTCCGGGGGGTTGGTTCCAGGGCTCCTGGGGACATCCTTTCGAAGGGCGGCAGTTGGTCGGAAGGGCCGTGGCAGACTGGGCCCTTGACGCTTGGTGGGGCCAAGCAGATCCTCCACCACCGTATATCGTTCCACCATCTCAACAAGGCAGTTCGCGGTTTTCGGGTCTCCATGGCTGACCCACCGTTCAAGGTCATCTGGCAGTGACCTTAAGTATCGGTCCAGCACGACCCGCTCCACAATTTGGGGGCCAGACAACACTTCGGGCTGCAGCCATTTTTTTACTAGTTGCACCAGGTCATGCATTTGAGATCGCGGTGGCCGGTTTGAACGATACTTCCATTGGTGCACTCGTTGGGCCCGAACGGCCGTAGTCACCCCCAACCGAGCCAGTATTTCTGCCTTTAGTTTTTGATAATTTTTAGCATCTTCTGGTGGTAGGTCAAAATAGGCTTTTTGAGGATCTCCGGTGAGGAAAGGAGCAATTAAGCCGGCCCACTGGTCCTGGGGCCACCCTTCTCTCTCTGCCGTCCTCTCAAAGGTTGCCAGAAACGCCTCTACGTCATCACTCAGGGACAACTTCTGCAAGAAATGGCTTGCCCTTATGGTCACCTGGTTGCCAGGGGCAACGGCCACTTGTTCACGGCCCTGAGAAAGCTGCTGCACTGCTTCTTTTAAGGCAGTTATCTGAGCCTGCATCACCCCTTGTTGGGTCGCTTGCTGGGCTGCTAACTGGGCCACCAACAGGCGAGTATTTTCTTGCTGTAAAGCCAGCGCCTCATTGTGGTGCGTTTTTTGTACCTCCAGCTGCGTTCTTTGTACCTCCAGCTGGGTTGCTAAGCGCTGATTAGCTTCCTCATGGCGAGTCTGCGCTTGCATATTAGCCAAGGACAGCTGTTTAATTAGCTCCTCCATTGTTTCAGCTTTCAACATTTGTGCAGCTTTAACCCAGGACATAAAGTCACTGTACTGTCCCTTTAAATGTCAGTTCAAATCCAATGCAGAAAAAAAAAAAAAAAAAAAATAGCAAGAAAAACACCTGTTACTTTGTCCTGCCCGCATTCGAGCACCACTTGTAATGTTCGGGGGACCAGGTAGATCGCAGGACACAGGCTTTTCACACAGCAAAAGGTTTATTAAACTTAAATAGCTTACAGCAGCCAAAAAACAAAAGGAAAAAGGTTTGTAGTCTCACCGACTTGCAAAGTCCAGAACAGCTGTCTTTATCAATACAGAGCTTGATATTGATGGCAGGTAGCTTCCCCTGCCAGGATCCTTCCAAACAGGACATTGATGTCCACTTCAGTAGCTGCAATCCAACATAAACACCATCCACCATGTCTCCTCCACTCCTCCACTTCCTGTCTTGCTTTTAAAGACACTTCCTTAACAGGTGGGTTACTCAATTTTATTCCCTTAAAGAGACCACAACCCAAACAGAGGGGAAATATAGCGTCCTTCCAGGACCCAGCCACGGCGTCCATTACAGGGGATTTGATCAACATGTACAAATATATAAGGGGTCCATATAGGGAACTTGGTGTCGAGTTATTCACTTTAAAGTCAACAAAGAGGACAAGGGGGCACTCTTTACGTCTAGAGGAGAGGAGATTTCATCTCCAAATACGGAAAGGTTTCTTCACAGTAAGAGCTGTGAAAATGTGGAATAGACTCCCTGCAGAGGTGGTTATGGCCAGCTCAGTGGATTGCTTTAAGAAAGGCCTGGATTATTTCCTAAGTGTACGTAATATAACTGGGTACTAAAATTTATAGGTAAAGTTGATCCGGGGAAAATCCGATTGCCTCTCGGGGGATCAGGAAGGAATTTTTTCCCCTGCTTTAGCAAATTGGATCATGCTCTGCTGGGGTTTTTTGCCTTCTTCTGGATCAACTGTGGGTATAGAATTGGGTATATGGGCTGGTATATGTATGTGTGTATATATATATATATATATATATATATATATATATATATATATATATATATATATATATATATGTATATATATATATATATATATATGTATGTATGTGTGTATATGTGTATATATATATGTATAGTATATTTTATTTTATTTATTTTTATTTTATTTTTTTTGGTTGAACTGGATGGACTTGTGTCTTTTTTCAACCTGACTAACTATGTAACTATGTAACTATATAGCTTATGTATTCTGAATGGGAACATTTCTATGAAAAAATGGGGGATTCCAGCAATTGATGCTGCAATCACCTCAGCGAGCAGAGTCTCACATGTCCAGTGGATAATGCACTGATGTTAAAGGATCCAGCAAATTAAGGTTGGAACTTCCTTTTAAAGACAAGATGTTGTTTGCAGTTCTCGCTGCAATTGGTGTATCTCAGTCCATAAACCCTTTAACGTCTGCTCCACTATGTTGGTGGAGCACATTTTGAGTCATGCTAATTCATGCTAATTCATTGAAAAATGTGGACTTCTAAGGGTTAAGGAACAGGTTGTGAGGTACCTGAAAGGTACCTCACAGATGCTATGAAGGACTCTATCATTTAAGCCTTATACTTGAACTAGTGCATTCTTGCAGAGGTCCGTGGCTGAAATATTGATCAGCCGAAGCACCATGTATAAAGCTTTAGCCAGTTTGTGTCCCTTCCTGGGGTACGGCTATTTAGAGAGGATAAGTACATCCAAAAGGGTAAAGCTCTCTTTAACAATAGAGGTTAAACATGTCTCCTTTAATCGTGTGGCCTCTCCTATGCCTGGGGTATCTGCCTTTAGGCAGTCTCGACGGCCTCAATCGTCAGGTTCAGGAGAAAGTCCCCAAGAGCAGCACCAGGATCTTGGGGGCAGAGAGCCCATAAAGCAGAATAAGCAGAATGCTAAAGCCTTCTCATGAAGGAGCACCCCCACTCGTTTGGGTGAGGGGAAAGGTCCTGCGATTCTCAAAGTCTGGAAGGAACAATGTCAAGAGCAGAGGGATTTCTGAAATTTTTTCTCTAGGTCACGACTAGAGTTCCAAGAGCCTGGATGGCTCAGTCAGCTTTCGATCTGAGGGTCCAGGGTTCGGGTCCATGTTTGGGTGCTGCCTGTGGGGTCCTTGGGCTGCTTATGCGGTGGTCTTTATGCAAGAGTTTCCTTCTCCTCAAAGAATGTTCCTAAGGATCCAGAGAAAAAAGAATTCTCTCTTTCTGGCCTCTGGATCAGCTGTTATACCAGTCGGTGATATCAGAGATTCCCTTAGTGGAACAGGGGGTTTTGGCTCAAACCTTTTAGGGTTCCAGAACCAGAGTGATAAGACCCATTCTAGATCTCGGAGATCTGAATCAGCACTTAAACATCAGATCCTTAAATAATTCGATCGGCTGTGTCCATCCTGCAAGGAGGGGAGTTGCAGCTCTCCATGTGCCAAAGTTTCCCGCTTACCAGAAATTTCTGCGGTTTGAAATATAAAATAATTTTTTCAGTTGTGGTCCTGCCATTTGACTTAGCCCCCCCACCACAAATATTCTGAAAGATGCTGGCACCTCCTTTAGCCAGGTTAAGGGCTCAAGGCATAGCGGTCCTAGCCTATTAGAAGATCTACTTTTAATAGATCATTCAGTCTCAGGTCTAAAACCAGCGTTTGATCTCACCTGTAAAGATATGAAATCTCTAGGTTGGATTCTCAACCTAGGAAGATTCTCCTTAAAATCATCAAGGAGATTACAGTACTCGGGGGCTGGTTATAGATACCATACAGAATTCAACTTATCAGGACAAAAGAAAATTCCTTCATTGGGCTGCAGGAAATTTTTTAGGGGAAATGGTGGCCTCCTTCAAGGCCGTCCCTTACGCGCAGTTTTATTCAAAGATTGCTTGAAGACACCATCCTGCCGGTCTGGAATAAAGATGATTCAGGCCTTGTTTTTTTCCAATACGTTTGGCTCCTGACATAGGTCAGAGCCTAAATTGGTGATTGTTATCCAGCAAGAGGGAAAACCTTTTTCCTAGAAGTTGTTAACATCGGGTGCCAGCCTTCTAGGCTGGGGAGCAGCCCTGGAAGAAGATTCTGTCCAGGGAAGATGGTCCAAATCAGAGGACCTTGCCTATCAACTTTTTTTTTTGGAAGTTTCAGGCAGTACGTCTGGCCCGAGAATCTTGGGGTCAGACTACGGGACTGTCCTGTCAGGATTCAGTCTGACAAGGCCACGGCGGAAGTTTACATCGATCACCAGGAGAAGCACGAGAAGTCGTGCAGCCCAAAAAGAGGTGAATAATTTTCTAGCTTTGGCAGAACACAACAGTCCTTGCCTATCAGCAATTTTAATTTTCAGGCGTACTACTTGAGACACCAACAATTAATTCCGGGAGAATGATCACTTCACCATCTTCCAAGCCATAATCCATCAAATCTCTTCAAGAGAAGAAGAGATTACCTGCGGATAAAGGTGGTAACCTAGTAATTATGGAAGTAGCACAATATGTGACCATGTGTAAGAACATCTTACTAAATAAAGACTGGTACCGTCCCATTTCTAAAACAGTAATTGACAATTATTATACTATGTATCGTAACATAATTTTCAAAGCGTATCAACAAGGGACTATAGTTCTCAATACTTGGAATTTTCTCAATACAAAGGATCCAAAGATACCAACGCTCTACGCATTGCCTAAAGTTCACAAATCATTAACTTTTCCTCCAGGACGTCCCATAATCTCAGGCTGTTCAAGCCTAAGGCCGCGTACACACGGGCGGACTGTCTGACGGACTTGGTCCGCTGAAACGTGTTTCAGCGGACAATCCGCTCTTGTGTGGGCTTCAGCGGACTTTTTCAGCGGACAGTCTGGCGGACTAAGTCTTTCGGAATTTCCGTAATATTGTCCGTCCAAACTTGGTTTCAGCGGACAGTCCGCTCGTGAGTAGGCAAGTTGGACGGACTAAGTATGGCGCATGCTCAGAAAGGATTTACACGGTCGAAGGTTGCATTGCAGTGTATTGGACGTCGTATTTCTAGTCCCGTCGTACGTGCCGTACACGTCATCGCGCAAGCTTTCAGCGGACTGTCTGTTCGTCGTGTGTGGTCAAGTCCGTTCATTCAAAAGTAGGACGGACTGTCTGTCGGATTGTCTGACGGACTTAGTTGGACGGATAGTCCGTCCGTGTGTACGCGGCCTAACTGAAAATGCCAGTGCTTTAGTAGATAGCTATCTACATCCCCACGCAATTTCATTGTCCTCATATGTTAAGGACACAATTGATTTGTTAAGAACTATTGAAGGGCTTTCCCTTCCCCCCAATTCCTAGCTAGTGGCTCTGGACATTGAGAGCCTGTACAACACAATTCCCTTGACTACATTTTGAGACACAATGTTTTTGTTTTTGACTCCTCCCACTACCTCCAGGTACAGGGGGTTGCGATGGGGACTAAGTGTGCCCCATTGTATGCCAACCTGTATCTGGGGGGTGTGGGAGAAGGATACTTTTTCAAGAGATGATCTAACACCATTTTTGGACAAGATCATCTCTTGGTTTCGCTATATAGATGATGTTCTCTTTTTTTGGTCCGGAACTGAATTGGAATCAGGCCTGTACTGGCCATCGGGATTACCGGGAGTTTCCCGGTGGGCCGATTGGCTCAGTGGGCCGGTTGTCAGACAATGTGTTATGTGTTTGACTCACTACACTTCTCTCCCTTGATTCTCCGTGCCAGTTGTGTGTTACAACAACGCCGGCGACGGCAGCTCTGCCCCTGCATCTGGCACACAAGCACCACCCCCTCGTGACACTGCCACTCACTCCCCTAACATTACAGGCTGCCTCCTTGTCCCAGCGCCGTGACGTCACTCACGGCCGGAGGGCAGAGGCGGCCCGGGAACATGGGAGGAGCCAGAGTGCAGCGAGTTGCTGCCCAAGCTTAGGTGCTTGAGACTGCAACCAAGAGGAGCCAGCACCGCCAAGTCCACTTCAGATAGCAGCACAGACAGGGTAAGGGGACAAAGAAAAGTCTTATCAGTGTAATTCAAGTAAGCACTAAATAATAAACTAATCGGATGCTATATGGGATGCAGGCTGCATGGCAGCATGATTAATAATAAACTGAGAGTCTGGCTGTTACTTTCAGTGTCTGTGATTTCTGTAATATGCAGCATGGCGGGGGAAGGGGAAGGGGTAAATGTATTGCCACTGGTCATGGTAACTGATAAACAATTTAATGTCACTGGTCATGGTAACTGATTATTATTCATCAGTTACAGTGACCAGTGACATTAAATTATTCATCAGTTACTGTGGCCAGTGACATTAAATTATTCATCAGTTATCGTGGCCAGTGCCATTAAATTAATAATTGACCAGTGCCATTAAATTGTTAATCAGTTACCGTGACCAGCGTCATTAATATTAATTGAATGCCACTGGTCAATTATTAATTTAATGTCACTGGCCATGGTAACTGATCATCAATTACCGTGACCAGTGGCATTAAATTATTGATCAGTTACAGTGGCCAGTGGCATTAAATTATTATTAATACCACTGGTCACAGTAACTGATGAATAATTTAATGCCACTGGTCATGGTAATTGATGAATAATTTAATGCCACTGGTTACGGTAACTGATGAATAATTTTATCGTATTTTTTTGTGTGTTTTTGCAAAATTAAAGTGGGCCGGTCTGGATGAAGTCTAGGGCCAAATTTTTGTCCCAGTCCAGCCCTGATTGGAATTGAATCAATTTTTGAGTAATGATTTCGAGTAATGATCTTAATTTAAAATTTACAATGCATTACAGCCAAACAGAGGTCAATTTTCTAGATCTAACTATTTCTCTTGATACTGATGGTAAATTAAATTTGTCTCTTTATAGAAAGCCCTCTGCAGGGAACACCATTCTACATGCTAGTGTCAGGGCTGGCTTAGCCCTTCCTCCTCTGGACTGGCCGCTCAGCTGTCGGCTAATTGCCAGCTCTCTTCTCTTTCCGCAGTTACCAGCTGTTCCCGATGATGCTCGCCTGACCTGCCTATTTAAAGCCTTCCAGCTCACTCTTTCCTTTGCCTTCGCGTTGGTCACATCACGAAGGAACCATCTCCTGCTGTTTGTTTCAAGACTGGCTTGCTGACATCCCTCCCGGCTTCTTATCCTTCTTGCAGTTGCTCTCCTTGGATCCCTGACTTCAGACCTGGCCGATTACCCAATCTGGTTAATGAACTTTGGACTGGCTGACTATCCGATCTGGCTACTGGACTCTGACTATGCTTGATTACACTTTTTTCTATTTACCTTTTTATTTTTATTAACAAACAAGTGTGATTTGATTGTACTTCTGTCTCTGTCTGTTTCACAGTTTCTGACAGCTAGTAGCTCTCATCCAATTTCGCTTGTAAACAGTATTCCCTATAGCCAACACTTACGATTAAAAAGAAATTGTAGTAAGGAATCAGATTTTCATTTAGCAGCAAAAGATTTATTTTTGAGACTTAGAAGAAGAGGCTATAGCCGTAGATGTCTTAAAAGGGCCTATAATCGGGTTAAACCTAGAGATAAAACCTCCTTGATTTTTTTTCTACTAGACGTTCCAAGAAATGTGAAACAGTTAGGGTTATAACCTGGTACTCGGACCAACATAGAGAATTTAAACAAATATGAAATAGATTTTGGCCACTTTTATTGGCTGATCCTATTGCATGTATGTTCAACAATTTCCCGAAGTTACATTTAAAAGAGTCCTATCATTAAGGGACAGACTTGATATCAATAATTTTTCAAAGAAAGCAAGCAACACTGATATCTCCCCTTGTGATCACTGTGATATGTGTCACTATGTGGACCGCCACTCTAAGTTCAAGTTGCCCAATGGAAAGTGGCACTCCATAAAACAGAGTCACCTGCCAGACGTCGGATGTTTTTTACTTAGCACGATGTCTGTGCAGTGGCTTCTATGTAGGTAAAATTAAAAGACAGTTTCTTGTTAGAATTCGAGACCATATAAAATCTATAAAAAAAGAAAAAAAAAATGGATACAGCAATAAGTCGGCATGTTGGCTACTTCCATGCATTTAATTCTAAGCCCCTGTACACACGGTCGGATTTCCACAACCAAATCCGTCGGATTTTGCCTGTCGGATTTTGTCCGTCGGATCTTGTCCGAAACAGTTGCATACATACGGTCGGGCCAAGTTGGCGAAAAATCCGATCTTTCAGAACGTGATGACATAATTTCATTACGATGGGACTACGTTCAGGCTAGTAGCCAATAGCTTTGATGTAGGAATTTGATCTGAGCATGCGTGGCACTTGGTCCGATGAAAATGCTCTACACATGATCAGTGTGGTCCGTCCGGCCCAGTTGGTCGGGAAATATTTCCAACATGTTGGAAAATTGGGTCGGACGGAGATTCGGACGGAATCAGTCCGATGCATACCACACACAGTCGGATTATCCGACGACACGGTCCGATAAGACACGATCCGACAGATTATCCGACCGTGTATACAAGGGCTTACACTATCAAATTTGTAGCCTTGGAACATATTCCCCTTGATTTGAGAGGAGGTAGTGTAGATCATATACTACTTCAACTTGAAGCCCGCTGGATCCATGACTTAAAAGCCACTGTTTTTCCTGGCTTCAATGAAAGCGTCAGCTTTAAGCCCTTTTTATGAGGTCATTCCATGCTCTCCACTAGTTTGTGTGTGTTTTTTCCCCCCGATATTTCAGTAAGATATCAATTGTTAACATTGTTTATCTTTGTCCTTTTAAAATTCCTTTATTTCATTTCTACAATTCTTATGTTTATTTGTATTGACTGTATTAATTGTCAAGTGCACTGTTCAAATAGCACTGAAGCTCATGATCAGTATTGTGGTTCTGTTCATTGGGCAATGATGGGTGGTCCTTTCATTTCCTAACCCACCTCTCATGCCTCCCTCCCCTATCCTCTGTTTTTCACCCTCCTTGCCCCTTGTCTATGCATCCTTGGACCGTACGGACACCTGGGGCATGATGTGCTATTGCACGCTATTGCCCTTTCAGTGCGGCGATCTCTCCTGGCTTAGTTATCTGGGGATGGTATCATCCCCCTCATGGCAAATCCTGCTTTGTTTGTACACAGACCTCTGTCCCCATGGAATGCGATGGCACGATTGGTATTCCACACTCTGGCAGCAGTGACAGTGCATCGCCGCTTACTATGGTTAGAGCGGCGATGACGCGTTGGTCTGCGCCCTTCCCCTTCGTGCCCCGTAGGACTATGGGGATTGTAGGCTCAGGGCTGCCTGTTACCGTGGGAGCATGCGCAATTGCGCTTATTTGTCCGCATCAAGTCGGTGACATCAGACGCCGGTGTTCTGCCGTATAGTGTCCGGCCATCAAATAGTGTCCGCTCCGTACTGCGCATGCGCAGTACGGAGCAGACGAAGCTTCGGAAAATCTCCGAAGCTGAACGGCGCCTGCGCCGTGAGTGGAGGTGGTAGCCCCACCATCCAAGCGGACACAGGGTTGAGAATTTTAGAGGGCCCCTTGCGGGCGAGCTTCGCTCGCCACGCTTCGGGCTCGGCCTCGCTGCGCTCGGCTCTTTTATATTCCTACTCTATGTCCACTTGGATAGTGGGGCTAGAACCTGGACTCACGGCGCAGGCGCCGTTCATCCTCTGCAATTTTCGGAATCTGTGTTGCTGTGTACTGCGCATGCGCAGTATGCAGCGAACACTATCCGATGGAGGACGTTATTTGACAAGACACCGTCTCGATGGTCGGGCGTTATAAAAACCAGCTGTCTTTAGCCTTTCCTCGTGGTTTCACCAGAGGATAGGATGGATATATTCCATTAAATACTTTCTTTCTATATACTTTATTTATTCCCCTCTGCTTTGTATCCTGTTTGGCTCTGTGTGATCCACACAGGTTATATGAGAGGAGGACGGGCTCCTGTTTGCCGGCCGGCTTTTTATGTACTGTTTCTATATGCTGTATTTTTTCCATCCACATGTAAGTGTGCTACTTTTTTCTCTCAATAAATTGTCCCTACGATATTATGCCATGTTAGTTCCTTTCTTTTTTGGGGATTATTGAGCTCCCTATTGGGACCACGGAGTAGACTAATATCTGGAGAGTACTATTAGGAGATGGAGAGCTGACCCACTAAAAAGGAGGATATCTTTTGATGGGACCCATCGACTATATACAAACGCCCTAATTTACTTATTTTCTGGTAAGCGCATTCAATACACGGTGACGGGCACTTTATGCGCTTTTGGATTGTGTTGAATCACTGCGGTGTCACAAACGCCTATCTGGACTCACATATGAACTTTTTATGATTGGATCTTTGTTTGTGATATTTTCATTCCTTTATGTATTGTTGTGTTTTTTATGCACTTAAGGTGTTTATTTGATTGCTATAATCATTTAATGATAATTACTCACATATTCTGACACTATTTTCCTGTTATTTAATTAAGTATAGGGTTGGCGCAGTTTTTTATTTCTGTATTTCTGTTGGGTGTTATATCACATTCATTGCTGCTGCCTGCTTTATATATAGTTTAGTTTATTTTATTTTATTTGTTTTCACGTTTTTTTCCCCAGCGCGGTATAATTTTTTCCATTTGTACTATTCAATATATGCTCTTTATTTACTGCACACTTGCATGATCTATTTGTGCATATGTCTATGCTTTCAGTACTATAATGCATTCTTTTTAAAAAAAAATTCCCTTTTTCTATTTTTTTGCTATAGTTCTCCTGCTCTTTTGAGCTTTCCAATTAACCATTGCTTACTTGGACTCCCTATTGCAGTTCTGTCTCTGAGTAGCCCTATGAATTGATTTTATGTAAGTAAAAAACTTGTGTAGTAATCTTATTTCTTTGGGTATTTTTATGAAGTAATGAATTTTTCTCTAACTATTGGAGGATATGTATCCCCTTGTGTTGCATTCTTTGCAACATATATTATAATATAATCTTTCTTCATAAAAAACAAAATTATTTGTCTTCCCTTTTTTTCTTGGTCCCCTTGTATATTTTTTTTTTTAGCTGCTTTTTTTAGCCCTCTACGGTCCTTTGTTTACATCTGACTTGGGAGGTGGATGATTGGTGGTGTTTCCAACTAAGAGATTGGAGGTGGGCTGTGTGATAGGGGGTTGGGGAAGGGGGAGGACCCGCTATCTCAAAAGTGCTTTTCCCCAGTGCGCTGTTGTTTTTTGTATAAATTTTGTTATTTCCGTTTACTATGTCAATTGTACTTACTATATTCTTTTCAAATCTAGACAATTTACTGTTTGAATATTGGCACATCCCCTGAGGAAGCATTCATGCCAAACATGTCGGGAAAATGTGCAATAGAATACTATCATCCAATTCAAATTTAAATCACTAATGTATTGTTTTCATTGTATTGCTGTGATTTCTGCATACATTTTTTAATCTTTGAAATAAAATTTTTGAATTTTTTACGCTGTGGATAATTAAAAAAAAAAATCTTATAAAATTTTTTTATTAAGCACCGTTAAAATCCCTCTGACTTTCCCACTATTATATCTTCATTATCTGGGATGTGGTGCCTATCCTTAGGGGTGCTTATTTTGCTTGGTTGAACTAAATTTTCTGTATATTCCTAGCAATATGTCAGATGGGGTATTCCGGACATGGACCTATTCGCGTCCAGATTCATTAACAAGGTTGACAACTTTATGTCGAATAAGGGGTCCGCTAGCAGGCAGAACAGATGCATTAGTCTTCCCAGGGGATCAGTTTTTCAGTGATCTATGCATTTCCTCCAGTTCTACTACTTCCGTGCCTTCTCCGCAGGATTAAGCAGGAACAAAAGGAGGTGACTCTGGTGGCCCAAGCGGATCCCAGAAGATTTACTGAGATCATAAGGATGGCAGGCAGTAGGAGTCCTACGGTAACAGGCACTATAGCCAGGCCTTCTTGCACAAGGTCCGGTATTTCATCCTACCTTATGGATGAAAATTGAACAGGTCTGACTGTTGAATCCCACTCTATAAAAGATCTTGGGTGATCTACTTTGATTCCAGAATCACTTACTATAGAGTCTGGAAGGCATATGTTTCTTGGTGTGGATCCAGGGGTTTGCACCCCAGAGAGTATGTCTGAGGCAGGATTCCTGATATCCTGCATATAGGATCTGAAATTAAGCTGGTCTTGACTTCTATCAAGAGCCAGATCCAAGCCTTGTAAGAGGTTTTCCTATGGCCTCTTGCTTCCCACTCTTATTGCGTAGCTTATTCAGGGGGTAACATGTTTATTCCCCCTATTAAGGCACCTCTAATCCCTTGGGAGTTAAGATTGGTCTTATCGGCTTTGCTGAATCAGCCGTTTGAACCTTGCGAGAAATTCCCTTGGTTCCTTTAGACAAGAAAGATAATCTTTTCTGGTTGCCATTTCTTCTGCTCGAAGAGTATCGGAACTAGCGGCTCTGTCTTGTAAGAGCCATATTTCATCATGCATAAGGATGAGGTGGTTTTATGTCCTCATCCTGAATTCTTACCAAAAGTGGTAACAGGTTTTCATTTAAACCAAGATATTATTCTTCCTTTTTCCCCAGAGCTTTAATCTGGGGAAGAAAAAGCACTACATTCTCTTGATGTAGTAAGAGCAATCAGAGTCTATTTAAAGGCGACCGTTCAGGTTTGCAAAACACAGGTTTTCTTTGTACTGCCACAGGGTCCAACATATGGACAGGCAGCATCAAGATCTACTATTTTACAAATGGATTTGTCAAATGATTATTCAAGCTTCAGTTTAAAGAAAATTCTTCCTTCTCATATTAAGAGCATACTTATCCAGGGCGATTAGTGCCTCTTGGGTGGTGCATCATCAGGCCTCTATGGCTCAGATCTGTAAGGCCGTGACTTGGTCTTCGGTTCATACGTTTATCTGATTTTATCAAATCGATATCAGGGGTCATGAGGATATTGCCTTGAGCACAGTTTATACTGCAGGCTGCAGTATGAGTCCTCTGGCCTCCTGTTTTTAGTTCTGTCTCCCCCCTTCAATTGCCATTGCTATGGGACATCCCATATACCGTATATACTCGAGTATAAGCCGAGATTTTCAGCCTCTTTTTTGAGGCTGAAAGTGCCCCCTCGGCTTATACTCGAGTCACCGCTGTCTGACTGCTCGATCAGCGTATCGAGCAGACAGACGGCGGACATTAAAATTCAAAAGCCGCGCCTCCTTCTCCGCCTCCGCCTGTGATAGGCGGAACACTGAATTTCCCAGCAGTCAGTGTTCCGCCTATCACGGACATCCGCTCATTCTCATACTACGGACGAGGATGAGAGGATGTCCGTGATAGGCGGAACACAGGCTGCTGGGAAATTGAGTGTTCCGCCTATCACAGGCGGAGGCGGAGGCGCGGCTTTTGAATTGTAGAATGGCCGCCGAGAAGAGCGGCGATCCTGGAGCGGCGATCCATCGGCACGACACGGGACGGAGGAGGCACGGGACGGAGGAGGCACGGGACGGAGGAGGCACGGGACGGAGGAGGCTCGGGACGGAGGAGGCTCGGGACGGGGGAGGCTCGGGACGACGGCGGCTCGGGACGGAGGCTCGGGACACAGGTAGGCTGGACACACACACAAGGCTGCACGGACACACACACAGGGATGGATGGATGGATGGACACACACACACACACACACACACACACACACACACACACACAGGGATGGATGGATGGATGGATGGATACACACACACACACAGGGATGGATGGATGGATGGATGGATACACACACACACACACACACACACAGGGATGGATGGATGGATGGATGGATACACACACACACACACACACACACACACACACACACACAGGGATGGATGGATACACACACAGGGATGGATGGACGGACACACACACAGGGATGGATGGATGGATGGACACACACACAGGGATGGATGGACGGACACACACACAGGGATGGACGGACACACAGGGATGGATAGCCATGTCTCACCCTCGGCTTATACACGAGTCAATACGTTTTCCAGTTTTTTGGGGGTAAATTGGGGGCCTCGGCTTATATTCGGGTCGGCCTATACTCGAGTATATACGGTAGTTATTACTATGGCTCTGTGTCCCCTGATGTAAGAAAAGAAAATAGGATTTTTAAAACAGCTTACCTGTAAAATCATTTTCTTTGATGTACATCAGGGGACACAGAGGTCCCTCCCTTCTTCTTATACACTGATATTGCTTGGCTACAAAACTGAGGACTCCCAGTAGTGGGAGGAGTTATATGTGGGAAGTTCGCGCCTTAAGGGGCGTGCCAGTGTCCAGCACCTGATATGCCAATATAACCCATATAGGTATTACTATGGCTCAGTTTTCCCTGATGAAGATCAAAGAAAAGGATTTTACAGGTAAGCTGTTTTAAAAATCCTATTTTATATCTTTTTGGAGGAGATTTACTATAGCAAAATGTAAAAAATTAGTTTTTTTTTTACATTTTGTTTGGTACCGCACAATTGTCAGTTAAAGCAAAGCGAGGTTTGTTGGTATAAGAACATAGTGACCCTTCGACCTGGTACATAGTAGATGAAATGCCCCCACGTGTCGGGCCGTGGGACCCCCCCCAACACAGTCTCTTGTTTGGGCCGGGGGGGGGGGGGCCCGGGGGGACACGTGGGGATTAAAAAGGAATGGAAGAGATGAAAAGTGTAAAAATTCTGTCAAACAATGTCCGAGGACTAAACTCACCAGGGAAGAGACGCATAATATTACGAGATCTAGAAAGGAGCAAAGCTGAAATAATATTCCTTCAGGAAACACATTACCCAAGATTCAAATGTTAGAATTTATTCAAGAAATATACCAACATAGTTTTATGGTGATTCGCCAATTAGAAGGGCAAAAGGAGTGGCTATTGGATTGGGGAAAAACATTTGCTTTACAATAAAACAGAGAATGATAGACCCAGAGGGACGTTTCCTTTCCTTATTGGATCCATACAAGGAATAAAGTACACACTTGCTAATAGGGATGAGCTCGGTGTTTGACTCAAACGCATGTTCGACTTGAACACGGGCTGTTCGCCTGTTAGGCGAATCCAGAACTTTGTGGATTCATTAGCACCATATTTATGTGGCGCGAACGGCCCACAATGCACTGCGCCATAGCAGTGCATTGCTGGCACATGATTGGCCAACCATGCACTGCGACCCCGCATGCTTGGCCAATCACAGCGCCAGCAGTGAGGAGGATACACACACACACACACACAGGGATGGATGGATGGATGGATGGATACACACACACACACACACACACACAGGGATGGATGGATGGATGGATGGATGGATACACACACACACACACACACACACACACACACAGGGATGGATGGATACACACACAGGGATGGATGGACGGACACACACACAGGGATGGATGGATGGATGGACACACACACAGGGATGGATGGACGGACACACACACAGGGATGGACGGACACACAGGGATGGATAGCCATGTCTCACCCTCGGCTTATACACGAGTCAATAAGTTTTCCAGTTTTTTGGGGGTAAATTGGGGGCCTCGGCTTATATTCGGGTCGGCCTATACTCGAGTATATACGGTAGTTATTACTATGGCTCTGTGTCCCCTGATGTAAGAAAAGAAAATAGGATTTTTAAAACAGCTTACCTGTAAAATCATTTTCTTTGATGTACATCAGGGGACACAGAGGTCCCTCCCTTCTTCTTATACACTGATATTGCTTGGCTACAAAACTGAGGACTCCCAGTAGTGGGAGGAGTTATATGTGGGAAGTTCGCGCCTTAAGGGGCGTGCCAGTGTCCAGCACCTGATATGCCAATATAACCCATATAGGTATTACTATGGCTCAGTTTTCCCTGATGAAGATCAAAGAAAAGGATTTTACAGGTAAGCTGTTTTAAAAATCCTATTTTATATCTTTTTGGAGGAGATTTACTATAGCAAAATGTAAAAAATTAGTTTTTTTTTTACATTTTGTTTGGTACCGCACAATTGTCAGTTAAAGCAAAGCGAGGTTTGTTGGTATAAGAACATAGTGACCCTTCGACCTGGTACATAGTAGATGAAATGCCCCCACGTGTCGGGCCGTGGGACCCCCCCAACACAGTCTCTTGTTTGGGCCGGGGGGGGGGGGCCCGGGGGGACACGTGGGGATTAAAAAGGAATGGAAGAGATGAAAAGTGTAAAAATTCTGTCAAACAATGTCCGAGGACTAAACTCACCAGGGAAGAGACGCATAATATTACGAGATCTAGAAAGGAGCAAAGCTGAAATAATATTCCTTCAGGAAACACATTACCCAAGATTCAAATGTTAGAATTTATTCAAGAAATATACCAACATAGTTTTATGGTGATTCGCCAATTAGAAGGGCAAAAGGAGTGGCTATTGGATTGGGGAAAAACATTTGCTTTACAATAAAACAGAGAATGATAGACCCAGAGGGACGTTTCCTTTCCTTATTGGATCCATACAAGGAATAAAGTACACACTTGCTAATAGGGATGAGCTCGGTGTTTGACTCAAACGCATGTTCGACTTGAACACGGGCTGTTCGCCTGTTAGGCGAATCCAGAACTTTGTGGATTCATTAGCACCATATTTATGTGGCGCGAACGGCCCACAATGCACTGCGCCATAGCAGTGCATTGCTGGCACATGATTGGCCAACCATGCACTGCGACCCCGCATGCTTGGCCAATCACAGCGCCAGCAGTGAGGAGAGCCATAATTATAGTTCAGAGGGGTTTGGTACACGCCCCACACAATATAAGGCCGCCAGCGTGGCGGCCTTGTGTAGTGTGCTGGCATGCAGGGAAAGAGCAGGATAGGCAGGTACAGCGTCTTTTTGCTTGGGAACCTAGCGCTGTTACAGTGGGTGTTGTGTGCCTGCTGCACAGTATACACCTGAAGCCAACCCTTATTAATGGTGGTGTTCCGTTTCTGTAATACAGGCATCTGCAGCAGTTAAAGGGGATGTTGTGTGCCTCCTGCACAGTATACACCTGAAGATACCCCTTATTGCTGGTGGTGTTCTGTTTCTGTAACACAGGCATCTGCAGCATTTACAGTAGGTGTTGTGTGCCTCCTGCACAGTATACACCTGAAGCTACCCCTTATTACTGGTGGTGTTCTGTTTTTGTAATACAGGCATCTGCAGCAGTTAAAGGGGATGTTGTGTGCCTCCTGCACAGTATACACCTGAAGATACCCCTTATTGCTGGTGTTGTTCTGTTTCTGTAACACGGGCAGGCAGCTGCAGTACTTACAGTTGGTGTAATGTGTCATCTGCTCAGTGTGCACCTAAAGCTACCCCAATTGCTGGTTTTCCCATCTCCCTGCAGGCCATTACTATGTCTGGAAGGCCAACAAGGAGAGGCAGACAGTCATGAGCCAATAAAAGAGGGCAAGCAGGCTCTGTGTCTAGAGACAACAGTGCTAGTCGTGGACGCGGTGCATCGTCATCAGCACGTGGCCATGGGACACGCTTGTCCTTATTTTCGGCAGCTGACCGTGTTGATACACATCATGCCAAAGACTTGGCAGAGTGGATGACCAAGCCCTCCTCCTCTCTCACCCAGGCTCAGGGTACTAGCAAAGCAGCTGCCAATGCGTCCTCTTCCCTCGTCTCAATGTCATCAGTCATTCCTTCCCTAGACCCACCATGTCCTCCTGAGGATTCCCCCGAACTGTTTGAGCACAATGTTTGGTACATGCTCCAGGAAGATGCTCAGCGTTTTGAAGGCTCTGATTATGATACCCAGCTAGAGGAAGGCAGTAGCGTGAGTGCAGAGAGAGGGGATGCTCAAGAAGGACAGCAATCTGGCAGTCATGTTCCACCAGTTGCAGCATACTGCCAGGTCTGCTCTAGTGATGAAGAGGGAGGGGATGATGAGGTCACTGACTCCACGTGGGTGCCTGATAGGAGAGAGGAGGAGGAGGAGGCACATCAACGAGGCAGGATGCCCTCCAGGGGCCAGCTTAAGGGCAGCACACCAGCTGAATCACACCGCAGAGCTCCGCTTGTGCAGGGAGCTGCCTCTGCGTGTTATTCCAAATGTTCTTTGGTGTGGGCCTTTTTTGAGACGAGTGCATCAGATCGCACCACTGCTATTTGCAACATATGTCTCAAGCGTATCTCGCGTGGCCAAAACATCAGCCGCTTGGGCATCACATGCTTGACCAGACATATGTTGACCTGCCATGCAGCTCATTGGCAAGTGTACCTTAAAGACCCACAGCAAAGAACAAAGCGGACCTCATCAGCTGGGATCCCCAAACCCACTGTACCTTCAGTCCTCTCTGAAACCTGCACTGAGAGGAATGAAGGTGTAGAATTAGGTGTGTCACAACCAAGTACTTGCGGGCACACTGCTAGCAGTACACCGAAGTCCGATTGTAGCAGGCAAATTTCCCTGCCCCAGCTGCTGGACCATTGAAAAGTTTACTCCCAGCCACCCCCATGCTCAGCGGTTGAATGCTAGCTTGGCTAAATCTTTTCAGTTGGTAGACTCGGCCCCCTTCTGTGAGTTTGTGCAATGTGCGGTTCCTCAGTGGCAGGTTTCCAAACGCCAGTTTTTCTCACGGAAGGAGATTCCGGCTCTCTACGGGCATATGCCCATGCCTCGCTGGACGGGGGGGGGGGGGGGGGTTAGCGCTAAGGTGCATATTACCGCTGACTCAAGGTCCAGCAGGCATGGACAGGGATGTTACCTATCTTTCACGACCCATTGGGTCACTCTTCTGGCAGCTGGGAAGGATGCAGGACAAGGTGCAGTATTGTTGGAGGTTGTTCCGCCACCACGCCTCCAAAATGTTACTACTGGTTGACACCTTTCTTCCACCCCCTCCTTTTCTTCTTCTTTCATGGCCTCTTCCTGTGCTTTGTCCTTGGAACCAGCAGTGCTCAAGGGGCTACGCAAGTGCGCAGGCAATAAGATGCCATGCCGTGCTTGCGCTGGTTTGTTTGGGGGACAGGAGCCACACTGGGGCAGATATTTTGTCAGCTCTGCAGGGGCAGGCCGAGAGGTGGTTGACGCCATTCCAGCTTAAGTCAGGAATGGTGGTTTGCGACAATGGCACCAACCTCCTCTTCGCCTTCCGACAGGGACAACTGACCCATGTGCCCTGTGTGGCTCACATCCTTAACCTGGTGGTGCAACGGTTCTTGGGCAGGTACCCAGGCTTAAAGGAGATGTCCTTAGAAAGTCTGTGCATTTCCGCCGATCATATAATGCCAGTGCTCGGCTGGCTGAGCTCCAAAAGGATTTGAACCTGCCCAAGAACCACCTTATAGGTGACGTGCCCACCAGGTGGAACTCAATGTTGCAGCGGCTGTACATGCAGCAGAGAGCCAACAATGAGTACCTGTGCAACTACGGCACCAGGACAGGGTCAGGGGAGCTCACTTTTTTTCACCACACCAGTGGGGCATGATCAGGGATGCATGCACTGTCCTGTCACCATTTGAGGAGGCCACAAGGATGGTGAGCAGTGACAGTGCATACATCAGTGACACTGTACCTCTTGTCCACCTGTTGGAGCATACGCTGCGTGGAATAATGGACAGGGCACTTGAAGCAGAACAGAAGCAAGAAGAGGAGGACTTCCTTGCCTCTCAAGGCCCCCTTTATCCAGACAGTGTTTCTGCTGTCCCACCCATCACACAGGAAGTAGGAGGAGGATTGTGTCAGCATGGAGGTGGAGCCTGGCCCTCGGCATCAGCAGCAGCAGAATTTTAGGGATGATTTACAGTCCCAAGAAACCCGTGGACTTGTACGTGGCTGGGAGGAGGTGGCAACGGATCATGTCGTCCATAGTGACCTAGAGGACTATGGGCTGAAATGCCTCAGCTAACCTATGCTGCATGGCCTCCCTGATCCTGCAAAGCCTGCGGAAGGATCCTCGTATTCTTCGGATCAAGGAGAGGGACCATTACTGGCTGGCCACTCTCCTTGATCCACAGTACAAGGGTAAGGTTGCGGACCTTATCTTGTCATTGCAGAGGGAGCAGAGGATGAGACATCTCTGGGATGCCTTGCAGAAAGGTCTGTGCAACGCGTTCCCAGAGACTGGGAGGTTACAAACTCCTGGTCCTGGACAACATGTTGCTGAGGCATCGGTCAGAAGGAGCGGTGGAGAAGGTGGCCATCTGACTGATGCGTTCAGACAATTTTTTAGTCCGCAGGCCCAAGGTATGATCGCTTCCAGCAACCATTGCCAGCATCTGATTTACATGGTGCAGGAATACCTAGGGGCAAGGTCAGACTTGGACACTTTCCCCACCAAAAATCCTCTGGCTTACTGGGTCTTGAGGATGGATCACTGGCCAGAGCTTGCACAGTATGCAATTGAGCTACTGGCCTGTCCTGCATCCAGCGTTCTTTTGGAACACACCTTCAGTGCTGCCGGTGGCTTTGTTACCAATCACAGGGTGCGCCTGTCCACAGACTCGGTTGATCGACTGACCTTCATAAAGATGAATCAGTCTTGGATCACCACCAGCTACCAAGCACATGAAGCTGATGTAACCGAATCATTTTGCTTGAAATTTCACATCCCTTCAAGACTACCTATGCTGAGTGACTGTCCTGTTATGTTGACTGACTATACTTCCTCCTCAATGACCCTGCTGATAGCTTGGAAGAACATTTTTGGTTCTGGGTGATGCCACCAGTGGCTAAGGCCCAATTTTTCAGCCCCTGTTTAACAGGGGTGTGTCATTACAATTTTTGATGCAATGCTTTGCAGCAGGGCTCATTTCTGCTCTCCAACTAGAGTTTCTGTGAGGTGTTGCAGTGTTGTGGCACCAGTGCCTAAGGTCCAATTTTTCAGCACCTGCTTAACAGGTGCATGTAATTACAATTCCGGATATAATATTTCACAGCAGGGCCCGTTCCTGCGCCCACCAAGAGTAACTTTGAGGACTTACAGTGTTGTGGCACCAGCACCACCACCACAACCACTAAAAATTTAATTTTTCTACCACTGTTCAATAATGGCATGTAATTACAATTCTTGATATAATAATTCACAGCAGGGCTCTCCAGTGCCCACTACGAGTCACTTTGAGGGTTTATAGTGTTACTTGTGGCAACACCAACACCTTAGGCCCCCATTTCTGCAGAGCATATAGGGCAGGCCCCTACTTTCAAACATCCAACTTACAAACATCTCCTACTTGCAAACAGAAGGTGACAACAGGAAGTGAGATGAAAAAAGATGGACGGCCAAAAAAATTATACAGGGGTGATAACTGATAAATAAGTGGTGTTGCACTCCACAAACATTAATCAAGTGAAACAAAATCAATATGAATATATAGCAATGAATAAAAGTGATCAAAAATAGCCCTATATAGCTAATCGAAAGCAAATACTTTAAATGTGCACCTTCTAAAGTGGATTAATACCAAGCAAGCAATGTTCAATCCAATACAATGTGAATAATCAAATATTCCAATCAAAGTGCATGCAGGGAAAATAAATAAAAAAAAACAATAAAAATAAATAATTGCTAGAAATACAATAAAGTACAGATTTGTGTCTCAATCTATAAAGTGCATATAGTGAAAATGTTGAATACTACAATTGCAATAGAATCCCAAAAAAATGTCTCAATCCACAAAGTGCATGGCGTGAACAAAAAATAATAAGTGAAGAAAGTCCAATATTAAATTTAACATCAAAGTAATCCGTATCAGAACATGCAGCATGTGAATCCACACTGTGCCATGAAATAAGTAAGCTCCGTGAGTAGCAGGTAGACAGGGTGATCCTGTGAATCCTCACAATCAGGTGTCCAAACACTGAATGCAGTGGCTACCTTACGTTACTGCTGTAAGGTAAACAGCAATTAGTTCTCAGCAGTTACACTGTTGTTATCAGCTGGTATAGGCAGTCCCCTCTAAGTCCTCAGCCATAAACCATATCCATAAAAGAAAAAAGGAGCTCCAATAGTGAAGTATGTACTGTTAGATATACTTTAATATAAAAAGGACAAAATCCTGGGTACTTGCAATTAAACACATAAATCAGCAAAGTTACAGCATAAAAACGAACGGACTCGCCGTTCGTACCACGGACGTCACTTCCGGTATCCTCCTAAGCACCTGAAGCTGAAGATGTAACCAAATATTTTTTTTTTTTAAATATCACATCCCTTCAAGACTGCCTATGCTGATGCTGAGTGACTGTCCTGTTATGTTGATTGTCTATCCTCTTCCTCCTCCGCTTATATTTTGGAAGAACATTTTTGGTTCTGGGTGATGCCACCAGCCCAATTTTTCAGCCCATGTTTAACAGGGGCATTTAATTACAATTTTTGATGCAATGCTTTGCAGCAGGGCTCATTCCTGCACCACAACTAGAGTATATAGGAGAAGTTGCAGTGTCATGGCACCAGTGCCTAAGGCCCAATTTTTCAGCCCCTGTTTAACAGGGGCATGTCATTACAATTCTTGATATAATATTTCACAGCAGGGCCCTTTCCTGTGCCCACCAAGAGTAACTGTGAGGACTTATAGTGTTGTGGCACCAGCACCAGCACCACAACCACCAAAGGCCCAATTTTTCTACCACTGTTCAACAATGGCTTGTAATTACAGTTCTTGATATAATCGTTCACAGCAGGGCGCTCAAGCGCCCACCAAGAGTCACTTTGAGGGCTTACAATAATGTTGTGGCAACACCAACACCTTGTTCCCCCATTTCTGCAGAGCATATAGGGCAGGCCCCTACTTTCAAACATCCAAATAACAAACGTCTGCTACTTGCAAGCGGAAGCAGACAACAGGAAGTGAGATGCAAAAAGACGGACGGCAAAACAAATTATACAGGGGTGATAACCCTTCCCTATGTTTTCCAAAAAGCTAAAAAATAGATTTTTTGACTGGAGCTACTCTTTAAAAATATACCAGTTCAAAATTACAAACCGATTCTTCTTAACACAACAAACCTACACAGTCCCTGTCTTGTTTGCACCACCTGTATACTGCTGTTCTGAGTATATAGGGCCTGGGGGCCCGAGCCTTTCCTTTTTTTAATTTGAGTAGGGGGTCCCCCTTTATATCCATACAAGACCCAAAGGGGCTGGTAATGGGCAGGGGAGGCTACCCATGCCATTTTTCTCAATGATTTTGATCCATATTGCCGGAACCAGACATTACATTAAAACCGCAAGCAGTTTTAAATGACTTTTTTTTTCCGGTAAATGTCATTTTGTGCAGGGACTGTTCTAAGCACGGGAAACGCGTGCCACTTCACAGGCATACTATGGACACCCTCCAGGCACAATATTTAAAGGAATATTAAACGTTTTTTTCACTTAAAATCGTCATTAAAATCATTTCTCCCGAAAAAACGGGCGTTTTAAAAAAAATTTTTTGCACAGATCCATGTCCCCTGGGGCAGGAGCCGGGGTCCCCAAACCAAAATAATAAGATACAAGTTTTCTAAGATAAAGATAAATTGCCAAAAATTCTAAATGAGCAATTAAAAGACTTGGGAAAAAAAAGATAACTCAAGAGGAGCTTAAACTGGCCATAAAAGAAACCCCATTAGGAAAAAGTCCAGGTCCAGACGGTTTCACCATCAAATATTATAAAAAATTTCAAGAACAACCGATTCCAAAGCTATACGAATATCTGAATAATATGGGAGAAAAAGAAGTAAGGTGAGAATCACTCTTAGCCCATATCACAATTATACCTAAGGAGGGAAAAGATAAAACCAATTGTTCGAGTTACAGGCCTATTGCTCTACTAAATGCTGATACAAAAATATAAACAAAAATCCTGGCTACTAGATTAAAAAAATGAATACCACTCTGGATAAACCCTGACCAGACCAGTTTTGTCCCAGGTAGAGAAGGCTGGGACAACAGTATAAAAACAATTTTGTTGTTACGTAAGAAGTAGTCCAGTGGATCCCCAGCTCTACTCCTCTCAATAGATGCAGAGAAAGCATTTGACAGGGTAGACTGGGGATTCATGATGGACACATTGCGACACTTGGGAATGGGACCAAAAATTATGAAGTGGATAAAAAATCTATATAATAGCCCAACAGCAATGGTAAAGGTCAATGGGAGACTCTTACCTGTGTTTGATATGTTTACCGTAACACGACAAGGTTGCCCGCTTTCCCCCTTGTTATATGTGTTGTCAATAGAAGCTTTTTCGGCAATACTTCGAAACAATCAAGATGTAGGAGGAGTAAGAGTTGGAGGAAAAGAGCATAAAATAGTGGCATACATGGATCATATTTTAATGTATGTAACTAACCCAAGAGTGACTTTGCTAAATATATTGAAGGAGGTAAGAGAGTATGGGGAACTCTCAAACTTCAAAATAAATCCAATAAAAACAGAGCTATTAAATATCGGAATAGAGAAAAGAGAAGACCCTTTAAAGAGAATTTCCATTCACATGGGTTAAAGATGAGTTAAAATACTTGGGAATCAAATTAACCTCAACGGTAGAAAAAATATACTCAACAAATTATTTTCCATTAATTAACGATATTAACTAGTTGCTGACCACCGGCCGTCAAATGATGGCCAGGCGGCGCACCTATTGTGGCAGGAGGCCGTCATCGTGCGCGCGCATCCCTGTTTATTCGGTGGCAGCGTGTCACGGAGACACCGCTCGCCACCGAAGGGGGTGAACAGCCATTGGTTATTGGGAACACTGCTCATCACCGACGCTGGTAAACAGCCATTGGCCAGCGAGATCGGCTGTGATCCTTTCACAGCCGATCACTAAAATGTAAACAAACCACGGTAACGAGATGTTACCGGGTTGTTCTCCTCCTCACACACCGATCGTGTGTGAGGAGGAGATTGTGGTAACATCCCGTTACCGCCCAGTGTACACCAATCACACTGATTGCCCCCCCCAATAAAGAGGACCTGTCACCACCCCTCATAGTACCTGTCAATCACAGTCCATCAGAGTACCTGTCACAGTCCATCAGAGTATTTGAGTACCTGTCCCAGCCCATCAGAGTACCCGAGTACCTGTCCCGGCCCATCAGAGTACCCGAGTACCTGTCCCGGCCCATCAGAGTACCCGAGTACCTGTCCCGGCCCATCAGAGTACCCGAGTACCTGTCCCGGCCCATCAGAGTACCCGAGTACCTGTCCCGGCCCATCAGAGTACCCGAGTACCTGTCCCGGCCCATCAGAGTACCCGAGTACCTGTCCCGGCCCATCAGAGTACCCGAGTACCAGTCACGGCACATCAGAGTACCCGAGTACCTGTCACGGCCCATCAGAGTACCCGAGTACCTGTCACGGCCCATCAGGGTACCCGAGTACCTGTCACGGCCCATCAGGGTACCCGAGTACCTGTCACGGCCCATCAGGGTACCCGAGTACCTGTCACGGCCCATCAGGGTACCCGAGTACCTGTCACCGCCCATCAGGGTACCCGAATACCTGTCACCGCACATCAGAATACCCGAGTACCTGTCACAGCCCATCAGAGTACCCGAGTACCTGTCACAGTCCATCAGAGTACCCGAGTACCTGTCACAGTCAATCAGAGTACCCGAGTACCTGACACAGTCCATCAGGGTACCCGAGTATGTGTCACAGTCCATCAGGGTACCCGAGTACCTGTCACAGTCCATCATGGTACCCATGTATCTGTCACGGTTCAACAGTGTACCCGAGTACCTGTCACAGCCCATCAAAGTACCCGAGTACTTGTCACAGCCCATCAAAGTACCCGAGTACCTGTCACAGCCCATCAAAGTACCCGAGTACCTGTCACAGCCCATCAGAGTACCCGAGTACCTGTCACAGCCCATCAGAGTACCCGAGTACCTGTCACAGCCCATCAGAGTACCCGAGTACCTGTCACAGCCCATCAGAGTACCCGAGTACCTGTCACAGCCCATCAGAGTACCCGAGTAGCTGTCACAGTTCATCTGAGTACCTGTCACAGTTCATCTCAGTACCTGAGTACCTGTCACAGTCCATATGAGTACCTGTCACTGCCCTTCAGAGTACCCAAATACCAGTCACCAAGCCATCAGAGTACCTGTCACCAGGCCATCAGAGTACCCGAGTACCTGTCACCAGGCCATCAGAGTACCCCAGTACCTGTCACCAGTCCATCAGAGTACCCGAGTACCTGTCACAGTCCATCAGGGTACCCGAGTACCTGTCACAGTCCATCATGGTACCCATGTATCTGTCACGGTTCAACAGTGTACCTGAATACCTGTCACAGCCCATCAAAGTACCCGAGTACTTGTCACAGCCCATCAAAGTACCCGAGTACCTGTCACAGCCCATCAAAGTACCCGAGTACCTGTCACAGCCCATCAGAGTACCCGAGTACCTGTCACAGCCCATCAGAGTACCCGAGTACCTGTCACAGCCCATCAGAGTACCCGAGTACCTGTCACAGCCCATCAGAGTACCCGAGTACCTGTCACAGTTCATCTCAGTACCTGAGTACCTGTCACTGCCCTTCAGAGTACCCAAATACCAGTCACCAAGCCATCAGAGTACCTGTCACCAGGCCATCAGAGTACCCGAGTACCTGTCACCAGGCCATCAGAGTACCCCAGTACCTGTCACCAGGCCAACAGAGTACCCGAGTACTTGTCACCAGGCCATCAGAGTACCCGAGTACCTGTCACCAGGCCATCAGAGTACCCGAGTACCTGTCACCAGGCCATCAGAGTACCCGAGTACCTGTCACCAGGCCATCAGAGTACCCGAGTACCTATTGAAAGGTTATGTTAAGCATCCATCTTGTTTCTGTCAGCCATCTTAATATTCACAAACTTCCATTTTACAATATGTACAGTTTGAACACCCCTTTAACTTCTCAGATAACTGTCTCAACATGAGATTCTCCTAACTCATTTGTTCTCACACACTTATCTATAACTTTCACACATTTTCTCAGCATTGCTTTAGCTACAAAAGAAATCATGTACTGTCTCTTATCTTTTTCTCATATTAATTTAGCTAGCTTAGAACAAAGAACAATAGCGTTTTGTCTTGACCAGCTGTAATCGTCTTGATGTCTACTGCGCATGTCTTATTCTGTGTGACGCAAAATTTACTATATCAATCGCTTTGTAATAACTCAATACAATTAGTTCTCGAAGGACGCCATGGTGTGTGTGTGGTTTTATTTGTCCTTTGAGAATTGATTCCAGAGCGCTCTGAATTTATACAATACATTGGATCTAAGGTCTGAGAGGTTGAAGGGACCACCCTAGACACAGGATTAACCCTTTCACCTATCTCCAGCCCATCAGAGTACCCCAGTACCTATTTGCAGTCCATGTCTCATAGAATATACGTTGGGGTGTTTGCTTTCCAAAATGGGGTAATTTTGTGGGTAATTTCACTGTCCTGTGGTCCAGGACCTTCAAAAGTGTGATGGGTAGGAATGAAATGAGATGTGTCATTTATGCTCCTAGAATGCCTGAACGTACTACTTCAATGTTCGGCCTCACTATGTGGCCAGGCTGTATAAAAGTCCTACATATGTGGTATTGCCATACTCGGGAGGAGTAGCAGAATGTGTTTTGGGTTGTAATTTTTGCTATATACATGCTATGTGTTAGAAATATCTCATAAATTGACAATTTTGTGTAAAAAAAAAATGTTTTAATTTTTTTCCACATATTCCCAAAACTTCTGGAAAAAAATTAACCATTCAAAAGACTCATTATGCCTCACAGATTATACGTTGGGGTGTTTGCTTTCCAAAATGGGGTCATTTTATGGGCAATTCCATTGTCCCGGTACTCCAGGGCCTTCAAAAGTGTAATAGGTGGTTGAGAAATGAGATGCGTCATTTTTGCTCGTAGAACGTCTGAAGGTACTACATCAATGTTGGTGCTCTGTATGTGGCCAGACTGTGTAAAAGTCTCACACATGTGGTATCGCCGTACTCGGGAAGAGTAGCAGAATGTATTTTGGGGTGTAATTTGTTGTATGCATATGTTGTGTGTGAGAAATAACCTGATAATATGACAATTTTGTAAAAAAAAAATAATAAAAAAAAATCTTCATTTTGCAAAGAATTGTGGGAAAAAATTACAACTTAAAAAAACTCATCATGCTACTTACTTAATACCTTGGAATGTCTACTTTGTAAAAAGGGGTAATTTGGGGGGTATTTGTACATTCCTGACTTGTTAGTGTCTCAAGAAATGAGACTCACCTGATGTACTGAAGGCCTGATCAGAAGTGATCAATTTTCAGCGATTGGCACCATAGTTTGTAGACTCTCTAACTTTCACAAAGACCAAATAATATATACTAATGTGGGTTATTTTTACCAAAGATATGTAGCAGTATACATTTTGGCCAAAATGTATGAAGAAAAATTACTAATTAGCAAAAATTTATGACAAAAACAAAGAAAAAGGCATTTTTTTCACAAAATTTTAGTTTTATTTTATTTATAGCACAAAAAAACAAAAAAAAACTCACTAGTGATTAAATACCACTAAAAGAAAGCTCTATTTGTGTGGAAAAAAGGACGCAAGTTTCATATGGGTACAGTGTTGCATGACTGAGTAATTGTCATTCAAACTGTGAGAGCGCTGAAAGCTGAAAATTGGTCTGGTCAGGAAGGGGGTGTAACTGCACTGTATTGAGGTGGTTAAGGAAGATATTAAACTGAGCACACAACCAATTTCATGGATAGGAAGAGTAAATATGTTTAAAATGATGATATTACCAAAAATAATATACAAATTTTAGATGTTAACAATTGAGATCCCACAGAGTTTTTTTAAGATAATAAAAAAAATGTTGGGGGCGTGGCTTGCCTTGAGAGGCTTAGAGCCTGAGCTCCGTCTCGCCTTAGCCTGTAACAGCTTACCATTGGGGATTATCGGTGCCATTTTACAGATCCTCCTGGGGACCTCCTCCCATGGACACTCGACATCTAGATCCCGATCCCTAAGAGACCTGGGAGCCCATGCTAACCAGACAATTCCAGAGCTCTTCAGAAGCCAGGGACCTAACATGGCGACCAGTTCTCCCGCCCAGAGCCATATCGAGATCACCCTCACTCCAGTGGAGCAATCTCCAGATCAGGGTGAGAATCACCCTAACCCTCACCAACACCCGAGCCTCCAGGACTTAAGGGCGGTAGCGGCAGATATAAAAGATACGCTAACTGCCACTATCACGGATCTCCGCCACAAGATCCAAGCGATTACAGGACGGGTGCAATCAATGGAAATCATGGCGGCCCAACAACAGCAGGCAATCAAGAAGACACACGGCAAGCTGGACGTACATACCATTCAACTCCGGGACCTCCAACGACACGTCGAGGATATTGATAACAGAGGCTGTAGACACAACCTCAGAGTGAGAGGCCTTCCTGAGACGTTCAAACAGGATCAGATCCTACCCACGGTTACAACCCTCTTTAATCAACTGCTGGAGAGGCCCCATCACACGCTCATAGTGATGAAACGTATAAACAGGGCTCTCTGACCCCGTGGCAAAGATGCTGAGCCGCCGAGGGATATAGTGTGCTATATCAATGATTTTGCCACCAAAGAAGAAATTCTCAAGAAAGCCTGTGAAAAAGCGCATCTTGACTTCGAAGGACACACGGTTCACATCTACCAGGATCTGTCAGCACTTACTCTAAGGCACCGGAGAGACCCATGTCCCCTACTGGAACTACTGCGGAGCAAGGAGATTCTCTATCGCTGGAAGCTCCCCTTTGCTCTCCAAGCCTCCACCAGGGCTGTACAGCCACTCTGGGGGTGCCAGAGGATTTGGATTTGTTTTGCCGCACCCTAGACATACCGTATGTTGATGTACCAGACAGGTATGCAGAGTTTAAGACTTCAACATCCAGCTATGGCCGGCACTCTGAGTGCCTTGGCGCGTATGCCATAAGTTACCCATACCTGACTTACTCTAAGGTGGACAATGCGACCAAAGATACCCCCAAAGCCTTCTATATGCATGTCATTTTTAACCGCCCTAAGCTAGATGACGCTTAACATGTCAGGGCACTGTGACATCAACTCGGTACTACCTGCCTTGTCCTGACATGTTGCTGCATTCAGGGACTATTCTGCTGCCAGCTCCCCGTAACCACCGCACCACAGTAGGACAATGCAGGATGACCCGTCTGCAGAACAAGACTCTGCTGCAGCGGACTACACGGGTGTTCTGATGAGACCTGTCCGTGGAAAACCAGCAGCAAGGTACGCCCATCATTAATGCCCTTACAGGTATTGCCGACAGACACACCGCAGAACTATAGACAACCTGACAAAGGGGACAATCAACATAAGTGGACTGAGTACCGAGGGAAGCAACCAGCTACTTTTACTCACAATGCCCACATCCCTTGCAGAAGATGAGATGCGGGCCAGCAACATCTAATGGACACATGTCTATACTGGTAATAGGTTTAGTACCACTAGACGAAGATACAGGCAGATTGAGATTACCCCCCCCCCCTTTTTTTTGCCCCTATTCTCCCTCCCCTAGCCCTTCTCTTCTGGTATAATCCCATCCCCTCTACCCCACCTCTTCCTCACTCCCCCCCCCCATACCCCTGCCTAGAAGTTGTTACCTAGTAAACTGCAGGACAATTGCTGAAAAGTAATCAGGAAGTTAACAAAATCCCATTCCGGGGGGAACAGATTTAACTGCATACGCTATTCTGATAGACAGGGCATGTAATCAGCCAAGATAGTAATGCTTTAGAACCAACGTTGCACCTGCCATCTGGCAGAAACAAATAATATCTATACGATTACACGCATTAACCCACGGTCCCAGATAAGCTCACAAAGGAGTACATGACACAAACAGTAATGACCCTACTACTCTGGAAATTTACACACAGCCATGGAATCCCCCTAGCCAAAAAGTGTTGGGGCTACTAGTGGCCCCCCTGCTTCTAGGCTGATATCGAACTGACACCTGGGCTAGCAGCCCCGCCAAGGCACCCCTATTCCCAACATCTCCATGTTACTACTGTTATTGCTGATGTTTATTCGCCCTCAAGTTCGCAGGTTCTTCTATTCGATATGTGAACAGCTGATATCCTGTTAACACCCCTTCAGCGGCTACAGAAGCACCCTCTTAATTGTAAGAGAGGGCACATCCAAGTAAGCTTACCCCATTGGTTCTTATTGTTTAGATAGCAGTTACTCAGTTAGGCTATACCTTACTATCTTTAAATAGAAGAGCTAACCTTACATACTTGATCTACATGCTAACCAATAGTACATCCAGAGACAAGTGCAACACACGGGCAGCGCCATACTTATATTCAGGTACCCACACCAACGGGTAGACTACACATATATTTAAAACCTCCCCACTCCATGCACCGTTTTATACCAGCTATCGACCATAGTCCCCACTCTCACCCACGACATCATATTACCAGGCTACAGAGCAGACGGATTCTATAGTAAATCTCATATATAAAGACACCACTCTCCTCGACCGTCTAGTCAACCTCCACACAGTGGACATAGACCGCAATAACCGCCACCGCTGACTTAAGCGCCACTGACCTCTACTGGCATATTTAAGTTGGTGGATCCCCCATACCTACTTCGGTATATGGAACCTCATAAACTGCTGGAAAATCCTCCATTTCAAACCCTCCAATACTAAGATATACACCATTTCCCACGCAAGCAAACTCCCTACAAAAGTGACCCAGAATCTATCCTTCTCCACTGTAATCTTTCCCCACACAGTCCTCCAGACCCTTCTATCCAAAAGAAGCACCGCATTTCTAGACTGCACAATTAAAAATGTCCTCTGCTCACACTGGTAAACAAATTAACAGCTAAAACAATATCGCTTAACGTTAAAGGCCTAAACATACCAGAAAAACGTTCTCAACTCCTTCTTACTATGCACAAAAATAAAGCGGATATAATATTTCTACAAGAAACACTTCCAGACTAATTCCATACCGAAATTACACGACCACCATTTTCCCACTGTATACCATGCAACATCCCTAGCCAAATCGAAAGGTGTAGCCATTCTACTATGAAGTAGAACTGCCCCTTTCAACTTACAGATCAACTTTCTGATGACGAGGGGAGATACCTTTTTTTTTAAAGGGTTCATATGCAGGTAGGAAAATTACTTTAGCCAATATATATGCCGCGTACACACGATCGGAATTCCAGCCAGAAAAAGACAGATGAGAGCTTTTCATCGGAAAATGCGACCATGTGTATGCTCCATCGGAATTTAGCTGTCCGAATTTCTGCGAGCCAAAAATTGATAGCATGTTCTCAATTTTCCAGACGGAAAAACTTTCTATCAGTAATTCCGATAGTGTGTATGCAATTCTGACACGCCAAAAATAACGTATGCTCAGATTCAACTACGAGACAGAAGCTCTTGGCTACTGGCTATTGAACTTCCTTTTTTTAGTCCCGTCGTACGCGTTGTACGTCACCGCGTTATAAACGATCGGAATTTGATGTGACCATCAAGACAAGACAGCTTGAGCCGAATTCCGTCGGAATTCCGTTGGGAAACCATCAGAACTTTTTCCAACGAGAATTCAGATCGTGTGTACGTGGAATTCACCATGTACCATTATTTAGGGACATATCCAATAAACTGACTTCCTTCCAAGAGGGAACCGTAGTTCTAGGAGGAGACTTCAATGTCCCGCTTAACCCTATCCAAGACATGTCCTCTGGCACCTCCTCCCTTCCGTACAAAGCCCTAAAGACAATTAAGACATACCTAACGGCCCTATTTCTCCACGATAGCTGGTGTACCCTTAACCCCTATGGCAGAGATAATGCCTTCTTTTCGGCCCCACACAATCGCTACTCACACATAGATTTTCTCTTCTTAACACAAAAAGACTTGCCAATGCTCCAACACACATCTGTTGACCCCATGATCCTTTCAGATCATCACCCCATCACGATGGTACTAGCATTTCCGGAGACGCTACCCCATGCACCTACTTGGAGACTAGACCCTTCCTTACTAACTGACCCGTCCATAGCGGCTGAAATCAAAACTCAGCTCAAACATTTCTTTGCAGAAAACAAACACACAAAGACAACTCCCCTTAATAACTGGGAATCCCACAAATGCGTTATTCGTGGTGTTCTCATTGCTCTGGCGGCCAAACTAAACAGAGAATAGAAGAGACACTATAACAAACTCCTAGAGCGAATCCAAAAACTTGAAACTGCACACAAACACACCCAAGCGGTAACCACTCAGACTGCTCTCTCCTACAGGCACGCACAGAACTTTTAGAGCTCCTTGGAAAACAAATTCAAAGAAAATACGTCTTACATAAAAAAAATCTTTTATGAATATGGAAACAAAGCGAGCAGAACCCCAGCTAGGGCCCTCCAAATTAAGAAGGCATCTACTACCATACACTCCATTACAGACACATCTGGCCGAAAACTACATCAGACCCCGGACATAGCCAACCACTTCATTAAATATTACACCAAATTGTACAATCTCTCCCAAGCAGACCCATCGAGTGACGTTACAACAAGAAACAACATGATCAGGGAATTCCTACAACAATATAGCTCAAATCGAATAATGGAAGCAACCGCACAGGAATTAGACACCCCAATAACATAAAATAGACCTTGCTCTGAAACAGCTAAAATCAGGAAAAAGCCCTGGTCCGGATAGCTTACCAGTAGGATATTATAAAACTTTTGCTGAAATCCTCACACCACACTTTACATGTGCTTTCAACTCCTTTACAATGCCCACTGAGCCCCCAAGAGACCTCCTAAATGCTCACATAACGGTTATTCCAAAGCCAGGTAAGGACCCTTCCACAGTAACTAATTATCGGTCCATTTCACTACTCAACGTCGACCTCAAATGGTACGCGAAAACTTAAGCAAATCGGCTACTTCCCCCTCTTCCCCCAACTCATTAATCTTGATCAAGTAGGGTTTGTCCCCGGAAGGGAAGCAAGAGACAATACTCTCAAGGCCATAAACATACACCACTATCTCTCAACAACTCACAATCAAGGATTTATGCTGTCACTCAACCTGGAGAAGGCATTCGACAGAGTGGCCTGGGACTACATGATGGAGACCCTACAAGCTATTAAACTATCCACCAAAATGTTAAATTTCATACAATTACTCTACTCCACTCCTACCGCGAAAGTCCGAGTAAATGGTCACCCGTCTAATGCCTTCTCCATCTCAAATGGAACTCGCCAAGGTTGCCCCCTTTCTCCCCTAATCTTTATTCTTACCCTAGGACCTATCTTAAGACGCATTTAAGAAAACCCAGATATTAAAGGAATAGAAATCAAAGTAGTGGCGTTTGCAGATGATATCCTTCTCTTTCTGTCTACACCCCTTACGACGATTCCCAACCTACTTAAAGATTTTGATACCTTCAAAGCCCTCACTAACCTACAAATTTCTCAAAATCCACTACCCTAAATATAACTCTACTCCAGAATATCTACTCCCTCTGCCGAACGAATTTCCCATTCCAATGGAATACCAGATCACATACCTTGGCATCCAACTCCCAGCGTCCCTATCTGATCTATACGCTCTAAATTACATCCCGCTGTTAAAAAACATAATCGAAGATCTACAGAAGTGGTCCCCAGAACGATTTTCCTGGTTCGGCAGAACCGCGATCATCAGAATTAACATTTTACCTCGAATATTATATATTCTCCAAACCCTCCAAATTAGACTCCCTCCGGCCTTTTTTACAACTTATCGAAAAGCCTGTACTGAGTTCATCTGGAATAAGCTCCGTCCTCGATTAAACTTTCAACGACGGCGGGGCGTGGCAAGATGGCGACCTGAGCGGACGTGTAAGACGGGAGCTCCGCATTGCATTGGCCAATTTATCCGGCTAGAGAGGATTTAAATCACCTTTCTACCCCTGTACATGTGCCACTTGGCTCCAGGTATGAGAAGAGGAAACCCCAGCTCGCAAAAGAAGCGGCAACAGGCCCAAAAGACCCCGCTGACTGCCCAGGACGCACGTGCATACTCCTTCAGCATGGCATCCCAGACAGATAACCCGGAGGTGGCCGTGCTGGGGAGTGAGCAATTCAATGCTCTTATGCAGGCCATTACGGGGTGCCAGACCACGCTGATGGCCAAAATTGAGCAGATGCAGATGGAGATGGGTCTAATCCGGAGAGATATGGACAAATACAGGGATAGGCTGGCTGAAGCTGAACGGCGAGTGGGTGATACGGAGGATACGGTTCATATGCATGGCGAATCTATCCGGACCCTGCAGGTGAAGATGAAGGTGTTAGAGTCCCGCGCAGAGGACCAGGAGAACAGGAACCGGAGGAATAACCTCCGCCTGGTGGGCCTCCCGGAGGGGGCAGAGGGCCGTGACCCGGCAACTTTTGCTGAACAACTCCTGCGTACTCTCCTACCCCAAGAAACCTTCTCCCCTCACTTTGCGGTTGAGCAGGTGCATCGGAGGCCATCGTTGAAGGGACCGCCCGGGACCCCGCCGAGGACCTTTATCTTCAGTTTACTGAAATTTCGGGACCGGGACCTCGTATTGCGGGAGGCGAGGAAGATCGAGGAGCTGCGGCAAGAGAACGCCAGGATTATGATCTTCCCCGACTACTCGACCGAAACCCAACGCCTTCGCCGCACGTTTGACCACGTAAAGGGGCAACTCCGTGCAAGAGGTCTGAAGTACAATATGATGTTCCCGGCTAGACTGCGAGTGGTGGACGGCGAGTCAACAAAATGCTTTACAGCCCCGGAGGACATATCCCGCTGGATTGAGTCGCTGCCCCCGGATCGTTAGAGCTACTTTTCTTCCCTGAGGTTAGTGACGCTCCCGCCCTGCCTGCCTCCTCTATGTCCCTGCCGTTTGCTCTGTGCACTGGCAAGCTGCGCCTAACTGTCCACACATGTCTCCGGTTGCTGCCCGCTCAGTCGGCCCCCTCTTCCCCCCCCCAGGAGCGGAACCTTCTGCACACAGGTGACTGGTCATGGCGGGGCTGCACTGGGCGCTGTGTGCTGACGGGCTGCGGGTCGCTGCCTCTGGAGCACCCTGGCCCAGGGGATGAGACATACTGGGGAAACAGATGCCTTCATGTGGATCGGTGCATTGCAGCTGTTTGACTTTCAAACCGATTCGTCTGGCGGGGCGGTTGAGAGGATTGTATCATTTTTCACTCTTGCTGGGCATGTCTCCGCTCTCCGCCTCCCCCCCCCCCCCCCCTGAGGAGGTCGGTGGAGCTGGGGACCGGCGGTGGGAGCACAAGTTGGAGCCCTTGGTGACTACCAGGAGACGGTTGCTGCACATGTTCTCCTGGAATGTACAGGATTGATATGCTTCCTCCCTGCAAGAACTTTGTACATGAGATGCGGTGTGGAGCTCCCAGGTCCCCCCCCCCCCCCTTATTTTGTTCTTTTTTTCTTTCTTTTTTCTTTTAGATTTTTCTCTTTCCCGGTGGGAATTGTGTCCATGGTGTGCTGTCTGTGCCACACTGCCCCACTAGGAGACATTCCTATTTAAGACTTCTTTGGTTGGTTTGGGTATGCAGACACCCTACGCTACGTTTGGCGGGGTGTGGGGAGGGAGGGGTTGGATGTTTAAGTTTAAATTTTGTTCTGTTTTTATTTTCCAGGTTTTTGTGATTACATTATATGTCAGACAGATATGTGGTAACAAATACATGTGGATATTACGGTTGGGGGTTGCCCCAGGGATACATCCCAACTTTGGAAGCTGGGTCGGAGCTGTCACTGTCTTAGGGGAGGGGCTGCTTTCCCGAGACCCATATACTGTACTATTCCCCGTGAGTTATCCTATCCCCCCAAGCTATGGCCCAGCTAAAAGTTCTCTCATGGAACGTCAGGGGACTTAACAACAAAATCAAACGCTCACTAGTATTCGAGTTCCTTAAAAAATATAGCCCCCACATTTGCATCTTACGGGAAACGCACTTGGTGGGCAGCAAAATTCTTAGTCTCAAACGGCCATGGTTGGGGAGGCATTTTCACGCTACCCATACGGCATACTCCTGGGGGGGTCAGTATCTTAATAAATAAACACCTTAATTTTGAACTGCTGGATGTTAAGCTGGACCCCGGGGGACGCTATGTCATAATTCATGCATTCATAGACACGGTGGAGATGGTGGTGGTGGGCCTGTACTTGCCCCCCCCCCGGCGGACCTGTCCCTGCTCTATAGTATTGTCCCCCTGTTGGCTCAATACTCCACGGACAATATTCTATTGGCGGCGGACTTCAATATCGCCCCGAATCCCTCCCTGGATAGAGCAGCCCCAGGTTCCTCAACCGAGTCCAACTTATCCAAATAGGCAGGATTATTTGGTCTGGAGGATGTGTGGCGGTAGAAAAACCCCTTGGAGCGTTCCTATATTTGCCATTCCCTCCCCCACAATTCATTATCACGCATTGATCTTGCCTATGCTAGTGCCACCATGCTTCCCAGGATTGGGGATGTTACCATTCTCCCTAGGGGCATCTCGTATCATTCCCCTTTCCTCTGTAGTATACAAACATCTACCGCCCCATCGGATAGAATCTGGCGTCTCTCCAGATTTTGGGGTAAGCATCCCACTATAGAATTTGAAATTGCTGCGCTGATACAACAATACTGGCGGTTGAATGCTGGCACAGTGAATGGGACGCTTTCAAAGCGTTTATAAGGGGGTGCTACCTCTCACCTATAGCAAGGGAACACAGAAATGATCGGGTCACCCTTGAGGAGGCCGAGGCCAGAGCTCAGTCCTTGGAATCAAGGATTGCCCGTACGGCCAACCCGATTACGGGACAGGACATGAAGGCTGCGTACAGGGAAGTAATGCTCCTGAGGGTAGCTAGGTGCACAAGAGGCAGCTGGCCCAGACACAAAGAATTTTTGAGCAGGGGGAAAAGACAGGAAGGATGCTGGCCTGGATAGCTAAGGAACAGTCCCCAATCTCTACCATAGCTAGGATACAGTCTGAGGATGGGACTATTAATATAGATCCAGCGGGCATTAATAAGTGTTTTGAGGACTTCTACGCTAAACTGTACTCCTCTGGAGTGGCCTACTCCACTGAAAAGCTGCACAATTTTTTAGACGAAGTGAAGTTTCCGACCCTGACCCCTGAGGCTAGGGAGGCCCTGGATAGCCCGATTACGGTAGAGGAGGTGCGGGTCACGCTGGGCTCTCTCCAGTCGGGTAAGACTCCAGGTACGGATGGACTTCCACCTGAATTTGTTAAATACGTAGAGGACTTGGCGCCTAGACTCCATACCATGTTCACGAAGACGTTGTCTGCCGGTGATCTTCCCCACTCTATGGCACAAGCTATTATTGTAGTAATACCTAAACCCAGGAAGGACCCCCAGCTCTGCTCCTCCTATAGGCCTATTTCCCTTCTTAACTCTGACGCCAAGGTATTAACTAAAATCCTGGCTAGGAGCCGTAACGAGGTGATACTTACCCTAATCCATGAAGACCAGTCGGGCTTTATGCCTGGGAAGGGGACGGACATTAATCTTCGGAGACTGTATGCGGTCTTGTCCTCGGGGGTCGGAGATGTTGACGAAGCGGTGGTGGTCTCCCTGGATGCGGAAAAGGCCTTTGATTCAGTGGAGTGGATCTATCTATGGGAGGTCCTCCGCATATTTGGCTTTGGTCCCATCTTCGTCTCCTGGGTCGAGGCCATGTACAGGTCCTCGACCGCTAGGGTGCGCACAGGGATGGTTCTCTCCCCACCCTTCCCCCTGCGAAGGGGGGCGAGACAGGGTTGACCTCTGTCCCCGGGGCTGTTCGTCTTGGCGGTAGAACCTATGGTTATCCTTCTCAGATCTGCGACTCAAGTGAGAGGCATAGACATGGGTCTCCTGCAGGAAAAAGTGTCACTCTATGCAGACGACACCCTGCTGTATCTTAGAGACGACGGCTCCTCCCTGCAACGGGCACTTGAAGTTATAGACAGGTATGGGCGATACTCAGGGGTCTGTATAAACTGGGGCAAGTCCGTATTATTTCCGCTCTATTCAAGGTTAGCCCCTGTAGATTCAGATGGGCAGCTCAAGCGGGTATCCCAGTTTAGATACCTGGGAGTGGAGATTAGTGGAGATCTGGGGGCAATTCGTTGCTCTTAATCTCACCCCAGTGGTGTCTCAGATTACACAGCGGTGTGCGGTGTGGAGATCTCTCCCCCTCTCCCCAGTGGGTAGAGTCAACTTAATTAAAATGTCCATCCTACCTAGACTCACCTATCTCTTTAGGCAGACCCCCGTCACCATACCCATTTCCTTCTTTAGGAAACTGGACAGTGTGATGGTGTCCTTTATTTGGAATGGGAGGGCCCCCAGGATAGCGAAATCTTCCGTTACAACTGCCGGTTACGTTGGAGGGCTTTGCCCTTCCGTGTTTCCCAAAATATTACTGGGCGGCGGTTCTAGTGACACTCAAGTGGTGGCTGGTCCGGGAACGTGCGAACCTGGCATCGGCGGTGGAGGCGGCGTTACTGGGGTCCTGCTCCGAGCTGCGGAGTCTAATAGAGGACCGAGATCCAATCCGGGGGTGACACCACCTATGAGGGCAACTTTTCAGGTGTGGGACACGGTGGCCAGAAAGTTGGGGAAACCAAACACCTGGTCCCCTGAGACGCCACTGTGGGGTAACCCGAGACTCCCCCATTTTCACTCCATCCTGGACCCAGTAGTATGGACTAGATATGGGATTGCCACTCTGGGGGATATAGTGTCCCAGGGACAACTCATTACGTTTGATGCCCTGAAGGCCCTTAGGGGTCTTACGAATTGAATGTTTTTCAGGTACCTCCAGGTGAGACATGCCTATAGGTCGCAATTCCCTGAGCCGATTACCCTACAAATGTCGGCCCTAGAAATAGAGATTAGATCCCCTGAACGAAATAAAACACTATCGACCATCTACAACATGTTAGCACTACTAGACACTTCTAAGGACTCCCAGCGGCGGGACATATCGGACCTGACGGGGGAAGACTGGGAGGAGGGGATCCAACAGTACCTGACCCTGGCTATTTCCTCGAGGGATAGATTTGGGCAACTAAAATTCCTCCACCGGGCTTACTTCTCCCCGCTGCGTTTGGCCAAAATATATCCAGACAGATCAGCGCATGCCCCAGATGCGGAGCAGGGGAGGGAGATTTCTTCCACACGGTTTGGTCATGTCCGCTGATAAGGGGTTTCTGGTCGGTGGTCCTGGATGACATCAACTCTATCGGGAAGTTGAATGTACCTAATAGTCCCATCCCCCTCCTCCTGGGTATATATTCCTCCATCGAGGCTCCTCAGTGGAAAAAACTGTTTGTCTTTTACACCTCTATGTACGCTAGGAAAGCTATTCTTCTTAACTGGAACCAAGCTCAACCCCCCACCAAAGAGCTCTGGCTAACACTTATTAATAGAGCGCTGCCTTTATATAAATTAACATACATGGGAAGAAATTGCCCAGGGAAGTTTGGTAGAATATGGGCGGATTGGGTGGAGGCCAAGCAGCTGACTATTGGGTAGATGAGAGCTTTTATCCGGAATGACCGGGCCTGGACCATGCCCAGCACTGTCAAGTAGCTGGAGTTGTGGGCGGGCGGGGGGGTTGGGAGTGACGTGGCGGGCCTGGCGCTCCCCTACCCCCCTCTCCGGTAGTGCAGTTTTTGCACACAGAATACTCACAAATCTGCAGAGGTTGAGGGTGGGCTGAGGCCCCACAGACATACTCCGTTAGATTTCATATGTATTTGATAAGGAACAGGGTTAAAGATTGAACTGTAATGTCTGTCTAAACTGTAATGATTCTGGAATGTATTAATTGTGTTGTTATGGTTAAATAAAAATTTTATGTTAAAAAAAAAAAAACTTTCAACGACTAACTGCCCAGAAACTTAAAAGGGGCACCAGCCTTCCCAACATACGAAAATATCATCTAGCTTGCCACCTGACCAGGATTATTGATTGGAATATACATGCAAAACACAAGGACTGGGTCCATCTAGAACAATCCCTATCCACACTACCACTCGCTCTCCTCCCATGGATAAACCATCGGCACACTCCCCGTGAAAACAATCTCCATCCCCTTATCGGTCCGACACTACTCTCCTTCCGAAGTGCGTGCGACAACCATAAAATATCTTCCACTAACGGACCAATAACCCCACTTGGATTAAACCCAGAATTCGCACCTGGCATGCACCCCTCCTTTCTGTCCGACGGATGGCCTCATCCGACAGTAAGAGCGGAACATTTCTTTGTGAATGACTGCCTATCCCAAACCGACCTAGCAGCAAAATTGGCAAAAGAATCGTTTCCCTTCTGGATGTATCTCCAAATTCAACATTTTTTCGACAAACACAGACCCAGACTGCAGTGGTGCAGACCACTGACTACATTTGAAGCTATATGCTCGAGTGAGGAACCCCGGCGTCATCTGATATCATCCACTTATTGCTATTCTCGGAACAAGCACCAGCAAGCCATCAAACAAATCAAAAATGGGAATGAGATCTACAAATTAAACTCACAGATGCTGAATGGGAAAACATATACAGAATTGTTCAGAAGGGAACGGTCAATGTATAAATTCAAGAAAACGCCTTCAAACTAACTTCTAGATGGTACAGAACACCCCTAAAGCTACACCTAATCAACCCGTCATTCCCCCAGACCTGCTGGAGATGCAATATCGAAGTTGGATCGTTGCTCCATATATGGTGGGCGTGCCCAAAGATACAACCTTTCTGGTCTGAAATCCACAAAATAACCACAGTTGTAACCACCCACTCTCTGGAATTTTCCTCAGCCCAATTTCTACTACCTCACTCCACAACCCCCAGTCAAGCATATTACCAATTTCTGGCAATGCACATGGTCAATGTCGCCAAAATGTGCATTCCGCTCCGCTGGCGCTCCCCCAACCCACCTCACATAAAGGATTGGTTTACTCGCATTATTACCACTATGACTATGGAGGACCTAATACACCAAGCCAAGGACATGCCCGCAAAGTTAACCACCACGTGGTCATGCTGGCTACATTTCATGACCACAGATACTGTCAAACGATATATACACAATTAAGCTAACAGGAGATGACACAAGATTGACACAAGATTGCATTACACTCAGCTAGGGTCCCCCACATGACTTTTTCCCGACACAACCCCCTCCAACTATGACATTAGATCTCCTGACATCACCCCCCATGTAGAAACAGGGACCAGAACTTTCCCCTTTATATATACCCTCACCACCCCTCACAAAAACACACACATACTCTTTCCATGATATCTACTCTAGGCTTACGGCAAAAAGCACACACAGGAATTTGATAATCTTGAGCAATGCGACCGATAACATACACTTTTCAAGTGACAGACAAATTACGGTACAAAACATGCAGTTCTATGTAAACATTAGCCTTATGTTAAGGAAGGTTTGAAAAAATGTTGTTTTCAATGTTCATTTCATTGTTTTACATTGTTCTATTCGTGCTTCACATACGAATGCAGCTGCGTCCGCTCATGCAATTTGAAAATTTTCTGTATGTGACTTTGTATTCTCTTTATGTATGAGTTCAATATCAATATAGTTCTATAATAATAATAATAATAATAAAAAAATAATAAGAAAAAAAAAACTAACCCCCCAAAAAAAAATTTTTTATAAAATACATCTGGCAAAATAAAAAGTCGAGAATTAAATATGCACAAATCACGAGGAAAAGGGGACAAGGAGGATTGGCAACACCAGACATAAATCAATACCACAAAGTAGTAGTATTAACACGAATGATTGAGTGGACAACTGGAAACAGCGAATAAAAATGGGTGGACATGGAAAACGCAAAAAGCAGGACCACACTGCAGAAAAATATATGGATACCATGAAAGTTTAGAGTGATGGATTTGGAAACTCATGATTTGACCAAAAAGGTTTTTAAAATTTGGGGCACAATACAATGGAAAAATGTATGGGTATATAATTCACCGTTAATGGCTCTCACGGGAACCAATTTCTTTATACCAGGGAATGAGATATTCGCTGGTCACAAGATAAGAAATCCACAACTGAAAGATATCACTATAAAGGGAAAGATGAAAACAAGATTAGAATTAGAAGGATTGAATAGATGGAAGATAAGCGAATGGGAATATTATCAGTTAAGGCACTTCGTAAATACACTTCCACACCCAATTAGAGACGAAGGAGAACTAAGTCCCCTTGAAAAACTCTGACAAGCAAGACCTGCTTTCATAGAACAATGGGAAAAAGAATTGGATTTAAAATTAGAACACCAAGTGGAAAAGATGATAGAAATGGGATATAATAATGCTTGGGATATGAAAGCTATGGAAATGAATTATAAATTCTTAACAAAATGGTATTTGACCCCAGTGAGAATTCATGGATATCAACCAGAGAAATCACCACTGTGCTGGAGAAACTGCAATCAAAGGGCAACGATGGTTCATTTATGGTGGGAGTGTCCAAAAACAAAGGGGTTTTGGCAAGAAATAGTGAGTGATATAAAAGAGATAACTGGGGAGAAAATAGAAAAAAAATATATGGACTTGTTTATTTCACGATTCTAAAACCCCAAACAATATATGAAAACAATAATCCCAAAACTCCTAAATGTCGCAAAGGGTTTGATCCCAAAAAGATGGTTAAATAGCGAAAAAACAGATATAAGAGAGTAGTATGAACAGATAGATTATTACAGTAAAATGGATTTATTAAACACTAGAGACATAGGATACTATAGGAAACATATGTACCTGGGAGGGATTGAAAAATTTCAAAACCTCGGATAAATATTTGGAGAAGATGAAAGAAGGTGAAGGGTTGCGAGCTAGACACTAATGGGATCTAGAAAGAAACAAACCAAATGGAGAGATAAGGAATAAAGTAATAGGAATAGGTCTAATTTTTGTATGTATATTAAATTAAATATATAAAAAATTTAAATAAGACATTTTTTGAATAAACCACTATGATGTGAAAATGGGAAGGGACAAAATTGAACTGCAAAGTTGAAATAAGTCTCTCGGAAAATTTTTGCTGAAGTGAAAAAAAAAATAAAGCCACGCAGTGCCGAATCACAAAAAGTGGTCTGGTCTTTGGCTTAAATGGTTAAGCACAACACTTCAAAAAAATATATATGGATACCATGGAAATTCAGAACACTGGGCACAGATATACACAAGCTAACTAAGAATGTATTTAAAATATGGAATACAATACATAGTCAGGGAAATTGGAAGTAGAATTCCCCCTTAATGCCACTTAAGGGCACAATTTTTTTATCCCTTGAAATGGGACACCTTTAGGAAGTAAAATGGGAAATGCAAAGAAGTCATTGGCCAGGGCAGGATAAGGACAAGACAGGAATTAAAAAGCATAAACGGGTGGCAGAAGATCAGGGAATACCTACAGTTGAAACAGTTAGTGATTACAATACTCCACCCAATTGGGGACAGTAAGGTGTTAAACCCATTAGAAAAACTATGTAACATGAAAATGCCATTAAAACATGGGCCACTACCTCGTGTAGAGAAATGGGTATAAAACTGGAGGAAACACAAATGATTGGAACAGTACATAATTTCACAACAGATATAAACACTATCAAAGTGAATTATAAGTGTTTTATATGGTGGTACCTGACACCAGAGAAGATAAATAAATTTCAACAAGATAAATCCCCACAATGTTGGCGGGAGTGCAAACAAATTGGCACAAGGATGCATATCTGGTGGGAGTGCCCAAAAATAAAAATATTGGCAGGAAATTTTTGATTACATAGAAGAGATAACAGGGGGAGAGAATATTAAATAACCTGTGGACCTGTCTGTTCCATGGTACAAACGATACAAAAAAAAATATAAGAAAACATTAATCCCACCCCTACTGAATGCCGCAAAGGGACTTATACCAAAGAAATGGCTACATAAAAGAAAAACAAAGTATAAAAGAGTGGTTGGATAGAGTAAACTTCATCTGCAAGATGGGGAATCTTAGCAGCAGAGAGGCGGGACAGGCCGAAAGATACAAGGCAGTCTGGGAAAGATGGTTGGTCTTTAAAGTGGAAGTAAACCCATGGATTTAAACAGTTAAAAAAAAAGGCATGCCGGGAATGCTAACTCCACATTGGCTGTGCTCTCAGCCAAACTATCAAACCATCCAATGGCTGGTGTCATAACGAATCACATGTGCAGCACCATAGCAGTTGAAGATTAAACAGAGGCAAAGATGGCAGCTTCCTTGGCTGAAAACGATAGGGGCGTTTACTTCCACTTTAAACTGTCCAGGAAGTTTGCAGAGGGGATGAAGGAGGAGGATAGCTGTGATTGAAAAAAGGATATCAGGAAAAAGATTTGGGGGGAGGGATGGGGAGTTAGGGTTATAAATGTAGTTTATATGTATTTTATGGTTGAATACCTCTGCTTCTATATATGGAAAAAAAAAAAGAAAGCTAATAAAGTGGAAAATAAATTACATGTTCAAAAGGCTTATTATGCCTCATAAAATATACATTGGGGTGTTTGCTTTCCAAAATGGAGTCATTATGTGGGTGTTTCCATTGTCCTGGTGCTCCAGGGCCTTAAAAAGATAGGTAGTCAAGAAACTAGATGTGTAAGTTATGCTTCTTAAGGTGCTACTTGGACGTTGGGCTTTTGTATGTGGCCAAGCTGTGGAAAAGTCTCACATATGTGGTATCGCCATACTCCGGAGGAGTAGCAGAATGTATTTTGGGGTGTATTTCTTGGTATGTACATGCTATGGGGTTGATTTAGTAAAGGCAAATTCATTTTGCACTACAAGTGCACTGCAAGTGCACCTGGAAGTGCAGTCACTGTAGATCTGAGGGGAAAATTGAAATGAGGGTAAACTCTGCTGATTTCTATCATCCAATCATGTGCAAGTAAAAATTCATTTTTTTTCCCTTACAGGTCCCCCTGCAGATCTACAGTGACTGCACTTGTAGTGCAACGTGTACTTGCCTATAGTAAATAAACCCCTATGTGTTAGAAATATTTTATAAATCGACTTTGTGTATAAAAAACAAAAAATTTTGTGGAAAAAAACACTTTTCTTAATTTTTCTAACTTTTAAAAACACACAATGCCTCTTACTAAATACCTTGAACTGTCTTCTTTGCAAAGATGGGTCATTTGGAGGGTATTTGTACTGTCCTGACATTTTAAGGCCTCAAGAAATTAGATAGCCAGTCAGTACATCAGGATTGATCAATTTCCAAAGATACGTAGCTACAGAGAAACGTAGCCACCCAAAAAAACAGCTTGTAGACACTATAACTTTCACACAAACCAATTATCATACACTTATCAGGGTTTTTTTTTTACCAAAGACATGTAGCAGAATATATTTTGGCCTAAATTTATAACGAAAATTTGATTTATTGTATTTTTTTTTTTAAAACAGAAAGTAGAAAATTGTTTTTTTTTGTTCAAAATTGTTGCTCTTTTTTCGCTTATATCACAAAAAATAAAAAAGCCAGTGATGAATAAATACCACCAAAAGAAAGCTCTATTTGTGTCAGAAAAATTATAAAAATGTAATTTGGGTACAATTTAGCATGACTGAGTAATTGTCATTCAAAGTGTGAGAGCACTGAAAGCTGAAAATTGGTCTAGGTAGGAAGGGGGCAAAAGTGCCCAGTATTGAGGTGGTTAAAGCCAGGCTAAGTTATAAAAAAAAATCCCAAGCTTTGAACATCTCACAGAGCACTGTTCAATCGATCATCTGAAAAAGAAGAGAGTATGGTACAACTGCAACCCTACCAAGACATGGCCATCCACCTAAACAATCAGGCCAGGGAAGGAGAGCATTAATCAGAGAAGCAGCCAAGTTGCCCATGGTACCTCTGGAAAAGTTGCAGAGATACACAGCTCAGATGGAAGAATCTGTCCACAGGACAACTATTAGTCGCGCACTCCACAAATCTGGTCTTTATGGAAGAGTGTCACGAAGAAAGCCATTGTTAACCACTTCAGCCCTGGAAGGATTTACCCCCTTCCTGACCAGAGCACTTTTTGCGATTCGGCACTGTATCGCTTTAACTGACAATTGCGCGGTCATGCAACGTGGCTCCCAAAGAAATTGACACCCTTTTTTTCCACAAAAAAAGTGGTATTTGATCACTTCTGCAATTTTTACTTTTTGCGCTATAAACAAAAAGAGACAATTTTGAAAAAAACAAACGTTTTACTTTTTGCTATAATAAATATTCCCCAAAAATATATAAAAAAACTTTTTCCTCATATTCTTCTACATAATTTTGGTAAAAAAAAAAATCAAAAAAAAAAAAATCACAAAAAGCGTTTATTGATTGGTTTGCCCAAAAGTTATAGCGTCTACAAAATAGGGGATAGTTTTATGGCATTTTTATTAATCATTTTTTTTTTTACTAGTAATGGAGGCGATCAGCGATTTTTATCGTGACTGCGACATTATTGCGGATACATCGGACAATTTTGACACATTTTTGGGACCATTGGCATTAATACAGTGATCAATGCTATAAAATTGCATTGATTACTGTAAAAATTTCACTGGCAGTGAAGTGGTTAACCACTAGGGGGCGGGGAGGGGTTAAGTGTGTCCTGGTGCTAGCAGTGACACGACACTGATCGCTGCTCCCGATTACAGGGAGCAGACAATCAATGTCCTGTCACTAGGCAGAACGGGGAGATACTGTTTACAATCGGCATCTCCCCATTCTTCAGCTCCGTGACACAATCGCGGGCACGGTCACGGAGCTCGCGGCGTGTTACGGGTACGTTACTTTGCCCAGCCGTGCCATTCTGATGACTTATATATGCCGATAGCGGTCGTCGGCAAGTGGTTAAAAGAAAGCTATAAGAAGTCCTGTTTGCAGTTTGTGAGAAATCATGTGGGGGACCCAGCAAACATGTGGAAGAAGGTGCTCTGCTCAGATGAGACCAAAATTGAATTTTTTTGGCCTAAAAGCAAAACGCTATGCGTGATGGAAAACAAACACTGCACATCACCCTGAGACATACGCAAAATGACTTGCAGCTGTAATTGCAGCAAAAGGAGGTTCTACAGAGTATCGACTCGGGGGGCTGAATACAAATACACACCACGCTTTTCACATATTTATTTGTAATACATTTTGAAAACCATTGATCATTTTCCTTCTTCACAATTATGTCCACTTTGTGTTGGTCTATAGCACATAAAATTCCAATAAATTACATTTACGTTTTTTATACGGCACCTATTATAAGTGATTCAAGTACAATGTGTATGTATTTTGTATTTGTTACTGTGTTCTCCTGGTCCATCCCCCACTACAGGCTGACTATGGTTGGTGAAAGCAACTCTTCTCCTACATATTGAGGAAAAGACAGGAAGTGCCAACCTAAGTGCAGTATTTAGAGTATTTAGTTTATTCGAAGGATTAACCGGTTCCCAAACAGCCGCCTCAGTTTTTTTGCATCAGAATGGCATGGGTAGGCGAAACAATGTTACCTTATGGCGGTTTGCCTTTTGACCATTAGGGGCGCGCATGCCTTCAGAGGCATGCGCGCCTGCAGCTCACCACAGGAGCCGCTGCGAGTGCCCAGTGGGCGCAATAACCACTGGGTGCCTGCAATCGTTCGTAACAAAGCGAGAACTGGGATCTGTGCGTGTAAACACACAGATCCCGGTTCTCTCAGGGGAGAGGAGACAGATTGTGTGTTCATACTAAGTATCTCTCTCTCCTCCTAGTCAGTCCCATCCCCCCACAGTTAGATCACACCTAGGGAACACAGTTAACCCCTTGATCGTCCCCTATTGTTAACCCCTTCCCTGCCAGTGTTATTTATACAGGAATCAGTGATTTTTTTTATAGTACTGATCACTGTAGAGCTGTCACTTGTCTCAAAAATGTGTCAAAAGTGCTTGATCTGTCCGTCGCAATATCGCAGTCCCGATAGAAATCACTGATCACTGCCATTACTAGTAAAGAAAAATAATAAAAATGCCATACATCTATCCCCAATTTCGCAGACGCTATAACTTTTGTGCAAACCGAGCAATATACGCTTATTGCAATTTTATTTACCAAAAATATGTAGAAAAATATATATCGTCCTAAACTGAGGAAAAAATTAGTTAGTTAAGAAAAAAAAAAAATTGGGATATTTATTATAGCAAAAAGTAAAATATACTGTGGTGTCTTTGTTCTTTTGTCTAAAGCTCAAAAAATAAAAACCACAGAGGTGATCAAATACCACCAAAAGAAAGCTCTATTTGTGGGTTTCGTTGGGTACAGCATCTCACGGCTGCGCAATTGTCAGTTAATGCGACGCAGTGCCTCATCGCAAAAAAATTAAAATAAGCTCATTTGGTGCTTGTGGGGCTTCTCTGTTCCTTCTCACAAAAGTGGATGTGACATCCCTGGAGAAGAGGGGACGGCCAGGAAGCACCAGGAGGGATGGGCTGACTGAAATAACTGGTTACACGCTCGGAGAATCAGCGTCTTCTCAAGGCAGGGGCCTCTGCTGACATCACATATGCTTTTGCAGTTCACGGTGGTTCTTCCTGCTTCCTGGGATGCCATCCAGCCCACACACTGCCAACTACTACATCTGTGGTCCCTGGGGGCAGCGCGATGTCCGTGACAAGGAACGGAGAGGCCCCACAAGCACCAGATGAGCTTTATTTTTTACTTTGTTCTTGTGAGTGTTTTTAATCCTTCGAATAAACTGTACATTCTAAATACTGCACTCAGGTTGGCACTTCCTGTCTTTTCCTCCAATTTGTATTTGCAGAGTTGGCTTTTCTCAGAGGACAGCTGCCACCATTCGTTATAAACCTTTCATATTGGACTTATGGACTTCTCTTCCTCTTCCCCTGTTTTATTGCTTGATTGTTAAGTCACCCCATTTGATTTTAATTATTTTAGTGTTAACTGATACATGTGCCTCACGGATATAATTTTCACTATCCATAAGGCAATTATTGTGCGTTGTGTATGTTTATTTTTCCATTATCTTGTATATTGTGCCAGTATTTTTACCCCTCCTCCCACATATTGACTGCATCTTCAGCCCCTCTCGCGGCATACACTTGCGGATGGAGAGGGGCAACTAGTCGCTGAGGAAGTGATAAGGATTGCATGCAGCAGATGTAAATCTCCATCCTCTCCTCCTGACAAGGGGCATTTGATGCAGTGTGTGGGGGCAATACCAAGACCTAGTATTGAGTATTTCAGGACACATGAGAACACACCCCGTCACTTGTGGGCTATTTGGAATCCTTTATTGACTGTTATCTGCATGAGGAGAGATACAGTTCACCCATAGGCGATTCAGCTTTTATTTTGAACATTGTTATTATGGCCCCTTTCACACGGGCGGACAGTTCAGATCCACCTGTCGGTCTTTTTAGGCGGACCTGAACTGACACTCCATACATCTCTATGGAGCGACGGATGTCAGCGGTGACATGTCCGCTGACATCTGATCCGCTCCAATCCGATCTGTCAGATGGATGGAAACCCTATTTTCCATCCGTCTGGCGGATCAGATGAAAACAGACAGATGGTCCATTTTCATCCAATTTCCCCATAAAGGAGAGCAGAGATCTGACAGGTCCATTTCTGCACAGTGATCCCTGCTGAGCAAGCGCCCATGTGCCCAAGTGGAATGAAGAACACAGAGATGCTCCTCTAATGCAGGAATACTCTGCGGAACAAATGAGTCAGGCAACATGTTGGAAACCATAGCTCCCCATAAACAGTGACAGTCAGGAAGCAAAATTCAGGGCACTATTGTGAGCAAACTCTGCCCACGGTAATAGGTCTGACCAGTTGTTATGATGGTCAGAAATATAGCAATGTAGGAATTACTCCAAGGACTGATTGGCTCGTTCTGCGGCCCCATTAGACTGCGGGTGATACGCAGAGGAAAAATCAAACTGAATTCCCAACTGTGCACAAAAAGGCTCGCCAGAACCGGGACACAAACTGATTACCCATCCAAGACAATCACCATGGGTAGCTCATGTAAGTGAAAGATCTCCCGAGCAAAAATGGAAGTGGGCAATTTCTTAAGTGGAATAAAATGAGACATTTTTGAGTACCGGATAACTATATTGCCCTGGGAGGTGGGTAACTCCACAATGAAATCCATAGACAGGTGGGTCCAGGGCCTCTCTTCATTGGATATGGGTTGTAGGAAACCCACTGGAAGATGTCGTGGAGTCTGACTCTGAGCAAACACGGAACAGGTAGCTACAAAGGCAGTTACATTAGCACGTAGACACCAGAATTGTTGGGAAATGGCCCAAAATAATTATTTACAGGGTGGCCAGCAGCCTTGAAAGAATGGTAAGTCTGGAGCATGGCAGTACAGAGACTCTCAACAAAGCAAAAGTCGCAAGGTTTCTCAGGAGGAGCATGGACCTGAGCAGCAAGGATTTTGTCACTCAAAGGAGAAGTGAGACTGATGAGAACCGTAGACAGAATATAATCAGAAGGAATCACAGGAACCGGAACTGATGCCAACATGGAAGTGGAGGAAAATTGTTGTGACAGCCCTTACATTCTTAGTACCGGGTAAGAATGAGACAATGTAATTGAAACTTGACAAGAAAAGAGCCCATCGCGCCCTTCTGGGAGAGAGGTGTTTAGCCTCAGACAAGAATGTGAGATTCTTATGGTCAGTAAGAATGAGAACCGGCACAGTGGTATCTCAATTCTTTCAGGGCTAAAATAATCTCGTAATTGCACTCTGCAGCTCACAATTCCTTGGAAAAGTAGCCACAAGGATCCAAATCGCTCTTAGAGGTAGGACAGAAGGGCACCAACTCCAGTCTCAGAACCTTCAACCTCAAGGATAATTGTTAACATAGGATCAGGATGTGCCAGCACAGGAGCAGAAACAAAGGCAGCCTTGAGACTCTTAAAGGCCTTGATGGACTCCAACTCTGTGGGTTACCGTCCTTTCTGGTCATATCAGTCAGGGGCTTGACCAGAGATGAGACGTTACAAATAAACTTCCTAAAATGGTTGGGAGAGCCCAGGAAATACTGCAGAGGACGTAAACCCACGGGTCGGGGGCACTGTAGGACTGCTGAAAGTTTCTCTGGGTCCATCAAAAGACTAGCAGTGGAAATGACATAACACATGAATTTAACCAGGTCACGATGGAACTCGCACTTCTCCAATTTACAATATAGATTGTTCTCTCTTAGTTTCTGAAGCACAGGACAGATATCTGTGTGGTGGCTCTTGAGTGACTTGGAAAATAAAATATGAGGATATCAAGATAAACCACCACACAAAACTTCAACAAAGCTCGGAGGACATCATTAATGAATTCCTGGAAAAATGCTGGGGCGTTACAAAGGCCAAAAGGCATTACGAGATACTCATATTGGCCTGTTCTGGTATTAATCGCAGTTTTCCACTCGTTGCCCTGCTTAATCCTCACGAGATTGTATGCCCCTCTCAAATCAAGCTTCGTGAAAACCGTTGCTCCCTTGAGGCAGTCAAATAACTCCGTAATCAACGGAATTGGATAGGCATTCTTAATCGTGAAATGATTGAGACCCCTATAATCAATAGAAGGTCTCAGTTCACCACTCTTCTTCATGAAGAAGATACCAGCACCAGCAGGGGACGAGGATTTGCGGATGAAACCTCGAGAAAGTGCGTCTGCAACATACTCCTCCATGGCCTTATCCTCCAAGATCGACAAAAGGTAAACCCAGCCACGAGGGGGTATGGCACCAGGTTGAAGGTCAATTGCGCAATCATACGGCTGGTGTAGAGGGAAATTACCGGCTTGACCTTTGTCAAAGACATTGCTAAAATTGAAGTACTGCTCCAGCAGGGAGAAGAGTGAAGGGGACCTTGGCTACCTTCTGAAAGTGTCTTACTGCATTGTGGCGACCAGGAGAGAACCTCAGCATGGGGCCAATCAAAAGAGGGGTTGTGCCTCTGTAACCAAGGATAACCAATAACCAGCAGAAAGAGGAGGAAATAACTTGGAGTTGGATTATCTCATGGTGTAGAGCCCCTATGGCCATGGACAATGGAGCAGTCTCATGAGTTCCATGCGCAGGCTGTAATGGTCTCCCGTCAAGAGCCTTAATAGCAAGTGGAGCGTCACGCAGCTGCAGCATAATCGAGTGCTTTGATACAAAGGCAGCACCAATGAACAGGCTTGCAGCCCCAGATTCGATTTATAGCCTGTATCTCGACAGACGACTCAGCCCAAGAAAGGGTTACCGAAACCAGGGGCTTATCCTTCTGGATAACTGGGGATGAAACAATGCCACCGAAGGTCTGTCCGTGACAGGACCTCAAGGGTCAGGCGTTCCCTGGACAGGTAGGAAAAGACTTCAAAAAGTGACCTGCCTGGCCACAATAAAGGCACAATCTCTCCCTCCTCCTAAAGGTTCTCTTATCTGCAGAGAGACGCGTGAAGCCCAAGTGCGTGGGTTCTTCTTCCAGGAGGCATAGGAGGTGAGGGAGGCACGGGTGGAACTGCAAAGCTCGGAGGCAAACGTACAGAAAGCTTCAGCAAGCGCTCCTTAATAGAGTCTCTTCTCTGAGTCTGGAGTCAATGAGGATGGCAAACGTGATCAACTTCTCCAGCTCAGTGGGTATATCTCGGGCTGCCATCTCATCCTTGATGGAATCCGAGAGACCATGAGAAAAAGCAGCCATGAGGGCCTTATTGTTCCAAGCAACCTATGCTGCCAGACAATGGAATTCAATGGCATAGTCAGCAACAGTTCTCGTACTCTGTTTGATGGACATGAAGCACTTGGCAGCAGAAGTGGAGCGTGCAGGAACATCAAATACCCTTTTAAAGGAGTCCACAAACTCAGGGTAACTCAAGACAACAGGTTTTTGCATCTCCCATAGAGGGTTTGCCCAGGCCAAGGCAGTCTCAGAAAGCAAAGATATCATAAAACCTACTTTACGTCTGTCTGCTGGAAACGCCTGGGGCAGCATCTCAAAGTATATCTCAACCTGATTGAGAAACACTCTGCATTGAAATGGATTGTCCCCAAATCGCTGGGGAAGAGGAGCGAAACCAGACATACCTCTTATTCAGAAGAACAGAAGGCGGCGAAGGCAGCAGCGGCGATAGAAGACCAGGCCACTGCTTGTAAAAGAGCTAGAAGAAGGCGCGGAGGCCCGGCAAGAAGAACCGAAGAGGGGGACAAGACCCCCGAAGAGGGGGACAAGACCCCCGAAGTCAGAAGAAGACCCCAGGACGGTAGTGAAGAAGAAAGCCAAGCTCCTCCGCTAGTAAAAGAGCTAGCAAAAGAGCAGAAGATAGCGGAGGAGTCCGGCGAAAAGACCCCCCAAGACGGAAGACCACCCCCGGAGCTGTGCAATAAGCTATTTTTAACCCTTGTGTGTTGTGTTTTATTTACATTTTACATTTATGTGTTTTTTTTTTTTTACATTTTTTTCACAGGTGAATGGGTAGGTGTACATTGTACCCCATACTAATTCACATAAGGTGGGGGGCCGGTATCTGGGGTCCCCCTTATTAAAGGGGGCTCCTGGATTCCGATAAGCCCCCCCGCCCACAGACCCCGACAACCAATGGCCAGGGTTGTCAGGAAGAGGCCCTTGTCCTCATCAACATGGTGACAAGGTGCTTTGGGGTGGGGAGGCCGCGTGGCCCCCCCTTCCCCAAAGCACCCCCCATGTTAAGGGCACGTGGCCTGGTATGGCTCAGGGGGCGGGGGTGCTCGCTCGTCCCCACCCCCTTTCCTGACCAGCTGGGTAGCGCGCTTGGATAAGGGTCTGATATGGACCTGGGGGGACCCCCACTCCGTTTTTTCGGCATAGGGCTTCCCCTTTAAGTCCATACCAGGTGACGGGGCCAGCGACGCTTCCTTCGCTAGTCCCGGCTACCTGGAGCCACGCTCAAAATGAACGGACTTTCCTCCGTGTGTGTGGGCAAGTCCGTTCATTTCAAAAGTATGTCCGCCAGACCTAGTCCACCGGAAAAGTCACGTGTGTGGGCAGGTCCGCTCGTTCGGACAGTCCAGCGGACTTTAGGCGGTTTGTCCGCCAGACTAAGTCCGCCGGATAGTCTGATCGTGTGTACGCGGCATAAGCTATAAGAAGATTGCAAGGAACCTGAAACTGAGCTGTAGCACGGTGACCAAGACCATAGAGTGGTTTAACAGGAAAGGTTCCACTCAGAACAGGCCTCACCATGGTCGACCAAAGAAGCTGAGTGAACATGCTCAGAGTCATATCCAGAGGTTGTCTTTGGGAAATAGACGTGCGAGTGCCGCCAGCATTGCTGCAGAGGTTGAAGTGGTGGGGGGGTCAACCTGTCCATGCTCAAAACATACACCGCACACTGCATCAAATTGGTCTGCATGGCTGTCATCCCAGAAGGAAGCCTCTTCTAAAGATGATGCACACGAAAGTCCACAAACAGCTTGTTGAAGACATGCAGACTAAGGGCATGGATTACTGTGGTCTGATGAGACCAAGATAAATGTATATTGTTCAGATAGTGTCAAGTGTGTGGAGTACAAAGACAAGTGTATCTTGCCTACAGTCACTCTTGGTGGTGTGAGTGTCACGGTCTGGGGCTACATGAGTGCTGCTGGCACTAAGGAGCCACAGTTCATTGAGGGAACCATGAATGCCAACATGTACAGTGACATACTGAAGCAGAGCATGATCCCCTCCCTTTGGAAACTGGGCCGCATGCTAATGATCCCAAGCACACCACCAAGACAACCACTGCCTTGCTAAAGAAACTGAGGATAAAGGTGATGGACTCACCAAGCTCTTCTCCAGACCTAACTCCTATTGAGCATCTGTGGGTCATTCTCAAACGGAAGGTGGAGGAGCACATGGAGGAGTGGAAGAGGACTGCAGTGGCAACCTGTGGCTCTAGTGAACTCCATGCCCAAGAGGGTTAAGGCAGTGCTGGAAAATAATGGTGGCCACACAAGATATTGACACTTTGGGCCCAATTTGGACATTTTCACTTAGGGGTGTACTCACTTTTGTTGCCATCAGTTTAGACATTAATGACTGTGTGTTGAGTTATTTTGAGGAGACAGCAAATTTACACTGTTATACAAGATGTACACTCACAACTTTACATTTTAGCAAAGTGTAATTTCTTCAGTGTTGTCACATGAAAAGATATAATAAAATATTTACAAAAATGTAAGGGGCGCTTTTGTGAGATACAGTAGATCAACATCATGATATAGACATTAATATAGCACCTGCAAAATTCCCATACTAGTGATTCCAGCAATTATTTCTACATACATCTATTCGAGCAGTGGTCAGTCCCCATATAATCACAGTGGGAGTTCAGGAAGTACAGAGCCCTATACACCAGTATCCAGCCACAGGCAGACCACACTTTCCATCGCAGTGAGGGCTAAACAATCATTAGGCTACTGTAAGATTGCTGACCAATCAAATCCTTCAAGATATGTCAAATTTCTTTGGACACCCTCTGCTCAGGTATTTTGCTCTATAGAACGGAATTACTCTGTTTAGAAGCCCTTTCCAGTATGACAGTCACGGGTTTCTTCCAGTAAAGGATCAGGGCCTTGCGCACATAAAACAGCAACAGACTAAGTAAGGTAAGTTGGGCCCTAGTAGGTGCCAGGCCTTCTACCAAGCCCAGTAAGCATGTTTTCAGCGTCAAAGGCACAGGTATAGATGCACGGTTATTGGTGTAATCTCTGTTATACAGCACCCAACATCAGACAAAAACGCCTGGATTATCTGGCAATACCAACAGACGTGGCTAAAATTGTCCGGAGACTGTTAGCAGCACCATCATTCACCCAATTTAATGTTAGATAACTTTGCTGGGGTGTAATATATCCTGTGTAGAAATTTAAATTGTATTAAGGGATCCCTAGCGGACACTAATGCTATGTACACACGATAGGATTTTACGACAACAAAAATAGTATTTTTTGTACTCACCGTAAAATCCTTTTCTCTGTAATTCACCGACCGACACAGCTCCTCTCTTAGCCATTGGGTTGTTATGCCCTATTACTAGGAGATACTAGGCATTAGTTGTAATACAACACTCAGAACTCTTAGTTCCGCCTAGGGGGCGGTCCCTTGGGCAACAACCCTCCAGCCTGCCATGCAACCATCAGTACGTCAACAAGCAGTATAACGTAAAGATAAAAAGGAGGGGCGGGTGCTGTGTCGGCCGGTGATTTACAGAGAATCAAAAAATCCTAATTTTCTCTTACATTCACCGACAGACCCAGCTCCTCTCTTAGCCATTGGGACGTCCCTGAGCCGTGCCAAAGGAGGGGTGGGAAAACAGCATAGAAAACTTCATCCACCATGGCAAGCGGGAACTAGTGAAACTTTACCCACAAAAAACAACAGTGCGTGGAGAACCACCACAAAACCAGGGTACCCTCAACAGGAGTGACTTAGCACGACCGCACCAAAAACTGAGGAATGTAATGCAACAGCGCATTAACTAAACGGTACTGCGTTTTTATCGAAAAACCAGGAAAAAAAGAAAATATATTGCATATTCAATTGCAACTATATGGCCGCCTGCAAAACTTTGTGGCCAAAACAGGCATCAGCCGATGCACTGACGTCTACCCTGTAGAACTTGGTAAATGTGTGGACAGATGACCAGATCGCCGCTTTACACACCTGAGTGACAGACGCTTGGTGTTGGAAGGCCCAAGAAGTTCCGATTGCCCTTGTGGAGTGGGCTGTGACCAGAAAGGGGACACCTGCCCCTTTCAAGGCCTAGGCTTGGACTACAATCTGTCTGATCCACCTGGAAATGGTGGCCGACGAGACCACCATGCCTTTCTTGGGACCAGCCACCGAAACAAACAGTAAGTCTGACTTCCGAAAGGGAGCAGTGGTATATAAATACACCTTCAGAGCCAGAACCACGTCCAGGGCGTGAAAGGCCACCTCCTTAGGGTGTTTTGGCTTAGGACAGAGAGATGGCAATACAATGTCCTCATTAATATGAAAAGCCAAGACCACTTTTTGGTAGAAAAGACAGTTGTGGCCACACCACCACCTTATCCTTGTGGATAATCAGATAAGGCGACCTGCAAGACAAGGCCACCAGTTCCAAAACCCTCCTGGCCAATGTGATGGCCACTAAAAAGACCACTTTCTGGGAAAGAATCAACAGGGGAATCTCCCTGATATTTTCAAACGGCGGTTTTTAAAGCGCGATAGCACCAGTTTCAAATCCCATGGGGGTAACGGTAGACGCACCAGAGGGACTACATGTTGTACCCCCTGAACAAAGGTACTCACTAATGAGTGAGACGCCAGGGGGTCGCTAAAAAAAAAGACAGCCAAGGCTGAAATTTGCCCCTTAATGGTGCTTAACGCCAATTTCTGGTCTACTCCTTGCTAAAGAAACAGTAGGATCCTGGATATAGAAAAGGAGCGCGGATCCCATACTTTCTCCTCACACACGGAGATGTAGGCCTTCCAGGTACAATGGTATATCTTCCAGGAAGATGATTTTTGTTCCCTTAAACATAGTTGGGATCACCGAGTCCGAGAGGCCCCGGTTCCTCAACACCTGGCTCTCAATAGCCATACCGTTAAAGCCAGCGATGGTAAAGCAGGGTGGAGAATCGGACCTTGAGGCAGAAGGTCCTCTCACAACGGCAGTCGCCAGGGAGCGTCTGCCACCAGACACACCAGGTCTGCGTACCATAGACACTGAGGCCAATCTGGGGCAACAAGTATTACTGGGATTCCCTCGGCTTCCACTCTGCAAAGCAGACATGGTAATAGTTTCAGAGGAGGAAAGGCATAGATCAGCTGGTACTGATCCCACGGAGTCACCAGCATGTCTGACGCGTCTGCCTACAGATCTCTTGTCCTGGACACGAATCTTGGCACCTTCCGATTGAGATGGGAGGCCAGAAGATCCACGTCTGGTGTGCACCACTTCAGGCACAGTAACCTGAATATCTCCGGATTCAACGCCCATTCTCCTAGGTCCAGCATCTGGTGACTCAGATAGTCCGCCTGCCAGTTCTCCACTCCCAGGATGTAAATGGCCGACAGGGCCGGTACGTGTCTTTCTGCCCACCAAAGTATGTGAGCGACCTCCCGTGAGGCGGCTGAGCTTCTTGTTCCCCCTTGGAGAGTGATGTATGCCACAGCCATGGCATTGTCTGACTGGATCCTGATCGGACGCCCCTGAATTCTCATCGACCACGTGGAGAGGCATAGCCTGATCAATCTCAACTCGAGCATATCGATCGGCAACTTGGATTCTTCAGTCGACCAGAGGCCCTGAGCTGACTGAACCCCCATCACTCCACCCCAGCCGGATAGGCTGGCGTCCGTTGTGATCACTGTCCACTTCAGAGGCAGGAACGATTTCCTAGACTGAATGACTGGGGACCTCAAACACCAGATCAGTGAGTCTCTGACTGACTGGCTCTGGATCTGACGATCCAGGGACAATGGAGATTTGTCCCGTTTTGTCAAAATCTCCTTCTGCAGGACTCTGGTGTGGAACTGGGCATAAGGTACTGCCTCCAAGGAGGCTACCATGAGACCCAAGACTCGCATGCAAAAGCGGAGCGACAACCACTTTCCTAGTAATATGGCATTACAACCCAATGGGTAAGAGAAGAGCTGTGTCGGTCAGTGAATATAAGAGAAATTCATGTTTTTTTCCCCGACGGAAATGTTTTCAGATGTTGGCTCAAACTTGTCTTGCATACATACGGTCACACAAATCTTCTTGTCAGAAATTCCGAATGTCAAGAACGCGGTGACGTGCAACGCGTATGACGAGCCAAGAAAAATGAAATTCAATAGCCAGTGTGGCTCTTCTGCTCGATTCCTAGCATGCATGGAACTTTGTGCATCGGAATTGAGTACACATGTGCATCGGAATTGAGTACACATGATCGGAATTTACGAGAACGGATTTTGTTGTTGGAAAATTTGAGAGCCAGATCTCAAATTTTGTGTGTCTGAAATTCCGACGGTAAAAGTCCGATGGAGCCTACACACGTTCGGAATTTCCATCAAAACAAGCTCCCATTGAACAGAGCATAATGCCACATATACACGATCGGATTTTCCAACAACAAAGGTTCGATGGGAGCTTATTGTAGGAAATTCATCTGATATTTTTTTCAAAAATTTGAGAGCTGGTTCTCAAATTTTCCACAAACAAAATCCACTGTCGAATATTCCGAGCGCGTGTACATTGTGTACATGTGTGCATTCCACGCATGCTCTGAATCAAGTATGAGACGGAAGCGCTCGGTCTGGTAAAACTAGTGTTCGTAATGGAGATAGTACATTAGTCACGCTGCAAATTTAAAAATCTTTTAATGCAGCACATTCTCTTAAAACTGAGTTCTCACAAACTGATTTATTTATTATTTCTCGTGAACGTCTGAATATTTGTTATTTTTTTCGACAGATCTCTATAATAATTTTTAGAATTCATTTTTATAGTGATTTTTTTGAAGATCTCCATTTTCATTTTTTATGAAGATCTCCTTTTTTTTTTTTATAGTGATCCACTTTTTATTTTTGTTTTTTCATCAAGATCTCCTGTTTTTTTCCTACTGATCTCCATAATATTTTTTGTTTGAACTTGTATTTTTTAACCTCAAGGAGGTTGGTTGGTGTTAATTTGACCTTGTATTTTTAAAATGTACCTGCCTACTCACAAGCAAATTGTTCTTTTTTAATTAAAACACATAGCCAATGATTTCTGCAAAAAAAAAAAAAATAGACATTTATTAAGGGACCATAACAAAATAAAGAGGAAGGCAACGCTGGATAAACTGGTGAATTAGGGAAGCCTTTGTACCCCAGGGCACATATCAACTAATTGACATGCAAAATTGGTAGCCAGAGGAGTCCATTTAATAGGGAGCACAATCCAGTCCAGGGAGAGATAAGCAAAAGCAGCAGATGACATATATGTCCCCAGGCTGTGGGCTTACAGCAGCCTGCATCTTTTGCCAGACCAGACTGAACCCAGGCCATCACTCTCTCATCTTCCTTACACGCTTGCACCTCCTGGCTGCCACTTACTCCCACCACCTCCTGGCTGCCACTTTCCCCTGCCACCTCCTGGCTGCCACTTTCCCCTGCCACCTCCTGGCTGCCACTTTCCACGGTCTCTTCCTGACTGAGGCTTTCCTGTGTATGAAAATGGGACATAGTTTGAGTTTATTGTTCATCAATCACTCACAATTTTGAGAAATATGTTTAACAATGCTATACCTGACTCAAGCTGGGCTCCTCCACACCTTCCTGGGTGGAAGGCCCGGGTTGGACATCAGATGCCTCAGCTGGGGTGGAAGGAAGAGTGGAAAGAAGGGTGGAAGGAAGGGTTGAGAGTGATGACCCGATTTTAGTCTGGTCTGACAGAAACCACAGCCTGTCATAGTACCACAGCCTGCATACATACACCTGATCTCATGGAATCCTGGACCTTTTTGTGCTCCCTATTATAAGTGCTCCTCAGGCCACCAATTTTGCACTTCAAATAGGGCATGGTTGCAGTGGGGATCTGCGGCTTCACAAATTCGAGCACTTTATCCAGTGCTGCCTGCCTCTTTAGTCGATTTGTATAAAAGGGGTGTTTTGTCTGCCACAGACAGGGCAGTTCTCTGTACAAATCAATTAATTGCGGTAGGAAATCATGATCGTTGAATCAATCCATTTTATCTGCAAGACACAACACATGACAAACCCTAATGTCAGGCTAAACTCTCCTAATCTTGTCCTAATATAGGCCGCAATCTCTTAGTAGTATAGGCCACTGATGCCCCAAGTTAAAATTGTACCTTTTGTTAGAACGATCGGCGCTTCCGATACTCCTTCCTTGGCTCAATGATAATACATACAACGCATGCTCGTTCCGCTTTTTATACACTGCTCATGCATTAAACTCTGCACACCCGACCTTCTTTCTAGTATTTCTCCCCCCCCCTCCCCCCCCCCCATCGCTTTAGGCGCAGTGGGAGAGCACATGGTGGAGAAAGAACAAATACATGCAGACAGCAGCAGCAACGACAAAAGGCCGGAGCCACGAACGTCCTGATCCTGGAGGAGATTTAAAGCCTCAAATATGTAATTTGTAGAGATGGTAGACATTTTGAAGAAGATCGACTATAATGGGAAGCATGGACTGTACCCAAACCCAAATGTGAGAAAGGCCAAGATCATGACTAAAGTTGTGAAAAGGCTGCACAGGATTTTGGGGTATAACGATCCAAGGATCAACTAAGCAAAAAGCTGGTCAGACCTGAAATTGAGGGAGCACGGTCAGTACAGGAGGATCAAGACAGTTCTTCAAAAAAGTATTTGTCACGTGTCCCTATTATTATCTGCATGCTGCTCCATGTGCATTTCTTTACTGTTGTACAGTTTAAAATGGCAACAATCAGGTTTGTGAGCACAGCAATCGTTCGTATTAAACATTGTTTGTTCACCCATTAATAAGATGTTTTTGGCAGATACAGGTTAACTACATTTGTTCAGGCCTACTGTATTTGCATTCAAAGAAGTTTAGTACATTGTTGTCTAGATGGGTTTGTAACTAGAATGAAATGCAAACTTGATTCAGTGTAAGGAGAGGACACTCAGCAGCTGTTTACACATCTGGACGCAGGAGAACTAGTGTGGGACACCAGAACAAACTTTTTAGGGTGTCCCACACAGGTGCTCCAGTGGATACTAGGAGTGCCTCCATGTGTTAAACTTGAATAAAAAGGTAAGTATTCCAGCTTGAAGAAAGGGAAAAAAATCATGTCTTCAGCTTGGAACTCTGCCAAAACAAACAATTGTACACGACACTTCCAAGCAATGTTTCATATGCCTATTTATGACCTCAAATATCTGTGTGCCAAGTATAACTTTTTTACTATGATCAAGATCGCGGCAGAATCCCCATCATCCCCAATAAGCCATCACAAGGCAAAAACTCCCTGGCCAGCTAAGAAGTATTTAAAAAGATCTTCGAGAGCAAGGCCTCCATGTCCTCAGGGCTTCTGTAGTGCCACAAGGCCTATTCTGGGTGGGGAGCTCCCCCATATAAAAGAAGCCATGATCTTGACGGAAAAAGGATTGTATCTTAATTTTTAAAAAGTTTATCCTCCCCATCTCCTCCTTAAAAGATCTAGTAGGGGCTGCAGATTCAGAGTAAAATAGTCCACAACCTTAGCAGAGATGTGAACCCCCAGACTGGTAAACTGAGTGACCCACTGTAGTGGAAACCTAGGATCCACTGCAGCCCTGGTATCAGGATCTAAAGGAATAATATAGAATTTATCTCAATTTACTTTAAGACCTGAAAAGGTCACAAAATTAACCAAAATACCAAGAACCACACAAAGAGACATACTCGGATCTTTTAAGAATAGCAGCCTGTCGTCTGCATACAGTGCCAAACACTCTTTAATGTTCCCGACTTCCAAGGGGAGGTGGGGGGGAATGCCGTGCCACTGCCAATGGTTTGATCATTAGGGAAAACAGGAAGGGGGACAAAGGGCAGCCCTGCCTGGTTTCCCTACCCACGTCAAAAAAGGGAGAGGTTGAAGACCCGATCTTTAGCGCCATTCTACGTTTGCTATATAGCAGGGATGCCCATTTACAATATTTTAGCCCAAACCCCATACGCTCCAACACCATGGCAATATAACCCCAATCCACTGTGTCAAAGGCCTTAGCCATATCTAATGAAACCACAGCCATAGTCCCAGTGGTATTGTGGGTGATCTTCAAGTGGGTAAAGAGGCAACTTAAATTGGTGTCCATGGACTTCCCCGGCATAAAGCCAGTTTGGTCCACAACAGGGGATGGAAGCACTGTAGACAATCTAGTAGCCAAAACCTTTGTGAGAATTTTAAGATCAGCATTAAGGAGTGCTATTGGTCTATATGAGGAACAACAGGTTGGATCCTTACCCGGTTTAGCTATGAGTACCACATAAGCATCCAACATAGAGGAAGGTAGAGCCCAATTCTCAAAACAGTGTAAGTACAAAGTTTGCAATCTTATGCCCAGGGTTTCAGAATATTGCCTATACCACTCCACTGGAAAACCATCCGGGCCTGGAGATTTATTTGAAGAAAATGACAGAATGGCCACTTCTATTTCTTTGAGAGTAATATCCTGGTCCAACCATGCTCTATCATCATCCTCCGAACTCAGGATGGGGAGGCTGGACAAAATAATTCTCCTCTATCATAAGTCGGTATAGGAGAAAAAAAGATCCAAATAGTACTCCACAGAGTGATGCACAATAGCATCAGGGTCAGTAAGCATATCCCATAGCTGATAACGTATACAGGGTACACTAATGGGAGCTCTCCGATCTGCCACCAATATGGCCAGTAACTTGCCATTTTTAAAGAGTGATTCAGCCCTGTGATGCAGAGTAGTGTGTGCGAGATTTGTGTCAAACAAAGTAAGCCAACGCTTGGCTCCCTCCGAGGATGCAAAGGTGGCATCCCCAGGGGCAGCTACGTATTCCACCTCCAACCTACGCTTTTCAGACTGCAACATTTCCTTTTCTGCCATGTCTGCCTTACAAACTGCCTTGATGGCAGATATATAGTAACCTCTCATTACCGCCTTGAAAGTGTCCCAGACCACCGTATTCTCAGCAGAGGAAGCATTCCTTTCCCAGAACTCAGACATAGGCGTTTGTACTTGCTCCACCAGTAGCCAACCAGGTGATGATCTCCATAAAGGATCATGATTTGACAATTCCCCTGCCAAATAAGTGACAGCATGTACCAAATGTAAGCATTGGGGATTGATGAAAGCAAGATCAATTCTCAATGCTGTTTTTTAGATACAAGAGAAACAAGAGTAGCCCAAAACTCCCGGATTCTTCCACCGTCACAAATCAGTAAGTTGGGCAGTAGACACCCATGATAAAAAAAATCTGTGGCATATAGCCTGCCATCTAGAATGCCATTAAAAATCACTATCCAGAAGTAGAGGAAGTTGTATAAGTGGAGACAACACTACCAACATGTCACATAATAATTGAGCATGAAAGGTGGCCAATACCATTGTTAACTGGAAAATTTCCAACACTAGGATAATATATCGCTCTCCTGTGTCAGACATCCCCTTTTGAACACTGCAAGGGACACTTTTACTAAGCAAAATAGTCACCCCTCTGGCATAAGAGGAATAAGAGGCATGATACATTTTTTCTGTAGCCATGGCCTACTAGAGTTAAGACCTTTCCCATCCTGCAGAGGAACAATATGTGGTCTGGCTGCCTTCAGATATGCAAACACAGCTGCTCTTTTAACTTTATCATTAAGACCCCTTATATTCCATATGTATTCCTGAGATGCTGCAAATAAAAATATGGATATTATGATGTAATTGCATAAGATGGCTCCTGAGGACAAGAAAAGCAGCTGCAAAATGAAAAATATGTAAGATGTAATTGTATAGATTCCCCACAATATGGCGCATGGGAACAAGAAAAATATACCCTGCTGTAAAACCTGATGTAGCACCTTGCCTGATGTTTAAGGTAGGCTTGCTCCTAAATTAACCTGCCAGGTGTAGTTACCTTGGTCATTGTTAGGGATCAATTGAGTTCACCCCAAGTCTGGAATTGCTGCACTTCTCTCTTCTGCCGCTATATGGCTGGGTACCTGGTGACATTATATAAGACAAGGGCAAAGCAAGGAAAGATTAGGTGTATAGGGGGTACCTCAGCCAATGGGCAGGGGTTTTCTTAAATCCCTTTGCCTGCTGGGAGAACCTACATATTGTGGCCGGGCGGGGGGGGGAGTCAGGTGATCATGGTTATGTGCCACTTGGACAGCTGTCTGGGTGATTGTGTTTTGTACTGCCCAGGCTGCTAAACCGGAGTTTGGGCCTATCTTGGGCATGTTTGGCTGCTTGGCTATCTGAGGGCCTATCCAGAAGCAAGAGAGCAGCGTAGGGTTGGGGCTGCGGCTTGCAATCCAACCAGAAGTGATGGTTCTGCCAGCCAGAGAACCTGTTGTGGTCAGAGGTAGAGGGGAAGCTGTCGCTACTAAGGGACCAACCACCTTATTACCAGGGACCACAGTGAGTAGCTGAAACAGGTACCGGAGCAGTATTCTCACCAACCAGGGACAGTGAATAATTGGGATACTTCAGCAGGTGTCAAGCCTGGGACCAAGGCAGCAGAGGTGATGCTTGCAGAGCAGCCTTGTGTGCCAAGCCAGGGACCGTGAAGGCTAGTGGGGTGAAGTTTGAGAAGTATCTGGAATGCCAAGCTTGGGACCCAGCAGAGAAGTGGGGGTGACGCTTGAAGAAGATACTTATGTGAAGATTGGAAGAGCTCAAGGAATTTGGTCGCAGTGAATCAGCAAGTCTAGTGAGAGAGATAGGGAGCTCAGTGGGCTGAGAGCCTACAAGAATTGACTGTAGAGAAAATAAAAAGTTTGTTACAACTCGTGTTAGGAACTGTTTTAAGACTGTTGCCATAGGAGACAGCATTCCTACACATGCAGATATGGTGTCTTGCTGGTTGCCTTTCCCTGCATGTAGAAGTATTGGAGTCTGCTTATTCACATTGCAACTACCTACGGGTGTCCTGCCCCTAAATCTCTCTCCCAAAGTTCTGTTCAAGAGAAATAAAATCTCTTTGCATTCAAGAAGTGTCTGGCGCCCATTAACCTATCTTGCATTACACCCACCATGCCTTACAACCCACTCTATACATAAGTATGTCAGCAGCTCCTGGCTCTAGAGGTTCTCAGACTAAAGGAGGTCTGGGAGCTTGCTACACTAACAGAAAAAATAAAAACCTGGCATTTAGCGTATACCCAAAACCCAAATTGACAGTAAATTAGCACAAAATAGTAATCTGCAAATTAGAAAAAAAGAAAAACACAGGCAAACCCAGGAGAAAAAGAAAAAAACATACAAAACTGTAGCACAGTCCATGAGCTCATACCATGACTCCAGAGCACAGGAGGAGAAACTGCACCATTTTATTAAACAAGAGCAATGACATCCCTGATGCAGACAGGCAGCTAATGCAAGCAGCATTGTAAATGAGGCAAACAATGAAAAATTAATAACCAAATAATGTCAGAACAGGAACCCATGCGCTAAAAAACTGGTAAAACAGGCACACCAAGGAGATTCAACGGCCTATAAACCTAATCATAGGAACAGCTTCCAGAACCCAGATGTAGCAGTGAGGAAAATGTTTAAATGGCATCAAGCCAGTCCATAGCATCTCTGGAAGACTCAAAAAATATTACAGTACCTTGGTATTTCACCCGCAACTTGCTCGGATAGAGCATACTATACTTTAGGCCCATTATCCTCAGACGCTTGCTTACCTCAGTATAACAGCGGCGTTTCTTCTGCATTTCCACAGCAAAATCAGGAAAAAGTATTATTTTGTCATTTACATAAGGCAGCTCATCCTTTTTGCGTGCCTGTTAGGATCCAGTCCCGGTCTCTGAAATTTAGGAACCACACTAGGAACGGTCTCGGCATATTTTCAGCAGGGCATTAGCTTGTGGGTACCGAATGGGCCCTTTCCATCACATAAGTAGGGGAGACTTGTGGTAGCTGCAGTAGATTTTCAAAGAATTTCTCCACAAACTGGGTCGGATTGTGCCTCTCAGACTTTTCCGGCAATTCCACCACTCTGATGTTGTTGCAATGCTTTCTATTTTCTACGTCCCCAATTGAGCTCCCCTGGGCCCTCAATTCAGCCAGTTGTGCAGTATGTGTGGTAGAGTCCTCCACCTCCGATATTCACCCCTCAGCTTCTATCAGCCTGCTCCTAATATTGTCCAGATCATGCCTGATCAGGGTGCATTCAGAGGCAAGATGATCAATCTGCAGTATAAGAGCAGCCCTGGATTCGTCAATGGCCGCCAGGATCGGCTTTGTAATGTCAGAAGTTGGATGATCCCCGGTCCACTTTGAGTCAGCTCCCTTAGCAGCCAAACCCCTGGAGGTCAAGGAATATGAGGGGGCAGATGAGGGATTCCCGCCTGCAGCAGACTTCCCCCCCTCCATCCTCTGTGCAGGCTGATCTGGATGGCCAGACCAGGTTGTATGAACGGGCAAGATGGCAGCCGCCGTACATGCAGGTTTGGCCTTCTGTGAGCACTGGGACCTGAGAGTTTGCTGTGCCAGTGCCGATTTTTGGGTCTACATGGAGCCTGCGATCACCCGTTTACAGGGATGTATGTATGAGGTACTGAAGTGAGAGAATTCCCCTAGATGAAGCCGGATTGTTCAGGATGATGTGAAGCTCTGTGTAGACACGTCCTGCCTTGTTCACATCCTGACGGCTCCTGCTGCTATCAATCTATCCAATGAGGACTGGAGACAGAGGCTGGAGCCACTGGGCTTGTGCTCGTCATTGGAACGATCGGGTTCAGGTAAGAAAAAGGGGGGTCTGGGGGGCAGCTGAAGCACAGAGGTTTTTTTCACCTTAATGCATAGTTGAAAAACCATGGGACTTTATAAACCCTTTAGCTTTTTCAAGTATCTACTGCAATCTTGGTGTATTCTCGCCAGCTCCCTCACAGTGGCAGATTTTGTGAGCTACTGAATATTGGAGGAATGGACTTTTATATACTGTGGCTGTTTCAACACATGTAAACACTCTTTAACATGACATAACTGGAAATCCACATTAAGATGGGGTGATTATTGTGTGTATATTCTTGTACTGTGTCATTTTAAGCTGTATATGTACTATACCATAGATCTACCATCTCCTGAAGATTAGACCTCCAACTCCTGAAGATTATTCAAATTAAAATGTGTTAGCTTATTCCATATGGAATGATTTGTTGATCACAACAAAAATTGACCCATTATAGATTTGATGTGTGAACTAGAGCAGTTCGGTGATATTTACAGTACGTCTAGATGACCATTTTAGTATACTCTGGGCTTTTTTTCTCAAAAAATAGGTGCAGGTACTCCCCTCTTTCAAGTCACCCCTTGTCTCCGAGCACTGTCCCTTGTCTCCATCCCCTAAATTGTATTGAATTTGTTATATGATAACAAAAAAAGCAGTAAAATGGATCCCCTGCAGTCAGCAACAAAATAACCCCTGCAACAAACCCCCCCAGTAACAACAGATCTACTCCAGGAATAGTAGACCCCTACCAGCAACAATAGCTCTCCCAGCAGACAACAGTAATGGACCCTCCAGCAGCCAGCAAAAATAGACCCCTCCCTCAACCATAGATTCCTTCCAGCAACAATTGATGAGCAATATAAGACCCCCCCAGCAGCAATATATTTCTTCCTAAACAATAGAACCCCCCAGCAACAATAGATACCCAACGCAGTCAACATTATTAGACCCTCCAGCAACCTGAAACAATAGACCCCTCCCTCAAGAGTAGATCCCTCTAAGCATCAACTGACCCCCCTCCCGCAACAATAGACTCCTCCTTCAATAACTGCGTCCCCCCACGCTCCAGCTGAAAAAAAGCCCAGAGTATACTTATCATGGCAGCCATTTTTTATTTTTTACTATATGACTTCTTTTATTAAAAAAACTTTTTTTCATTTTTGATGTTGGCACCAAATAGCACATACAGTCTGGGATTATTATCTTAGTGGTGTATCAGGGTAGAAAACGCCCATGGTTTTGTCCAGTTAAGTCACTGAAAATCAATAACAGGATTTTTAACTTTAGCTTACCTGTAAAATCCTCTTCTTTGAAGTACATCAGGGGACAAAGAGCCATAGTAGTTGCTATGTGGGTTATAGGCCACCTTCAGGTGATGGACACTGGCACGCCCTAAGACAAGAAGTGCACTCCCTATATAAACCCTCCCACTACTGGGAGTACCTCAGTTTTGTAGCCAAGCCATATACGTGTATACCAAAGAAGGGAGGGACTTCTGTGTCCCCTGATGTACTTCAAAGAAATGGATTTTACAGGTAAGCCATTTGAAAAATTCCTGTTTTATTTTCATACATCAGGGGACATGTCCCATAGCAATGGCAACTGAAGGGAGGGAGACAACAAAAAAGGTAGGGCATTAAGAGGCAAGAGGACTTATACTGCAGCCTGCAGTATCTACGCCCAAAGCAATATCCTCATGACCTTTTACATCGAATTGATAGAATCTGGTAAATGTATGGACTGAAGACCAAGTCGTGACGTTGCATATCTGAGCCATAGAGGCCTGGTGATGCACAGCTCAAGAGTTACTAACAGTCCTGGTGGAGTGTGATTTAACATGAAAAGGAGGAATTTTCTTCTTTAGACCATAAGCTTGAACAATCACTTGACCAATCCATTTGGGAATAGTAGATTTTCATGCTGCCTGTCCTCTTTTAGGACCCTCTGGCAGCACAAACAAAACATCTATTTTACGAATCTGAGCGGTCTCCTTTTAAATAGACCTTGACCGCTCTCACTACATCAAGGGAATGTAGTGACTTTGCTTCCCTAGATCGAGATTCCGGGGAAAAAAGAAGGCAGAATAATATCCTGGTTTAAATGAAAACCTGTCACTACCTTTGGTAGGCATTCAGGATGAGGCCGCAATACCACCTTATCCTTATGCATGATCAAATATGGCTCTTTACAAGACAGAGCCGCCAATTCCGATACCCTTCTGGCAGAGGATATGGCAACCAAAAATTTTTCCTCCTCAAAAGAACCAAGGGAATTTCCCATATATGCTCAAAAGGCGGTTTCTGTAAAGCCGACAAGACTAAATTCAAATCCCAAGGATTCAGGGGTGCCCTGATGGGGGGTTTAATCCACGCTACCCTCCTGAATAAAACTACGTACCAGAGAGTAAGAAGCAAGAGGCCGTTGAAAGAATACTGATAAGGCCGACATCTGACCCTTGACAGTACTCAAGGCCAGCTTAATTTCCAATACCATTTGCAGGAATTCAAGGATCCTACCTATGACATATGCCTTCCAGACTCTATAGTATACGACGCTGGAGGCCGGCTTTCTAGCATTAACCAAAGTAGACACTACTGAAGTAGATAACCCACGGTCCGTTAGAATGTGGGTTTCAATGGCCAAACCATTAAATTTAGCGTTTTGTAAGGTAGGATGGAATACCGGACCTTGTGCGAGAAGGTCTGGCCACAGCGGCAGGGTCCAAGGGTCCCCTACCGCCATCTTTATGATCTCGACAAACAAAGATCTTCTGGGCCACCAGAATCACCTCTTTCTGTTCCTGCTTGACCCTGCGGAGAAGGCGCGGAAGCAGCAGAACTGGAAGAAGCGCATAGATCAGTGAAAACTGATTCCACGGAAAGACCAAGGCGTCTGTTCTGCACACTAGCGGATCCCTCGTCCTTGACACAAAGTGGTCGACTTTGTTGTTGAATCTGGACATGAACAGATCCACATCCAGAACACCCCATTTTTGACATATCAGCAGAAAAATGTTGGGGTGAAGGGACCATTTTCCCGGAAACAGTTGTTGGTGACTCAAGTAGTGCGCCTGCCAATTTTCTATCCCCGGAATGAAAAGCGCTGATAGGCAATGAACGTTGCTTTCTGCCAAAGCTAGAACATGATTCATCTCTTTTTGGGCTGCACGACTTCTCGTGCCCCCTTGGCGATTGATGTAGGCCACAGCCATGGCATTGTCGGATTAAATTCTGACAGGACAATTCCGTAGTCTGAGCATCCAGGCCTCTAGGGCCAGATGTACTTCCCAAATTTCTATAATGTTGATGGGCAAGGTCCTTTTAGACTTGGACCACTTCCCCTGACAGATGCTTCTTCCAGGACTGCTCCCCAGCCTAGAAGGCTGGCATCCGTTGTTACCACTTTCCAGGATACTGATGGAAAGTATTTCCCCTTTTGGAGGTTGCTGGATATCAACCACCAATTGAGTATCTGACGCACCTCGGGGGGGGTGTGTGTGCATTGGAATGTCCAAAGCTTGGACCTTCTTGTTCCAGGCCAACAGAATGGTGTTTTGTAGCAGTCTTGAATGAAACTGCGCATAAGAGACGGCCTTGAAAGAGGCCACCATCTTTCCTAACAATTTCATGCACAGCTGAATGGAAGAATGGATCCCATTCAGAATACATCAGCTTTTTTAGCCATGAATGGATAGGAAAGGCATCCCCAAATGGGGGAAGCTTTAGTGATCCCAAACCAGAGGTGGGCTCATCAATAGACTGCACTACAGGCAGCAAAAAAGTTGAGCGAACCAACAACAAGGAAGTGTACCAACAAACTTTCTTGTGAGACTACACCCTCTATATTAGGATCCTCAGAAGAGGAGATATCAGCGTCTTCCTGATCTTTGGGAAGAACTTCCTGATCCTGTGCCCCTTGTACCTCAGAATGAGGGTCTTGAGCACTGGATGGGGATCTGCCACACTTGGATCCACTATGGAAAGTGATCATACCATCAATCTTCTGTTCCAAACTTGAAATGGTAGAAGAAAAAACCTCCTGGGTGATATTTATAGGGGCTGAAGTGTCCAGCGCTGCTGCAAAACCAGTCTCCCCTGACGGCTCACTCTCACCAGCCACATCACTCTTGGAGGAGGATGAAATTTTCTTGGACATGGATGTAGGTTGCTGTAAAACAATTGATCCCTTAGAACCCTTTGAGGAGTTCCTTGTCCCCCTTCCACTCATAGCCTGATGCACAAAGCAGAGGCACTACCAGAAGGAATGCATACAGTGCTAGGGCTATAGTCCAGCAAAATATTGCTGCTATTAATGCCCAGCCTGCAGAAGTAACAATGTGTCAAAAGGAAAAATGCCTGTGTCACTAAACCTGAACAATGCCATCTCTTTGCTCGTGTCCCTCCACAGCCATCAGCAGTACATGGTGTGCTTTTAAAAGCTTACCTCCACGTGCACCTGGCGTTGAACGCCAACGCCATTAGCCCTGCCCCCACGTTGCCTACAGCTCCACCCCCATTTAAAAAAATGACAGGTTTTCCCGAGCGAGCGGCAGACTACAGGTACCCTCAGACCTAGAGCAAGCATGGTGGGGGGGTTTACAAAAGCCGCCGAGCGGCCGCACTTTTTCCGTTCTGAAAAAATGGAATCAGGTGCTTTTCCCCCCACAAGAGGGGGAATCCCAGCATGGGGGGTGTCAGGTCACCTGAGACCAGGTGACAGATGCACTCCATAGGAGTCGGAAGTACACCGCTAAGATAGTGGACCCTAGGACTGACTGCTGCGGATAGTACCCAGGGAGGTTCAGGAAGCAGGTCTATTGGATCACTAACACAGATCCCAGTGGGAGCTAGAGCATAGATTCCTCAGGGCGCGGAGTCTAAGAGCCAGCAGGTGTTCACCAGAGCCTCAATTGGCGAGGATGGGCTGCGCTACAGTCTGGCAGCTCACGGTAGACTCCAGGAGAAGGAAGCAGTAGGCTAGAAAAAAAAGGGACAAGGCAGAGGTCAGGGTGACCAGCAAACGGGAACAACAGAGTACATGCCAAAGGTTCAGGGTCACAGGCAAGCAGGGATAGTGGGGGAAACGCCAAAAGGTCAGGGTCAAGAGCAGACAGGAATAGTCGAGAACATGCCAAGGTAACAGAGACAAATGAAGAGCAATCGGCAGGCAGGAAACAGGAAGCCAAAACACACAATGGTTGATCAGCACCGCTGGCTTGCAGTGCACAGGTAGGGTTTCCTGAAAATAGGGTTTCCTGATACGGCCTGTGTTGGAGCCATGCTTAGAGGAGAGGTTATAAAAATAGCCAGGTGAGAGTGGCTGGCCTCTTAGTTTGAACACATGAGGAGAGGTAAGCTGACAGAGAAAGATTACTGCATAACCATGACAGGGGGCAACAGGCGGGGAGACAAATTCCCCTTAGGCTTACCGGAGGCTCTGCTGCTTTGGCCGGAGGAAAGGAGGAAGTGTTCGGCACTGTTTCCGGCATGAGGCAGTGAGTGCTTAATACAGCCCCCAGTGGTGACACATAGGCATGACAACATTTTTATTATTAAAGGAGACATTCATAAGAAAATTCAAAAGATTTCTTAGAAAACTCCACTTACCTTTCCTGCTGCAGGGTTTTCTGTGGTAAACAGACCCAATCTTCACCCTTTACAATGGGTTCTGTTAAACCTTCAGAAGCTGGGGAACCTAGAGGAAATCCACGATCCTGGACCTGCAACAGCACCCTGCCAGTAAAACTTTATGGCCTCACTACCAAAAAGTACTGGATCCCAGGGTCCAGCTCTCTAAAAAGAGAAGCATTTACAGGCAAAACCTAATTTCTTTGGATACGAGGCCCGGGTACCATTAAATTTGGCTCAAAAAAGGACACTTTGAATGGATCCAGTCAGCATGGCTAGCCCAAGCAAGGACTGCACCAGTGGAGCTCAGCACAGCACAACTTTACTCATAACCAATACCTTAGACACTGGCGAAAAAACTGAGGTACTCCCAGTAGTGGGAGGGGTTATTTAGGGAGTGCACTTCTTGTCTTAGGGCGTGCCAGTGTCCATCACCTAAAGGTGGCCTACAACCCACATAGTAACTACTATGGCTCTGTGTCCCCTGATGTATGAAAATAAATATTTGTGCATTTACTGTATGTTATATCATTTTGAAGGAATATCAAGGCGTGGAATAGGAAAATCTTATGTCTGCTTTTCATCAATCAACATTTGGACAACAGGACAATTTTACTTCATATCTTTCTTGAACTTGAGCAATATTTTGGAAAGAATTGGCACATGAAAACTTTTGAAAACTATATGGATGAGGGTTATAATCCATTTGGACAGAGAGTCCACATTTTTCCTATTTTTTTTCCTAAAATATAACAGGGGACCTTAAATGAAATTGAAGCATAGCCTCATAGCATTTTCTAAAAATATGATGATTCTCTTAATTAGTGAACTTAAAGCGGGAGTCCACCGGGACTCCGTGTTTTTTTTTTTTTTTTTAAAAGCCAGCAGCTACAAATACTGCAGCTGCTGACTTTTAAATAGTGACACTTACCTGTCCAGCGCGCCCGCGATGTCGGCACCCGAAGCCGATCGCTCGCTCGTGCCGCCGCCATCTTGGGTATGGGAATCAGGAAATGAAGCCTTTCCGCTTCATTTCCCGGTTCCCTACTGCGCATGCGCGAGCCGCGCGGCGCAATCCGGACGGTCCCCGCTGCCTCTGGGAGCTGTGTGTTTCCCAGCAGGCAGCGGGGCACTTGCTGAAGGGGGCGGGCGCTTGCGGAAAGGGGCGTAACGTACGCCCCTTTCCGCAGAGAGCTAGCCCGGAAGTGGGTGCAGTTACCTGGATTATCCAGGTAACTGCACCCCCCTCCCCCCTGAAAGGTGCCGATTGTGGCGCCGGAGGGGGGGGGATTCCGATGAGCGGAGGTCCATTTTAGGGTGGACCTCCGCTTTAAGCTGCAATTGGATAATCTTGAAAAATATATTCAACAAATACAGATCCAAATTGGTTCATCTACTAAATCAATGCCTTGCACATGGAGCTTGATAATAAACCTAAAGAACACTTAGAACATTTCAAATAACAACATATTAATTAAAAGGGAGAAAAAGGTTTAACAAGATAAATTACAGAAGGAAACAAATGGTCAAATTGAAATGGCAGAAATAGACTGAACAATAAGGCCTCATGCACACTGTGGGTTAAAAAAACATTATAAAAATGTTAGTAGCTTTGCAACATTTTCAAAGTTTCAACATTTTTGCAATAGTGTTTTATTAGAGTTTATTAGCATTTTTCCATGTTATCGTTTTTTTATCCTTCCCCAAACTTAGGGGCCATCCCTAAAAGACTAGTTGAATGAACCCAAGGATCTTATCGATCACATTGGTCTACATAAAATTGCTGATATAACTGAGATTAACCCCACTGAATCCTTAACCCTTCCCGCTGCCGCCTCTTGGGCATTTAACTGGATTGAAATGCCGGGAGGCGGGAATTCCGTACATGTGACTGCTGTGATTGTCTGTCACAGCGGTCACATGATCAGAAAGCACCTGATAGCAAGTATGCATTGGGAGCTTTACATTACATGTTAGCTGCTGTGCTAGGAGTACGCAGTGTGTGCACTCTCAGCACAGTAAACTGTTTACAAATATATTTCCCCGCTGAGTGTTAAAGCCCACCCACCGAGAGGCTACATATATGCACCATGTTGGTGGAAAGAGGTTAAAAGAGAATATTGACACCTTTCTTAAACTTATAACCATGAAAATTGAGGCCATCTCTGTGTGGATCAGCAGCTGCTCAAATCTAACTAAAGATAGTACCACCTACAGGTGTTGGACACCTCTACTATAGGCAAGCCAGTTAGTCACAAAGCAGTTTTATGCCACGTACACATGATCAGATTATCCGGCGGACTTGGTCCGGCAGACCAGAGTCCACCGGACAATCCGCCTGTGTGTGGGCTCCGGCTGACTTTTTGTTCCCAAAAGTCCGGCCGACTTAGAAAGAAGTTTTGACTCAAAATTGTCCGCCGAACTCGGCAGTCCGGTTGACAATCCGCCTGTCTGTGTGCTAGTCCGCCAGACTTCTGAAATGAACAGACTTGCCCACACACGGAGTAAAGTCTGTTCATTTTGAACGTGGCTCCAGGTAGATGGGACCAGGGAAGGAAGTCAATGTCGCCGCCTCCATCGGCGAGGTTGACACCTCGCTAGCCCCATCACCTGGTGTGGACTTAAAGGGAAACCCCTACACCGAAAAAACGGCGTGGGGGCCCCCCCAAAGTCCATAGAAGACCCTTATCCGAGCACACAGCCGGCCGGTCAGGAAAGGGGGTGGGGACGAGCGAGCGCCACCCCCCCTCCTGAGCCATACCAGGCCTCGTGCCCTCAACATGGGAGGGTGCTTTGAGGAAGGGAGGCCCTGCGGCCCCCCCACCCCAAAGCACCTTGTCCCCATGTTGATGAGGACAAGGGCCTCTTCCCGACAACCCTGGCCGTTGGTTGTCGGGGTCTGCGGGTGGGGGGCTTACCGGAATTCGGCGCTTGCTTGTCTCCACCCCCTTTCCTGACCGGCCGGGCTGCGTGCTTGGACTTTGGGGGGACCCCCACACCTGGCATAGGGGTTTACCTTTAAGTCCATACCAGGTGATGGGGCTAGCAACGTGTCAATCTCCCCGATGGAGGTGGCGACATTGACTTCCTTCCCTGGTCCAGTCTACCTGGAGCCACTTTAATAATGGGGCCCCCAGATGCCGAGAGCATTTTTACAGCTGAAAAAGGTCTCTCAGAAACCACTAGTTTTGTTTTTTTACTGCTCAAAAACGGCACTGCCTAAAACTGCCGATAACAGCCTATGTGTGCATGGACACGTAGGATAACATGATGGAGAGTTTAATGACTGTAGAAAAAAACTTCTACAGCCAAAAACAGCTGCTGTAAAAACGTCAAAAAACATCCAGTGCGCATGAGGCCTCATAGAAAAGCTGCTTTGTTCATAGAACATGAAAATGTAGTATATTCACCTTCCGGCTCACCCCCTTCTTCCACGTCTTCACAAGTTTCACATTCTGGCAACAAGAAAAGTACACATTAGAACAAAAGATCATACAAGGGTGATGAGTTCACAGCTGAACAGAATCACAAAAAGCGTATAATGGATCAACACAATTCAGCTTCACATTTGTCTTATCGCAAGGTGTGAGGTAACATACAAGGAGATGGGGTACCTAATTCTAACACTAGTCGTATCACAGATTTTTCACAGTCGCATAAATGTACAGGGTTCCCCATCCTTAGGGGCCACCCCTAAAAGACTAGTTGAATGAACCCAAGGATCTTATCGATCAGATTGATCTACATAAAATTCCTGATATAACTAAGATTAACCCCACTGAATCCTTAACCGTTCCCGCTGCCGCCTCTTGGGCATTTAACTGGATTGAAATGCTGGGAGGCGAGCATTCCGTACATGTGACTGCTGTGATTGTCTGTCACAGCGCTCACATGATCAGAAAGCTCCTGATCACAAGTATGCATTGGGACCTTTACATTACATGTTAGCTGCTGTGCTGGGAGTACGCAGTGTGTGCACTCTCAGCACAGTAAACGGTTTACAAATATATGTGCCCGCTGAGTGTTAAAGCCCACCCACGAGAGGCTACATATATGCACCATGTTGGTGGAAAGAGGTTAAAAGAGAATACTGACACCTTTCTTAAACTTATAACCATGAAAATTGAGGCCATCTCTGTGCTGATCAGATATGCTCAAATCTAACTAAAGATAGCACCACCTACAGGTGTTGGACACCTCTACTATAGGCAAGCCAGTTAGTCACAAAGAAGTCTTATGCCGCGTACACACGATCATATTGTCCGCCGGACAATCCACCCGTGTGTGGGCACCGGCGGACGTTTTGTTCCCAAAAGCCCGGCGGACTTAGAAAGAAGTTTTGACTCAAAATCCGCCCGTCTGTGTGCTAGTCCACCGGACTTTTGAAATGAACGGACTTGCCCACACACGGAGTAAAGTCTGTTCATTTTGAACATGGCTCCAGGTAGATGGAACCAGGGAAGGAAGTCAATGTCGCCACTTCCATCGGGGAGATTGACACGTTGCTAGCCCCGTCACCTGGTATGGACTTAAAGGTAAACCCCTATGCCAAAAAAACGGCATGGGGGCCCCCGCAAAGTCCATAGTAGGCCCTTATCCAAGCAGGCAGCCTGGCCGGTCAGGAAAGGGGGTGGGGACAAGCGAGCACCCCCCCTTCTGAGCTGTACCAGGCCGCATGCCCTCAACATGGAGGGTGCTTTGGGGAAGGGGATTGTGTCATCATAAGGGGCAGGGTCACCATGTGATATAACCCAGTGACCCCGCCCCTTGTCCCTATATAAGTCACCACACAACGCGTCCCTGTCATTGCGGCCAGAGAGAGCGTTGTATCAACATCGCAAGGAAGAAGAGAAGAAGGTAGTGGCGGCGACAGAAGACCGGGCCAACGGTAGTATAAGAGCTATAAGATAGCGGAGGCCCGGCAAGAAGAACCGAAGAGCGGGACCCCGAAGTTGGAAGAACACCCCCGGACAGGGGTGGCGACGACGAAGAAGCCTGGCTCATCTGCTAGTAAAAGAGCTAGCAGAAGATAGCGGAGGAGTCCAGCGAGAAGAGACCCCCCAAGACGGAAGAAGATCACCAGAGCTGTCTAATAAATTATTTTAAAATCGTGTGTTTTTTTATTTACACTTTTTTCACCAGGTGAATGGGTAGGGGTACACCGTAGCCCATACTCATTCACATAGGGTGGGGGGCCAGTATCTGGGGGCCTCCTTATCCACGTTCAAAATGAAAGGACTTTTCTCCATGTGTGGGCAAGTCCGTTCATTTCAAAAGTCTGGCGGACTCCCGCCATAGTCCGGCGGATTTTCTGCCGGACCTTGTCCGCCGGAACAGTCCGGTCGTGTGTGGGCAGGTCTGCTCATTTGGAAAGTCTGGCGGACCTCCGCTGCAAAGTCCGGCAGTTTGTCTGTCGGACCAAGTCTGCCGGATAGTCCGATTGTGTGTACGTGGCATTAGAAGTCATATCTCCAAAATAGGGTTAGGTGTTGTGCCTGTTAATGAACTCAGAGAAAGGAATTTCATGGTGAGTAACAAAAAATTCCTGTTTTTTCTTTCCTCAACCTATGGGAGCTAAAGAGTGGCAGAGTGAAATATCAAGAGAAATTTTTTTTTTCTGTACAACGTGCAGATGACAAAAACATTTATGAGATCCACCTATGGTGGGATGTACAGTGCCTTGGAAAAGTATTAATTCCCCTTGAAATGTTCCACATTTTGTCATCTTATAACCAAAAACGTGAATGTATTTTATTGAGATTTTATGTGAAAGACCAACACAAAGTGGCACATAATTGTGAAGTGGAAGGAAAAAGATAAATGGTTCTCAAATAAATATCTGAAAAGTATGTTGTGCATTTGTATTCAGCCCCCCCGAGTCAATGCTTTGTAGGACCACCCTTCTCTGCAATTACAGCTGAAAGTCTTTTTGGGTATGTCTCATTTTGCAAAATAGCTCAAGCTCTGTCAAATTAGATGGAGAGTGTCTGAACAGCAATTTTCAAGTCTTGCCAGGGATTCTCAATTGGATTTAGGCCTGAACTTTGGCAGGGCAATTCCAACACATGAATATGCTTTGATCTAAACCAGGGATCTCCAAACTATGGCCCTCCAGCTGTTGCAGAACTACACATTCCATGAGGCATTGTAAAACGCTGAAATTCACAGGCATGGCTAGGCTTGATGTGAATTGTAGTTCCTGAACAACTGGAGGACCATAGTTTTGAGACCCCTTATTTACACTATTCCAAACATACTGGCAGTATGTTTAGGGTTGTTGTCCTGCTGGAAGGTGAACCTCCGCCCCACTCTCTTTTGCAGACTTATACAGGTTTTCTCCTAAGATTGCCATGTATTTGGCTCCATCTATCTTCCCATCAACTGACCAGCTTTTTGGGCAAATTTAACTCTGGCCTGTCTATTTTTGGAATTGATGAATGGTTTGCATCTACATGTGAACCCTTTGTATTTACTTTCATGGAGTCTTCTCTTTACTGTTGACTTAGAGACAGATACACCTACTTCCCTGAGAGTGTTCTGGACTTCAGTTGATGTTGTGAACGGGTTCTTCTTCCCCAAAGAAAGTATGCGGCGATCATCCACCACTGTTGTCTTCCGTGGACGCCCAGCCCTTTTTGAGTTCCCAAGCTCACCAGTCAATTCCTTTTTTCTCAGAATGTACCCGACTGTTGATTTTGCTACTCCAAGCATGTCTGCTATCTCTCTGATGGATTTTTTCTTTTTTTTCAGCCTCAGGATGTTCTGCTTCACCTCAATTGAGAGTTCCTTTGACCGCATGTTGTCTGGTCACAGCAACAGCTTCTAAATGCAAAACCACACACCTGGAATCAACCCCAGACCTTTTAACTACTTCATTGATTACAGGTTAACGAGGGAGATGCCTTCAGAGTTAATTGCAGCCCTTAGAGTCCATTGTCCAATTACTTTTGGTCCCTTGAAAAAGAGGAGGCTATGCATTACAGAGCTATGATTCCTAAACCCTTTCTCCGATTTGGATGTGGAAACTCTCATATTGCAGCTGGGAGTGTGCACTTTCAGCCCATATTATATATATAATTGTATTTCTGAACATGTTTTTGTAAACAGCTAAAATAACAAAACTTGTGTCACTGTCCAAATATTTATGGCCCTAACTGTATATATGTATACACTTTCTTTGCTGTTAATACTCAACTTTATGAATATGTTAGGAATATACTGGGACTTTTCAGGTGCTACATAAATGTATTCAACATAGACATATATTAAAATAATAATTTTGTGAAATGCATCTGTGTGTAGTACCTGAAAAGTCCCATTGTTTTCCTAACATATTCATGCATTTAGCTTTCACTTCCACCAGACCTGTCCTGCTGAGGTGCAGGGCAAGTTTACAGCACAAATTTGTACAGAGGCAGAACAATGGTGATCACAGGAGAAGAATGCTATCTGTCACCTGTTATCTTGCCTTGAGGAGAGCTGCGGTGTTCTGTCCTTCCTGAGGAGGGGGGAGGGAGGCTCGGGTGCTGATAGGAATGCATGTCAGCTCTTCTCTTATCCATAGACCCCTGTGTTATCTGAGATCCAGGCTCCTGGGGTGATGCTCTCCTCCTCCCTTGGTCAGCCCTGTGCAGTCAGACTTTTTTTTTTTTTTATTATTATTCTAAATGCTGTTAAGATTGCTCGGGCCCCCCCTGCTGGCCGGACCCGTTACAACAGGGTCAGTTGTACTGGCTTATCAGCGGCCCTGCATGGAGGTATTGACTTGTAACATGTCAAATTCTAGGATCCATATCCACATAGTGTATGAAACAGAACATGATAAAATGGACACAGCATAATCAGACATGACTGTTTAACCACTTAAAGCGGGAGTCCACCGGGACTCCGCGTTTTTTTTTTTTTTTTTAAAAGCCAGCAGCTACAAATACTGCAGCTGCTGACTTTTAAAATAGTGACACTTACCTGTCCAGCACGCCCGCGATGTCGGCACCCGAAGCCGATCTCTAGGTCGCCTGTCGGGTCCTGCCGCCGCCATCTTGGGTATGGGAATCAGGAAATGGAGCCTTTAAGTTGGATTATCCAGGTAACTGCACCCCCCTCCCCCCTGAAAGGTGCCGATTGTGGCACTGGAGGGGGGGAGGGTTCCGATGAGCGGAAGGTCCACTTTAGGGTGGACCTCCGCTTTAAGGACCACCGTATTGCCATTGTACGTCATTACAATGGCACAGGCAGGCACAAGCACGTACATGTACGTGCCTGCCTTCCAGCGGGTGGGGGGTCCGATCGGACCCCCTCCCGCTGGATACGGCGGTCCAGTTCGCTGCAGGAGCGATCCGTGATGAGGGGATGGCCGTTGGTTTCTGGCCATCCCCTCTTGATCGCTCCTGGCCAATGACAAGCTTCCTCCCACTGTGTATTGTATACACAGGAAGGAGGAAGTGATGTCATTCTCCTCGGGGCGGTCTTTTTGACCGGACTACGAGGAGAAGACAAAAAGTAAGTGCACCAAAACACTACACTAACACATAGGTACACATAGGTACACAAACCCCCCCCCCCGATCGCCCCCCGCCCCCCCTCCTCCCCCCAGTCACAGTGTCACTGATTGCATTGATCATTTATTTACTGATCACTGCATTCAGTGTCAGTTGTAAAAGTAAAAACTGTCAGGGCAGTTAGTGTTAGGTCCAGGGTAGCCCCCTATCACCCCCTCAATAAAGGTTTAACCCCCTGATTGCCCCTAGAGTTAACCCTTTCACCCCCCTTTGCCAGTGTCACTAAGCGATCATTTTTCTGATCGCTGCATTAGTGTCGCTATTGTCGCTAGGTAGCTAGTTATTTTTTTAGGTTCACCGCCAGGTTTTTATAGCGCTAGGTACCCTGACATACTACCCAATAATGGTTTTAACCCCCTGATTGCCCCTAGTTAACCCTTTCACCCCCTTTTGCCAGTGTCACTAAGCGATCATTTTTCTGATCGCTGCATTAGTGTCGCTAGTGTCGCTAGGTAGCTAGTTATTTTTTTAGGTTCACCGCCAGGTTTTTATAGCGCTAGGTACCCCGATATACTACCCAATAATGGTTTTAACCCCCTGATTGCCCCTAGTTAACCCTTTCACCAGCGATCACAGTATAAGTGTCACTGGTGACGCTGGTTAGCCAGTTAGTTATTTAGGTTCCCCGTCAGGTTTTTATATAGCGCCAGGGACCCCCATATACTACCTAATAAAAATTTGAACCCCCTGATTGCCCCTAGTTAACCCTTTCACCAGTGATCACCGTATAAGTGTTACGGGTGACTCTGGTTAGTTTGCTTTTTATAGCATCAGGGCACCCACCATTTATTACCCAATAAAGGTTTAACCCCCTGATCACCCGGCGGGTGATATCAATTAGGTTTTAGGGTCAGGGTCTGCGTCGCCCCAGGCAGCGCTAGGTTAGTGCCAGTACCGCTAACACCCACGCGCAAAGCATACACCTCCCGTAGTGGTATAGAATCTGAACAGATCAATATCTGATCTGATCAGATCTATACTAGCGTCCCCAGCAGTTTAGGGTTCCAAAAAAACGCAATGTTAGCGGGATCAGCCCAGATACCTGCTGGCACCTGCGTTTTGCCCCTCTGCCCAGCCCACCCAAGTGCAGTATCGATCGATCACTGTCACTTACAAAACACTAAACACATAACTGCAGCGATCGCAGAGTCAGGCCTGATCCCTGCGATCGCTAAGTTTTTTTTGGTAGCATTTTATATTTAAATCCGGAAGGCAGTGCTTGGTTTTCGGGGTCCCGTACGTGGCTAGGCTCCCAAAAAGTCCCCCACATTTGGTATCCCCGTACTCGGGAGAAGCAGCAGAATTTATTTTGGGGTGTAATTTGACGTATGCCCATAGCATGTGTGAGCAATATATTATTTAGTAAAAACTTTGTGCAAAAAAAAATAAAAAAATATTTAAAATTCCTGCAACTTGTGGCAAAATATAAAATATTTCATGGACTCAACATGCCTCTCAGTAAATAGCTTGGGGTGTCTACTTTCCAAAATGGGGTCATTTGGGGGGGTTTTGTGCTATTTTGGCATTTTATGGCCTTCGAAACTGTGATAGGTAGTGAGGAGTGAAATCAAAAATTTGCACCCTTAGAAACCCTGAGGGCAGTGATTGGTTTTCGGGGTGCCGTACGCAGCTAGACTTCCAAAAAGTCCCACATATGTGGTATCCTCGTACTCAGCAGAAGCAGCAGAATATATGTTGGGGTGCAATTCCACATATAACTATGGCATGTGTGAGCAATATATCATTTAGTGACAACTTTTTGTAAACTTTTTTTTTTTTTTTTTTTGTCATTATTCAATCACTTGGGACAAAAAAAAAATATCCAATGGGCTCAACATGCCTCTCCACAACTTCCTTGGGGTGTCTACTTTCCAAAATGGGGTCATTTGGGGGGGGGGGGGTTGTACTGCCCTGCCATTTTAGCACCTCAAGAAATTAGATAGGCAGTCGTAAATTAAAAGCTGTGTAAATTACAGAAAATGTACTCTAGTTTGTAGACGCTATAACTTTTGCGCAAACCAATAAATATACGCTTATTGACGATTTTTCTTATAACAAAAAGTCGAAAATATAATTTTTTCTCCAAATTTTCGGTATTTTTCCATTTATATCGCAAAAAAAATAAAAATCGCAGAGGCAATCAAATACCATCAAAAGAAAGCTCTATTTGTGGGAAGAAAAGGACGCAAATTTCGTTTGGGTGCAATATTGCATGACTGCGCAATTACCAGTTAAAGCAGCGCAGTGCGAAATAGTAAAAAGACCACTGGTCCTTAGGGTGTTTATTGGTCCGGGGCTGATATGGATAAATAAGTATATAACATTTTTATATAGTAGAAATATGACTGTAGTATCAGAAAGCTTGATGTGTGATTAGTCACAGCCGATTGGCGAGAAGGAAGACAGGACAGGGCTCTGTCAATGTATACAATAGAGAGCTCTCATGTCAGCTGGGATGTGTCAGTTTGTGTATTCCTGCAAAACAGGGAAAAACCAGCACATCCCTTAATAAATGCAGCTGAGAGTATACACAAACACTGGTTAGGCACACATTTAACCCTTTGATCAACCTAGATGTTAACCCCTTCCCAGCCAGTGTCATTAGTACAGTGACAGTGTATATTTTTAGCACTGACCACTGTATTAGTGTCACTGGTTCCCTCAAAGTGTTCAAAGTGCCGTAAGTGTCACATTGCCTGACAAACTATTGCAGTTCCGCTATAAATCGCTGATCGCCACCATTACTAGTATATAAAAAAAACAATTTTTAGAATATACATATACTATAGTTTGCAGAGGATATAACTTTTGCACAAACCAATCAATATATACTTATTGGGATTTTGTTTATCAAAAATATGTAGCAGGATACATATTAGCCTAAATTTATAAAGAAATTTGATTTTTTACCTTTTTTTATTGTGTAACGATCCGGGGTGATTAAGCTCTAATGGTGCATGAGAGTTGAAGAAATCATGTCAGTCCCAGCTGCATTTTCAAGGGCATGGCAGCCCGTTTTTATTCAAAAGAAACAAAGTTCAAAAAATAAGCAGATTCCCTTGCAGCGGTATTCAGCAATACAGTCCTGCTTCAGAATAACCAGGCTAAAAGGCCAGCACTCCTGCTCAGGCCTTACACCTAGTGCCGCGTACACACGATCAAACAATCCGGTGGAAAAGTCCGGCAAACTCAAGTCCGCCAAACAATCCCCCTGTGTGTAGCCTCCGGCATACTTTTTTGACCTGACAGTACGGCGGACTTAGAATTTCGGTTTGCACAACAATCTGCCCGCCGTACTCGCATTTCGGCGGACAATCCGGCCGTGTGTATGCCAGTCCGCCGTACTTTTGAAATGAGCGGACTTTTCCCGCCCGGAGAAAAGTCCGCTCATTTCGAGCGGGTCTCCAGGTAGGCGGGGCCCGCGAAGGAGACGTCGCTGGCCCCGCCGCCTGGTATGGACTTAAAGGGGAACCCCAATGCTGGAAAAAATCAGCGGAGGAGTCCGGCTTTCTTCCGCGCCGCCTGCCTCTTCTTCCGACTTCGGGGGTCTTGTCCCCCTCTTCGGTTCTTCTGCCGGGCCGTTCGAAAATTCCGACGGACAGTTTGGCGGACGTCCGCCAGACTAAGTACGTCGGACAGACGGCTACGTGTGTACGCGGCTTAAGGCCTTGGTCTGTCTTCCCCAGACTTTTCATTCATCACCTCTGTGCTTGCAGCTTTGTCCTGGGCCAGAACTCCTGTCTGCCGGGCAGAGCTGTCTCTTAGAACCGGTTCACACAGGGGCAACCTGGGATCTGACCTCAAGTCGCCCCAAGTCGTGCGGCTGAGAAAATTAATGGAAGTGAATGGAGCCGTCTTAATGTACACTACTGAAGTAGCTCCGACTTCAGAAAAGGTTCCTATACGACTTCAATCTAACTTCTAGGCACCTTGTACCCATTGATTTCAGTGGAAGTTGCCTCCAAGTCGGATCCCCTGTCTTAACTGAAGCAACTTTCCAGGAAGTAAAAAAATAGTTTTCTAGGCTAACCCCTCCCTTCCACAGAGCTGATTATTAAGTGATTGACCACTGGCAAAGTCCCCTGTCCTGAAGGCAACTTCAAGATGTCTTGTAAGTTGCCTCAATTCGCGCTGTGATTCATACTCAAGTCGTGTCCAAGTTGCCTCCCAAAGTCGCGCTGGAAATCGTGTTGCCCCTGTGTGAACCGGCTCTAAGGATGAGCACTGACCTATATTCCTGGGATGATTATGAAGCCAGCACACAGGTGTGCAATAAGCAAGCCTACCAAAATCAGGCATACACTGCTCATATACACCTGTGATATGGGGTCGCATCTCCACAATTGGATATATGTTATAACAAAGTAAAAACGAGTTTATTTAAAAAAATAAATAAAAGACCCAGTGTACAACAAATACCACCAAAAGAAAGCTCTATTTGTGTGAAAAATAAAATTATACAAATTTCATGTGTTCAGCATTGCATGACCACACAACTGTCAGTTAAAGAAACGCAGTGCTAAAAAGAAAAAAAATGGCTTGGTCATGGAGGGGGTAAATCCTCTGGAGGGCAAGTGGTTAAAAGATCATTTTCAGATCATTATGACTCACAACATTCAACAAAGTCCCCCCAAGAACAAGGAGGTAAACAATTGTTCATCAAAAAGAGGAGAATAAAGAGAAGGAAGAATATCTGTGGATCCATGATAACACACCCCTTTGTCTGTTACTAACGTATTAAATTTGTCTGATCACACATAGTCACTTAAAGCATTAAAGTTACTTTCCTAGGGCCTAAACTTCGCACTAACACACATTTTTGCTTTGTGCTCAACAATAATAGAAGTTAACAATCTTGCACATTGTTCAACACCAAAAAAAACACTATTTGAACACCAACTTATCTACAGTTTTGCTCATAATTTTACATACCCTGGCAGAATGAATGATTTCTTGGCCATTTTTCAGAGAATATGAATAACACAAAAACATTTTTCACTTATGCTTAGTGTTTGGCTTAAGCCATTTATTATCAACTGTGTTTACTCTTTTTAAATTATAATGACAACAGAAACTACCCAAATGACCCTGATCAAACGTTTACATACCCTGGTGATTTTGGCCTGATAACATGCACACAAGTTGACACAAAGGAGCTTGAATGGCTATTAAAGGTAACCAACCATCCTCACCTGTGATCTGTTTGCTTGTAATTAGTGTGTGTATGTATAAAAAGGTTAGTATGTTTCTGGACTCTGACCCTTGCATCTTTCATCCAGTGCTGCACTGACCTTTCTGGATTCTGAGTCATGGGGAAAGCAAAAGAACTGTCAAAGGATCCACAGGAAAAGGTAGTTGAACTGTATAAAACGGGAAAGGAATATAAAAAGATATCCAAGGAATTGAGAATTCCAATCAGCAGTGTTCAAACTAATCAAGAAGTGGAAAATGTGGCGTTCTGTTGAAACCAAACCACAGTTAGGTAGACCAACTAAAATTTCAGCCACAACTGCCAGGACAATTGTTCGAGATGCAAAAAATCCTCACAAATAACTTAAGATGAAATACAAGACTCTCTGAAAACATGTGGTGTGGCTGTTTCAAGATACACATTAAGGAGACACTTGAAGAAAGATGGGCTGCATGGTCAAGTCGCCAGAAGAAAGTCATTACTACGCAATGCCACAAAGTATCCCACTTACAATATGCCAAACAACACAGAGACAAACCTCAAACCTTCTGGCACAAAGTCATTTGGAGTGATGCGGAAGCTGCGCATGGGACGTCCACCTGTCATTGGCTACAGCAGAATAAAGTGAAGGTTCTGGAGTTGCCATCTCAGTCTCCTGACCTCAGTATCATTGAGCCACCCTGGGGAGATCTCAAACGTCCAGTTCATGCAAGACAGCCCAAAAATTTACAGGAACTGGAGGCTTTTTGCCAAGAGGAATGGGCAGCTTTACCATCTGAGAAGAGAAAGAGCCTCATGTACAAATACCACAAAAGACTTCAAGCTATCATTGATGTCAAAGGGGGCAATACACGGTATTAAGAACTGGGGTATGTAAACTTTTGATCAGGGTCATTTGGCTAGTTTCTGTTGTCATTGTGATTTAAAAAGAGTAAACACGAGGTGCCATGGTTTGACCTTGAGTGAAGATGGACGCCTGAGAGATGAGCTCCCACCCCTATCCATCCTCTCCGCTCTTACGGAAGCCTCACACCGCCCTGCCAGCCGCACAAACATGGGGAGAGCCTCGCAGAACTCCTCTGCTTCATGCTCCCGCTCTCCATGCAGACAACAGAGCGGTTTGAGCCATGGTCTACCCGAGCTGTTCCGGACTCAGAGAAACAATATGGCGGCTTCCTGCCAGGGTCCGCCACAGGCCTCAGCTCCATCACTGCCATCTATCCTCCCCACATCAGAGCCAGGTGATCACTCCACCCATTATCAGCAACACCCCAGCCTCTTTGATCTCAGAGCGGTGTCGGCAAACATTAAAGATACTCTGTCAGCGGCCATAGCTGATCTGCACCGGGACATTCGCGCCATCGCTGACAGGGTGCAAGAAGTAGAAAAGGCCTCCGCTCAGCATGGAACGGTCCTCCGCCGAGTGACGCATAAGGTAGATACCCACACTTTACAATTAAGAGTCCTCCATTGTCATGTGGAATCAGTTGAATCTGAACAGCTTACAGCCACCACAACAGGCTTGTTTAACAACCTATTAGACAGGCCAGCGCAACAACTGTGGAAACGGAGCATATTCATCGTGCTTTTAGACCCAAGGGGAGAGTCAATGACCCTCCCAGAGATGTGGTGTGCTGCTTGGTGGACTACAAGTTGAAGGAAGACATACTCTGCAAAGTGAGAAACAGGATACAACTCTCTCGTGGGGGCCCAGACATCCACATATACTAGGCCGTCTCTGGTATTACGCTGCCACACAGGAGAGACTTAAAACTGTTACTGGATACTTTACACGTCAGGGCATACACTATAGGTGGAAATTCTCCTTCAGCCTCTCTGCCACCAATCAAGGCCGGACAGCACTGCTATGAGTACCTGAGGTCTTTCTGTGAAACCCTAGACATCCCAGTGATGGAAGTTACGAATTGGTATGCTGAATTTCGTCGCCAACCACCTAGAAGAGAACGACGAGAGGGAGTGATGGAAGCCCAAGACACTCTGTACCGCAGACACAGATCTGCCTCGGGTACCAGGTCTCACGCATTCCGCCAGAAGCTCCCACAATGGCATCAGCCCAACCAAATCCCCGCCCCCACGAAGGGCCAGGCGTGATATCGGGCCTTATCATGGGCAATCTCCTGTGAGCTGAACAGAGGGACACCATTGCCGCAGATAAGTTCATGACACTGTTTGAGTTTTCCCTTGTACTGATTTGAGTTCACACGGTTCTTTTGAAGGTTTTTTATTCTTCGCACGATGGACAATTTCTCGCAGTTACATATTTACATAGTTAGTAAGGTTGAATAGTTCATCTAGTTCAACCTGAGTGGTGTCTACAATTGTCCCTATCCCTGTACATTGCACACTCACATCATTCCCTACCCTCAAGGAGCCCACAATCCAAGGTCCCCATTCATATACTAGGGCCAATTTTGGACAGAAGCCAATTAACCTACCTGCATGTCTTTGGAGTGTGGGAGGAAACCGGAGTACCCGGAGGAAACCCACGCAGGTACAGGAAGAACATGCAAACTCCAGGCAGATAGTGTCGTGGTTGGGATTCGAACCAGCGACCCTTTTTAATGCTAGGTGAGAGTGCTAACCCCTACACCACTGTGCCGCAGTTGATGTCACATCTACTACAAGATGCCCCTGTTCCTTAGGAGAGCTGATTTTTTGTTGTCCTCTACAGGAGTAGACAATGCATACAGCAGGAAACTGTGCTCAAAGTAATGACATACCACCTTAAAATGTGAAGGACTCATTTGCCCTAGGATGACTCAGCAGAGGTTGTATGCAGGCTTAACCCTTACTGTTTATAGGTTTCCATGTCTTATGCTGAACGGTTTCTGATTACGATAATACTTCTATCTTAACAACTATTGCATGATAGTAAGCATAGATGCCTATGGCTCGGTAGTATGCTTTTTTGAGGGGGCAGTACAGAAATAACAAATGTGCTGCTGCTGGCTTGCTGGCATCCCTTCTTTACCAACCCACCCTGTAATTGTAACACTGGGGTCTTTTACACTGAGGGGTCTCCTCAAACATTTAAATACACTGCACTTGCTTATACACCAGGCCCAGTGCAGGCCCACTCCCCCCCCCCCCCCCCCATATCAGTCTTGTCTGCCTGAGGACATCATTGTCCACTTCAGAGATTCCAGCCGGTCCACACAGGTATACCTCCACAGATCACTTAACACACCTTACACATACTTAATGTAATTACACAATACAGGCCACAGAGTATCCAGCATCCCAGATTGCAGTGAGGGAGGATTTGCGGTCCACAATTGAGGATAGCATATCGGGTCCTTCCCATGGACAATAATTTAAATAAAGATAACAAAAAAAAAAAACGAATGAGACCCCCAACATCTACTATTTTGAGGTCGGTTACCCCGATACTACACCGGAGACCTTGAGGCCTTATTGTTAACCTGGGTTAAAATGGGTGACGCCAAACCTCCATATGGCCACCTTAGCTAATGGGCACAAACACCTACAATCCATGCGTAGGCTTGTGACGAAGCTAGAATATAGTGATGCTCCAATTGTTGTTCACTGTGTTTATACTGTTTTATATTGTTTCAACAGTTGAAAATTTCTGTTACTGTTTTGCTGAGGTTGAACATATGAGTGCCCCCATTTTCTACTGCCTTACTATAGCTGAATAGCTCTGCAGAGACAGTAGGATGACACAAAAACTACTTTCCCCTTATGTAACGTACACTCAGTCTAGATAATGCTGGAGTCCAGACCAGCTATTATGGGCCCATACCTTACAGGACATGTCTAACAGCGGCTCCATAAATATACAATTTGCACGCTTCCTAAATACTTCCATATACCAGTCGTTGGAGGTAATAACAGCGGCTTAATATGACATTTGTTTATATCTTCCCCGATTAGTCTCTTTCAACCCCCACACAGCAGTTTAGACTAGAGTGTGCCTCTCTTGGGATGGCACTCTCTACTTTCACTCTGTACCTTACCAACATCTTTCTCTAGAAGAAAGGGCAGGTCCCTAACCTTCTCGGTTTATAAATTAAGAGTACAATCCTTTTACGTCTTTCCCTGTTCCCCCCCATTCCCCATAGTCACATTAGGACCTTTGCACATACGGATGGTGAAACTTCCATTATATCATGCCTCCTCCCAGCACCGGAGGTCACCCCCACCCCAAGTCAAGCTATACTTCCTAAATATTAGAGGACTCAACACCCTTGAAAAAAGATCACAGCTGCTTATACTCTTAAAAAAAGGTCAGGGCTGATGTGGTGTTTCTTCAGGAAATGCACTTCAGATCAAACAATATCCCCAAAATTCACAACTCCTTCAATCCAACATTGTATCACGCAACTAACGATACATCCATATCTAAAGGAGTATGCATTCTAATATCCAAAAATTGTCCCTTTCAAATACAAGACACAGTGCTAGACACCAATGGACATTCAATTTTTCTCAAGGGCAAATTACACAACAAACCATGTCACAATAGTTAACTTTTACACTCCCAACAAGCAGCAAGTTCTCTTCTTTCGCAATACCTTACAATGTTTCACCTACAAGGGCCTGCTGGTTGTTGGAGATTTTAATTTGGCCCCACTCCCTCTCTAGACTCTTTGCTTCGTCTGGATCCTCCACCATAGCATATAGAGCACTTTGCGCAATCAAAGCGCATCTCACCAATTTAATCCTGCACCCCAATACTAAAGATTTCACCTTCTACTCTTCACCACACCACAAATACACAAGGATAGATTATTTTTGATGCAAATAGACCTAGACTCCCTACTAACTGCAACCATAGACCCTATATGATCCTGTCGGACCACCATCCCATCTCAATCACCATCACTTTCCCAACAACGCCCACAATATCGGTGAGCTGGCGACTGGACAACTCCCTCCTCAATGACCCTGAGCACATAAAGAGAATAAACACAATCACACAATCAATAATAAACAATATAAATTGGCCACATATATTGACGACATCCTGTTACAGACCTGACATCTGTTACAGATGGTACCGATCAAACTTCCCCCCCCTCTTTCTTTGCCACCTATAAACAAATGTGTCTGAAATTTCTATGGGCTGAAAAACATGCGTGTATACATTGGGAGATACTAGTGACGCCTATATGGAATACAGGTATCGGTCTCCCCGACATACAAAAATATTATTGGGCATGCCATCTGGCCAGAATTGCAGATTGGCACCTACATAACAGAACTAAAGCCTGGATTGGCCTTGAGGAGCCAATTCACCCTATCCCATAGATAAGCCATCACGGGACCCCGAGGGAGAGTGCGTCACATCCCCTAATCAGCCCTACAATACAGATTTTTCATACTGTATGTAAGAAACTGAACATTGCTTCCTCACCTGGTCCATTGACCCCACTTGACCGAAACCCGGACTTCCCTCCAAGTAGCACACGTCTTTGCAACACCGCCATGCCCGTAAAACATTCCATCAGAGCAGAATCCCTCTTTGACAAAGGGGAGCTGGTGTCTTTCCAAACCCTCTCATCATAATTCCCAGGCACAGATATTCCTTTTTAATTTCCTCCAGATAAGACATTTCCTGCTCAGCTCCACTTTGCACTCCCAATGGTGCAGAGCTCAAACGCCTTTTGAAGCCATTCAAACCAGATCTGAACCCCAAAGACAGGTCATATCAGATATGTATGCCTTGTTTGCTAAGATCTCTACTAAAGATGATGCGACAAGCTAAAAATGGGAAAGAGAATTGGCTACTGATATAACTCAAGAACATTGGGATCAAATTTTACCCACATACATAAAGGCTCTCTAAATGTTTCCGCACAGGAAAACGGATACAAAATTTTCTCTAGGTGGCACAGAATTCCAGATAGAATACATAAATTCTACCCCAGTGTCCCCCTGCTATGCTGGAGATGCAACACTGCTCATGGATCACTAATATGGTCACATATGGTCAGAATGCCCCCTAATTCAACCCCATTGGAAAGAGATGCACCGTCTTACTTCACAAATCACAACCTACACCCCGGACTTTACTCCAGCCCAATATTTACTCCACCACACTTCCATTACCTAAGGGACAAAAAGTCTTTCAACCTACACCTTATTAATGCAGCAAAACTTTGTATACCCATTCACTGGAGGACTTCACCCTCCCCCCAGCATATCCTAATGGTTCCGTAGAGTGGAGAAGATAGCCGACATGGAGGATCTAATAAACCAGGCACGAGATACTTCAAACAAGTTTCATAAAACATGGGCATGCTGGCTTCACTTTACATAATCCACAGAATACCATAGTATCCTATCTGAATCCTCATAGCTTGACTTGGGGGGCAGAAAATGTCACCTGACAAAAGGATATATTTCTAGAGACAGTAAAAAATGTTTTTTGTTGCGCTAGAGATATCAAACATAAAAACTGTCCGGGAGTAAATAAAAACAATGTAAAAAGTCAATGGAAGGTCATTCAAAAAGGACTGGTTCCTGATGTGAGTTCAAATATTTGGAAGATTAAAGTCTGTAACCTGGGTGAATGACCACAGGGAGGTGTAACTAACACGGACAGGAGGCAGCACGCTGAAGGGCAGAAAAACCTTTAGGAGAAATATAAAAACAGAGAACAAGCAGTGCCAACCTGAGTGTAGTAGTTTAACCAGTTCTCGACCGGTGCACGACGATGTACGTCGGCAGAATGGCACGGGCAGGCATATTGGCATACAGGTACGTCCACTTCTATATGCCGACCTGCCATCGCGTGCGTGACAGTCGGGATCCTCGTGAGTCTGGTCGCGGGCCCCGCGGGTTCCATCGCGGCGGGGATACCCGCGATTGTCTCACGGGGAGGCAAAACGGGGAGATGCCGTTGTATACAGCATCTCCCCGTTCTGCCTAGCAACAAGTGACGCTGATCTCTACTCCATGTGATTGGACTAACACTCAGTAACACAAAGCCCAGCCTCCCACAGTTAGTAACATGCCCCTAGGAACACTTAACCCCTACACTGCCACCCCCGGTTAACCCCTTCACTGCCAGTGTCATTTACACAGGAATCAATCAGTGCATTTGTTTAGCACTGATTGCTGTATAAATGACAATGGCCCCAAAACTGTAAAAAATGTCCGATGTGTCTGCCATAATGTCGCAGTCACAATAAAAATCGCTGATCGCCGCCATTACTTGTAAACACTATAACTTTTGCGCAAACCAATCAATCGCTTATTGCGTTTTTTTTTTTTACCAAAAATATGTAGAAGAATACGTATCGGCATAAACTGAGAGAAAAAAAATTTTCTTTTATATATTTTTGGGGGATATTTATTATTATAAAAAGTAAAAAATAATGCATTTTTTTCAAAACTGTCACTCTATTTTTGTTTATAACGCAAAAAAATAAAAACTGCAGGGGTGATCAAATAACATCAAAAGAAAGCTCTATTTGTGGGGAAAAAAAGGACATCAATTTTGTTTGGGAGCCATGTCACATGACCGCGCAATTGTCAGTTAAAGCAACGCAGTGCCGAATCGCAAAAAGTGGTATGGTCTTAAGCCAGCAAAATGGTCCAGTCTGAAAGTGGTTAAAACATACTTTTAATTATAGTTTAAAATGCACTCACTCTGTGTAAGATGTAAGCAGGCATATCATAAAGGAAATCCAATTGGACAGCAGGATGGACAGCGGGGCTTCATAGGAGATGATCCTCTCAGGCTGTATGCTCTTGTCGGATAATGCTAATGGCGTACACGCATTTTGGAACACGCCATTAGTATCATCCGATTGTGACATTAGGATCCGATCGTGACCCAGGACTTAGCGGACTGATGATTCTTGCTGTGCCCTGCCTACTCTGATCTGTGACACTGGAAGCCACCGGCACTGCCCTATAATCATACACTGACCTCATAGACAAAATTCTAATATATGACCATTACACCAAGACCACAATACTGGGACACAGCCGTAATAACCAAATCATAAACAAAAAGATCAATGGAAAGAATCAGAAAAAAGATGTTCATCAGCGAGGACAGCCTGGATATCTGCATACACCACGCCAATTCAATCCACACAATTAATTTAATTTTCTCCAAAGAGGTACCAAATTTGGCCATATAAAAATTTGATGAAAAATATATAGATATATATCAAAGAAAAAATTATACTGTAAATAATTTCCTCCAAGGTAAAGTTAATATATTTGTCTTAATCCTCTGGGACAGATATTAAAGGAAAGTCATTATCAGATGGTCCTTTAATTTTCCATTTCATATGTGACCATGCAGCAGGATATCACTGTTTCGATATGTGTATAGTAAATTCATAAATGACACCACACTGCCCAGCAGAAATAACCAGCAGAGCAAATTAACAGGGAAACAAACGGATATTTAAAGTTTTGAGCAGTCACTTCACTTAGATAGTATTTGATGCAGCTCACCATTTGAAGTCCTGTTGTACTATGTTCCTTTTTGCTCATTCATACTTATTTCTGCTACCTTGTAAATCCAAGTCTCATGTGGGCAGTGTCTTGAGTATTGTTTCAGAACAAACGTCCATACACATCAGATCAAATCACTGATCAATGCTTATATATTGTTCATCATATGCAGTCACTTGATTATATTACTATATCCATTCCAGAGATACTTGCCAGTTTGTTTATCACCTCAATGCAGTCATGTGGAATTTTTTGGAAAAAGAATTAGCGCTGTAAAAGTTTTCAAAATACCAGTATACATCTTCCATACAGCATGATGCTGTTTCAGTTGCTGCCCTACCCTGTAGAGAGCATCACATAACCGAGAGACTGGCAAGATGCAACTCGAAGTCAGACAGGTGACCCCCCACCCATGCACAGATAGATCACGACAGGGTTGTTTGGGTGGCATCAGTAAATACACGGTAAACCGTTGATAATAAATGGCTTCAGCTAAACACTCACCATGAGTGAAAAATGTTTTTCTGTTATTTATATTCTCTGAAAAATGGCCAAGAAATCATAAATTCTGCCAAGGTATGTAAACTTATGAGCACAACTGTATTTCTGGCAATATAGCCTCTGGCAATAAGAGTTTCACTTCCAAGGAACTGGACTTTTGTGATTTTTGTCTTATTCATGAAACAAGTTCATTACATTCTCAGTTTTTTTGTTTTTTTATACTGTTTTCAGATAAGACTAAGGTCTCAGATCATATTCACATCTCTTCCACACAAAAAAAAATCAGATTTTTTACCACATCCAGTTAGGGGGAGACAAGCTGGATCTGTATTAGAAACTTGTCGAACAGGACCTTATCACCTTAGCATGAGAAACAGATAAATCTTCTATGCATTCCCATTCCAACTTGACTTGACTTCTCTAGTCTTTGAAAAGAGATCCAAACATCACAATCTAAGAAGTGAAATAAAGGAGGAGCAGTCATAGTTCTTAACATCATTGACTATTATGAAGAGGCATTTCATCAACTTCAAATGTATTATTTCTACCCTTCCTTCTCATCTCACCTTTCTGATTCTCTTTTTTTTTTTTTTTGTATACAAGGAGCACAATCACATGGATATAGATATAAGATTGCTTGCACTCCTTTTTCTCAGGTTGACTATTTCTCATATGCCCACAGGTATCCTCTCTCCATTCCCTGATTCATTCCCTTGAAAAGGATGACACAAAATGTTTTAATTCACAACATTCTCTCATATCTTACATAGGGCACTACCTGGTGAACCCTTTGAACAAAAATGTCAAGTAATGTGCGTCCAAGAGACGCTTAAAGAAGACAGCAAGGGGAGACCTAACCCTTAACAATATTCAAGGCAAGTCTTTGTTCAATGCCATGCTGAAGAAAAAACAAAACCTGAGCAGCCGAGACTGAACGAGGATGTAACCTCAAAACCTCTCACTTCACTACATAAGCTTTCCAGATGCAATGATATAGCCTCCAGGCTGTATATTTATCATCCTTGTACATCATAGGAATCTCCAAGCTAGACAACCCCCTGTCCCTCAGAACCTGGCTCTGAATAGCCATGCTATCAAAGCCAGAAACAGTAAAGTAGGGTGGAAGAGTGGACCCTGAAGCTGAAGGTCCTCCCAAAGAGGTAATAGCAAAGGAACATCCACGACCAGCCATACCATGTTGGCGGACCACGGATGACTAGCTCAGTCATAAGGCACCAAGATAACCAGAATTCCACTGACCTCTATTGCACTCAGCAGAGGAAGAACCAGCTTGAGGAGTGAAAAACAGAAATGAGACGGGTACTGATCCCACAGCGCCACCAGCGCATTTGCCAGAGAACCCCTCGCCATGAACCTTGGAACTTCCCTGTTGAGGTGGAACTGCAGAAGAGCCACGTCAGGTGTCCCCCAGTGAAGACAGAGCTGTTGCACACCTCTGGATGCAGGGACCACTCCCCTTGATCCAGCGCCCAAATGCTGAGGTAATCCGCCTGTCAGTTTTCAATTTCGGAAAAGTGGATTGTGAAAAGAGCTGGAACAGTCCATTCCACCCATGTCATAAAGTGTGACTAGACATAGGCCCCCATAGTGAAGTTGTCCGATTGGATCCTGATGAGGAGTCCTTTGAAGAGATCTGTCCAATGCTCCAGAGACAACCCGATTGCTCCAAGCTCCCAGCCATAGATGGACAGTCGAACTTCATCTGGTGTCCAGCAACCTTGATCCAAAAGAGAGTCCAGGACTCCTCCACAGCCCGACAGGAAGGGATCCGTCATAACCATTGTCCAGCGAAGGAGGAGTATAAACTGCCCAGACCGCAGGGAAGGACAAACCCGTTTCTGCTTTGAAACTGTAAACAGATTTGGGTAAATTCCCCGAAACCGTGCTCCACTCAGGCACCGGGACAGCACTCAACACAGAAGCAGATCCTGCACTGCCCGCTAAAGGTCTATAGGCACGATGGTGAGAGCCAAGAGTTGCAGGGAAAAAAACTGTCCAATGGAAAGGAATAACATTCAATTTCATAACCAGAGACAACAAAATCAAAAACACCACTCATTAGGAATGAGGGAGGTCCACGGGCCCAAGAACTGGCGAAGCCAACCCCTCGCCCAGGAAACAGGTGAAAGCAAACCCTCATGCTGAGGAGGACTTATTTGGAGGCATGGAAGGACGTGGGACCAGAAACGCTTGCCAACAATCTTGGGAGTTTTGGAGAGTTTTTAGCCCTTGTCTGAGGAAATAGGGGTACAACAAATCCGCTAATGAGCCGTGAAGGCAGACCGACCAAGACCTCCAATGTGCTTCCTAACCCAGCTTACTTGACTTGAAGGAAGAAGGTGCCCTTGCCACACAGAAGATTCTTGAAAATGCTGTCCAACATTGCCCAAGACGTTCGCCCTAGAAGGACAGGTCAGCCAGGGCCTTATCTGAAGCCCGGTTTGCAGACCAACACAGGAGCCAAAAGACTAGCACAATCACCACTACTGAAACCACGAGAGTTTGGAGAAAGGTAGAGCTGAATTAAAGGATGCAACACAAAAACATCCTAATCCCTGGACCAATTAACGAGAAGTCAAAGCTTGTCGCAGAACCTTGGCCCACTTGGTTAGTTGTCTAGAACCCTGGCCGCAGCATTGACTCATTGATGGGGAACATCGACACTACCCTGTGGACCGCAGGATCTCTAAAAGAAGGGGATCCTGCCACTGGGATCACAGTGGCCTATTGAGCTCAAAATAGACTCTGGTGCCCAGTTATATGTGTTCCTATGTGACATTCAACTCGCTGGCTACCCCAATCCAGGATGGGGCTTTCTTAGGGGACAAAAAAAAAAAGAAAAGTGTAACTACAGATCCCAGCACAGAGCTAGGTCCTAACTCCTTAAACACGCGTCAGAAATAACTGGCTTGCCTATAGCATTTGCAGGTGGCACCATAAACCCTATCAGTCATGAATGAGAAGAGAAGCTGTGCCCGTCAATGAATGAAAGAGAAAGGTAATTTATACTCCCCTGTTGGCAGACATGTTGCCAATGTATACAATTATAAAATTCCTATGGTAAGTTTGTTGCTCTTGTTCATCACTAGTGGAGTGGTGGGGATTGTAATAAAATAATAGTACAAGGAGTAATTAATGTTCAAATTTAGATTTATTTTGCATTTGTTTTTGTGCTGTCTAGGTCCAACTCCCACACCAGGTCTGGCTATGGTTAGTGGATTCAATGGGGGGAAAGCACTCAGCACGCACAGGCCTATTCCGCTGGCCTATGACACCATGCTGTTTTTTTTGTTCCTTGGATTGTACAGTTATTTTGCCATTGGTGGAAGTGGGAAGGTGCACCTTCTCCTCCTGCATCATCAGTCCCTCCCACTGCATTACCCTTGCAGATGGAGGGGGGGAATCTTTGCCTGCCTTGTCATTCCGGCAGGGTCACACTGACCTACTGGGATACCGGGACATTTCCTGGTAGGCTGCCTGCCCTGCAGACGCTTTGAGCTATGGGGCTGCAGTGTAGTCCAAAGCAGAGTCCCGCTGTGTCACAGAGCTCAGTGTGAAGTGGCGCTGTGACAAAAGTCCTGCCCTCCTCCTAAACCACCTTGTGTGATAGACGCAGTGTTCTGTCTATCACATGAGCTGGTCTAGGAGGGGGGCAGGACTTTTGTCACAGCGCGACTAAACCTTTCACACTGAGCTTCGTCACACAGCGTGGGATGTGCGCTGTGCCTGTACGTAATCCACTGGCACTAACTGGTAAGATGGCAATGATGGGCACAGTAAGGCTGCAATGATGGGCACGGTGATGCTACATTGATTGGCACAGAGGCGCCACTGATTGGCAGTGAGGCTGCATGGATGGGCACAGTGAGGCTGCATGGATGGGCACACTGAGGCTGCATGGATGGGCACACTGAGGCTGCATTGACGGGCACAGTGAGGCTGCATTGACGGGCACAGTGAGGCTGCATTGACGGGCACAGTGAGGCTGCATTGACGGGCACAGTAAGGTGGCAATGATGGGCACAGTAAGGTGGCAATGATGGGCACAGTAAGGCTGCAATGATGGGCACAGTGAGGCGGCAATGATGGGCACAGTGAGGCTGCATTGATTGGCATGGTGAGGTGGCAATGAGGGGCATGGTGAGGCTGTAACGATGGGCATGGTGAGGTGGCAATGATGGGCATGGTGAGGCAACAATAATGGGCACACTGATTCTACATTGACTGGCATGGTGAGGCGGCAATGATTGGCATGGTAAGGTGGCAATGATGGGCAAAGTAAGGCTGCAATGATGGGAATGGTGAGGCCACATTGATTGGCCACGGTGAAGCTACATTGAATGGCACAGTGAGACGGCAATGACTGGCACGGTAAGGTGACAATCATGAGCACAGTGAGGCTGCATGGACGGGCACAGCGAGGCTGCATTGATGGGCACAGAGAGGCTGCATTGATGGGCACTGGTGAGGCTCCATTGATCTCTTGTACCATGTCTGCAGTCTCTGACCATCTCCTGTATCATGTACAGTTGTCCCCTTGATGATTCCTCCACTTTTACTACTTTTAACTGAAATTTTCTCTCTCTCTCTCTCTCTAATATATATATATATATATATATACACACACACACACACACACACACACACACACACACACACACACACACACACATATATATATATATATATATATATATAAAGCCCTATGTGCTTTCATATCTGTCTTATCTATATATAATACGAATGCATGGTTTCCCCTTTTTTGAACAAGAAAATAATGATGCTATGTTGTTGGGCTGGTATAATAATGCTATGGGGCTGGTAGGAAACTATTTCCAGGGCTGATTTTTATTTCCAGTCTGGCCCTGTATTCCGGACGTAATAATGTCATGCCTACAGTTAATCAGCACAGATGTGACATCTATACAATCAGGAAATGATGGGGATTGCATCATGGCTCCTTCATGGACAACCAGACAATTCATGGACACAGGCGATTCAGCTTGTATTTTCAATGTGGTTATTTAGACTATGGCTTTTAAAACATGGTATTGTATACTAGTCTGGTGTCGTTTTTAAATATAATTTTTCAGTTTAACTTTTTGGGGTACCTCCTGCAATCTTTGTGTATGCTCCCCAGCTCCCAGATGGTGGCAGATTTTGTGAGCTATATTAGAAAAATGGACCTTAAGATTTTTATACTGTGGCTTCTTCAACACATGTAAACATGATCTATACAAGTCATGACTCCTGTGTACTAGGGGATGAAGGGCTCCTTCAGATGGGTGAGGAGCCCCATGCTGAGCAGTTTTTTTGTTGCCTTGGAGGCAGCCCAAAGTGGTGGATCCAGATACAGTAGTTGCACAAACACAGTCGCATGTCAAAGTTTTGAAATACGGGCAGGAGCGGATGCACAGATTCAAATGTATAGACACTTTGCTTTCAGATCCATGCAGTCGCTTCTGCCTGCATGTCAAATTTTTACATGTGTCCATGCAGCCGCTGAGTCCACATCCACTTCTGTGGGCTGTCTGTGCGCAGCTACATGTTGGATACAGGCACAGCAAAGCACAGAGGATTGGTCACAGCGCCCACCTAAATTAGCCCCAAATCTGCTAATTGACTCACATGAGCTAGCTGGATGCATGCAAGGGGCCTAAAGTTGCTCATCACAGTAGAAGATCAGGGACCCATAAAATCTCTCGCTCTCTCTCCACTGTCTTCCTCTCGCTGTATGGTCAGGGACCCAAAATCTGTCACTCTGTTGGTCTCTGTCTCTTTACTCTTTGATTTCTCTTCTCTCTCTCACTCTCTTTATGGTCTCTGCAATTTCTTTATTTATAACATCACTCACCAAATATATCTGTAGAAATTTGCAGAACTCACTTGTACTCTTTCAATAATACACCCAAGCTTTGCTGCACAGCCAACTCTGTTCTCTGATCTCCTTCTCCCTTTTTGAAGAATGTAACTTGACAATTGACAGCTCAGGGAGAACGAGCAGTAGGAAATTATACCAGAGGACGAGAAAAAAAGCAGTTGCAGCTCTCTGTATTTAGGAAGAGCAGCAGACACTGATCAAAATCAGCTTAGTATGCGGCACATAAGCTTAACTGCAGTGGAGTGGTGGGCAGGATCAATGCCCTGGAGCAATATGAAAGCCTAAGGTCTCTTTTCACACAGGTGTTCTATTTGTCTGTTTTTCATCCATCGATAGATGAAAAACGGACATCAATGCATCTCTAATGCCGCGTACACACGAGCGGACTTTTCAACATCCAAAGTCCGAAGGACTGAGTCCGTCAGACTATCCGATCGTGTGTGGGCTGCAACGGACTTTTGACTCGCCAAAGTCCGAAGGACTTTAGAATATGGAACATGCTTCAAATTTTTCCGAAGGAACTCCGCCGGACCCGGTCCCCTTCGAAAAATCCGCTCGTGTGTATGCTACTCCGACGGACTAAAACCGACGCTAGGGCAGCTATTGGCTACTGGCTATGAACTTCCTTATTCGAGCCGAGTCGTACGTCATCACGTTCGAATCCGTCGGAGTTTAGTGTGATCGTGTGTGGCCAAGTCCGCTCAGCCGAAAAGTCTGTCAGAACTCCGTCGGAATTCCAGCAGAACTCCGACGGAACTCCTTCGGAAGTCTGTCGGACATAAGTCCTCTCGTGTGTACGGGGCTTAAGAAAAAATGGATGTTGATGAATGCGGATGTAAATGGATTTTTTTTCTTTTTAGGGATTCAAACCTTTATTACAAATTGTTATAATTTACAGATGCATACTGAAAGGTTTCACAAAAAAAAGGCATAAAGTAAAAAAATATATATATCCACATTGTATTATTACAAGCTGTCCATTCGTCCATTTAAGGGCATCAAAAACAACCATTTTGTTCTTTTCTTGCACATTATTCTGTAACAACATCTGATGGGATCTCTGGCTTTTATCTCATTTCCTATGTGGCATTCTCCATAGCTATAGATCAAAGGCTTTGGAGATGGAGCATCCGTCAATGCTTATATACCCTACTGCCCAGCCTGGCTATCAGGACACACCAATGTGCTCGGTGTACACTCTGAGGAGCACAATACTGACATAACCAGAAAATCTACAGTTTTCCATAGAGATACACTGATGTCCGTTTTTCATCCTTCAATGGATGGATGAAAAATGGACAAACAGAACGCCTAAGTATAAGGGGCTTAATAAAGCACCTCAGCGGTGGGCGGAACTCAGATACTAGGAAAAACATATAGATAGTGGCGCAAGCAGAAGTGCATTATAATAATGCAGGGTCTATCATGAAGTCTTTTAGAGTGGCAGTCTCTTTATATTGGGTAGAAGATACACAGTCAATGTGCTCAGGGACAGCCTTATGGGGGAGTAGAAGCGGTCTCCAAACATGCAAAAAAGAAGAAGATACAGACGCCTCTGAGTGTAGACTGTAAAACATTTAATAATAAAGCAAAGGAATAAAACTCACATGGAGAATATCTATTATAAGCATATATTTGAAATTACGGTCAAGATTTTGATAATTACATACCCGTTAGATATATTTATATCTACTTTAGTTAAAAAAATTTTTTTTTTTTTTTAATACTCCTCAGTTATAAGCTGTTTTTACATTTAAGTCTATATAATGTCATCTAATGTCGTAACACTGTAATAATGTTGTAGAATTTTTATTTTCTTGTACCATCCGTATTTCAATATGTTTTTCTAATTACTTTGTCTAATATTCTGTATATGCTATTTCTTTTAATGTTTCTACAATAAAACTTTTGAACGAGAAAACTCACATGGAGGACATGAATGACAGTCATATGTAGTAATCCGGTGGAAGGGAACTGAACTGGTCCACGCTGAGTGACGTTCTACGCCACTCGTGGAGCTGTCCTGTCCGGCAAGAAGCTGGTAACATGGTGGGTCATTGAGAGTAACGTCTGGAATGCAAGCTAGAATACAGTGTCATCCATGTTGAAGTCACCGGCGTGCACGTGGAGCGTTTTGGTGCTTGCGCACTAGGAGAAATACGCTCAGCTCGCGCTCTTTTCTCAAGCTTCTCAGATACTGGAGAGGTGGGTGGCTTTGAGAACATGAGAGTGTGATTCAAAGATGTCTTGGGCTGCAGAACTAAGGGCTCTGATGTCCCGCAATTTGCTTGGGATGAATAGCAGGAAGACATGGAGGAGTTTTCTGTTCAATAAACCAGTGGTTAAGGTGAGGCCTGCTCCAGAAGACAGGAACAGCTTTATTATTGCTGCAATAGAAGTACATTACTGCCATATTAGTACATAAGGAGGCTGTACTTTAGAGGGAAAAAAGGTAAGTTTGCCTTTAAAAGTCCCCACCACTTGAATTTCTATGTATGGCACTACATAGCTTACAGAATCTGGGGATATTGTCTTTAAGATTATACACACTGATCATAATACCAATCATAAAAATAATACTAATTGATCATAACCGGTCTCAGCAGGGGGTCACCATATAATAGATTGTATTAGAGGGTTACTTTAACATACTGCAGTGCTGAGTGTTGTGCAGTGACCATTGTGGAGAACACTTGATTTGTCTATTAAGATGGACTGAAATGCATATATATGTGCAAATACATTGCTAACATTTCAGAAGACCAGGGGTCATACTTAAAAGCAGTGCATGTAATATTCACTAAAAATTCTCTACAGATGGAACTTTCTGTTTAATTATAAAGGAATAAACCACTAAGTTTGCAAATATCATATTCACTGAATAATAAATATAACAGGGGAAAAGCTGGGTGGAAAGATGAGGTGCAATACATTGCAGCATGCGCTGGGCATGACTTCATTGTTGGTTAAATAGAATAAATGGATCTTAAAGATAAAGATGCACTACTGAATTTACAAATAATCAACTATTAGTCCAAAAAACAGAAAAAAAAAACACTGCATGAAGACGAACTGTGATTGTGTAATGCAAACTCACTGTATGCCTGCAGTTTGACAGCCAATTTCAGGCAGAACAAGCATAGTACGCAAACATAATGTAAAATATTCAAAACAGTGGATGGTCAGGGCAGGCAGCAGACAACTGAGATCAAGATGACAGAAATGGACTCTGATGCTACCACAGCTTATTTTGGTTATAGTAAATATGAAACCAAAACATTTTATCCAAAAGGATGCAAAACAGATATACTGTACATGTTCTACCCTCTGATTTTATAACATACTAAAAATGAGGTTTGTACAATTTAGCCAACAGCTAGAGAAGAATATTTTGTTTTGAATCGGTGCAAAATTGGCATGATTGAGAAACTGTAGTCACTTGCATAACAGCAGGTAAACAACATTATACAACTTGTGTATCATTTAAGGTGGAAACATATTCTCAAAATGCATTTCCTTGACTACTACAATCACACTAACTAGCAAACATCAGATTTGAGAGTTATTTGGATAAAGTGGAGCTCCACCCAAAAGGAGAAGCTCAGCTTGTTTGCTTCCTCCCCCCCATATTTGGTTTGGCAACTTTCAGGGAGGAGGGGGGAGGGGTACCCGTTTTTAAAAGGTACCCATCCCTACTTCTGGGAGACCTCAGCGTGGTAAGATCCCCCAGAAGTTCGACCCACCTCCTCTTTGCACCTCTGCCTGGCCATTCAGAAAGAGCAGAGCGCTTTGCGCGTGCGCAGTAGGGAGCCAGCTGTGAAGTTGCAAAACATCACTGCCGGTTTCCCTTACAAAGAATGGTGGCGGCAGCACCTGCGAGCCAGCTGAAAAATTGTCTGGGGTGCCGACATCGAGGGGAGCAAAGTATTTGTAGCTGCTGACTTTAAATTTTTGAAGGGGGGGCTGGAGCTCCACTTTACTAAAACTGGAGAATGCAAAATGTGGTGCAGCCTTGCTTAGAAACCAATCTGCTTCTATGTTTTTTTTGTTTTGTTAAAGCTTAATTGAATGAGCTGAAGTTAGAAGCCGATTGGCTACCATGCACAGCTGCACCAGATGTTGCACTCTCCAGTTTTAGTATAATAACCCCAGTGTATTACTTGCCCAGTATTCACACTGTTTAATAGCCATGACTTTACCTTTGCAGCCAATTGCTGTGCTCCACGTTCCATTTGCTTGACATTCTGAAAAATTCTGCGTTGTGTTCCTCATATATCTATAGATAGAACAGTATACATTCTGTATAAATATATAAAGCTCTTTGTACATAAACATTCAAAGCATGCATTTGGTATCTTAATTTATACCTCTCCAATCTGAGGTGGATTTGTTTCTATAAAAAGTAATTTTCAGAACAAAAACAAAGAAACAGCTTTTAAACCTGTTGAAGCACCCCCACAACTTTGTGACTTAAGCCCCTTTCACATCTAGCGATTTGGGATTAAGGAGGGAAATGCCATGATCCTGCCAGTGATTCCAGATCACACTGCAATGCTGGCAAAATGCAGCAGGCATGTTCAGGTGGCATTCATTTTCAATAGCACCTAAAAACAGCATGACCTTGCCATAATAAATCGCACTGCAATTGTAGCAAAACTGCATTGTGCAAAGCTTGTCACCCAAAAAGGAGCAGGAGCTTCTTTTGGGCAACAATCTTCGTGCTATGCAGTTTGCCCCAAATGCAGAGCTATTTATCATGTGTCAAAACGGCAATGTGTTTAGGTGCCACTGCCAGCATTGCAGTGCGATTTGAAATCGAGGGCAGAATCGTGGCAATTCTGCCCGTGATCCAAATTGCTAGTTGTAAATGGGGCCTAGAAGTTGTGTTTCTATTGTTCATAGTGGAAGCATCCCTTGTAGATATTCTATGAGTTACAGTTTCTTAATAGCAAATAAGTTATGCTAAAAGGAAAACTAATTTGAGGCATCTAAAAGCAGCCTAAAGGCCCATACGCATGATCAGCCTTTTTGACAACAAACATGCAAATTAGCTGTTTTAAGGCAACATGCGACTGTGTTTTAGCTCCATTGGAAAACATTTTTCAGTTTTCATCAGACTTTTGTTGGCTGTGCAAATGGACAAACTTTCCGGCAACAAAAGTCCAATGGAGCAAAGTCCGATCGTGTGTACAGAAAACCATTGGACTTTTGTACAAAGTACAAACAAGCATGCTCAGAATCAATGCAAAAGATCAGACAACAATACAGAAGTTGACCAAAGGTGGCGGTAAAGAGCAGAAAAAACATGTGATTTGGTGAAAGTTGGCTGAAAAAGTCCTGCTGTGTGTATGCAATACAAGTTCACAGCCGATGCCCTTTGTACAAAAATCCACAGGAAAGTTTGTACAAAGTCCGATCGTGTGTATGAGGCTTAATAGAGGGGTGGGAAACACTGCAAACAATTTCAATGGGTCCATAAAAAAAGGGGCAAGAAGATTTGACAGACTCCAACAGAAGCATGTAGCGCTTCTGACAAAACTGGCATTAGAGGAAGCCTGAATGTCCACCTGGTTGAAACGGTAAGAAAACCAAAATAAAAAAATGTTATATATTGCAGCTTACCAATCATTAAATGTGGTGGCTGCATTTGTTTTCTTTTTTGGGATTTTTTCACCCTCTGTTTACACTTGGTAATCTGGCCAGGTAATCTCACCTCCTGTATTAGAGGGCCCTCACTCTAGATCAGTGGTCTCCAAACAGCGGCCTTTTAAATACTTTATCTGGCCCTTGGGGCACTAATTCATCCACTGATACCAACAATGGGGCATAATGCCTCAGACTTACCCCCAATGAAGGGGGCCCATTTCCTCCTAATGACGCCAATGATTGGGACACAATTCCTTCCACCGACACCAACAATGGAGCCCAATGATTTCAATGATGGAGCAAAATTCTACTCAATGATACAAATGATGGGGCGTAATTACTCTCACTGAAACAAACAATGGGCCATTATTTTTTCCCACTAACACCGGAACCTTTTATACTCCCACTGGCCACAGTCGGGCTCTCCTAAAGTCTGAAGGACAGTAAACTGGCCCTTTGTTTAGAAAGTTTGGAGAACCCAGATGAAACAGTATAGGGGGCACCTTTGGACAGCTGTATTGTCAGTCTAAGGGTTGGGGTGTGTTAGATGCCCTAAGTTTTTTTTGCTGCTTGTAGCCTTGACTAGCAATTGAGAGGCCAAAGTTTACGAAAATAGAACAGCCAAGGTGGTTTTTGCCTTTTTTGATACCATATGCTGGATAAGACAGATGCTGATCCAGACTGGACTGAAGGAATGACAGACTGTGTCATGGAGTACTTTCTATGAGGAGGATTCCTCAGCTCGCTAGCAAGCTAGGTCTTCCAGGTGTGATGGTAGATTTTATGAGAAGTCATCTTTTTGCCTTCAAGAGGATAGGGATGGCTGAATCTAAATGGCCCCTGCCCCTCAGGACCGCAACTTCAAGAGCCATGCCATTAAAGCTAGCAATTAAGCAGCAGGATGCAATGCTGCCCTTTGAAACAGAAGGGGCCTTGGAGCATTTTAAAGAGTCTGAATATGTCTGAGTACATCTTTCTGGGCCAATTCAGTCCAATGAGAATCACAGGATTGCCATCTATCCTGATTTTACAAAAGTAGGTGAGGGAGAACCTGGAGGGGTGGAAAGGTGCAGCTTAAGCTTAACTGATCCCACTGCATCACCACAGCATCCACTGCGAAGACCTGAGGGTCACTGAATCTGACAAAAAAGCTGTCCAGTTTATTACACCTGGGCACCAAAGATCCAAATCTGGTGTCCCCAAAGGGCTTAGGATGTGGATGGTGGAAATGGCAGAATTTGAGGTCCTACCCAAAAGAGCATAAAATGCTCTGACCTTTGAGTGGCACGATTTCTGGTGCCTCTTTGGCGAATAATGTAGGCTGCAGCCATGGAATTATCTTTCTGGATGCTAGAGTACTAGATTGTTGATGGAAAGGCCAAGTCCCATGCATCAAAAGGGCATCCTGGACTGCTCCCTGGCTCAACAGGCTGAGAACCTTTCACTTCTGAGAAGGAAAGGGCTTCCCCAACTCCAGTGCTGGGTTGGAAATGCATCATGCTAGAGAGTCTGGCCTGAATTCTGAGCCGCAACGGCCAGGAATTAAACTGGTAATATAGCACAGCCTTGACGAAGGAAGTCATCACACTCAAGACTCTCATACAGACATGAATAGAGGGCTATCTGTGAGACCAGAGGGCCTGGCTATGAAAGCGCAAGGACAGAAATCTGTCCTGAGGCTGGAAAATCCTGGACAGGGCCATTTCTAGCACCAGGGTGCATTACTCCAATCTGTATAATGGGTCCAGCGTTGACTTAACTAGATTGAGCATCCAACCAAAGCTCAGCATAGTTTGCTGCATGTTGGCTAGCAGGAAAAGGGAGGACTGGTCCTTTTACAGAAGATCGTTCAAGTACTGCTTAAGATGAATCCCCTGAACAAGGAGCAGTGCTGAAACCAAACAAGCAACTTAGTGAAGACCAGGCTGGCCATGACCAAAAGGAAGAGTGACAAAATGGTAATGCTAATCATCCAAAGCAAAGTGCAGATAGTGTTGATGAGACAGAACAATGGTGATGTGCATGTTTTTGACCCATTAGGAACAAGTTGAGTCTTCAGATTCATAATGGGCTGGACTCAGCCATTCGGTTTGGGAACTGTCAAAAAAGCTGAAGTATTAAATGAGTTCTTCTATTGGTACAGAGGTAATGATCCCTTGAGTCAAGAGCTGCTGGACACCAGCAAGCAGATCCACTCACTGGAAAGGAGGAAAGTGAAAAACTTCAGCTGTAGTCCCTGGAAATTACACTTTGGACCAAGGTGTCTGAGATTTCCTGGGACCAGCTTTAATCACTGGGAAGAGATCTTGGAACCAGTCTTGGCTGGTTTGGCGGGACATGTCTTCATACAAAAGCACATTCCTGTATTAGATTTGACATTGAAAGACTGAGACCTGAGACCATAACCTCAGGAGCAGAAATCCTACCAGTAGTGGCGCAGGTTCCACTTTCCTGGGGAAGGATAGTGCTCTTAACCTCTGACCTCTTCAATGTATGTATTCAAGGAGGGACCAAACAAGAGTTTGCCTTCAAAGGGTAACCACACAAGGAGTTGAATAGGAACTCAACTGACTAGCATTTAAGCCAAAGAATCATGTTGATGTGGACAGAGAAAATACTAATTTTGAAGATTTGATTAAGTATATCTGCCAAGTCATTCACGCAGTAGCACAATGTTGTAGGTAAAAAATCTAAGTAAAAGCTTTAAAGAGGACCTCTTTTTGTCTACAGGATCTGAATACAGGATTATCATCCACAGTGGCAGGATCTACCACTGGATCTACCACTGGAACCATCTACTTACAGTGCCTTGCGAAAGTATTCGGCCCCCTTGAACTTTTCAACCTTTTGCCACATTTCAGGCTTCAAACAAAGATATAAAATTTAAATTTTTTGTGAAGTATCACCAACAAGTGGGACACAATTGTGAAGTGGAACGAAATCTATTGGATATTTTAAACTTTTTTAGCAAATAAAAAACTGAAAAGTGGTGCGTGCAAAATTATTCGGCCCCTTTACTTTCAGTGCAGCAAACTCACTCCAGAAGTTCAGCGAGGATCTCAGAATGATCCAATGTTGTCCTAAATGACTGATGGTGATAAATAGAATCCACCTGTGTGTAATCAAGTCTCTGTATAAATGCACCTGCTCTGTGATAGTCTCAGGGTTCTGTTGAAAGCGCAGAGAGCATCATGAAGACCAAGGAACACACCAGGCAGGTTCGTAATACTGTTGTGGAGAAGTTTAAAGCCAGATTTGGATACAAAAAGATTTCCCAAGCTTTAAACATCCCAAGGAGCACTGTGCAAGCAATCATTTTGAAATGGAAGGAGTATCAGACCACTGCAAATCTACCAAGACCTGGCTGTCCCTCTAAATTTTCAGCTCAGACAAGGAGAAGACTGATCAGAGATGCAGCCAAGAGGCCCATGATCACTCTGGATGAACTGCAGAGAACTACAGCTAAGGTGGGAGAGCCTGTCCATAGGACAACAATCAGTCGTACACTGCACAAATCTGGCCTTTATGGAAGAGTGGCAAGAAGAAAGCCATTTCTCAAAGATATCCATAAAAAGTGTTGTCTAAAGTTTGCCACAAGCCATCTGGGAGACAGACCAAACATGTGGAAGAAGGTGCTCTGGTCAGATGAAACCAAAATCGAACTTTTTGCCCACAATGAAAAACGATATGTTTGGCGTAAAAGCAACACAGCTCATCACCCTCAACACACCATCCCCACCGTCAAACATGGTGGTGGCAGCATCATGGTTTGGGCCTGCTTTTCTTCAGCAGGGACAGGGAAGATGGTTAAAATTGAGGGGAAGATGGATGCAGCCAAATACAGGACCATTCTGGATGAAAACCTGTTGGAGTCTGCAAAAGACCTGAAACTGGGACGGAGATTTATCTTCCAACAAGACAATACAAACATACAGCAAAATCTACAAAGGAATGGTTCACAAATAAACGTATCCAGGTGTTAGAATGGCCAAGTCAAAGTCCAGACCTGAATCCAATCGAGAATCTGTGGAAAGAGCGGAAAACTGCTGTTCACAAACGCTCTCCATCCAACCTCACTGAGCTCGAGCTGTTTTGCAAGGAAGAATGGGCAAGAATTTCAGTCTCTCGATGTGCAAAACTGATAGAGACATACCCCAAGCGACTTGCAGCTGTAATAGCAGCAAAAGGTGGCTCTACAAAGTATTAACGCAAGGGGGCTGAATAATTTTGCACGCCCCACTTTTCATTTTTTTATTAGTTAAAAAAGTTTCAAAAATCCAATAGATTTCGTTCCACTTCACAATTGTGTCCCACTTGTTGGTGATTCTTCACAAAAAATTTAAATTTTATATCTTTATGTTTGAAGCCTGAAATGTGGCAAAAAGGTTGAAAAGTTCAAGGGGCCGAATACTTTCACAAGGCACTGTATGTAGAACACTTTCTTCAATAGGATTATATTTGCCAAAGTGTTTCGGAGGAGTCAAAATCTTTTCCACACAGGACAGTTTCTACTAGCAGGTGCACCAGGAAAGTCTTGGCTGGTTTAGGTAATTTAAGGGAACCTATATTCTGCTCCAATACTAAGCAGAATCATACAGCGGCAATAAGTGTAGCTATGGCATCCTTCATCTTAATAAAATCTCTATTAAAGTGTGTAATCCTAATCCAACTCCTCAGAAAGAGGGGGCTCAATCTCAAATGTTACCTCTTCCTTGGGTAAAGTGTCTGGCTCAAGGTTGAAATTGAATACCGATACAGGAGTAGAGGTTGAAGGGGAAATGCGGTGATTCCTGCTATGTATGGCCTGAATAAGGCCAGAAATTCTGTCCATGAAAACTGACATTTTGGCAAAGAATTATGAGTATCACCCCCAGTGGGGTACTCATGACCTCAGCATCAGTAAAGAGGGAGGGGGGAATGCCTTGGTGCCAAGTACTTGTTTGCCACAGAAACCCAGGTGTCACAGTAATACTCACCATATTGTGCCCACCGGGAGATGTCACTAGCCCAAAGTCCTATCTGGACAAAGAAAGAGGCAAAGCACGCAGCATCAGTGGCCCTAATGAAAATGAGATGGTGCAGTACTCACTCATGCAGATGCAATAAGAGTAGACAAAAGAGGTCCATCAACTAAGAACACAAGCAGAGAACTGAAGCTAGCTTGGGGTGGGAGGGGTAATACCGGAAATGTTCCTGCAGCTCTCCTTTTTTTTGCCATTTCCAATTACCTGACAGTAGCTACATATTAACTAGTCATAATAAATAAAAAGCCTGTGTCCTGTACAATAAATTCAAGTCCATATCACAGTGGTAGTAACTCATGACAGTAAAAAAGTTAGGCAGTCTGTAATTACCACAATATTTCTATACCAAATGGTTGTTTAAAGAAGAGGTAAAAGGGGGTGTGGCCTGTCAGATGGAGTAGGACGTGTTTCCTCTGAGCTCCTGCTCCGGCCGCATTAACCACTGCAAATCTGGTGGCAGCCCCGGCACACACCTCACCTCATGAGCAGGAGAGGCTCCAGCACAGCTCCCCGTCCGTCCGGACAGGGAGCAAAAAACAGGCGAAATTGGCAAATTCCTGCAGAAACTTGGCCCGGATGGCAAGGCAGCCCCAGCTTCCAAGATGGCAGCGACACAAGCAGCCATAGCACAGGCTGCCTCACAGGTACTCCCCCATCAGAGACAACACTCACCACAGGGATCACAGCATGGCTCCCAACACAGCCCCTCACCCTCCCCCCACAGCTCCAGGGATGGATAGGATATGGAAGCTTACATCAAAGCACGCCCCACAAATAGGAACATTGAATCATGCATAAGCAGACTGGAGAGATCATACAAGCAGGAGCTGACCGACCTGCGCAGGGACATTGACCACCGCATAGAGGATATTGAGCACACTGTGGAGGATTCAGTTGTAAAACTCACAGAACAAGAGGAGATCCTCCACGAGCACACAGTACAAATCCAGCTACTGTTCTATGGTCTCGATGACCAAGAGAACAGGAGTAGACGCAATAATATACAGATCTGCGACCTCCCAGAAACAGTTGAACCGAAGGACTTAGCCACCGCAGTGTCAGCAATATTTAATCAAATCCTGGCTGAACCCAAGGACAACCCGATCGTAATCGACCGAGTTCACAGATCATTGGGACCCCACAACCCAAACCCAGCATACTCGAGGGATGTCATATGCAGGATCCACTTCTTCAAGGTTAAGTCTGCTATTATTTAAGCATCATGCACACAGGACAAAAATTTTTTCAATGACACCCCAGTCCTGCTGCTAACAGATCTATCCAAGCAAACCTTGCTGATGAGAAAGGGCCTTAAACCGGTCACAGATGCTCTGCAATCCAGCTAACGGCCTCTCACGGAGGCAAGACAGCAACTTTTCGCATGCTTGGTGACCTAACTTTCTGGGGACCTTCGGACTCTCCCAAATCCACATCCCTGACTGTACCCTGCAAGCAGCGACACCTGGCCTGCCACTTTCAACTGGATGGATTACACTCACGAAGCAGAAGCGCTCCCGCTACACCACTACCAAATCCCAAGCTGAACGAACTCCAATAATTACCCCACCGACTGGTGGGACAGACTCAGTATTTTCTCCTGACCCCAGGGGCCCTGGGTGTTTGTGTTTAGCAACCCATAACTGGTTGCCTGACCTCGGTTAGACAGGGTCCCCTGGGAGGTGCCAAGTGTGATGCCGAGACAACCGTTATGTCTGACACAGCACTGCACTGGACCCAGATAGCAACTGTTCATGTTTCAAACTGTTGTTTTATTTTACTTCATTATAACTTGTTATTTGCACTCAAACGAGTGGACGAGGGAGACCCTCCTGATGGGGGCCATCTACCCTGGTCCACCCTGAATACCCCCTAGGGGCCTCTTCGGGGGCACCAGGGGGTCTCCACAGATATATATGTTGACATATATGTTTTGCTTTACCTGTTTACATTACCGTTTGGCCAGAGCGGGTAGTCCCCACTGCGTGTGCTGCCACGTTTCCCACGTTAGGAACCACAGAGTCTTTATTGATTCTGTTCTCAATGTTAGATTTAGTTAGCCCTTTCTCTGGAGACTGTGGTTATCTTCCCCCCACAGTCACTAAAGGGCACTGTTCCCCTTCCTCTCAGAGCTCAGTCTTCAGAATACAGACAATCTGGAACTCTGAAACATTTCCTCACCCCCCTGTCTGAACAGAAAGATGGCCCCAGAAGCGGGTCAACACCATCAGCGCTGGGAACAGCTCTCTTTTTCTCCTCCGCTCTTTGCACCCTTTCTCCCTCTTCTCCCCCCTACCCTCCTACCTGATATGCTACAGTCAACTAACCTGATATACAGTAGTTGTCTCCCTCTCATGGCCTGCCGCCACATATTCCCTAACCCATGGCATCCAGCTTAGCCCTTCAGATTTCCTTCCTTAATTGGAGAGGATTCAACACCCCAGAGAAACACAGACAGCTACTACACCACTTCCACAGAGCCCACACCCAGATACTCTTCCTCCAGGAAACTAATTTTAGATCAGATTCCATGCCTTATCTCCCAAACACTTGGTGATTTATATATCTCGCGCACTAGCCTAAGAGACATGCATTATTTTTTTAATTCCCTCCCATTCCTTTCTTCTGCTGCTCTGCAAGGATTGGCTGTTCCACACCTCAGCAATGATTTATCATGCTAAAGTCATGTGGGGACTTTTCTGGGTTTTGACTGGATGTTACAGAAGTTCAGTGTAAGAAATACACAGGAAAAAATGCATGTCGATGCTTGTTGGGAATGGTGGAGGAGGTGGTACCGGCCAGAGTGCTGAGAGAACACTTCTCTCTATTTTATTATTCTATTAGAGGAAGGCAATATTGCTCAAATGGAAAGATGCGAGGGCTCCAGACATAAATTTCTGGAAAGGTTTGGTAAACTCCATGATGCCTCATTATAAGGCAACTTATAGCAGGGCTAGGGATTGTGGAAAGAAATTTGAAAAAGTATGGCAGGCCTGGTTCAACTCGGACAGCACAGTGGGAAAAGATGAAGAACCATTTAACTATTATGATTCTAAGGCATATTTAGAAAATGTAGTTGCTTTGGTATATGAACAATTAACAGGACAGTGATGGTATTGTACATGAGCAATGTTTAATGTCCAAAGGTTCATAAAATTACATATAGACCTTTCTGCTCAACGAAGAAAAGGCTTCAGCAGTGATACCTAAGAAATGATAAAATTCTCAGACTAATAACAATCCATCCTGCATAACTGAGCTGTGGGGGTGGGGTGGGTGAGAAGAGGGGAGGGAAGTTAAGATTTTAGATAACTATGTTAGACAGTAGTGGTATTTTGTTCATGTTGGGCCGTGCGGGGTCTCACATTCGGGGGAGTGTCATGTTGATACACCCTGGATGTTATTTGTTATATGTTCTGTGAAAAAAAAAAAAAAACTAAAAAGATAACCGCGAACCACCTCGGCCCCATACTACCCGACTTAATACATAGTGACCACGTAGGCTTTGTCTCAGGCCACAAGGCCAGAGATAACACCACAAAGACCCTCCATTTGATCACCTACGCACAGCGTAAACACATCCCTGCATGCCTCTTAGCATGCAACGTGGAAAAAGCTTTTGACAGGGTCAGCTGGCCGTTTCTAAAACTATTACTTCAGCAGATAGGATTAGGACCCAGACTATTAGTGAAAATGATGTCTCTATTACAATCCATCAGCGAAAGTTATGGCGAACGGTGAACACTCAGAGGCATTCCAGATCAACGCTGGAACCAGACAAGGCTGTCCACTATCCCCCCTTCTTTTCACCATCACCATAGAACATTCAGCCCAGGTAATACATAGTAACAAATCCATACATGGTATCCTCACCCCCTCAGCCCACTGTAAGCTTTCCCTCTATGCTCATGACCTATTAATTTATGTGACACAGCCACACATCAGCATCCCCTCCTTTCTCCATGAACTAGCTTGATTTGGCTCCCACAGTAACTTTAATCTAAACAGGACTAAAACGGAAGCCCTAAACATCCCTACCCACCCACACCCTTTCATTTATTTAACAAAACTTTCCCTTCCATTGGCAAACTAAGTCAATCAAATATCTGGGGACTGAGATCCCAAGTAATTTCAAAGACATCTATCCTCTAAACTTCAGCCCTTTACTGACTAAAATATGACGATCCCTAGACTCGTGGCACCACCTTAAACTATCATGGCTCGGATGTATAAATGTACTCAAGATGGATATCCTCCCCAAACTATTATACCTGTTACAGGCCCTCCCAATTATGCTCCCAACTTCCTTTTACCGAACAGTACGATCCCTTGCAATTCAATTTATATGGCACCCCTCCAAATTAAAACACAAAGTCCTATGCTCCCACAAACACACCGGCGGTCTCGATGTTCTGGACTTTGAAATATATCACAACTCTGCCATACTCTCCAGGCTCCTGGAATAGTTCCCACTTCCATTGACCAAACCAACAACAATCATAAAACAAGACATGGCACAAGTAGACCTACGTGCTCTGATCTGTTGGCACCACCTGAAACACCACTCCATGCCCATGCTTTCCCCATTGACCACAGCAGTGTAGTCACTGTGGTACTGCCGACATTCCACCTACGCTTTATCCACCGATCCCAGCCCTCTAGCATCGCTTTTCGATAACCCGACACTCCCTGACTAAGAAGCCCCTGGAACAGGGGTAGGGAACCTTGGCTCTCCAGCTGTTTTCAAACTACAAGTCCCATTAGACATTGCAAGACCCTAACAATCACAGGCATGACTCTTAGAGGCAGAGGCATGATGGGATTTGTAGTTACAAAACAGCTGGAGAGCCGAGGTTCCCTACCCCTGCTCTGGAGGAATAGGAAGCTACGAGGGGACAGACTGGCCAACAGAACACTCATTTGTTCAAGCGACAACAGGCGGATTCACAACACAGAATGGGAGTCAATCCTCCTCAACTAATTGGTTATCCACAATATCCCTCAAAACCTTCTGCTCAAACTTGCACTTATCCGGTCACATACACAGGACCCCTACGACCTTTGAGGAAATGTGCTGTCTCGCCCAGGTTCCCAGACACATCCTATCTATAATCTACAAGGAAAGTCTATCCCACACACATAGCATCCCCCACACACACTTTCCCACAAAAGCGGTCTAAAATCTTTGACACGGACATTTCTCCAGAGGAGTGGCAGACCTCTTTCACATTCACCCACAAATCCTCAATCTCCAGCTTCACGCAGGAGAAAAACTATAAGTTACTCTCCAGGTGGTACAGGGATCCGGTCTCGGTTCGCAGGATGTTTCCCAATGCTTCTGATACCTGTTGGCGCTGTCACGGAGGACAAGGAACATACTTTCATATCTGGTGGGAATGTGCTCAAATTCACCCCTTCTGGAAAGGTATATTTGCAATTTATAATGAAATGTATGTCGTCTCCATTTGGCAGGGCTGGGCTCAACCCTTCCTTCTCTGGGCTGGCCGCTCAGCTGTCGGCTAATTGCCAGCTCCCATCTCCCTCCACAGTTACTCAGCTGTTGATGATCCTGCTTGTCAGTCCTGCCTACTTAAGCCGTCCAGTCCAGAAGAGCTCTGCCTTCGCCTTGGTCACATCACAAGAAACGAACTCCTGCATTCCCGTTTAAAGGCTGGCTTTGCTGACATCCCTTCAGGCTCCAGATCCTGCTTTCTGTTCCCCTACTTTGATCCCTGGCTTGGCTGACTATCCGTTCCAGTTACTGAACTTTGGCTATGTTTTGACTACGTTTGTTCTTTTTACTTTTGTTGTTAAACAAGTGTGATATAACTGTACCTCTGTCTCGGCTTTATTTCATGGTTTCTGACACTATTGCCCTCTCCCCTAAAATAGCCATATTGTATATACTACCAGGCTAAATCAAATCCCAGAAAACCAACCTCCTTAGATTTTTTTCTAATCCGCAGCCCGACAGCTGATCACAAAATATTTGAAATCTGAGGTAACCGGGACTAACACCTTAAAATGTGGTATGTCTGGGTGCATTATTCTACATCAGATAGACTAGTGAATAGCATCACTAGAGGATGAGCTGAACAGCACCCTAGAATTAACAGCCAGAACACCACTGGTGTAGATGGTCCAAATGTCTTGATGACCACGCACTGGTGAATAGCCTCCTAACCACCCGAGCTCCTCCATGTTGTGGAAAACCGCTACAGTCGCACTGAATGTATATCTATACCCCCCCCGCCCCACTTTCCCCCTCTTCTCTCTCCTACTTTACCCCTCCTCCCCACCTCAGGTTTATGTTGAACTCTGTATACCCAACTGCATAAATACCTTAAATGCTTAAAGTGGATGTAAACCTGAAATGTTTTACTTTTTTTTTTAATGTCATAATGTAGAGTATAAGATTTCCTATCATTTGAGCCCAGTCTTTCCACAAAGAGTTAATCCAGCACTAAGCAATCCTCTTTTATTGTTCAGTGAGATAAATCTTGACAGAGAAAAACTTTGTCAAATCCTCCCCCTTGCTGTGATTGACAGGTGCTTTATATATCTTGTGCACTAGCCTAAGAGACATGCATTATTTTTTAATTCCCTCCCACTCCTTTCTTCTGCTGCTCTGCAATGATTGGCTGTTCCACACCTCAGCAATGATTTGTCATGCTGAAGTCATGTGGGGACTTTTCTGGGTTTTGACTGGATGTTACAGAAGTTCAGTGTAAGAAATACACAGGAGAAAATGCATGTTGATATCCACTTTAAGATATTGACTGCAACTACTACACTGTGATACCTACATTCCCACTAATCAACTATTTCTCGTAAGTACAGTGGTGAATTTCAACCACTAACATGCTTTTCTTTAAAAAATGGTTAATAAAAAATATATGTAACCTTAAATAAGTAGTAAAAATAAGGCATCATAAAAGGTATAGAATGGGGCAGACTGCTAAGATATTAAAAAAAAGTAGTTGATCTTACTAGGCCATTTTAGTCCTAACTGTCTGCAAGGAAGAGATCAGCGACAGTGTTGAGTTAAGAGGCATATAGAAAAAGTATAGTAATTTCAAAATAAATAAAAGAATGGAATGTCAGGGAACAGTAGGGGTAGAAAAAAAGAAAAAAAAAAAAAGGTGGCGACAGAGCAGGAGAGGCAATTAGCTGCATGGGATAGTGTGAGACCAGGAAGATTCCATAACGCAAAAAAAAAAAAAACTTTGTGCCAAAGAATTAATAAAAATTAATCAGCCAGTTGCCAGCAGCAGTGTAGAAATTTGAAAGGGAATGTGTGCCCCTGCATAAGGCCCATCCCAGCGCATTCCTCAGTAACAAGCGGCATCCTGGGAACTGAGACCTCACATGTGTTGGGAGGGGCCTCACATGTGACATTATTCCGCAAGCTGGGTTGAATGCTCGGACATGCTGGCTTTTTGTAACACACACTGTTTAGTTTAACATCATACAGTTTGTAAGTGCATTTTCAATGTTTTACTAAATTCATGTGCTAAAGTATTACACTATCCTTTTGTATTTAAATCCCTTCCTTGGAGTCTCTTCTGACTTAGGGGTCCTGGGAGTCTTTGCATTCTGGATTGTGGTATATGTGGCTGCAGAGCAGCAATGTGGTTAATGATCTCCTTGCGGGCTCAGAGTATCTGGTAAGATATTTGGTTAAGTATTTGTGTTGAAAACCTTTTGGAAGAATTTTTGTATGGTGGCGCACATTAATATTTCTAACCGTAAGAAAGAAGAGTGTGGATGACTAAGGACTGAGTGCTATTTTTGCACTTTAATTCTAATTTTGCACAGCACTTTTGCACAATATATGTGGACTTTATATGTTTACACATTTTTGTTGAATTATCCTTCACATAAGAGTTCATTATACAATAAGTCTATGCACTTTATTCTGTTTATTATGTAATAAAGTTGATTCATGTTGTACCCATTATATTACATTTAGGAATACTTGTTTCGTTGGTTGCACACCCCGCCTGGATAGGCGTTTTTGATGCATAGTTGCATCTGAATCTAGTATAAAAAGATGGGTAAAATGTTATGTGAACATTTCTCTGTCTAAATTCAATGCGTCCATCCTACTTTTTGAAGCTGTTGTTACATTAAAGTGAAACGTTTTTTTTTTAAATTTGTCTAGCTAAAAAACATCTAAGGATGGATATATCTCAAGATAGCCAATACTGTCTGATATTCCTGCCCCCCTGCTGAGTTCCAGTGCTTGTACAGTGATGTTCACGCTCCCCCTTCCTACCCCAATCCATTCATAAAATGTTTTGTATTCTTTTCACAGAATAAAAGACATTCTGAACCTGGACAAGGGAAGAGGGGGGTAGATAAATAAAAGGACCCCCCTCCCCCTGTCCCATTACAGAATACCTTGTTTTCTGAAATAAGTATACAATATGTTTTATGAATGGATGGGGTGAGAGGAGGGAGGAGAGTAAACATCAGCCTTCATTGCACACTAACTGGAACTCAGAGCAGCAAAGAGCCAGAATATCACAGCTGACAGGAGTATCTGTCATAAATGCTACTAAAATTTTTGGCGTCCCCATTAATCACGCAGGCATAACATATCCAAGCATTAGAGGTATCTTAGCTGGATTAATAAAAATTAATATAAGAAAAAAAATCCGGAAGTCCACGTTAATAATGCCAACATCTTACAAACAAGGGGAAAGCTTCAATTCATATAGACAGAGAACTAACTGTTCACCTAATACCATTTACCAACTTTTTCAATATTGGATTCAGATTTTGGCAAAATAACTGTTAGACTCTCTCCAAACTGAAAGAATAACCTCCTGTGTGGGTCAGGGTATTGGGATCCCCCAAGATTTAGATGTCTCTAATTCAGACTACATTTCACCCTATATAGTCCTGACATCCTTAATTTTCGCCTCAAGTCTCAGGGTATTTCATTGTTTCATTTCTGCAATGTCTCGGTTCCACACATTATATCTTTTAGGTTTTTGTAGCCTACCCCAATGTACTGTACAACTTTTTTTTTTTTTATAGGACCTTAATTTGATAGCAAACCTGTATACAAATATTTTTAATTTCCAAGTTTTTTATTGGGAATAAATGGTAAGATACATTTTTAAAAATTGCATTTTCCAGTAATTTTTCACAGCAAAATATTTACATGATTTTCAGAATTCAGAGAGTAGTGATTAATGATTCTTACTCTGAATGGTCTAAGGTTATCAGTGGTGTACCCCAAGGTTCAGTGCTGGGACCCTTACTTTTTTTTTTTTTTTTTAATCAATAGTTTTTATTAAAGTTAAAATTTTTATCAAGACAAATGACAGAAATTATGACTAAATAACAGATCAGTTACAGTAGTTAGATACATAGATAACAGTATCCAAAAATAATAAAAAATATAATATAAAGAAAACCATATTAATTATCTCAATTAAAATCGGGATAATAAAGATAACGATTGGGAGGTTATTAATACATCCATTGTGGAGACAATACACAAAAGTAATATCAATATTATCTTCATATATTTATATACTGCCAATTTAAGTAATTCAAAGATGATGAACCTAAATATATTCCCAAACACCCCTATGGGTGCTAAACTGTGTTCGGGACAGTAATAGTAACCTGTCATTTAATAGATACAAAACAAAGATTAAAATATTAGAGCGGGGTATATAATTTTTTTCATTCAAGTTATCTAGGAACAAAGAACTCGTGCAATGTTTTGGGGACTAGCCCATTTTAACCATGGCTGCCATATTTTATGAGTATGTTCTTTTTAGTGAGGTCAAAGAGCTAGAATTGATTCATAAATGTAATGAGTTTGAGTCGATTCTATCACTTCTTTTATGGAAGGAGGATCAGGATTTTTCCAGTTCCTCGTTATACTGATCCTGGCTGACAGCAAAATATGTGTAAACACATTTCTAAACTGGATAGGATATCGATCAAGATCAATGGATAATAGAGCCAGTGAGGGATTTGGAGGAATGACTGTTTTGGTAATTTCAGACATAACTTGAAAGATTTGTTCCCAATACTTCCCAAGTTTAGGGCATGTCCAAAATGCATGCAACATATCACCTTTTTTGCCGCACAATCTCCAACATTTGTCGTCAAATGTGCCATTGAATTTAGATATTTTCTCAGGAGTAAGATACCAGCGTTGAGTCAATTTAATGGATATTTCCTATAATGTAGAGCAGCATGTGGCTTTATATGTGGTGTTACAAGCTTTTTCCCATTGGTCAACTGTATAGGTGTATCCTAAGTCTTCTTCCCATCTAATTAAAGGGATAGTCTTTGTAAACACACTTTTTTGTTGAAGAAGATTATAGAAAAGAGAGATACCTTTTTGTTGATGTATGGGGATCTTAAGGAAGGACCAAGCCGATTGGGGAACATTATAGGTCCATGATGGGAGGTTGGAAATGCAATTCTTAGTTCGGATGTAGAGGAATAAATCTGAATTTGGCAATTGAAATTTCTTTTGAAGTGTAGGAAATGGTTTGATCACCCCATTATCAAGTAGATCAGATAGATATTTAATTCCCTTCTCTATCCATGGTGTAAATGAGCTTGTCTTCATGAAATTATGTAGAGTATTTAGCGGAATTTGGACTTTGGTAGGAAGAGGGTGTGAGGAAGTTAGATGCAGAAATCGAACCCAGGATTTAAGTGTCGCTTGGGGAGATGCGAGAAGGTATCTTGGCTCCAGGTGCCATGGAAGGAATCCATACTGATAGATTATTTCCTGGGATCTTAGCAGTTTCCATCTCCCCCCAAATTGTAGATGGAGGAGATAGAAACCATTCCTTAGACTGTGTAAGAACCGAGGCTAAATAATAATCTTGGAAATCCACATACCCTGTTCCCCCAGCTTGATGTTTCTTCACTAAGTTTGAATGAGCACATCTAGATTTTTTTTACCTTGCCAGATGAATCTAGAAAACAGAGTCTGAAGGGATTGGAAATATTTTAACGGAATTGGAATCGGGAGAGTTCTAAAAAAGTATAAAATTTGTGGAAGGTGAAGCATTTTAAATGCTGCCAAACGTCCCATCCATGAAAATTCATGGGATGCTAGTTTAGTGAGATTTTCTTGTAATGCATTACGAAGTGGAATATAATTATATTGGAACAGTGTTTTACTTGAATTTGAAAATTGAATACCCAAATATTTAATTGTACTTTCAGTCCATGTATAAGGGAATTTTAATTTAAGATGTTTAGTAGTATTTTCATCTATCCCCAAGTTCAATATACAAGATTTATTCGCGTTAAGCCTGTAATAAGAAAGAAACTTTGCTGAACATATTTAGTGTTTCCTGAATTTCCGGTAAGGATTTCACAGGATCAGTAATCATAAAAACAACATCATCTGCAAAAAGGTTGATTTTATGTTCTTGTTCAGCAATGGTAACTCCTAGAATTTTTTTGTTGGACCTAATACTCTCAGCTAGGGGTTCAATAACAAGGTTAAAAATTAGGGGGGATAAGGGGCATCCTTGTTGTGTACCATTTGTTATTGGGAATGGAGGCGATAAAGAATCCGTAGTATACACTCGAGCCGAGGGGACAGAGTACAGGGCTAATATTGCTTTGTTGATTTGACCTGTTAAGCCAAATTTAGTCAGAACTGATGACAGGTATCCCCAATGAACTCTATCAAACGCTTTTTCAGCGTCAAGCAACAGAAACAGGGATGGCGATTTGGTGAGTTCTACATGGTGTATTATATTTATCATTCTTCTTGTAGCATCCGATGCTTGTCTTCCTTTGGTGAAACCCAAGTTTCGCATAAATTTTAACATCTAAATTGAGTAAGGAAATTGGTCTAAAATTTTTAGGTGAAGATGGTTCCTTATCTGGTTTTGGAAGAGTTACAACAAGAGAATTCAGCATTTCATTGGGAAATGATGAAGAATTGGCTGCTAGATTATAAAATGTCACATAGTATAGGTGCTAGAGTACTTTGAAATTTTTTAAAATATTCCCCTGTAAAGCCATCTGGACCAGGTGATTTCAAGTTAGGAAGAATACGGATAGTTTGTAGAATTTCAGGGATAGTAAAGGGAGAATTGAGAAATTCTAATTGTTGTGGGGAAATAGTTGGAAGTTTGACACTCTCCAAAAAGGTGTCAATCTCCTCCTGAGAAGGTTGATGGGTATCACCATCGTTCTTAATGTTATATAAATCATTATATGAGCTAAATGCTTCAGCTATTGAAGAAGGCTTAAGCAATTTTTCATTAGTGTGAGGATGGTAGAGGAATGGAATTTTAGTCTTAGATCGATAACCTTTAATGCGTAATGCCACTGTTTTCCCTGCTTTGTTCCCTGTTGCATAAGTGGTAGCTCTGAATTTTTTATAGGATTTCTCATGTGTCTCTAGAAGTAGGGTTCTTAATTCATTACGTAACTGGAAAATTTGTGTTTTAATGAAAGGAGAAGGATCATTTTTATTGTGTTCCTCAGCTTTGGCCATCTCCTTAGTAAGTTCATCCATTCTCTGAGTTCTCTTTTTTTTAGCTTTAGAACCTAATTGCATAAACACCCCTCTCATAATAGCTTCATGAGCATTCCATAATATCATTGGGTCAGATATAGATGTCAAATTAATTGAAAAGAATTCAGTAAGGTGTTGTTGGAGTGTTGTGGAGTAATTTTCATTTTGGAGAATATAGTTATTAGCTCTCCATATATATGAATTTGGTTGGGATGATGTGGTTGTTATAGACATGCTAATGGGAGTGTGATCTGACCATGTGGCCGTATGTACATGGGTGGATGAAATCTTGTCAAGTAGCCATTTATCTGTCAAGAATAAGTCAATTCTGGAGTAGGTATTGTGCCGTGGTGACAAATATGTGTAATCCCTTTCATTAGCATGTCCACATCTCCACACATCAAATAAGTCATTCGAAGTTATGAACTTATCAAGGGGAGAAGCATAGTGTTTGGACTTAGCAGAAGAATCCATATCATTGTTTGGAATCAAATTGAAATCTCCACATATCAGGAGGTGTCCTTTTTGAACTTTCTTCACCTCCTCTATAGTTTTTTTTTTTTATGACATGCATTGGCCTCATATTTGGAGCATAAATAGATACAAGGGTGTATTGAATATTGTTAATGGTACAAATCAAAAAAATATAGCAACCTTCAGGGTCAGTGATACAATTATCTAATTGAAATGTAATAGTATCTCTAATAGCTATTAACACCCCTCTTTGTTTTTTGGAGAATCTTGTTTGAAAAATATGAGGAAAATGTTTATGTTGACATTTGGGAGATGCATCTTTAGCAAAATGTGTCTCTTGAACACATAATATGTCACAATTAAAGGATAAGGCAGACCTCCACATAGAGGTTCGTTTCGCTGGGTGATTCAGTCCCCTTGCATTTAGGGACAATATTTTGAAAGACATATTAATATATATCAAAATTAGATGTTACTATAATTCTATATATTCCTAAAAGAATATTCTCTAGTTTCTATAACGCTTAAACTAAATATCTAAGTATTTGTTATATGATCAGTTCACAGTTACTTTTAAATCATGCACACAACAATGTAGATTTTCTTTTTTCAAACCTATGAAAAAACGAGTTATTACTCTATTAGTAGTTATTTGGCAATATATATTGCAAGAGGAAAAAAAAAAAAAAGGAGAGAATAAAAAATAAAAAATAAAAGAGTAAAGAAAAAAATATTTTCCAAGAGTCAGCAGTAATCCACTCAAAGGAATGCTGACCAAGATAGGGGGTGAAGTTCAAGTAGTAAGGTATTGAGCATCAAACCAGACCCTATATGTCAGTAATGCATTTAACAGGCAGGAGTAGTTCATTTGTATCTAATTCTATTTTGTTCACGTTTTTGTCCAAAGTGGAACAAATTAGGTTTTTCCTTCAAGGCAGGGGTGTTATGTGGAAGATCAACTATAATACCCCATGTTTGGAGTAATTGCATGCCATCTTCAATGGTAGATATAGCAAAATGTTTCCCGTTGTAAGTGGTCAAGATAGTGGCTGGATGTCTCCATTTGTATGTGATCTTATGATTAGATAATGCCTTTGTTACAGTTTTGAGCTGTCTTCTCATTTGTAGTGTAAATTGCGAGAGATCGGCGAATAATTGTATATCTGAGTATGGTGGTGGCAGAGTAGTTAGCTCCCTCGCTTTGGAGAGAATTTGCTCTTTAGCTTGATAAAATAGAATTTGCAGAATAACATCTCTGGGAATTGATTCTTCTAGATGTTTTGGTTTGGGAATTCTATGAATACGATCGATTGTAAGTTCAATCGGCGATAATTCTGGCAATAATGTAGAAAATAGTGTATTTGCATAGTTACGTAAGTCCATAGGTAGAACTGACTCTGGTATTCCTCTCATTTTAATGTTGTTTCGACGTGAGTGGTCCTCGAGATCTGCCAGGTTCATCTTGACCCACATGGAATCATCTTTTTGTTCTGTACATGCATCCACTAGCTCATTTACTGTTTCAGTGCATTCCTCCATTTTGTTTTCAACGTATTGCAGTCTACCATCCATATGTTTCATATCAAGAGAGAATTTATGAATCATGGAGGATAGATTAGATATAATAGATGATTGTAATGACACAAGCATTTCTTTCATTGTGGTATCTAGTACTGGCTGACCTGATGTTTGGAAAGTAGCTATAGATGTCTGTAATGAGGACATAGCATTATCACTATGCAGAGCTGTGTTCACAGTATCAGCTGCCTGACAAGATAAATCCAGCTTCATCTGCAATTTTGCGGGTCCCTGAGATGTTGGGGATAGTTAAGAGGAGCCATTAGAATATGAGGATGATAATTCCTCATCCATTTCAGGTGGATGGCTAGCAGAAAGGTTTGTGTGAGTTTGATTATTTTTCCTTACAGCTCCGGCGGCGCCATCTTGGATTTTAGTCAGCTCACTGCTCTGTTTAAATGTAAATGATGACAGCTTTTTTGGTCTCCTTTCTTGTCCTCTTTTGCGAGACATTATTGTCCCTACTGTCCCAGGAGTACTGCAGAGTATTAAGGTATGTTTTTAACAGCAAAAAACAGGCAGGTATTTTCCTCTAAACGGCCGGGTGTGGAGAGCTCTAGGTTTAAGCAGCCATCTTCTTCAGCGCGCAAGCCACGCCCCCCCCTGGGACCCTTACTTTTTAACATCTTTATAAATGATATTGGGTCTGCGATCAAAAGTAACATTTCTGTTTTTGCAGATGACACCAAGATATGCAGTGGAATAACGTCCTTACAGGATGTCTCCAATTTACAAGCCGACCTCAATACACTGTCTAATTGGCGACTATGTGGCAGATGAGGTTTAATGTTGATAAATATAAAGTTGGGGGCTAAGAATATGCATGCATCATACATGCTAGGGGGAGTAAAACTGGGGGAATCCTGTGGTGGAGAAGGATCTGGGGGTTTTGGTAGATCATAAGCTCAATAATAACATGCAATGCCAAGCTGCTGTTTCCAAAGCAAGCAAAGTCCTTTCTTGTATTAAGAGAAGTATGGACTCCAGAGAGAGAGATATCATTTTGCCCCTGTTCAAATCATTAGTAAGACCTCATCTGGAATATGCAGTTCAGTTTTGGGCACCAGTTCTCAAAAAAGGATATCAGGGAACTGGAGAAAGTGCAGAGAAGGGCAACCAAACTGATAAGAGGCATGGAGGAGCTCAGCTATGAGGAAAGATTAGAGGAACTGAATTTATCTCTCTTGAGAAGAGGAAAATAAGGGGGATATGATCAACATGTTCAAATATATAAGGGGTCCATATAGTGAACGTGGTGTTGAGTTATTCTCTGTATGGTAAACCCAGAGGACACGGGGGCACGCTTTGCGTCTAGAGGAAAAGAGATTTTATCTTCAAATACGAAAAGATTTCTTCACAGTAAGAGCTGTGAAAATGTGGAATAGACTCCCGCCAGAGGTGGTTATGGCCTGCTCAGTAGACTGCTTTAAGAAAGGCCTGGATACTTTCCTGAATATGCATAATATAACTGGGTACTAACATTTATAGGTAAAGTTGATCCAGGGAAAATCCGATTGCCTCTTGGGGGATCAGGAAGGAATTTTTTTTTCCCATGCTGTAGCAAATTGGAGCATGCTCTGCTGGGGGTTTTTTTGCCTTCTTCTGGATCAACTGTGGGTATAAAATTGGGTATATTGGATTGTACAATATTTTTTATTTTATTTATTGTTTTTAAGGTTGAACTGGATGGACTTGTGTCTTTTTTCAACCTGACTAACTATGTAACTATGAAATCACGTATATATATATATATATATATATATATATATATATATATACTTTCAAATCTATTCAACAAAGTTATATACAGTTGTGTTCATACGTTTACATACCCTGGCAGAATTTATGATTTCTTGGCTATTTTTCAGAAAATATGAATGATAACAAAAAACTTTTCTTTGACTCATAGTTAGTGTTTGGCTGAAGCCATTTATTATCAATCAACTGTGTTTACTCTTTTTAACCACTTGACAACTGAGCACTTAAGCCCCCTTCCTAACCAGACCAGTTTTCAGCTTTCGCTACTCTTACATTTTGAATGACACTCAGTCATGCAACACTGTACCCATATGACATTTTTGTCCTTTTTTCATACAAAATAGAGCTTTCTTTTGGTGGTATTTAATCACCGCTAGGTTTTTTATTTTTTGAGCTATAAATCAAAAAAAGACTTAAAATTTATTTTAAAATAATTAATTTTTGTGTCTGTTAAAATTTATTGCAGAGTATTGCAGAGTGTTGGACAGTACTGCGGAGTATTGCAGAGTATTGAACAGTATAGGCACAGAGGAGCGCTGTGGGCACTACAGATCCAGCCCACAGAGCTGCTAAAAATGATCTCTCCCCTTGCACTATACAGATCGGTACAGAGAGGGGAGGAACCGGTGTCATGACATGATGGCGGTTTGTGTACAAGTGATCGCCACTACAAGCGGCAATTTACCATGATCCACCGGGTCTTTCGGACCCGGCGGTCATGGATGTTTGCGAGAGTGTGTCCCAGGAGGCGCACAAGAGCAACATTCTGGGAGGACGTCCATGGACGCCCTCAGAGAATAAGCCAACCGCGCTGTAGCCGTCTTTCGGCTATGGTCCGGTCAGCAAGTGGTTAAATCATAATGACAACAGAAACTACCCTGATGACCCCGACTACCAAAATGACCCTGTATTCACTAAGATGCCCATCTAAACATTTTGTTAAATGTCTGACACTCCCTGCAGACACCAATTTTAGAAGTGAGCTTCACATCTTCACTGCTCCAGCAGTAAAGACCCCCTTATGCAGTTTAGGGTTAAACTGCTTCTCATCCAACTTCATTGACTGACCACGTGTCTTCTTAAAGGAACCAAGACTGAAACGTTTTCTCCCTGTGCTAGAATCACTATTTATATATTTGTATTTCACCATCATATCCCCCCTTAAAGGGGTTGTAAAGGCAGAAGGTTTTTTATCCTAATTCATTTTATGCATTAAGATAAAAAACCTTTGGTGTGCCGCAGTGTCCCCCCTGACCCTAATGCTTACCTGAGCCCATCTAGATCCAGCAATAGTGCAGGAATGTATCATCTGCCAGGGACTCCCCTCCTCATTGGCTGAGACAGCAGCATGGAATCACTGGCTCCTGCTGCTGTCAATCAGTGATTCAGCCAATGAAGAGAGAAAGGGGGCATGGCTGGGACATGGCTCCGTGACTGAATGGACACAGGGAGCTGTGGCTCGGGTGCCACCATAGCAGGCTGTTTGCTGTGGGGGCACTCATCAGGAGGGAGGGGCCAGGAGCACCCAAGAGGGACCCAAGAAGAGGAGGATGCAGGCTGCTCTGTGCAAAACCATTACACAGAACAGGTAAGTATGATATGTTTGTTATGTTTAACTATAAAAAAAACAAGACTTTATCACTTTAAGCATCTCTTTCCCAGGGAGAATAAGTTTAATGTTTGTAGGTAATCCTTATAACAGATGTCCTCCAGTCCCCTATAAGCTTTGTTGCCATTCTCTGGACTCTCTACAGTTCAAGCACATCCTTTCTGAGGACTGGTGACCAGAACTGAACTCAAGATGTGGCGGAACCAGAGTTTTGTAAAGTGGTAGAATTACAGTTTTATCTCTTAAATAAATACCCCTTTTAATGCATGCTAATAGTCTGCTGGCCTTGTTTGCTGCATCTTGGCATGCTATTGCTGAGCCTCCAATCTACCAGGACCTCCAGATCCTTTTCCATTCTTGATTTCCCCAGAGGGTCTCCCCCTAGCAAATCTGCTGATTAAAAATATCTGACATTTTGGTGCAACCATTATGTAACATAGCAGAATAGTAAAGCTCAAATTGAACATGTGTGTTTTAGGAGAGCTTTGTTGCCCTTTAATGCTACCCTGCAATGCACCCAGGAGGAAAAAAAAAGTATGCATAAATTGTTAGCTTAAAAATATTCCCCAAAATCTGCATATTGTGAACCCCACTGAAGTATAAAGGAGGTGAATCTTGAAAGCCAATTGTCTCTATTCTCAAGACTAAGCAGCAAGTTATGGTCAAAGGGTATGGCGAGCTGGCCACTGCCAGGGGGAACATGTATCAATGCAAACACTTTAATACTGAATTGAACAACTCTTTTATTCAGGCTTAATGTGAAAAGTGATATTAAAGTCTTTTTATTTTTTTTATTTTTTTACCTAAAATGAAAAAAGATGTTATGCTTACCTGCTCTGTGTAGAGGTTGCACAGACCAGCCCCTTATCTCCTCTTCTGGGGTCCCCCAACTGGTGCTCCTTCTATTCTTTGTGTACCGCCATAGTAAGCTGCGCGCTATGGGTGCACACGTGCAGATGTGCTCCCGAGCTGGGCTGTGTTTGTCTAGAGACACACACAGCATGGCTCAGCTAAGTCCTTCACTCCCTCTTCACTGGATTTGACAGCAGCAAAAGCCAATAGTTCCCGCTGCTATTATTCTGTCCTGTGAGAGCAGTGAAAGAGACCAGTGCTGCTGCAAATGGTTACATTGGTCCAGCTTGGACCTAGATTCCTCTAGAACCCGTGTCAAAATCAAGGTCCGCAGGCCAAATTTGGCCCACCAGACCATTTTATGTGGCCCTTGTACATCTCCTGCAGCTGACTCCACCCTCACTTTGTCGCAGCAGTCAGCAGCAGAGAGGATGACAGAACTCCTCTGCCAGATCCTGCATTTCTGCATGCAGCCACAAAGAGGCTGATCGCTGCACACCCCCCCTTCCCAGCAGTCGACAGTAGAGAGGAAAGAATTCCTCCTATAGATCCTGAGTCTATCCATGCGTGCGAAAGGAAAACACATGTATAAGTGCAAAATGACACACACGTGAAAAAAATACAAGTGTCATGTACATTGGATAGGCCTTTCAGTCTGGTAGCAAAAACTGTCTCGGTCTCAGCCAAAATGCCTAGCCCATGGGACACTGTGGAGAAAAAGTGATAGGTGCCGTGGCCATGTGTTCGCTTTCACAGTGAGGTCCCAAACCCATAGTGATACTAAGAGCACCTCTGGGACGACCAACTCCCAGGAGGCACTTAGTACTTAATAAGCAGTTACAACTGTTTTTTTTTCTTATTTTTGGGATAAAGGTTTTTGCATAAAATGGATAAAACCATAGTAAACATCCATGGTAAATGGTTTATCTTAATCCTCCAACTGCCATTTTTGCTGGACAGTTCAGTCTGTTACTGTAAATTGGAAAATAACAGACTTTCTGGCCAAATCATCAGCTCAAAATAAAGGAAAACAAGCCTTAAAAAACCTAATGCAGCCACTATTTTAAAGATTCCCAAGCTGCTATATAAAACATCTTTGTTTTAGTGTTTATTACAGCTTTAAAAATGCACCATTCCTTTAAACATGCTTGTAGAATGACTTAGGGCTCGTTCATACGTGCATGAAAACTTATGGGAACGGATGGGAAAACCGTGCAGATTTCTCTTGTAGAGACATGAGTTTACATGAATTTCAGTGAACATTTCAGAGAGTTTTTATGCACATTAACATCAGTTTTCATGCGTGTCAGTTATGTGCCCTTTTTACACCAATGTTGAGGTAATTTCAGCTTTTTTCCGTGCCTAAAACAGCATAAAGGTTGCGGATTTCTGTGCAGAAAAAAAAATGCATGCGATACCAGTATTGTGGTGTGAACAGGACTCATTGAGAAAAGTTGTTTTTTTGTGCCCTTGCAGAACGTGTGCAGAAAAAGCTGACGTCACTGCATCATGGTGTGAACCAGACCTTAAAAGAAGAGTCCAGCCTGAGCTTTTTAGGCTGGGCTTCTCCTATGGATCACAGGAATGCAAGATCAGTCGAGGCAGCACGTCATCCCGACTTACCAAGTCTGGATCTGCCAGCTGCCTTGATTGATGGCAGTATAAGCATCTCAGTGAGCCGCTGAGACGGCTGCTCCCCACCCCTCCGCAGCTCATCGCTCCAATGAGCGTGAAGAAGCAGACCAGGAGCAATGCTGACTGACAGAATCACTCTACTCGGGGAGGAGTGAGAACCGAGCCATCCGCGGTGTTCAGTGGCTCGGTTTTCATTGCAGAGGCACCGGGGGACAGCTGCAGCATGAGTCTGATCCATCCACCGAGGTAAGTATGATTAGCAAAAAACAAACCCATACTTCTATTTTAAACCTCCCTGTGAAGGTGTTTCCCTGTAGGATGTAAACAAGTAAAAGTGATATTTAAAGTGAAAAAATTAGAATTTTGACTTACCTTTAAACTTAAAGTATAGTACAGAACACGAGAGGTGTAGTCATAAATGATGGGTTATAGGCCACTCCCTTCTGGGTGACTGGACACTGGCTTTTGCTGGAAATGACAGCCCTTCCCAAACACACATACACTGCCCCCACATATAACCCCATATACTCTGTGTTTTGCCGCAAACAATATGGAGAAACGCAGAAGGGAGGAACATGTGTCCTGCACTGTACTCTAAGACAGGATTTTTCAACCTTCTTCAGCCAAGGTACCCTTTAGAACTGTGCACAGCCCCGTGGGAACACCAGTCTGAAGGCTTGTTTACACCAGGAAGTGTGCCCGAGCATGTGCTTTTTTGCATGTTCACTAATGCACTTTTTGCAAAAATACATGCATTTGCTAGATGCGCGGGGGTGTCATTAAGAAATAATGGCACCCACATGCAACTGCAAAGGGCAGAAAATTTTGGTGTGGTACAGTAAAACATCAGATTTCTCACATTACCTCACTGCACCTGGTGTGGAGAAGCCCTGTATGGCAGAGTTCAATGACCTCAGTGATCTTACATTGCAACTCCCCTGCCTCCAAATTCTCCCTCTAGCACAAATACCCCAACAAATCCCCCTCCTAGCAAAGCCCCCCCCCCCCTATTCCTTCTCCAAGCACAAACTCCCCCCCAACACTAAAGTAAAAAGTACTAACGCTATATGTAATACTAGCTGTTACTCTCTAATCCACTCCTCGTGATTCAGCCTGTCATCGGTATCCATAGCCATAAGGGAGCGAAGAAAAGGGAGCGAAGAAAAGGGGCTCCGATGTGTAGTATGTATAAACAATTTTATTAATCCATAAAAACACTTACAGTTGGGCAGAACTTTTAGCTCTGTAAACAAAGGGTACTTTCGGTCTTGGCACCGACCAGAAGTGACGACGATAAAACCTGGCTCCTCCCTGACGCATTGCGTCACAGCTCTCGTGACTTTTTCAAAGGATCAAGGAGTCAGGTGTCTATGAGCCAATTTATATAGTCTATAGTGTTATAGCAACGACTGATACTTCCGCAATATTAACGCAATATAAAATTCATATAGAATCCCATTATATACTTAAATAATAATACTCTTTGTGCAATCATATTGACCACTTGCCGCCCGCCCTATAGGCAATTGACGGCTGCAAAGTGGTTTCATACCAGAGTCTAGCAGACATCCTGGATATGATAAAGTTTATAATATAATAACTAATAATAAAAATTATTTAATAATGTAATCAAATCCTAAAACACTGAAAAAGGGACAGTTTTTGGTTGCTATGGACAATCTCCAAATTCCAGGCAGAAAAAACAGTATTTATAATATAAAAGTGCATGCAGGGCGCTGCACAGACCACTAGGGACAAAGGGGGTGTGTATTTTGTAATACAGCACTGTAATCTGTAAGATTACAGTGCTGTGTGTGTTTTGTGTCTTTTTACTTTTTTGAATTTGCCGCCGTTCTCCGCTCCCGTGCGCCATAACGCCGCAGGGAACGGAGCTCGGCGGCATTCGGCACTGTGAATCGAGCGGAGGACAGCTCGATCACACAGCGCAGGGGACATTGCTGGATCCAGGGGACAAGGTAAGTAAGTCTCCCTCTGTCCTCTCTGCATCCAGCGATGCGATCCCGAGTCTGGCTCGGGGTTACCGCTCCTATCAGTAAATTCCCAACCCGAGCCAGACTCGGGATTACCGCTAGAGGGGTTAATAGCCCAATATATTTATTTACTATCTATCCATCATTGTTGCCATCTAGTGCGCATAAAACAGAATTGTTGCATCTCTTCTTTAGTAGTTCACTCTATCAGCAGTAATTAAAGGGGAGGGCCAGCTTAAAAAAAATAAAATAAAAGTCAGCAGCTGCAAACACTGTAGCTGCTGACTTTTAATAAGCAGACTTACCTGTCCAGGCTGCCTGCGATGTCAGCCGGCCGAGGCTGACCCGTCCCTTGGCTCTCGGCCCCCGATGCCGCCATTCCAACTAAGGGAAACAGGCAGTGGAGCCTTGCGGCTTCACTGCCCGTTTCCTGTCGCTCAGTGCTTTGTGAATGGGGTGCGCTGTGTTCTGGGACACACAGTTCCCAGAACATACAAGCGCCCCATTACCCAGAAGACGCCGCACGGAGGAGAGAAGACCGAAGATCACCGCAGAGTAGGAAGAGGCAGATTAAGACGATCTGCCTTGCAACAGGCATTTCTGGTAAGTTTTTTTTTTTAAAAAATTGTTTTGTTTTCTGTTTTTTTGCAAAATTTTAATGTACTTTTGTTTTTCAGGGTGGCCCTTCACTTTAATTTTATTGTCTCTCATTGTTGCCATCTAGTGGGCACAAAGTATACCAATTTTATTTTAATAACAATTTTCTATTGTTCTATCCCATTTTCCTATAGAGAGTATGCAATAACTATCTTTCTTTCAGATGTTTTAAATACTTATTAAAACTAATAGTAAAAAAGTTAAAAAACATTTTTTATTGTTCATTTATATCAGCAAATGGGTCCACATAGACCAGTAGGTTACATACTTTCCACATAACATGCAGAGTGAAAGGCAAAACCGGTGATACAACAGCAAGTCTCTGCTAACATTATCATCAAGAACAATAAACACCATATTGTGGCGTTGTGAGATATTGCCGTCTTGTGGGCTCACTTCCCAGTTTTCTTTTAATTATCTAGGTACCTACATTTATGCAGCCCCCAATATGTGGGGGAGGATGGAGTTAAAAAGTAGGAAGGACAGATGGGAAAAGAGAAGAAAGGGGGAGTATCAAGTATGGGGGATTGAGGGAGAGGGGTGGGGGAGCAGTGCGTGTCTCACGATCATGGAGTGTTGATAGATCTGATCGAAATTGTAGCTACGGGGCTTGTGCCTACGTCCACTTGACTCAAAATAGTACTGCCGCTGCACACGATATTATGTGTCTTTGTCAGAGCCTCTCAGGGCCTGACCCTCAGCTGGATGCTGCAGGAGTGGCTCCGCACTGCCCGTGGATGGTGACAAGCACGTGGGTACCTCCAGGGCCGCCAAGCCGTGGCACGTATCCTCCGCATGGCGCCAGCAGCAATGATGGCCATAGGGCAGGGTAAAACCCAGCGGGGGGGGGGGCGATCCCAAGAGAATAGTGCTGGTGGGGGGTGGAAACTTCGGCCAATGTAGAACATAGTTGGCAAGTACTGGAGGGTGCAATTATGACTCACGTGATCCATTGATAGATGTGGATGCGGCACGGGACCACCCTCGGGACCTCTGGGAGCGAGCTGATTGGGCGAACCTGCCCGACAATTGGCCTAAGCGGGCTGGAGGACGTGGGAGCCTTACTAGCCAGTTTGGCACCGGACTGGTTCTGCTCCCAGGAAAGTAAAGAGGGCAGGGAGGTCCGCTGGTGTGCACAATGTAAAGGAGCTTCTATCAGTGCGGAAGATGACTGTTAGGTGGTAGCCCCATCTGTACGTGCAGCCATGGCGTCTTGCAACTTCAAGAGCCAGTTTCAACATGGCACGGCACTGTAACGTGGCCCTGGATAGATCCAGGAGTATTTGAATCTGTGCCCCATTAAATTCAATGTCCCCATGCCCTCTTTAGGAGCACTTCCTTTTGTGCGTACCTGTGTAGATGGCACAGATCACCACAGGGTCTAGCTGGATCAGTAGATCTGGGGCCCAGCGTACGGTGGAGCCGGTCTATTTTCAGGGAGGGAGGGCCTCAATGTCCGCCCTCGTAGGTAGAGCTCGCAACATGCTGCGGAGGTCGTCATAAAGGCGTCCCTGGTTTGATGTAGAGCCGGCCATCTCAGACTGGAACACAGCTGGTGTCCCTGTGAGGGGGTCTGGTGCGGGTCTAGCGGAAAAGGTCTATGTCTCGGAGGGGTCCGTTTCGATGTGGGCCACACGAGACGCAGCAGCTATGGCTCCAGGGGTTGTTCTTGGGCTCCCTCTGAAAAAGTGTGGAATACCGGGCTGTGAGGGATGGTTGTGGGTCCCACAGTTGCTCGCTGATCTTGTCTTGTATCGTTTGGGGGTGTTCATGCCGTGATCACATCAAGTCAAGCTGTGTTTTGGCCCATATGTTCTGGGTCGGGCAGGGAGCCCCTCCAGAGCATGTCTTCACCCAGCCATCATTTAGCCACGTCCCTCAGAAAGGGGTGCTATTGTGATAGGGGTGACAGGAGCTCCTCTTAGTGCACCCTTCCTCCACCACCCCTGACCCAAATGTTTTGCTGAGAGGCAGCTAGATGTGTCTATAGTCCACTACAGACCACCCGTCCTTGATGACAGTGTCCACCGGCAGCCTCTTACTCCACACTAACTGGCAGGTAGAGGCTAGGCAGTAGGGCTGTTGGACTGGGAGTGTCCGGGTGCAAAGGGCCCAGGGTACTGTGTCGTAGGCCGCTGCAGAAAAAGCACAGTACTTGCAGTCTGTGGCAGCACCCCAGACCTGGGCTAGGGCCTGGAGGACTTATAGGGCAGGTGTAGAGGGGTGGCCTGCACTTCCGATATAGGCCGGACCGGCCGTGGTCACTCTCGGCGGGGAAGCAGTCCCAGGAAACAGCGGGGGCCCCCAGAGCCCGGCGAGGCCTCCAGACTGTGTCTAGTAGGTCGCTGGGTAGGTATGGGGATAGATGAGGGTCCCATACCTCCAGATCGGTGACGATGGAGATGTCCCTGAGAGGCCTCGGAGTAGCAAGATGGCAGCAGCCGCGGGAGTCCAGGTGCTGTCTCTCCTGGTAGGTTACCGGCCGAGTCTCTGGAAGATAATGGCCTGGGGCACAGCAGGGGTGCTTAAATGGGTGTGCAGGTAGGTTTTTTGGCACGGATTTCGTTTTTTAAAACCCAGATGGCAGCGGATTATATCAGTAATCCGGAGCTCCCTGCAAAGACGTCCATCGCCCACGTCCCCCCCCCCCCCCCCCCACACACAATCTAAAATTCTATTTAATATCTAATACCATTGAAAATTAAAAAATGTAATTAAAAATGAAAATACCAACTCTGGAAAGACAAGTTGATTGAAGCATAAGAGAGTATTAACCTAATAATTAGATATAAAGCAATTAAGGTCGAACTCTACATTATGTCCCAAAGGTGCTAAAGTGCGTAATTCATAAATCCAGCGAGATTCAGCTTGACTAATCTTAATTTTATTATTGCCCCTCCAATGGGGCTTATATTTTTCAATGCCACAAATTACTAATGATGAGGGATCCTTTTGGTGATATTTCGCATAGTGTCTGGACAAACTGTCGAAACCTTTAATATTTTGGACGTGTACTTCCATAATTCTCTCTTTGTTCTACCAACATATTGGATGTGGGAGGGGCACTCCAAAAGATATACTACTGCCTCACGCCGACAGGTTATAATGTGTTCTATCATGTAATTCTTTGAAGTAACTGTTGATGAAAAATTCGATTTTTCTTATTTTCCTTTGTTTGATGACACGCATAGCACTTTTTACAGCGATAAAATCCCTTTTCTTCAAAGAAGGAAAAGCTTTTTTTTTTTGGTGGATCTAATACGTTTTTAGCCAGACTATCTCTGAGGGTTGCAGCCCTCCTTTAAACAAATTTAGGTCTCTCTGGGAGGATGGTACATAAGGGACGGTCCGTTTTAATAATTTCCCAATATTTTTTCACTATTTTTTCAATTTGTTTATATTGAATATTGTAATCCATAATAATAGGGAAAAATGAATACAGGATACTATCAAAAATACAGAGAAACAAGATATAGTACCTGTCTACTTGTGCTACGTTATTTTTTCTTGAATAAAGTCAGCCTGATATCCCTTTTGTAAAAATCTTTCTCCAACTATTTCTGCCTGTTGGAAAAAGACTTGTTTGTTAGAGCAATTACGTCTCAATCTGATAAGTTGACCTTTAGGTATGTTCTCTAACCATGTATTATGATGCCAACTATCAAGGGGCAAATAACTGTTCCTATCTACTGTTTTAAAATGTGTATACATACTTAATTGATTCTCTTCTCTCTCAATTACTAAATCTAAAAAGTTCATTTTTTCCGTATTTATCTCCCATGTGAGTTTAATATTTTTCTCATTAGTGTTAAAGTTAAAACAAAAATCCATAAGACTCTCTCTGTTGCCAGACCAGATAATAATGTCATCTATATAACGTTTGTATAATTTTAATTGGTGCGGTACATTATTGTACAGGGACTCCTCTTCCCATTCCACCATATATAAATTGGCAACAATAGGTGCGTATTTAGCTCCCATAGCAATTCCACATATCCGTTTATAATAGGTATTGTTAAACCAAAAATAATTGGAATCCAGGCTAAAACATAAGCAGGCTAGTAGATATCTGCTTTGTTTACATTTTAAATTACTCAGATGTCTTAAGGCCCATTTCTGAGCTTGAACTGCTTCTTCATGGTTTATGATATGAGTATATAAAGATGTGACATCCACAGTTGCCAAGTACACCAGTCCATCTTCCAGGGTAATAACGTTCAGAAGTTGAATAAGGTGTTTTGTATCCCTCAGATAGGACAGTGTTTCCTTTACCACCGGTTGCAGAAAAAAAATCAATATACTCCCCTATCCTTGTACATACGGAATTTATCCCATTAACTATGGGCCTACCTGGGGGTTTTTCATCATTTTTATGCATCTTCGGTACCGTATAGATCACCGGTACTCTGCATGTATTCGGTATTAAATAGTTTGCTTCTTTTTTGTTTAATAGACCTTTCCCGGATCCTTTTTGGATCACTCGAGTTAATTATTTTTTATATCGCATAGTCGGGTTACTTGGCAATTTTTGATATGTAGTCTCATCATTTAGCGGTCTGTATAGTTCATCATTGTAATCTCCTTTTGACTGTATAATTATGAATCCACCTTTATCTGCTTGTCTTATAACAATATCTTTCCTGGATTCCAATTGTCTTATGCCCTTTCTAATGTCAATGGGGTCTGAAGTCTAACATTTAATTCTTGTAAATCCTTTAAAACCATTTTCTTAAAAGCTTTGGTGTGTCCATCATTACTGACTTGTGGATTCAACAGAGATTTATTAGGTAAATTACTGAACTGAATGCCATTAGTTTCTGGGAGTTTTGTTCCTCTGCCAATTCCTGAGTCATTTAGTATGTATTTTTTTATATTCAGACTTCTGACAAATTTATTAATGTCAACGTATGCATTAAATTTGTTTAGATTCTTTTTGGGAGCAAACTTTAACCCTTTATCTAATACCTTCATTTCCTCTTGTGTTAATGCTACTCCACTAATATTTATAATTCCCTCTCCTATTATTCTCTTTTCCTTTTGTTTTTTGACTCCTGCTTGGCATCCTCTTCTCGTTATTTGTTTCTTCCACTTCTTTCCTCTGGGGTTTTTCTTGAAGTTCTTCTCGGACGATCTTTCCTGTCTCTGTCCTTCTGATGTTCTTGCTTCTTGTCTTCCTCAGTCTTGGTTCATCTGTTCACATTGTGTTCTAGGGTGAGTCTGTCGGATCTCCGTGGCGATTCTTCTTGATGGTGACATCTGGGGGGATCCCATCGTCTTTGATCTAAAAAACGGTATGGTGTTTTCTCACGTTCTTGTCTTTCTAGTTGGTATTTTTGGTATGCTGGAGATCTTCCATCATCGTATCTTTGTAGTTGTTCAAATCTATTATGTCTAGTGCTCCATAATAGTTATTATGAGGAGATCTAGCTCTTCTGTCATCTTGATAATTATTGTGAGGAGATCTACCGCTTCTATAATTTTGGTAGTGATATCTATCTGGTTCTTCTTCCCTTCTTTTATCAGGGTAATTGTATCTTTCATTATTATCAACATAATTCCTCATAGGGGGGGTGGGAGATCTTCTGTTATATGGGGGTTGATAAATATTCAATATAAACAAATTGAAAAAATAGTGAAAAAATTCTGGGAGATTATTAAAATGGACCGTCACTTATGTACCATCCTCCCAGAGAGGCCTACATTTTTTCATAGGAGGGCTCCGACCCTCAGAGATAGTCTGGCTAAAAACGTATTAGATCCACCAAAAAAAGCTTTTCCTTCTTTGAAGAAAAGGGATTTTATCCCTGTAAAAAGTGCTATGCGTGTCATCAAACAAAGGAAAATAAGAAAAATCTACTTTTTCATCAAAAAAAAACAAAAAACCTTTTCCTTCTTTGAAGGAAAGGGATTTTCTCCCTGTAAAAAGTGCTATGCATGTCGTCACACAAAGGAAAATTAGGAAAAAGAAATCACATTTTTCATCAGTTACGTCAAAGAATTACATGATAGAAGACTTTATAACATGTCGGAGTGAGGGAGTAGTATTCCTTTTGGAGTGCCCCTGCCACATCCAATATGTTGGTAGAACGAAGAGAGAATTATGGAAGCGACTAAGGGACCACGTCCAAAATATTAAAAAAGGTTTAGACAAACATAGTTTGTCGAGACACTTTGCGAAATATCACCAAAAGGATCCCTCATCATTAGTAATTTGTGGCATTGAAACCTCATTGGAGGGGCGATAATAAAATAATTAAGATTAGTCAAGCTGAATCTCGCTGGATTTATGAATTACGCACTTTAGCACCTTTGGGACATATTGTAGAATTCGACCTTAATTGCTTTATATTCAATTATTAGGTTAATATTCTCTCATGCTTCAATCAACTTGTCTTTCCAAAGTTGGTATTTTTATTTTTAATTACATTTTTTAATTTTCAATAGCATTTTAGATTGTTTACTATTAGTTTTAATATTTAAAACATCTGAAAGAAAGATAATTATTGCATACTCTCTATATAAAATATTAAAATAAAGTTGCTCCCACCCCGCTCTCCCCCACCCCGCTATCTACCTGACCTTCCCCCAAACATCTTCCCTCTCCACCATCCCACGTGTCCCCTCCCCCCCTTTAGAAGACTGACTCCCCCCCCCCCCCCCAAGATTAACCCACCTTGAAAGACCGACATCCTTCCTTGCTCCTTGAACCTATCAAAACAGGTGATAACACTTCTCTATTCATGACTTCAGATGCAGCGAGCCAGGACACAGACACTAAGGATCAATTTCTGATGTGTATATATGATTGATACTCTTATTAACTACAATCCCTTATCTTGAAAGATAGGGCTCGACAAGCTCACATATTCTGCTTGGTTGTAATCGCCAGTAATTAGCGGAGCTTCAAACAGTTGTTTGAATATTAATACGACTTGCTTGTACCATATGCTCAGTCAGACTTATCCTGTATTAGTGTGTGAATACGCACAATATCGGTTCAGTTATTTCACACTTTGCATTTCTGTATCTGCTTTTTTTTTATTATTAATAAAAATTTTCATGGAAAAAAAATAAAAATAAAGTTGCTATACTTTGTGCCCACTAGATGGCAACAATGAGAGACAATAAAATGAATTACTGCTGATAGAGTGAACTACCAAAGAAGAGATACAACAATTCTGTTTTATGCCCACTAGATGGCAACAATGATAGATAGTAAATAAATATATTGGACTATTAAAGCGGTTGTATACTCTATTTTTCACTTTTACTTACAGGTAAGCCTATAATAAGGCTTACCTGTAGGTAAAAAAAATATCTCCTAAACCCGTATGGTTTAGGAGATATTTCCCTGGCAATGAGCCGCTGATTGCAGTGGTGCATGCGCACAGGGGTTTCTCGCCTGGAAGCCCGGCAGACGCCGAACCCTGGCAGAAAGAAATCTCCCGCGCGCATGTGCGGGAGTGACGATATCGCCGCTCCGGCCACTCACAGCGCCAGAGCCACTATATTCGGAAGACACGCCGAGGTAACATGTCAGCTCCCTCGGCATGTATCGGGCGAGATGTCGGGGTCTCGTTCTAAGGTATTTCATAATGAGCTAGTATGCGGTGCATACTAGCTCATTATGCCTTTTCCCTTGCAGGTATGAAAATAAATAAATAAATTCAGCGGATTTACTGCCGTTTTAAAGAAGAGATGCAATAATTTCTTTGCCCACTAGATATCTCTCTATAGTCCAAAATGGATAGCTTTCTGATGTATGTCATATTCTGAGATGGTGTTTATATTTCTGACACATTTTTCATTATTTTTAATGTCGATTAATATGATTGCACAAAGTATTATTATTTAAGTATATAATGGGATTCTATATGAATTTTAGATTGCGCTAATATTGCGGAAGTATCAGTCGCTGCTATAACAACACTATAGACTATATAAATTGGCTCATAGACACCTGACTACTTGACCATTCGAAAAAGTCACAAAAGCTGTGACGCAATGCGTCAGGGAGGAGCAAGGTGTTATCGTTGTCACTTCCGGTCGTGGCCGAGACCGGAAGTACCCTTTGTTTACAGAGCTAAAAGTTCTGCCTAACTGTACGTGTTTTTATGGATTAATAAAATTGTTTATACATACTACACACTACACATCAGAGCCCCTTTTCTTCTCTCCCTTATTATTGGTGTATGGCTATGGATACCGATGACAGGCTGAATCATGAGGAGTGGATTAGAGAGTAACAGCCAGTATTACATAAAGCGCCATATGGTCTTCAGTGGCTGCCATTGGAGGAGTGGATGAGAGATTAACAGCCAGTATTATATATACAGCATCATATGGCCTTCAGTGACCGCTATTGGAGGTGAGAGGCTGGGGGAAATAAGGGGCGCACCCCGGATCACTTTGAGCACAAACCATCGGTGGATTTGCACTATTTGAAGTGGATTGCAATACAGCTCATTGAACTCACTTATGAAGATTTTCATTTTAATTTAATTTATATTATTTTTGGGACAGGAAATAATTTGTATTTGATGCTCACATTACTGAATTATTTAATCAGTGTGGTGCACGGATACATTTTGAAAAATATTTTCTACCTCATTAGCATACTGCACTTTATTCAGCTTTTTTTGCACAATACTTTGGTATACGTTTGCACTTTTATCACTATTTGCACTTTATTATTGTTACGTACTGTATTTTATTTTGATGATTAATATTACATTTTTACAAATTTTTTACGGATATTGTATTCAAAGGTTTACTAGAGGTGAGGTAGCGCCACATATTATTTACCACTATCCCCCCTAACACACACCCAACTCCAACCCCCCCAAATCCCCCCCTTCTAGCACAAACCCCCTCCCCGCTCCCAAATCCCCACTTCTAGCACAGACCTTGCTCCACCGCTCAATCCCCTCTCTTAGCACAACCCCCTCAAAACCCTCCTCCTAGCACAACCTCGCCAAATACCCCATTCTAGCACAAAACCCCCCTCAAATTCCTTCTCCTAGCACAATCAACTCAAATTCTCTTAGCACAAGGGGGGCTTCATGCCATTTTGGAGTGGAGAGATCACCTCAAAATCCATGCCAGACCTGAGGGTTTTTGTTTTTATATTTTGGCACTGGGGTCCCCTTAAAATTGGGGGGGGGGCCACAATATTTTCTTTACAAGTTTATTGCAAGCAATTGTTTTTTTGCATTCAGCCATCAGCAGGTGATGACTTATCCGTTAAGGACACGGCGGCCGGATTGCCAGGACACTCCTTAACCAGTATTCACTGGTTGTTAAGGATGCCAGTGGTCCAAATCCTTAAGGCTAAAGCTGTTGGACGTAGCTTAAACACTGTTCTAATCGCCGACAAAAAACACTAACATATTAGTCAATAATTTTTTGGGGGAAAAACCAAACCAGGGAAATGGGACATTAATGGTGCAATACTCAAAAAGAAAAAATTATATATATAGAATTTTTTTTAGAAAATATAAATTTTATTTTAACAATCCCATAAAAACAAGAGAGCAACCTATATAGTCATACAAAACTGTTGTATACAACTTTGTGGTCCAGCAAGAAGTATGGTTGGGGTAGTTGTGATTGGTTTATCCCGACATGTTTCGCTTATTGCTTCATCAGAGGATATGCCAACTACCAAAATAACAAAGTCAAACAAAAAGAAAAAACATCAATTAAGTTTACAATATCCAATTCTGTAGACATTTAACATAGTTTTATACATATAACCAACATATATATTGTTGATAAAAGGCATGAGAAAGGCTCAAAGATGGAAAGGTATGCTCACCCCCACTTCACCACCCCATTCACTCCCAGAAAGATCTTCCAGATGATATAAAAGATGCAGAGCAACAAGCCCGACAGCCAAGTGGTATAGCAAGGAGGGGACAGACAGCGACTAATCGGGACAAATTGATAAAAGGAAATATATATATTTTTTTCTTTTTCTCTTTGTAAAAATTATTTCTTATATGGGGGACAATTATTTTAACATTTTAATATATTACAAAATGAATTCAGCTTTTACCCTATCCCAATTCCATTTTATTTTTCATTAACCCTATAGGCATACATAATAGAGAAGAAAAAAAAATATATACCTCTCCCAATATTTATTCTAACAATCTCAGTTAATCAACGGCCTATTATATTCTTTAAAGCACATGATATTTTTTATTATTTAAGGCATTAACTAATCTTATAATAATATCAAGGGAGCAAATTTATTTTAATTCATCAACTTACAGAGTCAAAGATGAAATAGGGATTCCTTTTTGCGATCCACGAGTTTATTGTTAAGCCAACAAAAGTATCCAAAAGCCCCTTCAAAGTAAATTAAACCATAAAAGATAGCGCACCCAGCAAGCTTCACAGCCTGTTCACAGGGTGTCTAGAATATAAAGAAAAAATGTTGTAAGTCAATTAATACTTAGAAGAGGTATTCCAAGGGATACATTGTTTAGGATTATATACTGACCGTTTTAAGCATGAACTTCCTCCTAGCACGGCTCCTCCACAACTGAGCCGGATATAATCGTGTCCCAATATATAAGACCGCTGTCCATCGAGCCGGCGTCTGACGTCACCGGCTCGATGCGGACGTCTAAGGCATCAATGCGCATGCGCGAGGGGAAAGGATGGAACGGGAAACGACATTTCTCATAATGCAGCGGTGTGATCACCGGCATCCAACGTCACGCTGAAAGAGAACAGCGGAAGCACGGCTAGTGCGGCACCAATAGCAGCACGCTCGCACTGCCCTTTGATGTCAAACTCCCCAAACTATGCGCAGACATTGCTGCTCACATACGGACATCTCGCTCGGCAGGACATAATCAAACCGAGCTAAGATGTCCTTGGGCGTCCATATGCTCCTCCCTAATGCCACAGTATCACGGGCCGTAGACCAGGAGCAATGCATCCGAGATAAAGATTCCATGCGATTCTCCAAAAAGGGGAATCCCATGGTAAATAGGTGGCGATGGGGGGGGGAAAGTATAGAAAAGAGGGAGAAGGGGAGAGCACCCCCATATGTCAATGGGTCCGAACGCGATCATGGACCATACTGATCGCTAAATCGGAATACATAATTAGAGCCTGCCTCATGCCTATAGAATACAATAAATATAAACATAAGGAAACCATTAAATTCATATACTAATATATAAATACTTCAATAATATACAAATACGTCCAATAGAACATCTATACAATTCTTTTATATTTGAACGTAAAATACAGAGAATGAAAATAAATATAGAAATAATTATAAATAATTATAAATTATAATAAAAAAAAAAAAAAATTGTTTTGTTTTGTTTGGCTTTGTGTTGTTTTATTTTGTTTTGTTTTGTTATAATTATTTCTATATTTATTTTCATTCTCTGTATTTTACGTTCAAATATAAAAGAATTGTATAGATGTTCTATTGGACGTATTTGTATATTATTGAAGTATTTATATATTAGTATATGAATTTAATGGTTTCCTTATGTTTATATTTATTGTATTCTATAGGCATGAGGCAGGCTCTAATTATGTATTCCGATTTAGCGATCAGTATGGTCCATGATCGCGTTCGGACCCATTGACATATGGGGGTGCTCTCCCCTTCTCCCTCTTTTCTATACTTTCCCCCCCCCATCGCCACCTATTTACCATGTGATTCCCCTTTTTGGAGAATCGCATGGAATCTTTATCTCGGATGCATTGCTCCTGGTCTACGGCCCGTGATACTGTGGCATTAGGGAGGAGCATATGGACGCCCAAGGACATCTTAGCTCGGTTTGATTATGTCCTGCCGAGCGAGATGTCCGTATGTGAGCAGCAATGTCTGCGCAAAGTTTGGGGAGTTTGACATCAAAGGGCAGTGCGAGCGTGCTGCTATTGGTGCCGCACTAGCCGTGCTTCCGCTGTTCTCTTTCAGCGTGACGTTGGATGCCGGTGATCACACCGCTGCATTATGGCAAATGTAGTTTCCCGTTCCATCCTTTCCCCTCGCGCATGCGCATTGCTGCCTTAGACGTCCGCATCGAGCCGGTGACATCAGACGCCGGCTCGATGGACAGCGGTCTTATATATTGGGACACGATTATATCCGGCTCAGTTGTGGAGGAGCCGTGCTAGGAGGAAGTTCATGCTTAAAACGGTCAGTATATAATCCTAAACAATGTATCCCTTGGAATACCTCTTCTAAGTATTAATTGACTTACAACATTTTTTCTTTATATTCTAGACACCCTGTGAACAGGCTGTGAAGCTTGCTGGGTGCGCTATCTTTTATGGTTTAATTTACTTTGAAGGGGCTTTTGGATACTTTTGTTGGCTTAACAATAAACTTGTGGATCGCAAAAAGGAATCCCTATTTCATCTTTGACTCTGTAAGTTGATGAATTAAAATAAATTTGCTCCCTTGATATTATTATAAGATTAGTTAATGCCTTAAATAATAAAAAATATCATGTGCTTTAAAGAATATAATAGGCCGTTGATTAACTGAGATTGTTAGAATAAATATTGGGAGAGGTATATATTTTTTTTTTTCTTCTCTATTATGTATGCCTATAGGGTTAATGAAAAATAAAATGGAATTGGGATAGGGTAAAAGCTGAATTCATTTTGTAATATATTAAAATGTTAAAATAATTGTCCCCCATATAAAGAAATAATTTTTACAAAGAGAAAAAGAAGAAAAAAAATATATATATATATTTCCTTTTATCAATTTGTCCCGATTAGTCGCTGTCTGTGCCCTCCTTGCTATACCACTTGGCTGTCGGGCTTGTTGCTCCGCATCTTTTATATCATCTGGAAGATCTTTCTGGCAGTGAATGGGGTGGTGAAGTGGGGGTGAGCATACCTTTCCATCTTTGAGCCTCTCATGCCTTTTATCAACAATATATATGTTGGTTATATGTATAAAACTATGTAAATTGTCTACAGAATTGGATATTGTAAACTTAATTGATGTTTTTTCTTTTTGTTTGACTTTGTTATTTTGGTAGTTGGCATATCCTCTGATGAAGCAATAAGCGAAACATGTCGGGATAAACCAATCACAACTACCCCAACCATACTTCTTGCTGGACCACAAAGTTGTATACCACAATTTTGTATGACTATATAGGTTGCTCTCTTGTTTTTATGGGATTGTTAAAATAAAATTTATATTTTTCTAAAAAAAATTCTATATATATAATTTTTTCTTTTTGAGTATTGCACCATTAATGTCCCATTTCCCTGGTTTGGTTTTTCCCCCAAAAAATGTATTGATATTTCTAATAGGGATGAGGTGCCATGTAATGGGGTGTTGATGGAGGTCTGAATCAAGCTCTTTTTTGAACTAACAAATTAGTGTTTTTTTTGTCCAGGGTTTTTAAAACAGTTTTCCTGACGCCTTCATGGCAGCACACACTGGGTTGTGACTCCGCCCCCACAACCTGACAGGATTGGATTAACTATAAATTTGAAGGGGAGACCCCCTGCTGCATTCTCTTTTTTATCCTCACCTGACAGGTTGGACGGACGGGGTTTTTCCTGTTACAGATGAATAAACCTCTACCGCATTCGCCCCAGCAGGTTCAAGCCTCTCCTGTTTGGAAGTCCCTCCTGTACAGTCTCTAAGGCCCCTTTCACACTGGGGCGGTGTGGGTGTCGGCGGTAAAGCGCCGCTATTTTTAGCGGCGCTTTACCGTCGTTTTAGCGGCAGTCTGCGGGCGCTAGCGGGGTGGTTTTAACCCCGCTAGCGGCCGAAAAAGGGTTAAAACCGCCCGCAAAGCGCCGCTGCAGCGCCGCTTTGCCGGCGGTATTGCCGCGCTGTCCCATTGATTTCAATGGGTAGGAGCGGTTTAGGAGCGGTGAATACACCGCTCCAAAGATGCGGCTAGCAGGACTTTTCTCACTGTCCTGCCAGCGCACCGCTCCAGTGTGAAAGCCCTCCGGCTTTCACACTGGAGTGAAAGGGGCCGGTTTTTTTCAGGCGCTATTTTTAGCGCTGTAACGCCTGAAAACCGCCCCAGTGTGAAAGGGGCCTAAAGGAGCTTCTATGGAGGGAACCCCCATTCTGGTGGTCTCAGGGGGCTACTGGATTTCTGGCATTACTAAAGCTTTAAAGAAGCTTTTTTACCTTTGCAGTGGACTCCCCTTCTTTTGCCTATTAATTCCTTTTATTTAAATATTAATATCCATCTTTTATTACTATAGTAAGTGGTGGTTTATATTCCCTTTTTTTCTCTACCTTTGGGATTTCTGTCTCTTGTAGTCCCCCGTCATGGATGCTGTTTGTTTCTCCTTCAGTGGTGTTTTCTCTATGCTGTAATTCCAGCCTAGATGGCCGCTCTGAGCACGTGCAGTGCCAGTTTTTTTTTCCTCTATGTTTTTAATGTGTGTTCCCTTATCCAAAATGGCGCCGGAACACTCGGGACGCTTCTTCGCATGCGCGGAGCGTCAATTAGCCTCCGCAATGGCTACAGAGCTGTATTTCTCTATGATTCTGCTGTGCACTCTGCAAGACTTAAGGAAGGTTGCTGCCTCTGCATGTAGATCACTCTGCAGTCTCAAGGCAAGTCCCTGTGGGACTCCTATATTATTATCATTATTATTATATTGTTTCTTGCAGATAAACATTGTTATGAATAAAAAAAAAAAAAAAAAAAATAATATATATATATATATATATATATATATATATATATATATATATATACACACATATACATACACACACACACACACACATTTACACATATATACACACACATACACACACACACATTATTTCTCTCTATTTCTCAGACTGTCCTTCCCCCCTTCTTTTCTATGGAGTCCACTGCCCACGCAGACCACCAGCAAGTTAGGTAAGAGGCTTTACCGGGCAAAGTAAGTATTGAAGGGGAGAAAAAAAGAGTGCCAGACGTTTAATGCTGCATTTTTTTGGCAGCCCGTCTAGATCAAGAGCCGCAAGTTCCAGGCATGGGAGAAGATCTAGCCATACGTCAAGCAGGAGGTCCCGCAGGAGCCACTCAAGATCTCCTTCACGGCACCGAAGACACAGTCACTCATGACATAGCTACTCATGCCACAGTCGATCAAGTTGCAGATCTTTCCTCACACTGTCAAAGCCACCACACCCGACCTGCAGCAAACGCTTGCTGGGTATGCGGCGCTCTGGCACTGCCAGATAAACTTGCCTGTCGCTCTTGCTTCAATGAAGCTACTAAAGAGAAAGAGGCAGACGCAAGAATTGCTACAGACCTCATAAGAGAATCAGTGCGGGAGTCCATACTGGAAACAACAACACCAGCATTAGATAGAGCTGCTCCCAGTACGTCTTCAGCAGACACCCATCTCACTCAGGCATCAGTATCTTCCTCTGAAGTTGAGGGTCAGGAGATGTCAGTGGGCTTTGATTTTTCCCTGGTGGAACCCTTTGCAAAGGCCCTTAAAGAAGCAATCGGCTGGCAAGATGATGCGGCGGAACCTCAGAAAATCCGGAAATATTTTCCAAACCTAAAAAGAGATCCGGTATCCTTCCCATTTATAGAGGAGCTGGAGGATCTCATTAAAGACGAGTGGGAGAGGTCTGACAAAAGATCTAGTCTTACAAACAGGTTAGCCAAGATGTACCCTTTAAAAGAGTCAAAAGGGAAGCCTTTGATTAATGCTCCCATCGTCGATTCCTCATTAATACGCCTCGCCCGCCACGTCACACTACCAATCGAGGATGCGGTTTCCTTTCGGGATGTGTTCGACAGAGATGGACCTAGAATTGAATAAGGCATATTCCATGGCTGGGGGAGCCTGTAGACCAGCAATTACCACAGCAGCAGTGGCCAGAGCCATCTCAGGATGGGCATCTAAAATAGAAAAAGACCTACAGGATGGCATTGAAATGGGAAAGATTATTTCCTCTCTGCAAGAAGTAAAGCTAGCAGGGGACTTTGTAGCAGAGGCATCAGTAGATATTATAAGATCTTCAGCCAAGGCTATGCTGGCCTCCGTAACAGCGAGAAGAGCGATATGCCGATGGCCGATACAGCCTCCAAAATAAATTGGTACAGAATTCCATATGATGGCGCAAATCTGTTCGGTGCCAAGTTAGACTCTGCCATATCCAAGGTAACAGGAGGGAAGTCAGGCCTGATCCCCTCCGATAGAAGACCCAAGACGCAGAAGGGACCAGTTTACAGACATAATCTTCCGGGCAAATATAGAGAGTCCAGGTCCTACTGTCCTGGTAGGGAATTTAGAAGGCACTGGAAAAATAGAAAACCTTCTTTTCTAAGGATACAGAAATCGAAGGCCACCCGGCAGGGGAACAGAAGGAACTTCACCAAGATCCGGTCAGACCATATAAAGGATTTATGGACATTGTCCACAATCCGATTCGGACACAGGTGGAAATTCAAAAACAGACTCCCACCAAATCATTTCCAGACAACCAGAGTACCATCCTCAGTACCCCCAAAGGATTCTGCTAGTAAAGTACGTAGCAGAACTGAAACAAAAGGGAGCGATCCTGGAGGTCCCATCATGCCAAAAGGGAAGAGGGTTCTACGCTCCCTTGTTTCTGGTAAAAAAGACAGGGGATTTGCGTCCTGTATTAGACCTCAAGAAGCTCAACAAGGATATCAAAGTGGAGGCTTTTAAAATGGGAAACCTTCAATCCATACTTCTAGCAATAAATCTGGGTGATTGGATGCTTTCAATAGATTTATCGGACACTTATCTGCATATACCAATTCATCCGGCCTTTTAAAAGTTTCTCCAGTTCGCCATAAACCAACATCATTTCCAATTCCAGTGCCTCCCGTTCGGCATCTCTTCGGCACCCAGGACATTTACGAAAGTAAGTATTCTTACCGTGGTGGCTTTCCTCAGAGAAAAGGGATTACGCGTCCACCATTATCTGGACGACATCCTACTTTTAGCAAAGGATCAAGAGACGTTGATTCATCACCGGGAGATCCTCCTTACAACCCTCCAGAAGTTTGGGTGGATAATCAATTGAAAAAAGAGCTGTCTGCGACCCACACAAAATATGATATTTTTAGGGGCAGATCTGAACACCAGAACAAACAAGATACAGCTCCCACAAGAGAAGATCTGGCCCCTGATACAGAAAATGCAGAAGCTGCTATCAATGAATCACTTACCAGCTAGAGCCTGTGAGAGTGTACTAGGGTCCATGTCCGCAACCATACCCATGGTGCGATGGGCACAGTGGCACATGAGAACCTTACAGAACTCATTCCTCAGGCAGTGGGATGGAGTCTCAATGCGTCAGACCATCTTCATCTCCAGATCGGTGAAGCAATCGATATGGTGGTGGACGAGCCCGTGCAATCTCGGGAAATACAAACCGATAGTCCCTCCAGACCCGGAAGTAGTCACTTTGGATGCCTGCCAGAGCGGTTGGGGGGCCCACTATGAAGACCAAGCAGCCCAGGGCCAGTGGCATTTTCAGGCTCAAGGTTTGGTCTCGAACATTTTAGAGCTCAGGGAAGCCTTTTATGCCTTAAGGGCATTCACACCATTTCTGATGGACAAGAATGTGCTCATTCGAATGGACAACCAAGAAGCAGTGTCTTATGTTCAGAAGCAAGGGGGTACCAGGAGTGCCACCTTGATGGAAGAAGTTCGGCCCATCTTGGAATTGGCTCAGATACATCTAACAAGTTTAAAAGCAGTGTATGTCCCAGCGGCACAGAACATATTAGCCGACTGCCTGAGTCGAAAAACGCTATTCAACAACGAGTGGTCACTGAACCCTCTGACTTTCTCCCTCCTTACGGAAATCTAGGGAACGCCGGAAGTAGATTTAGCAGCCACTCCGATGAATACCAAGTGCCACAGATTCCTGTCAAGATTCATTCCCATCGGCGGAGGGAGTGGACTGTCTAGTTCACCCATGGAACTTCAAGTTGGGGTATATATTCCCTCCAACTCAGTTAATTGCAAGGTTCCTATCCAGGCTTCGGAGATCCTCGGTGACGGTAATTGCGATTATTCCACTGTGGCCAAGGAGGCCGAGGTTTCCGACACTCTTACAGCTCAGCCTTCAACCTCCAGTTCCTCTCCCAATAACTTTGGATCTTCTGTCTTAAGGTCAATTTTTACATCCTGCACCAGAGAAATTGCACCTGATGGCCTGGAGATTGAGGGGGCTAGACTAAGAGCGCAAGGCTGTTCTCATGAAGTCATATCAACCCTGATGCAAGCCAGGAAAGCCACTACCAATACCATATATTCAAAGGTTTGGGGAAGATTCTGCTTCATGGCACAACAGAAAGGATGGAATTCCCTTTCTCCGGAACCCTCTCAAGTCCTGGAATTCCTCCAGTCGGGGGTCAACAAGGGTTTAAGCTTAAGTACCCTAAAGGTTCAGGTATCAGCTCTGTCAGCTAAAACAGATACTAAGTGGGCATTCCACCCATTGGTAATCCAATTTTTGAGAGCCTATCTAAAGATTAAACCTCCCAGGAGGCCAGTCTTTCCATCACGGGATCTTTCAATAGTTCTCCATGCTCTCTCTTCTCCTCCGTTTGTTCCATTTGAAACTATCTCTTTATGGGACTTGACTTTAAAACTGTCTTTTCTCATTGTGATTACATCAGCTAGGAGAGTGTCGGAGATCCAAGCATTAATGGTTTCGGAGCCTCACTTAGTTCTCTTTCCCAACAAAGTAGTCCTAAGACCTTCCGAACACTTCATACCCAAAGTGGCAACTTCCTTCCATTACAACCAAGACATCATCCTTCCATCCTTCACGGACGATTAGGGTAATCCTCATCCACTAGATGTCAAAACAACCATCATGAACTACTTAACTGCTACCACCTCTTTTAGGAAAACTGACTCTTTTGATCATTCCCCATGGAACCAGGCACGGGAAAGCAGCCTCCTCACGCACTATTGCATCCTGGTTAGTCAGAACCATTAAAAAAAGCTTACTCCACCCAGCATATGGCGATTCCTGAAGACATCAGGGCTCATTCAACTAGGGCAGTGGCTACCTCTTGGGCAGCATATTGCAGGGTCTCACCAGAGACAATATGCAGGGCAGCAACATGGTCCTCCAGGAATACCTTTATTTCCCACTACAAGGTGGATTCCGCTCATTTATCCATGGCAGAATTCGGCAGATCCATCATTGGAGCCAATTCTTCAGCATTATAAGGAATAAATATTATTTTACTTGCACCCACCCGACTGGCGAGTTATTTCCCAGTGTGTGCTGCCATGAAGGCGTCAGGAAAATGGAAAATTGTATACTCACCTTTCCGTAATTTTCCTTTCCTGATGCATCTTCATGGCAGCACACAGTTGCCCTCCCTGTTTCTTTTGTGATGATATTTACAGAGAATGCAGCAGGGGGTCTCCCCTTCAAATTTATAGTTAATCCAATCCTGTCAGGTTGTGGGGGCGGAGTCACAACCCAGTGTGTGCTGCCATGAAGATGCGTCAGGAAAGGAAAATTATGGAAAGGTGAGTATACAATTTTAAATTTTTTTGCTTTCTAGTGTGCATGAGGCCTTAGAAATGGTTGCTTCCAAGTGGTTCTCAGGCTTACCTGGATTATTGGTAGCCCCGAGAACCAATCCGGTGGTTGCTGGTAACAGACAAGTGGAGAAAAGATGGCCTCCGCTCACCTCTATGATCTGGGAGGACCGCAGTGATGTCACTTCCAGGTTCCAGCCCAATGAAAACAAAGCCTTTTTTTTAAAGCATTAGATCAAGGTTTTTTTTTCTTTTTATCTAATTCTTTACATTGTAGAGGAGAGATGTGGGGTCTTAACCCCACATCTCTCCATAAAGGGTACCCATCACTGCTTATTTATATCACAAGGAATATTGACATTCCTTGCAATAGGAATAAAAGTGATCACTTTTTTTTTAAAGAGACAGTGTAAAAAATATAAATAAAGTAAGAAAATAAATTCCTTTTTATTTTTTAACCCCAACGCTCCAGCGCTTGCATGCAGTGGTGACACCACCTTATGTAAATGGTGTTCAAACTACATGTGCAGTATCACTGCAAACATCAGAGCAAGAGCAATAATTCTAGCACTAGATCTCCGCTGTAACCCTAAACTTCTAACCTGTAGAAATTTTTAATGCGTTGCGTATTGCATTTTTAAAGTACTGTAGTGTGCTGCCTTTCCACGAGCGTATGCAATTCTAAAGCACGACATGTTAGGCATCTATTTACTGGCCACATTATCTTTTAAAAAATACAATTAATGACAAAAAAATTTAGTTAGAGCATATTGTGTTTTGCTTTTTTCCAATTCATGAAAGTGTATTTTTTCCCTAAAATTTTTTAAAACAGCTGCGCAAATACCATGAGAGATACAAAATTGCAACAATCGCCATTTTATTCTCTAGGGGCTCTGCTAACAACAAATATATAATGCAAGTAATTTTCTTGGTAGAAAAAAAAAAACATTGATTTTTACATTTAAGTGAGAAGTGTCAGAATTGGCCTGGTAGGCAAGTGGTTAATTGCACAGTACAGGATGTGTAGTCATAGACCATGGGATGTCCAAGAAGTAAACGGAGGGGTGGGCAGCAACAGCAAAAAAGCCCACAAACAAACAAAAAACAACAGACCCCAAATTTTTAGATGACAAGCACACATCTGCAGAATCCCTTGAAATTCAACCAGTAAAACTTTGGAAAGGTATGAACAAACAAGGTAGCAGCTTTGCAGACCTGTGAAACAGATGCTTGATGCTGAAAAGAAACCTCAACAGATTTGGTGAAGTGGGCCATGGTAGGAAAAGGAGAAGCTCTGGTAGGGGCTGCCTGAGACACCTAGTTATGGTGGGAGAGGAAGCAGGATGACCCCAGGATGATCGGTTTTTCACAAGTTGCCGCCAGGCAAACCCTAACTGCTCTGACCATATCTGGACTGTCCAACCAGGTCATGAAACATATTCAGGAAGTATAGAGAACAAGAGAGCGCACGCCAACCCTAGTGTATTATTGTTTTTACAAAGTTCAATGTGTAATACGAAGTTTGCACTCACTGACATCTGATGTTAGACAGCATATACAGCTCCATGGTAACCTCTCCTGCTCTGTACAGATCAGTTGGCTCACTGAGGCTTACAGTGTGGGATAGATTGCAGCAGATAGAACGTTTTTCCCCATAAAATTTGCGATCTGGAAGACATTAAATTTCTCCACTTATCTGTCCATTAGAAGTCTTATGGTCTTTATAACACTGAAATCTTAATATGTCCCCTTAAATATATATGCGTGACAGTGTTGTGTCAACAAAATCATAGTTGCCAACTGTCCCGAATTTCCCGGGACATTCCCGGGATTAGGACATTTGTCCCGAATTATTTTGTCCCGGGAAATTCGGTTTGTCCCGGGAAATTGAATTTCTCGTTTTTTTTGCCGCCGGCCGCTAGAGGTCGGCTGCCGGCGGAGACCATGTCTCCGCAGGCCGCCATTTTTAAGAAGACCAGAAGTTGGTCTACACCTGTGGCGCCGCCCACCCCCGCTGTTGTGCGTGTGTGTCAGTGTAAAGTGCAGTGGGCGGCGCCACAGTTAAATGTCTCCGCGCGGCAACGGCAGCATGTCGAGGGCCAGTCTGTCACTGTGGATGTCGGGGCGGGGGCCAGTCGGATGTGGGGGGCCAGTCTGTGAATGTATGTGGGGGCCAGTGGATGTCGGGGGCCAGTCTGTGAATGTGGGGGCCAGTGGTATGTCGGGGGCCAGTCTGTGGATGTCGGGGGCCAGTCTGTGGATGTGGGGGCAGGTCTGTGGATGTGGGGGGGCCGGTCTGTGGATGTGGGGGGGGGCGGTCTGTGGATGTCAGAGGGCCACCAGATGTAATGAGGGGCTCCGCTGATGGACACAGATGTGAGGAAGGTACCTCTGATGGGGCACCTGATGTAAGGACAGACTCCGCTTGGGACACCTGATGGTATCTGGTGGCAGGCAAAGTGGCTAGTGACGCACGCATGGCTACCACTGATTCTGCATTATGGTGAGTTGAATGATTTAATTTCATATTACAATGTAATAATAGAAATAATGCGCTTCAATCATCCTGACACCATAACAATCATGGCGCCGGGATGATTGAAGCGCCAACACCAGGTATTTGGAGTATCTTTATCTGCCGATTGTCAAACTCTGGAAAACACATATTGATATTGTGGTGTAGGATCGGGGGGCTGCTGTTCCTCCTTTCCCTCTCCCCCCCCCCACCTATCCCTCTCCATCCCCCTCCTTTCCCTCTCCATCCCCCTCCTTTCCCTCTCCATCCCGCATTCATCTCAGACTCTAACCACACCCCTTTGAGCCATGCCCCATGTAAGCCACACCCACTATTTTACGTAAACCAAGCCCATATTTCAATGCGGCGCGCTGCATTTTAACCTTTTCCTATGCCACACCTATAAACGCATGCCCCACCCCCTAATTATACGACTCCGCCTACTGCCAAAAAAGTGTCCCGAATTTTTTTTTACAATGTTGGCAACTATGCAATATATGCATTTATTGAGACTGAAGTAGAGGCGTGCGCTTGCTCTTGTTCTATATACTTCCAGATTTGTGTCCGCCACCCAGTGGATTTGCGGGAGAGCTGCAATACCCTGAATTAATCTCATACATTTGACACAGAATACTGTTGGAATGTGAATAGTCAGGACAGCGCTAGACTTGGTTTGTTGTGTATATCTTTTGGACATGAAACATATTTATCAGCTCAATAAGGTGTAACTGTGTCTATTACATGCACAAATCACTGTACAAGTCATTAGTGAGTACCTATCTGGAATACGCAGTTCAATTTTGGGCACCAGTTCTCAAAAGGAATATCGGAGAACTGGCGAAAGTGCAAAGAAGGGCAATCACACTGATAAGAGGCATGGAGGAGCTCAGCTATGAGGAAAGATTAGAGGAACTGAATCTATTCCCTCTTGAAAAGAAAAGATTAAGGGGGGATATGATCAACATATACAAATACATAAGTGGTCCATACGGAAAGGTTTTCTTCACAGTAAGAGCTATGAAAATGTGGAATAGACTCCCTCCAGAGGTGGTTCTGGCAAGCTCAGTCGCTTGCTTTTAAAAAAGGCCTGGATTCTTTCCGAACCATTTATAGGTAAAGTTGATCCAGGGAAAATCCAATTGCCTCTCGGGGGATCAGGAAGGAGGTCTTTCCCCTACTGTAGCAAATTGGAGCATGTTTTGCTGGGGTTTTTTCCTTCCTCTGGATCAATTGTGGGTGTAGGTTTTGTGTATATGGGATTGTATTTTTTATTTTTATTTTGGTTGAACTTGATGGACTTGTGTCTTTTTTCAACCTAACTATGTAACTATGTGAGCACTTAATACAGGATACAGTGCCTGAAGCAAACCTTAGAAGCTTAAAGTGGATGTAAACCCAACTCTCATCCTTTCTAAACTACTGCCATAGTGGTTATCTATAAGGATATACATGCCTCCTGCATGTATCCTTACCTGTCAAATGTCTCCCCTCTGTCTGTTATGAGACCCAAAAAACTGCAGATTATGTGGGTGGGTCTGTTGTCCAGAGCTCAGTGGATGGAGTCGTGATGTCAGTAGACTCCCCGTCCACCTCTACACTCCTCTTGTCAGCATTCATTTTCTCCTGTGTATTTGTTACACTGAACTTCTGCTATGATCTCCAGTCAAAACCCAGAAAAGTCACCTCATGACTTCAGCATGCCCAATAATGCTGAGGTGTGGAGCAGCCAATCCTGGGAGAGCTGGAGAAGAAAGGAGGAGGGGATCTGAAGTATATAGAATGTATCCCTAAGGATCGTGCATGAGATATGTAAATCACCTGTCACTCACAGCAAGGGGGGGAGAACTGACTACCATTTCTCTGTGTGTCAGTTTTTATCTCACTGAATAAAGATAAGAGGACTGCTCAGAGCTCTGTGGGCAGGCCTAGCAAGGCTTTTTTTTTTACCAGTGTCCAATCCCCTGAAGGTAGCTGAATATAACCTATGGTCTATAAATACTCCCGTGCCCTTTATTGTACAATAAAGATAAATACCATTTGCTGCTAAATACCATTTACCTGCAGATGTGGTTTTAGTGTTTGAAGCGGTATTAAAACCAAAAATATAATATATAGCAGCTTGCCAATCATTAGATGCAATGGCTGCATTCGTTTTCCATTTCTAGGCTTTTCCCCTCTATTTTCTATTTTTTTCCTGGACAAGGGAAATTGGTCCACAGAGACCACAGCAACAATATAATCAAAGTTACAGCATTACAAATACAAACAAGGGCACATGGGCATAAGATACAGCGTGTGAATGCTATTGACGTGTTAGCATCCCTATCCTGTATTGATTCATATTGGGGTACATAAAAGGTGGGTGATGTTTTTGGTTATGTCTACTTTTAGAGTTGTTTTCTTTGGTTACTGATAAAACACCTTCTATACAGCTGTCTCGTGTTTCTGATTGTAGCTAATTAGGATACTATATTCCTGCAGGCCCAACTCCCCCCCCCCCTTTTTTTAAATACTAAAGTGGGGAGATGGTAGCTGGAAAGCAGCCATAGCCCTACAAAGCAGAGAGAAAAAAGTGGGGAAATGATGAGGGAAAAGGAGAGGGAGAGGGTGATTATAGGTGGGGGGGGTAAGGGGTACACATGAGTATGGATCTATACGTTCGTTCAGTGGTTGCATCATAAATTATGTAATGTTCCTTGAATGCATTGCGGTAAGTAACTAATTTACCATTTTATTGTCCTCTGAGTGCTTGTCCTTCTGAGTATTTAAATATATTGAATGCAGGCTTTGGCTGCATCTAATAGGGTGCGTACTACTGATTTTTTTTATACGCGTGCGGGGGTGATGTTTGCATGCAGGAGGAAGTATGCTGGGTTGTCTAGGACTGTACGGTCTAAATATTTGTGTGATCTGGCGGACCTCTCTCCAGAAGTCCTGGATCCAGGGGCATGACCAGAAAATGTGTATCAGGGTTCCCCTTTCCTTTTAGCAGTGCCAGCAAAGATCTGGTGTCGTGGGAAATAGTTTTTTCAGTAAAGCTGGGGTTCTGTAACAACTTGTAAGGATTTTGTAGTTGGTCTCTTGGATTTTGTGGCATATGGATGATTTGTCTGTAAATTTGAGGATGTGTTTTTTTTGGGGCGTTAAAGTGACAGTTTAGATCTCTTTCCCATTTGTTAAAGCTTGGGAGCTGATAATTTTCTGGCGGTGTGATTAGCATGTTATATGTTAAGGAAAGCGTGTGTAGTATTGTTCCTGTTCACAACTCTTCCAAAGTCGTGTTTGGCTTGTAGTGTTGGGAGGTGTTATAGTGCTGAGGAAGTGGATGAGCTGGAGAGCCCTGAGGAAGTCCAGTCGATATTGGCCTGGGTGGTCTGAGAGTTCCGTAATTGTTTTCCAACTACCCGCAGTGCTGAAATGGGAGGCTTGGTGTAGTCCCAAGTGACTCAGAGCGTGGAACTGTGTGTCTTGTATACCCGGCTCGAAGTGAGGTTTGCCTATTGGTCATAAGGGTCCCGGGAGGAAAGGGAGGTCTGAGATAGCAGTTGTGCACATATTTTAATGATATTACCCATCAGTGGGTGGCATTTAATACACACTGGTTGAGCTGCATGGCACCATGGAGCTCCACGCAGGGGGGTTGCATTTTCTCTAGCTGTACCCATAGTTTAGTTTCTTTATGTCGGCACCAATCGACAAGCCTACTTAAGTGTGTCGCTTGGTAGTAGGTGCGGATTTCTGGCATTGCTAGTCCCCCCAGATTTCCCCTCTGTTTTCACCAGGTGATGTGTCATTTGCGCACCTTCTGTGATAGAGTGCCCCCACTCTGGATAAATGAGCACAGGAGCCACTTTTGGATAGCCGCATTGTCAGTCTGGGAGAAGGGGAGTGTTAAATGTACTTGCAGATTTATATACACTAAAAATTTATGCCAAACTCCAGCTCACACTGCAGTTACACAGGCAATTACATAAAAAAAAAAAGGTCTCTTTTGGCATAAAAGTTTTACATAAATAAAAGATGATCATTGTAAGCACCCCTGTCAATAGTAAATGTTTTTTCCTGACAGCTCCTTGTCAGCCTACTACTGGGTATGCTCCGCCCATACCCTCACCTTCAGGACCTAACTCATAAATTTGACTCCCGCCCTCATGCCAGCGTTCCTCTTCACCTAGTAGGACCAAGCACCCCTTACCTGGCTGCAATAAACTTGTGACCATCCACCTGTTGCTCCCTAGGGTCAGACCACGCTGTACAGGTCCTTAAATAGGCTTCTTGCATGGGGGTTATGGCTGGCATTGGAATTGATGCCCCACTAAATGCACAGCTGTTCCCAGAGGTGACACCATGGCTGTAGCTATCTGGTATGCAACGCTGTCTGATTTTATTGCCTTTTTGTCTCTCTACCTCTTGTTTCTGTCCTGAACAGAACTTTTTTCATTGTCCAGCTTCTGGCATGACTGGGTTTTGATGAACAGACCCCCTGATGAATGTCTGAGCTGGTCTGGGAAGTTGCAATATTAGGCTTCATGTACATGGGACATTTTTACAACATCTCCTGAATGATTTAACTTGACAGATAGTAACCCATGTTATAAAACATCAGTTTTGCCATGTTAACATGCCGTGTCTAGCAGTGTTTTGAAGGGTTTAAAAAAAACAGCCACAAATTAAAAACACCTGTAAAGTGAACGGTAACTCGCGTTTAGAAGGGTTTGGCGCTTGAAATGCCTCTAAACTCAGCTTCAGAATCAATTTTTTTGCATTCTAAAAAAAAGCCTTTAAACTCAACCGCCTAGAAACTACTGTAAACGAGTGAACATGTACTGATAAGATAACAGAAGGGAGTTCAGGAGCAGTTGAAAAAAAAGTTAGTTAACCCCATAGAAGGTTATTGCCAAGCACACTAATTCCTATTGCATTGAATTTGTTTTTGTATTGCTTTTTTAGTTTGCAAGGATGTACTTTGAAGTAGATGGGTAACGTTTAAAAATTTTGGTTATCTTAAGTTGCTAGATGACTTGGGTAGCATTGTACATGTTGTATTTTATAACTAATGTGGAGTTCTGGGGGGCGTAGCTTGGCGCATGGAGCAGTGAGACGCATCTTGGCACCGCTACCGGTCCCAGTGACTCCCGTGGGGCAACTCCACGGCTCGAACCTCCCTAAAACTGCACAGAGAGGAAACCAAAAGCCCAAGGATCCTAAAAAGACCAGAGAGGGGCCCTCTGGCAGTAATCTGGGACAGTTTTTCACCCACTCCTTGGCCGTGTCTCAGAGCAGCCAGGCTTCCAAGATGTTGCTGACGCCTCCTTCTCCAGCACAGTCTGACATGGCAGCAGACTTCCAGGTGAGCTCACGCGGTCGTTCCTCGTCCCCTGGGGGCTCAGATTGGCTCACTAGAAGGTCCCACAGCCACTCCCAGTCCTCCCTTTACTCTAGTGAAGGCTGGGACAAATGCGGTCTCAAATGCGCTCCCTCCATTCCTACATCAAATCCCTGCCTAATCTGATTTTGAGAGCTGTGTGAAACGCAGAGAAAGCACTTACAAGCAGGAGATCAGTGTGCTCAAGAGAGAATTGGGTATACTATGGAGGATATTGAGAACACTACAGATGGCCTCTGCACTGCTGTACAATCGCATGAAGAGATGCTAAATTCCCACACTGTTCAGATTCAACAGCTCATATACCAAAAAACACAATTGGAACACAATTTCTGGTCATTGATAAATACACACCACCATGGAGGAGAGGTGCTATGACCAGGGGCGTGCCCAGATTGGAGACTTACTGGATATACGTGATTAAATTCTACTCCCCCTTTGGATTAAATGTGGAGTGGGATATTAACGCATTCATCAATGAGGGATAAGACAGTGACATTTATGTCTGGTCGAACGCTCTATTTCGATATTAACTTGCATATCAGAAATGTATGCCTTATGAGCATAACTGTTAAAACGAATATCTTGGCTTGTATGCCTTTCTCGTTGATGGCTATACAGGGGTTATATCATCTTTAGCTCTGTGAAGATGATCTAATCTATTTTCGTGTTTAAATATTGTTTAACACTTTAGATGCTGCCGTGTGAGCGATGGACATATGGCAGCGTCATTAGGGTGTCTTTTATGTACGTCTTATATTGTATAATATGTAAATGGTGTTGAAGTTAGGGAAAATATATCTATGGTAGCCTAGTTCCACATAAATGGCTACTTCTTAGATTAAACAGCTATAGATGTTCAAATTCTTATTATAGCCCATTAAAGGCAATAGAATCATTGTTTTTCACATTAATGTCTATTTTTTGGTATTCTTAATACTAGGTGAATGCCTGCTTATATAGATGGGACGTCTGGTGCATGTATTTATCTATTATGATGTTCTGTGGAATATCTGTAACCCAGTTTGGGAACGTGACATTCTTGGACATATACCAGATTTATTTTCGTGTTATTGTCGTAATCTAATAAAGTTATTTCAACCCCGTTAGGCATTGCGTTCCGCCCGATGTCTATTTGCGCTCCACACACTTCGGAAGTGATGTGACTTTGTTCGCCTCACTTCCTCTGTGTGGGAGATGGCCATAATATGGTCATTATGCAGTGCGTTCCACCCCACGTTCATTTGCATGCCACGTAGTCCGGAGGTGAGGCGTTCGTATCCACCTCACTTCCGGCAGTGGAGGACAGCCTCTTTACTAATGGACAATACGGTTGGTTACTGATTGGCTGAGCGACGACCGAAGCGAACGCATCCACGTTCGCGCCAATTGCCGTCTTCCCCGTCATTGGCTACAACATATACTAACCCGGAAGTGTCTGTTTGTCTTCCGGGAAAGGTATGGTCGGGGCTATACTTTCTGTAGCTGTTAGCTGCTCCCTTAAGGTGATGTCTTATAATTTTAAAAGAGGTCCACTATGGTTATAAAATATGGGCTTGTATACAATCTTAACCCTGGCTTCTTGGAATGTTCTCATAATGAGGTGTGGAATGCACGCCGGCGGCCATTTTATACCAGAAGTAAGTTCCGGTGACACGGGCTGAATTAATCTGTGCCTAATTGGGGGTCCTGGTATTTAAGTGAGTAGGTTGCAGTCGAGTGGTACCCCAGATGACGTCTTCTATGACGAAACACGTCGGGACTCTACTGCAATCGTGTTTTTATCTTGCTAAGCGCTTAAACTACTGTACACATGTGAGTTTTGTACTTTTATCTTTTATTTTTCTATAAAAACGGAATTACACTATTTTTGGTCCCTGTTTTTTCTTCGTATGTATTTAAACATGCCTATGGATATATCTGGCTGGAGTTAAAATACCTCTCAACATATGAAGGGATTGATTATACTCAAGGTCCCCCTGGATAACTGGTTGCTGTGAGAATCTGCATATGGTTGCAAAAGTCTGTATGATCCCCAAATGTAAATTTGTGAGAATTCAATAATTCCGGTAAGCCTTCAATTCGCCTGGTGACGGGAACTTCACGTGGTTAATGCATGAGTTTTTCATGAAGGAGGTGTAATATATTTCCTGCACACTTGTGGACCATAGAAGGATACTATACACAAAGGACTCTGTACTGTTTTATTGGGACTCTTTTTCCTTTTTTCTTCCTTTTTTTGTCTCCTGGATTTTTTGGAAAAGTCTTTTCTCTCACTTTATAGTCACAAATATATGTTTACATAGTAATCAATACTTACGTAAGATTTTATGTGTTATGTGCACCACTTCATAGTGGAATTTTTCACTGAATGCATTTGTATAATTTTGCACTTATTATGCTTATATAAGGAAGGCATAATTATGTCTGGTGTCTGAAGTTTTGAGAAGTGCTACACTTTTATATAGCATAGCTCATATACCAAGCAGGATGACATTGAAAATAGAAATCGTCCTAATAATATTCGGATCGGAGCATCCCTGAGACTGTTGATCACAAAGACCTCACTGCTGCGGTGACTGCCATATTCTATCAGCTCCTACAGAACCCACAGATGTGCCTTTGGAGCTGGATAGAGTTCATAGAACCTCGGGCCCGAGAAACCCTGACTCCTCCTTTGTAGGGGATATCTTATGCAGGGTGCACTTCTATAAAGTTAAGGAAGAGATTATGTGAATCGCCAGCACACAAGACACCATCTTATTCAATATGACACCAGTAATGATTTTGCTTGACTTGTCTCGTCAGACTCTGGCCATGCAGCGAGTCCTGAAATCGCTCACACACCCACTCCAGGAGCGCCACATAAAATATCAATGGCGATTCCTCTTTCACCTTCGAGTGCACCATGAGGGTAAGACTGCTATATTCAGCACGCTGGGTGACCTACCCATCTTCCTTAGCACTTTGAAACTGCCCCAGTTTCTCTGCTTGGCCATTTTCCCCTGCAACCCCGGGCCTTCCCTTCCTCCCACAGTGACAACCGCATCTCCATCTTGGGCCCACTTGGTTACCTACCCTGGTTATTCCCCCTCCTTAATCATTCAGGTTTTATATGTTTGTTCTTTCTCTGGTATTGATTAATGTATGTTTTTCCATTCCTCATATACTGCCATGACTGTCGGGTGGGAATATGCCTTTAGAAAAAATAATCACCTACAGCTTTATGTACTGTGTGTATTATATCAGAATGTCATATGATCCTATCACAATGCCAATATTACACTTTTTTGGAGGTTTATTCTTTTTGTTGCCCATTTTTCTTTTTCCCATTGATGATGTTCCGTGGATGTTGGGGCCAGGGGCTGTTTTCTGCACCGTCCACAGCACCCCCAATAGGCCTTACAGTGCCTTAGAATGCACCGTTTTACTGATTAGATAGTTTTGCAATTTCTTTGTTTTATGTGTTTTTGACTTTAGTACTTTGACGCCACCTAGTGGCTCAATATGTTTAACTTTTGGTAGTTTTCCTGTCTCAGATCAGTTTTTTCTGTTTTGCATGGTTCCCGGGATAGGAAACATCACTGCAGTCTTTTGCTTTTCTTCTCCCTTTTCTTTTTTTTTTGTGCCACCTCAGCGAGATTTTGAGAAACTTGGATCAGCTTATCCTTTCATTTTAGTCCTCTCTCTTTTTCACATCATTGTGGCATTTATCATGATTTTTACATACTTATTACAATTTATTTATCAACTTTAAAATTTACCTTATGACAAACATTATCCTTAATACATTATCTTTTCTAATCCCATCCTCCCCCCTTCCCTCTTTCCTCCCCTCCCATCCACCATAAAAAAAAAAAAAAAAAAAAAAAAAAAGATCTCCACTCCTCATGTTATCCTATCTCCTCAGACCTTCCGCATAACTCCATGTTTTTTTTAAACTCTCTCCATGATTCCCATTTTGCTTTCCACCCGATGCTCTTTTCTTCAATTTCGCATCTGAGACATTCCATCTTGTATACTCCTTCAACTTCATCTATCCACTCCCATATTTGTGGGCTTTCAATTTCACCCCACTTTTTCGGTATAAGCCTCTTAGCCGCATTTAGCAGATGTGGTACTTCCTATACTGTTCTACTCCTTGTTCAGTTCCATGTAGTAAAATCGCCCATGGATCTTCTATCATATCTTTTCCAGTAGTTTATGTTATTAACTTTAGGATCTCCCGCCAATACTTTTTTAATTTTGGGGCAATTCCACCATATGTGGGCCGCTGTCCCGAATTCCTTACATCCGCTTCAACACTCTAGGGTTTTACCGACTTGAATTTTACTAATTTTATCTGGGGTGGCGTACCATCTACTTAAACATTTGTAATTCATTTCCGCAGTCTTCACATCTACTGCTGAATTATGGGTTAGTTTAAATATTTTTTCAATATTACTCTTATCACCCTGTGCTCCCAGTTCCCCTTCCCACTTCATAACATATGGCGGGATCTCCAATTCGTCCATCTTCAATACTAGTTTATATAACTTTGATATTGTTCCTTTTGTGACTTTAGCCATCATCATCCGTTCCAACTGGGTCAAGTCTCCACTTGCTCTTATTGGTTGTGGGATGTTTTTTAACAAAGTGGCTCAATTGGAGATATCGCCATTCATCTATCACCAATAAATCCCTATTACATTTTAACTCTTGTAGTGTCACTATTTTTCCCTTATCTATTATGCTTCCTAGTCGTGCCGTGTCTATCTTTATCCAATTTCCTCCTATTTTTATTTACCCCGGTGCAAAATAATCATTTTCTTTTAACGCTATCAACGGTGAGTTATATTCCTGTTGGAATCAGACAGGAATTATTATTATACATCTACACAGCTGTTTGTACAGCCGAACTCAGCCATATTGATGCTAGGCAGTTTCACATGTTTAAAAGCAAGGAATGTGACACCATTTGAATAGCAGAATGAGTTCTATTCAGCCCACCTGGAATGTACTGAATTTCAGAGATAATATGGCGCCGGCTTGTCTGCAAGAACAAAGGACAGCTGGTGGGGCGTCCGAGATCAAGCCACAAGATTGCAATCCAGTCGGAGCAGTTGCAATTCATGGGCAAACACTGCCCCCCAGAGGCCAAGTATGGCAGGACTGTTAGCCTGGGGGAGGAGACGCCCCAGAGACGCTGATTGGTCTACGGGAAAGAGTAGGATGGGCTATGGGGTGTGGTATGGCTGAGGTATGTTTAACAAAACCAGGGTTGCAACCATGAGTTGGCTCTCTTTATTCCATCAGGAGACCCAGTCACGAGGATCGATAAGTATAAGGCTTAGATTGCACTGTGATTGTATGCTATGTATTATTGTAACTTCTATTGATACCTTATGCACGCTGTATTATTTCCTTGGGAAATAAATGAGATTTGATTGATCTTAGACCGTGTATTGATTTCATAGCCAAGGGTGGTAGCATTGTGATATTAACCACTTCAGGACCGCCGTATTGCCAATGTACGTCAGCACAATGGCACAGGCAGGCATAATCACGTACATCTACGTGATTGCCTTCCAGCGGGTGGGGGGTCCGATCGGACCCCCTCCCGCTGGTTACGGCGGTCCGATTCGGTCCAGGAGCGCTCCGTGATGAGGGGATGGCCGTTGGTTTTCGGCCACCCCCTCTGGATCGCTCCTGGCCAATGAGAAGCTTCCTCCCCTGTGTATTGTTTACACAGGAAGGAGGAAGTGATGTCATTCTCCTCGGGGCGGTCTTTTTGACCGGACTACGAGGAGAAGAGTAAAAGTAAGTGTGCACCAACACTACACTGACATGTAGGTACACACAGGCACACAAACCCCCCCCCGATCCTCCCCCCCGATCGCCCCCCGCCCCCCCTCCCCCCCCAGTCACAGTGTCACTGATTGCATTGATCATTTCTTTACTGATCAATGCATTCAGTGTCAGTTGTGACAGTAAAAACTGTCAGGACAGTTAGTGTTAGGTCCAGGGTAGCCCCCTATCACCCCCCAATAAAGATTTAACCCCCTGATTGCCCCTAGAGTTAACCCTTTCACCCCCTTTTGCCAGTGTCACTAAGCGATCATTTTTCTGATCGCTGCATGTGTCGCTAGGTAGCTAGTTATTTTTTTAGGTTCACCGCCAGGTTTTTATATCGCTAGGTACCCCGATATACTACCCAATAATGGGTTTAACCCCCTGATTGCCGCTAGTTAACCCTTTCACCCCCTTTTGCCAGTGTCACTAAGCGATCGTTTTTCTGATCGCTGCATTAGTGTCGCTACAGTCGCTAGGTAGCTAGTTATTTTTTTAGGTTCACCGCCAGGTTTTTATAGCGCTAGGTACCCCGATATACTACCCAATAATGGTTTTAACCCCCTGATTTCCGCTAGTTAACCCTTTCACCCCCTTTTGCCAGTGTCACTAAGCGATAATTTTTCTGAACGCTGCATCAGTGTCGCTAGGTAGCTAGTTATTTTTTTAGGTTCACCGCCAGGTTTTTATAGCGCTAGGTACCCCGATATACTACCCAATAATGGTTTTAACCCCCTGATTGCTGCTAGTTAACCCTTTCACCCCCTTTCACCAGCGATCACAGTATAAGTGTCACTGGTGACGCTGGTTAGCCAGTTAGTTATTTAGGTTCCCCGTCAGGTTTTTATATAGCGCCAGGGACCCCCATATACTACCTAATAAAAATTTGAACCCCCTGATTGCTCCTAGTTAACCCTTTCACCACTGATCACCGTATAAGTGTTAAAGGTTTAACCCCCTGATCACCCGGCGGGTGATATCAATTAGGTTTTAGGGTCAGGGTCTGCGTCGCCCCAGGCAGCGCTAGGTTAGTGCCAGTACCGCTAACACCCACACGCAAAGCATACACCTCCCGTAGTGGTATAGAATCTGAACAGATCAATATCTGATCTGATCAGATCTATACTAGCGTCCCCAGCAGTTTAGGGTTCCAAAAAAACGCATTGTTAGCGGGATCAGCCCAAATACCTGCTGGCACCTGCGTTTTGCCCCTCTGCCCAGCCCACCCAAGTGCAGTATCGACCGATCACTGTCACTTACAAAACACTAAACACATAACTGCAGCGATCGCAGAGTCAGGCCTGATCCCTGCCATCGCTAACAGGTTTTTTGGTAGCATTTTATATTCAAATCCGGAAGGCAGTGCTTGGTTTTCGGGGTCCCGTACGTGGCTAGGCTCCCAAAAAGTCCCCCACATGTGGTATCCCCGTACTCGGGAGAAGCAGCAGAATTTATTTTGGGGTGTAATTTGACTTCTGCCCATAGCATGTGTGAGCAATATATCATTTAGTGACAACTTGGTGCAAAAAAAAAAAGTTTGTAATATTCCCGCAACTTGTGGAAAAATATAAAATATTCCATGGACTCAACATGCCTCTCAGTAAATAGCTTGGGGTGTCTACTTTCCAAAATGGGGTCATTTTGGGGGGTTTTGTGCTATTTTGGCATTTTATGGCCTTCGAAACTGTGATAGGTAGTGAGGAGTTAAATCAAAAATTTGCACCCTTAGAAATCTTGAAGGTGGTGATTGGTTTTCGGGGTGCCGTGCGTGACTAGACTCCCAAAAAGTCCCACACATGTGGTATCCCCATACTCGGGAGAAGTAGCGGAATATATTTTGGGGTGCAATTCCACATATAACCATGGCATGTGTGAGCAATATATCATTTAGTGACAACTTTTTGTAAAAAAAAATTTTTTTTTTTTTTTTTGTCATTATTCAATCCCTTAGGACAAAAAAAATAAATATTCAATGGGCTCAACATACCCATCAGCAATTTCCTTGGGGTGTCTACTTTCCAAAATGGGGTCATTTGGGGGGGATTTGTACTGCCCTGCCATTTTAGCACCTCAAGAAATGAGATCGGCAGTCATAAATTAAAAGCTGTGTAAATTCCAGAAAATGTACTCTAGTTTGTAGACGCTATAACTTTTGCGCAAACCAAAAAATATACGCTTATTGACATTTTTTTTACTAAAGACATGTGGCTGAATAAATTTTGCCCTCAATGTATGACTAAAATTTAGTATATTCGATTTTTCTTATAACAAAAAGAAGAAAATATCTTTTTTTTTCAAAATTTTCGCTCTTTTTCCATTTATATCGCAAAAAAAAAAAATCGCAGAGGCAATCAAATACCATCAAAAGAAAGCTCTATTTGTGGGAAGAAAAGGACGCAAATTTCGTTTGGGTGCAATATTGCATGACCGCGCAATTACCAGTTAAAGCAGCGCAGTGCGAAATTGCAAAAAGACCTCTGGTCCTTAAGGTATTTATTGGTCCGGAGCTGAAGTGGTTAACAATAACATGTGCTTGGCGTATTTGAGGCTTAGCTGAACTATAGGGACTAGACAAAGGAATACATAACTGATAATAATAGTACTAGACTGAATTGATCAGTTACTTCAATTCCCCATTTAGTTTTTTATATATCTTATTCCATATGTTTAGTGTGTTCCATGTCATAACCTGTGTGTTCTCATCTAAGTTTCTATACTGTGGCGGTTTCCCAGTCTTACTTTACTAAGTGCATTTTCCAACTCCACCCATCTTTTTTCCTTTTTATCCCTAACCCATTCCGCTACTCTTGACAAAGCTATAGCTTCATGTTATTTTTGAATATCTGGAACTGAGAGTCCACCCCTTTTTTCTCTTGTTTTAATACCTGAAAAGAGACTCTAGGCTTTTTATTTTGCCACACGAAATTCATCACTATTGATTTCAATTTCCTGAGATATGTTTGGGGTAGGGCTACCGGTATCATTTGAAACTTATATGTAATCTTGGGGAGCAATGTCATTTTCAATGTGTTAATTCATCCTATCCATGATAATGGTCTATACTTCAGCTTTATGCACTCTGTTTTAATTTCATCTAATAGGGGTATGTAATTAATTTTATAAATTTTTTCCATGGAGTTTGCTAATTTTATTCCCAAATATTTCAGTTCTTTCCGCCAAGGAAAATGAAATTCATCCTGCGATGTTCTTTCATCTAACTTACTTAAATTTATGTTTAGAATCTCTGATTTTCCAGGGTTTATTTTTAGGTTTGATATTTCCCCATATTGTTTTAATGTCTTTAATAAATTGGGTATAGTGATCCGTGGGTTTCTTCTCCCTTTTCTAATCTGTTTCTGTTCTATAACCTTTCCCTATCTCTTACGAGATCTCATTTTGCCTTACCCCCCTCCCTCTTTTGTAATGGCGGTTCAAAGCCAATTATTTTTTCATCTTATAACTGCAGAAGATTTAATACCCCAGAAAAGTGAAGTCAGATATTTTACCACTTCCATAGAGCACATACTAAAATCTTTTCTTTATCGTACATCACGGGACACAGAGCCATAGTAACTATATGAGTTATATTGGACACTGGCGGACCCTAGACAGGAACTTTACTCCCTATATAACCCTACCCTTACCAGGAGTACCTCCATTTTTTCGCCAGTGTCTGAGGTGCTGGTCACGAGTAAAGATGTGCTGTGCTGAGCTCCGCTGGAAGTAATCCTTGCTGGGGCAAGCCATGCAGCCAGATCCATTCAAAGTGTCTTTTCAGGCTGAATTGAATGGTATTCGGGCCTTGTGTCAGAAGAAATTAGGTTTAGCCTCGAACACTTTTTTTTAGAGAGCTGGACCCCAGGATCCAGTGCTTTGGTTTTTACAGCCATAAACCTTCCTGGTGGGTGCTATACGGGTCCAAGGGTGTGGAACCCCTGATAAAAAGGGGCCCTGGTTCTTGAAGGTTTTCTAATGGAGCCCACCGTGAGGGGTGAAGATTGGGTCTGTTTGGTTTACCACATAACCCTGCAGCAGGATAAGGCAAGTGGAGATTCCTAAAGAATTTTTAAAGTTCTTAGGGGTTTTCTCCTTTAAGTAAACATTGTCATGATTAAATTCACCCCTGGGGGCTGTCAAGAGCATGTACCTGTTCCATGCTTGTCAGATCTCATTTCCGTGTCAGCAGAAGCTGCAGGCTTCCTCCAGTCCCAAGCCTCTCGTAAGATATTGTTTTTTTTTTCTGAATAGTTACATAGTTAGTCAGGTTGAAAAAAAGACACAAGTCCATCCAGTTCAACCTTAAAAACAAATAAATAAAATAAAAAATAATCTTACAATCCAAATACCCAATTTTATGCCCACAATTGATCCAGAGGAAGGCGAAAAAAAACCCCAGCAGAGCATGCTCCAATTTGCTACAGCAGGGGAAAAAAATTCCTTCCTGATCCCCCAAGAGGCAATCGGATTTTCCCCGGATCAACTTTACCTATGTTAGTACCCAGTTATATTATGTACATTCAGGAAAGTATCCAGGCCTTTCTTAAAGCAATCTACTGAGCTGGCCAGAACCACCTCTGGTGAGAGTCTATTCCACATTTTCACAGCTCTTACTGTGAAGAAACGTTTCCGTACTTGAAGATGAAATCTCTTTTCCTCTAGACGTAAAGAGTTGTCCTCTGGGTTGACCGTACAGAGAACAACTCAACACCAAGTTCACTATATGGACCCCCAATATATTTGAACATGTTGATCATATCCCCCCTTATTCTCCTCTTCTCAAGAGTGAATAAATTTAGTTCCTCTAATCTCTCCTCATAGCTGAGCTCCTCCATGCCTCTTATCAGTTTGGTTGCCCTTCTCTGCACTTTCTCCAGTTCCCCGATATCCTTTTTGAGAACTGGTGTCCAAAACAGAACTGCATATTCCAGGTGAGGTCTTACTAATTATTTGAACAGGGGCAAAATGATATCTCTCTCTCTGGAGTACATACCTCTCTTAATACAAGAAAGGACTTTGCTCGCTTTGGAAACAGCAGCTTGGCATTGCATGCTATTATTGAGCTTATGATCTACCAAAACCCCCAGATCCTTCTCCACTATGTATGTTGTACTCTCCCTAGCATGTATGATGTGTGCATATTCTTAGCCCCCAAGTGCATAACTTTACATTTATCAACATTAAACCTTATCTGCCACATAGTCGCCCAATTAGACAGTGTATTGAGGTTGGCTTGTAAATTGGAGACATCCTGTAAGGACGTTATTCCACTGCATATCTTGGTGTCATCTGCAAAGACAGAAATGTTACTTTTGATCCCAGACCCAATATCATTTATAAAGATGTTAAAAAGTAAGGGTCCCAGCACTGAACCTTGGGGTACACCACTGATAACCTTAGACCATTCAGAGTAAGAATCATTAACCACTACTCTCAGAATTCTGTCTTTTAGCCAATTTTCTATCTATTAACAAACTGATACACCCCCCACCAGGGCTCCCCTCTCCAGGAGGCAGAGAGAGCCCGGAGTGGTCAGCGGTATGGCGCTCCGCTCCCTCTTACACCGCTGTCAGCGGCGGTTCTTTCCCTCTCCTTCTCTCCACCCCCTCCCCCCACATGCCGATCCGGTGGATCGGAGGCTGCTCGCGCGGGAAAACTATTTCTTTAAAAAAAAAAAAAAAAAAAAAAGGAGTGGGGGGGAGGCACGGAAGACGGAGGAGGGGGTTTGGCTTAGCGTGGCATCGGTGTGCTTCAGCACCAACACACAGGACGATGTAAGCTATAAATACAGAGTTTGCAGGCTGCATTTGCCTGATGGAGGGACAGAGCAGATGGGGGCATGTGAGTGTGGTGACACAGGCATTCCTCAGGCACGTTTACGTTGCATCAGGCTGAGCATTAATAGCAGCGGCAGTTGCTGGACTATTGCTCAGCAGTGGGTGCATTTTTTCTGTCAGTACCCCGTGTTTGTGTTTGGCACTATGGTTGGCAGAAGGGGAGGTGCAAACACCCCAAAAAAGAAACCAAAGGTGTTACCCTTGGGTTCTGGGGACCCTGGTCTTGCTTATGCAGCACTATCCTCTCCTGAAGGAAATGGTGAGGCTGGTCAGAGTGAGCCATCAGGTTTGGCAAGTGTCTTCCCAGAATAGGAGTAAGCACTTTAGGCCCCCTCCTACCACTCAGGACCCTCAGAGAAACAGTGGGAGGGAGAAGATGAATCCTCAGGGGAACATGAAGAGGCCAATGACTCCTCTTCCGAGGGGTCAAGTGTGGATAAACCTGCTTCAGCTTCACAATCTGAGAAATTGCTGGTGCAATCTCTTACTGAAATGGCCGCTCCACATTTAAGTTAGCCTTAACTGAGTCGGCTGAAAAGCCCACTTCTTGTTTGGGTTTGCTAAAGCCTCCTCAAACTTTGCATGCCTTTCCAGTCCATTCATTGCTGGAACAACTTATGTATTCTGAGTGGGATCACCCAGATAAGCATTTTTTTCCTCTTAAGAAGTTCTCAACACTTTATCCTATGGAGGAAAAATGTACTAAAAAAATGGGGTATACCAGCAATTGACACTGCTATATCCTCTGAATAAAAATTTTACTTGTCTGGTTAGTTACATAGTTAGTCAGGTTGAAAAAAGACACAAGTCCATCCAGTTCAACCTTAAAAACAAATGGTTGACAATGCTCAAATGCTTAGGGATCAAACCGATAAAAAGTTGGAGTTCCTGTTAAACATTTTTTCTTTGGCAGGTTCAGTGGCTCAACCTGCAGTGGTGGCAATTGGGGTATGTCAATTCTTGAGGGACCAGTTGAGACAGGTGCTCAAGGTTATCCCTGATCAGCAGGCCCAGGATTTAGCAGAGTTGCCGGGGCTCTGTGTTTTGCAGTTGATGCAATGAGAGATTCTATTCTTCAGTCCTCTCGCCTTACGCTTGGGTTGGTGAATATGCGTAGAATCTTATGGTTGAAAAGTTGGTCAGCAGAAGCGCCATGTAAAAAGCTCCTAGCTGGTTTTGCTTTCTGAGGTGAAAGGTTGTTTGGGGATGATTTGGACAAATATATCCAAAAAATATCAAGTCGAAAGAGTACCCTTTTGCCAGTTAATAAAAGGAGTAAACGTCCCTCATTCAAATGGAGCTCCTTCTCCAGGGCCAGGGCCATTAGCTTCCCGACAGCCTCTGTCGTCAGGTTCAAGAAGTAAACCTCAGGATCAACGCCAGGGACAAAATAAGTCCTGGGACAGGAAACCTACAAGACAGAATACTAAAGCCTCTTTATGAAGGGGCGCCCCGCTTACTCGAGTGGGGTGGAAGGCTTCTGCCATTCTCAAGGGTCTGGCAGGAAGAGTTTTGAGACAGATGGGTGGTCTCCACAATAGCTCTGGGTTACAAACTACAGTTCCAAGAGTTTGTCTCCTCAGGTCAAAATGTCCCCAAAGATCCAGAGAAAAATAAGTCTCTTTCAAGCATTAGACTGACTTTTGTCTCAAAAAGTGATCATGTTGGTCCTCATAGAAGAGCAGGGGTTGGAATTTTATTCAAACCTTTTTGCGGTGCCAAAACCCAATGGAAATGTCAGACCCATTCTAGATCTCAAAGATCTAAACCGATTCCTGAATATCCGCCCTTTTCGCATAGAATCAATCCAAATCAGTTGTCTCCATCCTACAAGGGAGAGAACTTCTGTTGTCAATCAAAATCAAGGATGCATACCTGCATGTACCTATGTTCCCCGCTCACCAGAAGTATCTGCATTTCGAGGTAGGAAAACTCCACTTTCAGTTTGTAGCTTTTCCTTTTGGTCTAGCTACTGCACCTCGAATGTTTACAAAATTTCTGTCCCTCCTCTGGCTAAGTTAAGGGCTCAAGGTATAATTGTGGCATACCTAGACGACCTGCTCTTGATAGACTGGTTGGTAGCCTGCTTAGACCAAAGCATGGTCACCACAGTCAACTACCTGGAATACCTAGGTTGGATCCTCAATCTAGAGAAATCTTCTTTAAAACCATTAAGACGACTAGAGTACTTGGGTCTGATCATAGATACAACCCAGAAAAGGCTGTTTTTACCTCAGGCAAAAATCAGTTCCATAAAAGAGCTGGTTCAGGTGGTCAGGGCGAAGAAGGATCCTTCTATTTGTCTTTGTATGAGGTTATTGGGAAAGATGGTGGCTTCATTTGAAGTGGTTTCCTATGCTCAGTTTCATTCGAGTATCCTGTCTGCTTGGAACAAGAGGGTCTAAGCCCTAGATTTTCCAATGCGTCTGTCGCCAATGGTGCCCCAGAGCCTCAGTTGGTGGAGGATATCCAAGAATCTGCAGAAGGGGAAATCCTTCATGCCAGTTACCTGGAAGGTAGTAACAGATGCCAGCCTTTCAGGTTGGGGAGCAGTCCTGGAAGAAGTGACTGTCCAAGGAAACTGGTCCAGGGCCAAAAGGACCTTGCCCATCAACATTCTAGAGATTCGGGCAGCAGGTTTAGCCCTAAGGGCCTGGACATTCAGGTTGCGGAATTGTCCAGTCAGGATTCAATCCGACAATGCCACAGCAGTGGCTTATATCAATCACCAAGGGGGTACCAAGTCATGCAGCCCAGGGAGAGGTGAACCATATCCTAGCCTGGGCAGAAGAGCATGTGCCATGCATATCGGCAATCTTCATTCCAGGGATAGAGAATTGGCAGGCGGACTACTTGAGTACTACTTCAGTTGTTCCCGGGGGAATGGTCCCTTCACCCGGACATCTTCCTGGTCATATATCATATCCAGAGAGGGGGGATCCCGGATGTGGATCTGTTTGCGTCCAGGTCCAACAACGAAGTGGACAACTTTGTGTCAAGAACAAGGTATTTGCTCGCATGCAAGAATGGACGGCTTAGTGACCCCGAGAGATCAGTTCTCACCGATTCATGCATTCCCTCCTATTCTGATGCTACCTCGTCTTCTTCGCAGGATTAAGCAGGAAAAGAAGTCTCTGATTCTTGTGACCCCAGCGTGGCCCAGAAGGTCCTGGTACGCAGAAATCGTAAGGATAGCGGTAGGGGACCCATGGACCCTACCACCACGTCCAGACCTGCTCTCGCAGGGACCAATATTCCATACTACCTTACAAACGCTAAATTTAACGATTTGGCTATTGGAACCCACATTCTGAAGAATCCTGGGCTTTCAGGTCCAGTGATATCTTCCTTGATTAATGCAAGGAAGCCAGCTTTCAGGGTAATTTATTATAGAGTGTAGAGTCTGGAGGGCAAATGTTTCCTGGTGTGAATCCAGGGGTTGGCATCCTAGAAAATATGTTCTAGGTAGAATTCTTGCCTTTCTACAAATGGGATTAGAGATGAAGCTGGCCTTGAGTACCATCAAAGGTCAGGTCTCTCCTTATCGGTATTGTTCCGACCACTTGCTTCGCATTCTCTGGTCCGTAATTTCAGGGGGTAACGCGGCTTAATCCGTTAGGTCACCCTTGAAACCTTGGGACCTGAATCTAGTTTTGTTGGCTTTACAAAAACAGCCTTTTGAGCAGGTACGGCCTACTCCTTTGATCCTTTTGACAAGGAAGTTCGTTTTTCTGGTTGCCATATCTTCTGCAAGAAGGGTATCAGAGTTGGCTGCTCTTTCTTCCAAAGAGCCATATTTAATTGGTCACAAGGATAAGGTGGTATTGCGTCCTCCCCCTAACTTTCTACCGAAGGTAGTGTCAGGTTTTCATCTACAGCAGGATATTGTTTTACCTTCATTTTTTCCAGAACCCTGTTCCACAGAAGAAGGGTCGCTACATTCTCTTGATGTAGTGAGAACAGTCAAAGTCTGCTTGAAAGCGACTGCTCAGATTCAGAAAACTGACATTTTGTTTGTTTTGCCTGAAGGTCCTAGAAAAGGACAGGCATCATCGAAATCCACTATCTCTAGGTGGATTCGGCAAGTAATTGTTCAGGCTTAAGGTTTGAAGTGGAAAAATCCACCTTTTCAAATCAAAGCGCACTCCACCAGGGCTGTGCTTTGTGGGCAGCGCATCACCAAGCCTCCATGGCTCAAATCTGCAAGGCCGCAACTTGGCCTTCAGGAGGCTGCCGCCTTTGGGAGCAGTGTGCTGCAGGCAGTAGTATAGGTCCTCAGGTCTGATGACACCCTATTTTTGTTTGCGTTTCCCTCCCCTCAGATAGCATTGCTCTGGGACATCCCATATAGTTATTACTATGGCTCTATGTCCCATAATGTAAGATAAAGAAAATATAATTTTTTATAACAGCTTACCTGTAAAATCCTTTTCTTGGAGTACATCACGGGACACAGAGGTCCCTCCCCTCTTCTGGTAGACACATGTATTGCTTGGCTACAAAAACTGAGGTACTCCCGGTAAGGGGAGGGGTTCTATAGGGGGTAAACTTCCTGTCTAGGGTGTGCCAGCATCCATCACCAAAAGGTGGCCTATATAACCCATATAGTTACTACTATGGCCCTGTGTTCCGTGATGTACTCCAAGAAAAGGATTTTACAGGTAAGCCATTATAAAAATACGATTATTCCTGCAGGAAACACATTACCGCTCTGATAGTATCCCAGCCCTCCATAACTGCTTCTACACCACCTGGCATCATAGCACCAATCCTCTGGCCAAATTAAAGGGGTGTCAATAGCCTTTCATAAATATTTCAAACTGGAAGTATTAGATGCTATCATCGATCCCCTTGGTCATTTTGTCTTTCCTAAATTGAAGTATTTAACCTATATTTTTACAATAGCAAACATTTATGGTCCCAACCAAGACCAGGGTTGGTTCCTGACTGAGGTTCTGGATAGACTGATCTCCTTTGGCGGTCCTTGCTACGTACTAGGAGGAGATTTTTAACATGGCCCTATCCCCTTCCACTGCTACTCGGGTAAGTCCTCCGTTCCCCACTCCGACACATCTCAAATCATTTCTGCACAATGCTCAAGCAGTGGATGTCTGACACACGCAACACCCCTCTGTCACATTCATCAAGCATGTGGTCAAAACCCTCTGAAGGAGTCGTTTTGACTCACCTTGTGAAGGGACAGGATTCAGAAAATTGGCACACATCTCCTACCTAGCTTGTATAAACTACAGGCGGTCTATCCTGCTCTGCTGGGATGTGGTCCCTGTGTTCACGTTAAATGCATAGTTTATCAGGGAGCCCCTCTGCTGGTCTCTGGGGCAGCATATGAAGTATAAATCACTCTCAATGGGGAAGCAGTGCAATATTATAGCTGGAGTGGACACTTGCCTTAATACTATGGAGATACTAAGCTTCCTTATGGATGAGGCACTGTACTACTGCTTAATAATCATTGATTAAGCTCAATGCTTTGTGTGCCTTCTGCTTCTGTAGAAAAACAAATGCCAGTGCCAAATAAAGACCAGCGCTAACAAATAAGGTAGGGGACAGTGCCCGTCTGCTTTCTAGGCAAGCAGCCCTCTTCAGACTTTTCCAGAGAGAGACACGGATGAACATGACTTGATGAATCCTGCCTTGTTCCAGCAGTCAGTGATGGAGATGAAGAGGACCAAAAGGTGGTCACAATTCATTAAGCATGTTGTCAAAACACTCTAAATTAGTTTTTCAAACTCCCCTTTTGCAAGAGTCATCTGTTCTGGCAAGGTCCAGTTTTCCTTCCAAAACCAGTAACTCGTTTCAAGAGCTTTCTCAGGCCAGCCAACCTTCAGATTCTTCCAAAGAATAAGATGCAGATGAAGATGACCTTTATCCAGTTTTTCCATTGAGATGGTTCAAGATAGAAGGAAAGCAGTGGAAGTATTTTTTCAAGTGCCTCCGAAGACCACTTTGCAATTTCCCTATGCTGACTGAATTAAGGCTCATTCTAGAAGAATGGAGCAAAAAGCAGGTTTTCACAGCAGATGTCAGAATTATGCCTTTGTGAAGAGAGAGGTGTCTAGCATTTGAAGTCACCCCTTTTGGTCGGTGTGTTCCTTATGGAATTCACCAGATACATTAATTTACCATTAGAAGATGATGTGGCCCTCAAGGAAGAAGTCATACACTAAATTTGTTCACAGAAGATGAAGCTTAAATTGACAGCAAGGTTCTTTGATTGTGGACAGTCTGGCTTCTTGCCTCAAGATACACATCTGAGTTGGCGGTTGGCGAATAAAGAACAGGGTCATCTGACCCCTACACAGTCCTACTGTAATTAGAAGCCCTACTAATTATGGTTCAAAGTATGCCTTTCTCTGCTGCTAGACAACATACCGGTGGTAAAGTACTGAATTGTCCTGGTGTTCCTCTCGTCACCTGTCAGCGTCTTCATGCCTGGTGACTATCGGACAATGGTCTCTCCTGTCCTTGTGTTGAGTGGCTCAGTGGAGAAGATACCCTTTCCAGGCATTTTTCTTCAACAGTGGATAGGCATCAAACTATTTATATCTCACAGACACCTAGTACAAATCAGCTCAGTTGCCATACACTGGCACAACATCAAAGTTCTTCACCCAGCTCCATCACAAGTTTTTTCTCTAGGGAGGCAAGAGTTTGTCAGGTCCTCAGTTTTCTTCAAAGAGATCTTGACATGCGCCTGAGTGCAAGCACAAAAGGAAAAAATTTCTTCAATGTCAACCTTTAGCAGGACTCAGTGGACCTCTTCAATTCTTAAGGCCGTAGTAAAGCCAAGGCCTCCCAGGGCCCCCTCATTTCTACATGGGACCTCATTAGTACTCAACTACCTGCCTTCTCCAAAATCCATGATTGAGTTGTTGCTATGGAAATTGTCATTAAAGACCGCTTTACTGGTAGCCAAAGCTTCAGCTAGGAGGGTCTCTGAGTTGGCGGCTCTAGGGTATAAAGAACCCTATATACAAAGTCCTTCCTGGCAGACAGCGTTATTCTGCTCCCAATGCTGGATTCTATTCCAAAAGTGGCCTTAACATTCCATCTAAGTCAAGAAATCATGCGCCTACTTTTCATCTGGAAGATGGACAAAGTCCTTTGGATGTCGGGGTGACACTGAAGATGTATATCCATGCTACCCCAACTTTTAGGGCATCAGATCGCATGTTTGTGGTTCCCAGAGGTTCATGCAAGGGGGCCAGAGCTTTGAGTAGAGTTATTGCTTCTTGGATTGTGAAAGTGATCTCCCTTTCATATAAGGATAGGGGGTTGGCCCTTTCAGAAGAAGCGTTGCAACCTCCTTGGCAGCTGCCTGTAGAGACTCAATGAAGTCAATATGCAAGACGGCATCGTGGCCATTCATACAAACCTTTATTTCTCATTAACACATACAGTAGATGTGTCATTATTGACAACTGTTAATTTTGGCAAAACGGTTAACTCGTTAGCCGGACGCCATAATTAACCCTCATTTTTGTCTCCATTATCCCACCCTGGGTACCTAGTTAGTTCCCAGTAGTAGGCTGACAGAGCTGTCAGGAAAATTGAATCTCAAAATACATTTTTTTTATTTTAAATCAAAAGGTTTTTATTGAACTTATCAAGAAACAATAACATGCAATGTACATGTACATAAAGGAATCTTCAACCATTAACTTATTGTGGCAGCACGCAGATAAAATCACCTGGTTGTATCCAGGATGGAAAATATGTATGCCCTAGATTCAGGCTTTATGCGGACTTGTGCAACTAGAGGGGAAGAGTTAATGAGCCCAGCTGAAGTGGGCTCATTAAGACCTCTACAAAAAACCCCAGCATGCTTAGGGAGATGCTCCATCCTGGAACCAGTTTTGTGTTTGTATAGACTGGGGAGTGTTAAACCTGTTCTGTGCGGTGAGTTAACGCCTGTGTGGCAAACCTCTACAACAGAGACAGAGACAGGGACTGGTGCAGCACAAGGCTGCACTCAGTTGTTAGACAGGGAATCTATGCGTGTAATTAGAGGTCAAGCTGACCAGGATTTATTTTCATGTTTTACTTTTGTTTTGCTGTTATATTTTTCACTGCATGTAGCATAAATAAACCACACCCTTTGTTTTTTCCACCTACAACGCTGTCTGCTGTGCCTGATTTTGTGTTGTGAACCCATCCAGGGGGTCACACACACCCGCTGCCGAGCGAATCCCTCACATTATACACAAGCATATTATCCTTGCCATTACTACACATCAATGTACTCCTAGCACTTGCCTTCCATCACTCCATCCCCCCCCCCCCACTGATAGAGCCTGCATCATGCATGGTTCATATGAGGTAACATTTTCCCCCCTATGGACACTGGAAAAGTCGAGACATTACAAGTTCACTGAGGCTTAGACCAGGTGTATCTAACCAGCATGACCATATATGTTCAAACCTGCCCGGACATCCCCTGTGTTGGTAAATATATTTTTCCATGATAAGGGTGTTTCCCATGCGAGTTATCCAGGAGGTGCTAGTGGGTGGCGATGTGGATTTCCATCCCATTAGGATAAGTTTCCTGGCCTGGAACATTGCCCTAGAGAATGCAACCCTGATCAATTCCTCTGGGATCACATCCTCCAGGACCCCCAGTATACAGCATATAGGTTCTATAGGCACGTTCGTCTGAAACACCCCAATGAGCGTACCAACCACCTCGGTCCAGAACCGATGGAGTTTTGGGCAGTGCCACAGGAGATGGATGAGATCCCCATTGTTGTGCTGACAACAACAACACAAAGGGTCCACCAGTCTACCCATCTTATGTAGTGCTACCGAAGTGTAGTGTACCCTCAGTATTATATAGAGTTGGGAAACATTTTGTGCCCCATTCAGAGAGCATGTGGTTATGGATTGTAGAGCTTCTTCCCATTGATCTCCCGTAAGTTGGCCTAGGTATTTTTCCCACGCAGACACTGGGGGTATGCCCACAAGTGTCTTGCAAGTAGCATTTGATAGCATTGGGATATAATCCCCTTAGTTGCACTGCTAGAATGCAGCACATGGAATACCGGGGTGGGCGACAGTGCCCACTCTCTCCTGCATCCCCTTGCACAACAACAGCATGCCGGAGCTGAAGGTACGAGTACCACATGGTAGCGGGCAGACTGAATTTGACTTGCAGTTCCGGGAAGGATAGTAATTTGGCATTTTCAAATATGTGGGATAGCATAGTTACACCATGAGCATGCCATCTGGGCCCCTGTTGCAACTTAGCCAGCTCCACGTATGTGCAATTGCTCCATATGGGGCTAAAATGCATGAATTCCTGCACCCCCTGAAGAAGCCTGCCCTAATTCCATATTTTTTGTATTAATGAGAGCGTTGGGGTCTGTTTGTTGGACTTCAAAAACATTTTCACCTCCAATCCCATGGGGATGGTCTCAGCTCCAGAGGCAAACAGCATTAGTTGCGCTGGTAATTGGTAACTCAGGATATTGAAAGATTAAAAATTAAAATAATGCAAAATCCTCAAGAAATCAAAAAGGGGATAAAGAAGCTAGAAGTAAATAAAAAAAGTGGTGATAAGACCGGCCGACAAGGGAGGGGCCATTGTTGTGTTGTCTAGAGAGTATTAGAACACTGAACTATCAGGTCAATTAAGTGATACCAATACTTACATTAAATTAAACGGAAACCCAACAAAGGAATATATGGGTGAATTGCAAGAATTGATCTTGAAAGGTAATATTAAGAACATACTCAGCAAGAAGGAAGAGAAGTACTTGATACCAGAAACCTGCAGAGTCCCAGTTATATACACTGTACCCAAAATCTACAAAAATCAAATCCATCCACCTGGAAGACCAATAATCAATGGGATGCAATCAATCAATGCCAGACTAGGAGAGTATGTGGATAAGGTCATACAACCATTAGTCCCACAAACAAAATCATACTTAAGGGACACCAAGCTTTTAATACAGATTATGGATAAGGTGAAAATTAAAGCTCAAGAGAATTAGTTGATTGCAACAGATGTCATATCATTATATATGGTCATCGACCATGATGATGCAATACAAGCAACAAAATGGGCCATGGATAAATGGAGTGGTCTTGTATCCAAACGGAAAATATTAATTCTTAGGTGTTTAGCATATGGATTGTAACACAATTACTTTTGGTACAACATGGACAACAAGGAAACTCAATTACAGTATCCAGCATAAAAAAATTTAAAGCATAGTTCAAAAACATTGGTCACTTTTACAAGCAGACAACCAATTGAGAAAGATACTAGCAGAGAAACCTCGCTTTATCTATAGAAAAGCTCCCAGCCTGAGGGACATGAAGTGAAGAATGTGAAGAATGTCTCAGACCCTCCAAAAACAAATCAGATTTTTTTGCTTTTCTAGGGAAGAGGGTTTTTTCCCTGCAGACAATGCTATGCCTGCAGGAATACAAACCAAAAAGGGCAAAAGGGCAATAAATTCATATCCAAAACAACAAAACAAGAATATGAATATATCATGTCGAACAGAAGGAATGGTCTATATGCTGGAATGTTTCTGCACCTTACAATATATTAGCAGAACAATATGGAAGAGATTAAGGGAACATGTACAAAAAATTCAAGCTGGCTTCCTGAAACACAGTGTCTCCCAATATTTTTCAGAATTTTTTTTTCTTCAATACTTTATTTTTGCAAGAAAACATACGGTGAATACAGAAACCATACAATAATGTAGGACTGTAAAAACTTAACAGGGGAGGATCCAATTCACATAAATCAGCATTCTTGTAATCTCAACATTTACATATGGTAAGGACTTTGAATGGTACGATCTGAGGAGTCTTCACACCCCCGCATGTCAAATTTTTCCACAGTAGAAACCGTGTAGTAAGGGCTGCTAGGAGTTAGGGCAGACCCATAGGGTCCTAGCAGAAAAAGAAAAAGGAGAGTCAAAGGAAAGGAATAGGAAGAGAGGAAGAAAAAAAAAAGGGGGGGGGGGTAAGGTAAGGATCAGGGTAAAGTTCTATCCACCCGATCCTCTTCCAGGCTGGAAGTTTCGCCAAGTTTTCTGGTGATCAGAGAGGGTACATTAGATCATTCCCACAGGACTAGTCCCGCATATTCCTCAGAGTATACAAATTCGTGCCAATAAAACCATAGTCTAGAAAATTTCTCGCTGAGGCCATTTTCTGTGGCTACCAAATCTTCCATTGCATGAATGTCAGCAACCTTTTTCCGCCCGACGTCAATCAATGGAGGCTGTGTCTGCTTCCAGAACAGCGGAATGCATCCCTTCGTGGCTGTGATCAAGAGGGGCAGAATGGACTTTCTATATGCTTTACTTGGTACATTGTGGTGGTGCAAGAGGAAGAATGCGGGATCTTTCGGTAAAGTTCTATCCGTGAATTTTTGGACGATACAATGGACTTCATTCCAGTAGGGCTCCAGAAGCCGGCAGGACCAGAAGATGTGGAGCAGCAACCCAACCTCCTCTCCACATCTCCAGCATAGGTTCAAGCACTGGGGAAACATTCTATGGATCTTTGCCGGGGTGTGATACCCCCGGGCCAGTACCTTGAAACCCGCCTCCTGCTGTTTGGCACAAATTGAAGTCTTGTATGAGAACAAAAAGTCTATCCACCTGTTTCTCCATGAATTTTAGCCCAAGTTCTTTTTCCCAACTGGCGATATAAGGAAGCTTGTGGCCCTCTGAAAGTGTTACCAGCAATTGATATGTCAGAGAAACTGCATGGGAAAGTGGGGACTGGTCTAGTCAAAGCCGCTCGAAAGTGGTGAGTTGTCTCTGGAACGGATCCGGGGGGAGAAGTGATCCGAGGAAATGCGCCAGCTGTATTTTTTGCCAAAATGACAGACCCGCCAGATTTACATCAACCATAATTTGTCTAGTCATCCATTGGCCATCGACCCAAAACTTTGTGGTCTGAGCACATTCCATTGTTTTCAGGTCTTGGAATTTGGGTCTCGGAGTCCAGGGGTAAAAGCTGGATTTCCCACTACGGGAGTGAGCGGCTATGGTAAGGGCGCTAACAAAAAGTCCTGGAATGCTTTCTGGCTGACCTTCCTGGTTTCTCCTACTGTGGGATGATCCAGTACCCGCTGGGGTAGATCTGCCTGGCACCAAGGTATGGATTCAAGTGGTATTCCTGACAAGATCTGCTCCACCTTAACCCACTGTTTGAGCTCACCGTGGCGACACCAATGAAGAACCCGTGTCAGGTGGCACGCCGTATGACAGACATTTGCATCTGGCAAAGCCATGCCACCCCTGAGCTTCAGCAATCTAAGGGTAGAATGTGACTATAGGAAGGAGACCAAAGTTCGGTTCATCGTCCTAAGGAAAGAGCTCGGGATCCGGGTGGGGAGTGCTTGAAAGTGATACAGCAGGCGGGGCATCACGTTCATTTTCACAATGTTGCAGCGACCGAACCAAGAGAACATACCGCTCTGCAATGAATGTAGGTCTTTTTTAATTGCCGTCAGAAGAGGGGGAAAGCTCTTCTATCCATCTGGGAAGGCGGATACCCAAATATTTAATATGCTCCGAGGCCCACTTGAAGGGGAAATCCACCCGCAGCATTGTCGATGTGGAGGCAGACAGCGACACATTCAGTGCCTCTGACTTCTGATAGTTGACCCGAAAGAAAGACCATGCTTCATGAGTCTTCAGTTCTGAAAGCAAGTTTGGGGTCGAAATCAGAGGATTTGACAGAAAGAAGAGGAGAGAAAGTATTATTCAGACGAAGACCAGAAATGTCTGGGTTGTTTTGTATGGTTCTCAGAAATGGCTCAAGGGTCAAGATGAAAATCGGGGGGATAGAGGGCAGCCCTGATGCGTGCCATTGGTTATCTCAAATGATTGTGAGAGGTGCCCATTCACCTTCACTCTGGCCAAGGGGCATGAGTAGATGCTCAAATCCAGTGCATCATACTCTGCCCCAGGCCGAGGAAGCTTAGAGTTTCAATTAAAAAGGTCAAATCCACCCTGTCAAATGCCTTTTCGGTATCGGTTGAGAGGAGCAACAGGGGTATTTTACGCTTCTGTGCGGCATATATCAGATTGAGCACTTTGGTTGTGTTGTCCCTTGCTTCTCTCGTAGGGACAAACCCTACTTGATCTGAGTGGATCAGTTGCGGAATACGACCAAACGCATGGAGAGCATTTTGGTGAATATCTTCAGATCCACATTTAATAAAGATATTGGGTGATAATTTTGGCAATGAAGGGGATCTTTTCCCTCTTTCGGAATCACGGTTATATGTGCTCGGAGGGTGTCCTATGGTGGGATGGTTCTCTCCCCCACAGCATTGTATGTTGAAAGAAAGTGCGGGTTTAGCAGGTCCCCAAAGGTCCTATAATACAGTAGATAATATCCATCTGGGCCTGGAGCCTTCCCCGGCCTGCTGGGCTCACAGGATCCGAGCTAGTAGTTTCCTACATTTGTCACTATGCTCGTGGAAAGTGCGTCTGCACTTAGCTATCGCCGCTTTAGCCTCTTCTGTTTCAATATGTTTATTGGAAAGTTGAATAAACAGGAATAAACAAGAGTCTACAATCTGCTCCTTGTGCGCCCTCGCAGGGGCTACAAAACATGAATATGAAACCAAAGGGCCAGCCATCACATTATACTTGTAATAAACAGAAGAAAAGGAGGGAATATGAGTAGGGGATGGTATCGAGGCTGGTTCCAGAACCAGGCAACTCGTTCCCTCGTCGTTTCCGGAGGGCAGGCCCTTCTTCCACTACCCCCTCCTACGGGGGGCAGCAGAATTTGTTAGCAATGGGAGAGATTACAAAGAAGAGTGAAGAGAGATAGGGAACAAAAGAAGAAAAGATAGAGAGAAAAGAGGGGGGAGGAAGGAGGGGGAAAGTTCGGGCGTGGGTGCCTCACCAAGGGGAGTTAGACCAAGCCTAGGCATGCTGCTTGGAGTGCGGGGAACTCATAGGAGATCCACGGCTCCCAGATTTTTAGAAATTTAGCATGAGAGTCATGAACAATACTAGACATACGTTCCTGAAGTAACATTGCAGTCATGCGGGTTTTAACACCTTGAAAGTCTACCCGTTGGGACTTCCAGGCTTGGGCAATGGTCCGCTTGGCCGCTATAAATAGGTAAGTAGCCAACTTCTGTTGAGGGCCCCGCAAACCAGGTACCGGGCAATGTAGGAGAGCTAGCTTAGCGTCCCTTCGGATGGTTAGGTGGAAAAGTGTCTGCAGCAAACCAAAAATCCTAGACCAGAACCCCACCAGCCTTGGGCAAGCCCACCATGTATGCATAACATCACCTCGCTGTCCACAATTGCGAAAGCATCTATCCGTACTTCCAGGGAAAGCCCGAGCTGTGCGGGCAGGTACCCAATACCATCGGAGCATTACTTTATATGCAGCCTCCAGGGTATTCGTGTTAAACGAGCATTTGGTGATTGTTTTCCAGGCCCTGCTCCAGTCCTCTGGGTTTACTGGGGTCTGAAGGTCCTTTTCCCATTGAGTCATATAAGAGAGGGGTGCTGATGGCGGATGGCTATTCAGAGAGGCATAAATGGCCGAAATAAGGCCTGGGGACCCTGGGGCATATTGGCATGAATGTTCAAAAAAAGTTTTTTGGAAGGGGTAGGTGGACCTGCGGCGCAACGCTGCAATCCAGTGCTTTAATTGGATAAAGTGATAATGCTCATTAGCCGGCGCCCCGTGTGTTTCCCGGATACTCTCCCAGGAGGGGAATAAGCGTGAGGAAAGAAAATTTTGGACTTGTGGGTAGCCATGTGAGGACCACCAGGAAAATGCCTGGGGCTCCTCCAGACCCGGGGGGAAAAGAGGGTTATGGGAAGTAGGGGTAGAAAGGGGGACATCAGATTGCTGGAAAAGCGAACTGAGTACCACACCTGCAGACTATGTAGGAGCATGGGGCTTAGGGAGGGAGGGCGCAGATTTCTGGGGAGCCAGAGGAGTGCCTGAAGTGCACAAGGGTCACAGTCAGGTACCTCTAGGAGCACCCACAGAGGAACATCCATGGTTGCATGGAGCATAGTCAACGGAGCGATCTGGGCCGCTGTGTAGTATTTAGAGATATTGGGACCCCCAAGCCTCCCCGGAGCCTATGGGTATAAAGGGTTGCTCTGGGTACTCTGGGGCGTTTGCGCGCCCATATAAATTGGAGTATCCTATTCTGCAGGAGTCGAAGAAAAAAAGTGGGTACCCGGACAGGCAAAGTACAAAAATAATAAAGGACTTTAGGGAGGATGGTCATCTTCGCCGCCAAGATCCTGCCTACCCATGAGAGTGTGGGGAATTGCCAGGCTTGCAACAGGGGATAATAATTGGCCGAGAAAAGGGAAGAATAAGACGGCGTCAATTTGACACCTAAATAATCAATCGAGTGGGATACCCAACGGTATGGAAAATGGTCCTGGAGGCACTGCACCAGTTCCAGAGGGAGGTTAACATTCATCGCTGTGGTCTTGGAGAGGTTAATTTGAAGACCTGAGAAGGCCGAAAATCGGTCTAATACTAGTTGCAGGTTGGGCAGGGAGATAAGCGGGTTGGACAGGGTCAATAGGGCGTCATCCGCAAAGAGGTTCACTTTGTATTGAGTGCCCGCGTAAGGGATTCCCGAGATATCACCATTGGCCCTGATCGCCAGCGGCTCCAATGCCAGGATAAATAGTGCCGGGGACAGGGGGCATCCCTGTCTAGTCCCCCGGAGTATCGGGAAAGGTTCAGAAAGGAAGCCCGCATATTTCACCGACGCCGACGGTGCGGAATAGAGGGCCTGGATCCATTGTAGGAAATGTGGTCCAAATCCCCATTTGGTTATAACAAAGTAAAGGTAGTCCCAGGAAAGCGAATCAAACGCTTTATAGATATCTAGGGATAGCAAAAGTCCTGGTATTTTACGCTGACGAAGTATATGGACCACCTTGCGGACATTGTCCCCCGCCTGGCGACCGGGCACAAAGCCCACCTGATCCCTGTGAATGAGGGCCTGAAGATATCTGTTGACTCGCGTGCTCAGAACCTTTCCCAGAACCTTCAGGTCAACATTCAACAAGGAGATGGGACGAAAGGACTGTGGGTCTGTGGCTTCCTAGGATGACTTAGGGATCATAGAGATATGGGCTTTCAGCGAGTCCAGCGAGGGTCTCGCACCTTCCCGCCAGGCGTTAAAATAAGATGTTAAATGGGCGTGAGCAGGGATGCAAATGTCCTATAGTATAGACCGGTAAAGCCGTCCGGACCCGGGGCCTTGGATGGCTTAAGAATTTTAGGGCTTGGGCGACCTCCATTTCCGTTATGGGAGCATTCAAATTAGCCTGTGCCGCTGAGGACAATAAAGGAAGACTAATTGATTGGAAGAATCTCTCGGCCCTGTCTTGGTCGAAGGCAGCTGGTCCATTATAGAGGGAGGAGAGGAAGGAGGCAAAGCCAGCAGCTACCTTGGATGGATTGGACGTGAATCCCCCACCTGTCACCTGTAATCGAACCGGCCTGCCCGGACCCCCCACTGAATTAAGTTTCCTAGCCAACATGGGACCAGGCTTGTTCGAGCAACTGTAAAATTTATATTTGGACCAGCGCAGAGCTTTCTCCGCCTGAGCGGAGGCGAGCATGTCCAACTCAGTGGCCAAGTTGTCTCGTGTCCGCCTATGGGCTACCGTAGGACGCGCCTTCCACGTCGTATCTGCCGCTTCTAACAAGGAGGTCAACTCCCGTATCCGCTGCTCCCTGGCCCGCTTTGTACGAGAAGCGATCTGGATTAGGTGTCCCCTGACCGTCGCCTTGTGGGCTTCCCACAAGGCAACTGGAGAATCAACTGAGCCTACATTTTCTGTGAAATAGGTTTGGATATGTGTTTCTATCTGAGAGGATGTAGCTTGCGTACTCAGGAGGGATTCATTAAGCCACCAGAGATAGGCAGGGCGGGAGAATCCTGCCAAGGAGATTCCGAGGATCAGGGGATCATGATCCGACCAGGGCGAGGTAGCAATAACGATCTTATGTACCAACGGCAGGGAGCTAAGTTGCAGAAACACGTGATCTATTCTACAAAAACTCTGATGGGGGTTACAAAAAAAGTAAATTCCTGTTACAACGGATGCTGCTCGCGCCACACGTCCACCATGCCATATGACTGAAAGAGATCATGCAATATTTGTTCCTGGGAGGCATCACGGGACAGAGGCACTTCCCTGAGACTACGCCTGTCCAAAGAGGAGTTAAAAACAGAGTTGGAGTCTCCCATCATATTTAGGAGGCCTTTTTGGTGCCTAGTGATCACCTGAAACAAATGGGAGAAAAACCTCTGTTGAAATGAGTTAGGAGCATAATACCCAACCAAAGTGACCTCCTGGTCCCAGAGGGTGCCCTGCAGGATCAAATATCGACCCGTAGGGTCCGCTATTTCCTTAGAACAGGTAAATTGGAGGTTACGCCTAAAAGCCATCAGCACCCCTCTTTGTTTTTTACGGCTTCCACTTCTGAGAAGCACTGGATAATGGGAGGACAAATATTTGGGGGAAGAGGATAGGGAGAACCTGGTTTCCTGCAGACACACCACATCAATGGATTGAGATTTTAAGTGACGGAAGACCTTCGACCTTTTAATGGGGGAATTAAACCCATGGATGTTCTGCGAGAATATTTTCAGCACATTCTGAGCCATCTCGGGGGTAAAAGAAGGTTCCTATAAATATAGAGCGACCAACAAGGCACGTACTTACCCTGAGCCCGTGCGAAGGCTATCCGAGCCCAAAGAGGGGATTGGGAGGGAGGGGAACACCAGGAAGAAGAGAAAGAGAGAGAAAAAGAAACACAGAATAGACAAGTGAAACACATAAACACCACAATTGGTGGGCATTGCATCCTGCAGTAGGACACTAAAGGAGGCGGCTCCACCACCAACCACGAGGCTAACAAATAGTAAAACATAACAGCATTGACAACAGTAATACTACAATAATACTAGAATATTACTACATCATTATCTTATTACCGCCCCTGCACAGGGCAATTAAAACTAGAACAGAAACAGGTGAGACGAGCCAAGCCCATCCCGTAGTACTGCTACCGGGTAGCAGTGGATAAAACTAACAATGGATTAAAGGCCCCCCCCAGCCGGCACCGCCCCGCTGGGAGCGCCCAAGGAAAGAACCCCACCTCGGTCCCCGAACATGACCCCCGCGCCGGAGCGCCGCCAGGCCCCAGGGGTCCCACAATAAAATAGGGGACCCCGTATGGCCTAGGGCCACGGTCCAGCGGGGGGCCACCAGTGCTGATCATGGCCCGCACCCTTAAAGGGGGTGGACCTGAATTAAACCATGGCTCGAACCGAGCAAGGAAGGGAGGGTAGGAAGGAAGTGGGGGAAACAGGGAAGAGAAAAAAAAATTATAATTTAAGAGGGAGAGAGGGGTAAGGGGAGGGAAGTAAGAGGATGGGGATGGGGAGGGGGAAGAAGGGAAGTGCAGGAAGTGGGGAAGAGAGGCGCAGGGTATGGGGAGCGGGAGAATAGAAGGGAAACGGGGAGGGGGCATGGATGAGGAGAGGAGGGAGTGTGAATAAGGAGGGAAGGCAGGGTAAAAGATGGAAATGTTAGAGCCCTTTACAGTTCTTAGGGTCCAAAAACCAACCAATATACATAAGAAATTAGACTTTATATGCAATAAGCCCTGGAACCGGCCCCCCAGACTGCCCCCATCCCACCAGGGTTACAGTCCCACTTTCTTTATTTTTAAAGAAACAATTGGTCCATGAGAAGGCCCCCAGATAAGCTGGGGGGCTTGGGCAAAACTTGGCAGTCATAGTAGGGCTGGAGCACTGACCAAAGCCTAAAGTCTAAGGTGAAGGCGCATAGGGCCTGTATATGAAGTAAAAGCCACAAGTAACTGTAAAGTTATAAAATAAAAACAAGGAAGGGAGGGGGGGAGGTATGGGCCAGGAGAGCATGGTCCCATCATCTGGTATGAGACAAAATCCAGCATCAGGCAAAAACAAACAGTGCCTCAAAAGGTCCGGGGAGGGCAACCGAACCAAAAGCAAGGGATCATGGACGGGCTCACCCGCGCGGTCGTCATCCCGGATCTGAATAGGGGGATCGAGCATGTGACTGGGTAGCAGGAAGGGGGCGCTTCCGGTTGCTGACTGGTTCACACACACGGCCCAAGCGCCTAGAAGAGGGCCCAGGACCTGAAGCCTTCTCACGGAGGTTGGGGTCATCTGAAGAGGGGAGCAAATGTAGTGCTGCAAAAGTCGCCTGGGCTTCCTCTGCGGTGCGCACTGTGTAGCCCCGGCCTTGGTAGGTGAAAGCGAGGCGAAAAGGAAAGCCCCATGTGTATTTGATGTGGTGTTCAACCAGAGCTGAAGTATAGGGTTTCAGTTGTCGCCTCTTTAGCACTGTGGAGGGGGCCAAATTAGTAAAGAGCTGGTACTTATGGCCTTGAAAACGGAGATCAGGCTTATCCCGTGCTGCCCTAAGGAGCATTTCCTTAGTGCGGTAGTACGTGAACTTGATGATAATGTCCCGAGGGGGCCCCCCTTCCTTTCTCGGCCCCAGGGCCCGGTGGATCCGGTCAAATTCCATGCGATCGATGGGGATGCCTGGGACCAATTCCTGGAATAGAGCCGTGGCCGTGGAGGTTAAATCCTCAATAGTTTCAGGGAGTCCCCTAAGCCGGAGGTTCCCTCGCCTAGACCTGTTCTCATAGTCCTCTAATTTTAGGAGGGCTGCATCCAGCTCCCTGCGAATGTCCTGCAAGTCCTGCTCATGGTGATCAATGACTGTTGCTGCAGCCTCCATTCTATCTTCCAGCGCATTCGTACGGTTACCCAACTCACGGATTTCCTTCGTGAGATGTGTGGCCAGTTTGGAGGTGGCCGCTGACAGTTCCCCCTGCAGCATGGTTTTAAAGCGAGATAACTATTTCTGCATCCCGCAGTGAGGGCGCTACATAGGGTTGCTGGACTCCTGGTATGCTTTCTGCATCTGAACAGGCTTCGGGCTCACCAGTGAGCAACGGAGGGATGAAGTCCATGTCTGAGGCCTGCGACTCCAGCAGGCCGTCCGGTGGAAAGGCCTCAAGGCTCGCTCGCACAGCCTGTCTCTTCGTAGTGCTCCGCGCTGTGCCTGATTTGCACCCCATATTGTCAGTCACGATGCCGGGAAATAATCAGTCAAGAATAATGTGCAGGAGCGGACATATCACAACCAGTGCGGTCGGTGGTGGGGAAGCGCCTCTAGTGTGCGCTCATCCTGGTTATGTGCAGGAGCGGCGATTTCACTGCCGGTGTGGTCGGTGGTGGAGAAGCGCCACTAGTTTGCGACCATCTTGGTTCTTAGTTCATGAGCACCCCCAGTATGTAATGATTTCAGGTAATGTCAATGAATTACAGTCTCCCCTCACACCAACAGGCTATGGAAAGAAAAACTTTAGGGTGCTGGGTGTAGCAAGATGGCCACCGTCATTCAGAGCAGGCCGGAGCCAGGGCCTTTCCTGAGAGAAGGGGCTGCTGCAGAATAGTACGTGGCTCAGATTCAGGGGGGGTTACCAGGGCCTGTGCTAATTCAGTCTCCCCACAGCCCAGGAAGATAGCGCCCGCCCGGTTGGGGTAGATTAGCCTGGGAGTTTAGAGGCAACCCTGCATGGGACTCACCAGGCCTAGGGAAGTCCGTGGAGGGGACCGAGCGGCGGCTCCCGTTTCTGAGGCCCGGCGACTAGGGGGATCTTCTCCTGGCGACCCCCCACTCCAGATGCGGTGACTCCCGGTGGAGATGGCAGGCACGAGTGGCAATCCCGGAGGCCGAGTAGGCCGCAAGATGGCGGCCGGCGCGCTGCCGATGGAGGCCGCGACGGGCTGTATCGTTCGGCCTGCGGGTTGAGGCGAGCAGCCAAACCTGGATGGGGCTGTAGAGGAGAGCCCAGCAGAGCAAACAAGCTGTTTTTCGTGGAAAAAGGAGCATCCACAGCGGAGGATGGCTGTGGATTCTCGCTTTAGCCTCTTCTAACGCCAGGGTTCGCAGCTGGGATCTGAGGACTGTAAGGTCTGCCAGAGACTCATCTGCTAGGGATTTCTTATGGCTGGATTCCATTCCAATCTTCTCCAGGATTTCTACAATTTGTTTGGACCTAGCCTTTCTTATCCGTGAGCCGATCTTGATCATTAGACCCCTGATATCGTTTTTGTGTACCTCCCATATCATGGGGGGAGCTGTCCCCACTGGCATTGGAGGAAAAAAAAAAGGATCTCAGCTCCCTGGTCAATTCCTCCAAGACCTCCGGGTCCTGGAGCAACAAGTCATTCATCTTCCACATTCATTGCTTAGGAGAAGGGGCCAACAGATCAATGTCTACAAAGACCGGAGCATGGTCTGAGATTGTGATGGAACCAATGGAAGCGGAAATGACCTTGGACAAAAGAGACAAAAGACAAAAGAGACTGAGGCAACCAGAAGAAATCAATCCTAGTATATGAACCATGAGGATGTGAATAGAATATATAATCTCGTTGATTTGGGTTAAGAATCTGCCACACATGCACAAAGTGGAACGCGTGAAAGTTCCTCCTAAAGCGTTTAATGGCAGCAAAGGAGATCTGGGAGGAGCACTTAGATGCATGTAAGGATGAATCTGGGGTGAAGTTCATATCACCCCCCATAAGCACCACCCTCTCTGCAAAGTCTCCCAGCTTGTTCAGGATCAGTTCAAGATAGGAAATTTGGTTTAAGTTAGGAAAGTATAAATTTACCAAAGTAACCAGTGAACCGCCCAGAGTCCCCTTCACAAAGAAGGCTCTGCCTTCTGCGTCACTCCACTGATCGCCCAACTGCCAAGGAATCGTGCCACAAATCCATATGCTAACTCCCTTCACATTAAAAGACACAAGGCACACGGGATCTTTCTTGTCTGCCTGCATAGTCACGGTTGGTTGGATGGAGGAGAGAATGAAGGGTCAAAAGAGAAGAGAAAGAGGGAAAAAAAACACCACCAATACCCTGAAAGAGTAGAAGAGACTAGTCTCAAGGCACCCAGGTGATTTGCCCAAAACAAAAAACAGGAACCACCAACAGGGTGTCGCCCTATGTGGGGGAAGTAGTCGTGCACAGCAGGGAGCAGAGACTCCTCCTCCCATCTCTCTTCTCCGTTTCATGCGTCGCGGCAATCCAGGTCATGGGCCCCCTGGTGTTCAGACGAGGATCTTTGCTTGGCAGCGGACCCAGGCAGTTTGGTAATGCAAACAAGTCTGGGAAATCTGTATTGTCGTAGCCAGAAAGAATTGCTGTTCTTGCGGACATGCAGCTGGAGGGAGAGATAGGGGAGCCCCAAGTGGCGTAGGATCTCTAGTAGGGGTTTCATCATCGCTCTCTGTTACAGTGTCGTTCTTGACACGTCGGAAAAGATGGAAATCTCAGCTCCGTCAAACTCGATCTGCTTCTTTGCCCATGCGGCCCGGAGCACCTTTTCCTTCAGCGTGTAGCGATGGAGGCGGCAGATGACATCGTTGGGATGGTCTGGATCAGTCGGCTTCGGCCCTAGCGCCCTGTGCACCCTATCAAACTCTAGTGTGGAGTGTCAGAGTTCAGAACTTTTAGCAGAATGGCCTACATGGTTTCCTGGATGTTCTCCGGGCCCATTGCCTCTGGAAGCCCCCGGAGCTGCAAGTTGCTTCTGCAGCTCCGGTTCCCCAGGTCTTCCAGGTGGAGCTGCATCTCAGCCAGGGCTTCTTGATGGGATGTGTGGTTCTGCTCCAATTGGGCTACTCGCTATGCTAATGTGTTAACAGCGGCTTCCCCTTTAGTCGGGCGGCCGTCGAGACACTGTACCTCCATGTGTAGCTGTTGGAAGTCCTGGCGGTGTTGTTCCTCCACCTGCAACACCAGGGCCTCCATATCTGCCTTCGTGGGGAGAGCGCGGAGCAGGGTCCTGATGTCCGCATCATCCTGAGACCGCTGTCTTAGGGAGCCCGGGCTATGGGAGGTTGTAGCCAGTGGGTCAAGGATAGCTGGTGTACCCGCCAGTGAGCTGGATAGCTGGTGTTGTGAGGGGGTCATTCCTGAGGGGAGAGGGTCCACAGGCCTTCGCTCGACACGTGCCACTGAGTGTGCTGTCGGGGAGATTTGTGCTTGCTCCGGGAAATAACTGGGAGCCACCGCAACAGCCTTAGTCGATCTCTTAGTCTTCCTGCGTTTAGTGTAGCTCAAGTCAGTCAAAAACAGTGCACAAAATCAGAATATCAGCCAAGTTGTGCTGAACGGGAGACGAAAGCTCATACAACGAGCGTCTTCACACCACCATGACCAAGCCACGCCCCCTATTTTTCTGAATTTCATGAAAAAAAATCCCAGTGAGTTAAAATTTTGGGCTATTGAGAAATAAAAGCCACACTGTAGGGGAAGTAATAAAGTAAGGGAACTGAACAAAAGTGAATCTAAATGGATATATGAAATCAATAGTTTGCGCTAGCAGGATTAAACATTTATTTTGATTTGAATTGTTTTATATCAGATTTTTAGTTTAGTCTTTTGAGTAGGGGATATTGAGTTATACAATTAATTTGCATCCCTGAAAATATAATTATATCCACCAGTGGTCTATTTATCCCTATGTTTTAACTGTAATTTAAATTTTTTTTATTATATACATAATTTTTTTAGTGCCTTGAGGGCTCTTCATGTGCATTGCACCTTAATATGAAGTATTTTTAACCTTTTAAAATTATTTTGATTCAATTAAATTTAGTGTTGTTATATATGTTACAGTCTATTGTTGTACAGGACACACGCTTGCCTACATATAACAGTCTATTACTGCGCAAGTTGTTTATCTGTGTATGTACATGTAGATATGTGAATATGTATTGGTAAACATGAAGGTTCATGGATAAATTAATACTAGTAACTATCACTGCGCTCAGCAAACCAGAGTGTGTAACAGAATGATGTTACTGTGAATCCGAAGTCACTATGGCAACACGCATGCAATATAGGGCTATAAATTCCTCCACACTCATCACAAGGCTAGATTCCCTTGAGAAAGTCACGTGACCTGTGACACAATGCGTCGGGAGGAGGAGCCAGTGACATAACCCCAGTGTTCGGAACAGCACGGAAGTCGAGTGAGGAGGAGCAGGGCAGTGAACCTATGAGCCTGACTGTTCAACACTCGTTCGGTTGAAGCTGGGTACATGTGAGTGAATCTGCTGAGTTTACACAGACAGCCTGGTGCACATAGTGTTGCGTGATGATCTTTTGTTTGTCTCTTTCTGCTTTTTGGAGATTGTTCTTTTACCAGAAGCTGCCAAACTACTAGAAAACTGAGGAGAGAGAAATCATATATATGGAGAAATTATATATTCTGAGGAGCAAATAGGACACTTGAAGGGTTTTACTACCGTTCTTTCCACTAATTGAAGCCAATTGATCGGAAATTGGTTGGCATGTGTATGTGAACTTTTTTGGACAGATCATTTTTTTTTGCTGAGTCTTCTTTTTCACAGATGATACACTGTAGCAAATATTATTGACTTGGGACTACCATTTCACTGCATTTTTTGTACATTGTATTTATGTTGCATTGTATTTGCACATATTTATACATTGTTTTTTGCACATTTCTTTTTGCACATTGCCCATTTGCACGTATTTTAAGGAGCACATTGTATTGAGTTTTAAGGAGCACATTAAGAGCACACAAATTGTTCACATATATTGTTTACATTTATCACACTATCTCTTGGTGGCTGTCATTGAGGAATGGCAAAAGCTAAATAAATATGCACAAGAAAAAAAAGATTGCTGGAGGCAAAAGTAGTAGAAGGCACTCCACGGTAAGCATAAACTGTCCATTTGCCAATTGTCAGCTCCACTAAGTATTATGAGACTACAAACCCAAAATGCATGCAGAATGCATATTCTTATACAAATAAATTATACCTCTAATTGTGTACTGCAAAAATATTAGAAGATAAATTAAGTAGCGCTTATAATATAACAAATGTGCACATTTGTTATATTATGAGCACTACTTACCGTATATACTCGAGTATAAGCCGAGATTTTCAGCCTCTTTTTTGAGGCTGAAAGTGCCCCCCTCGGCTTATACTCGAGTCATCGCTGTCTGCCTGCTCGATCAGCGTGTCGAGCAGACAGACAGCGGACATTCTACCCTTCAAACGCCGCGCCTCCGCCTCCGCCTTCGCCTGTGATAGGCGGAACACTGAATTTCCCAGCAGCCTGTGTTCCGCCTATCACGGACATCGTCTCATCCTCGTACTACGGACGAGGATGAGACGATGTCCGTGATAGGCGGAACACAGGCTGCTGGGAAATTCAGTGTTCCGCCTATCACAGGTGAAGGCGGAGGCGCGGCTTTTGAATTTTAGAATGGCCGCCGAGGCGCCGACGAAGAGCGGCGATCCTGGCAAGGCACGGGACGGAGGCAAGGCAAGGCACGGCACGGGACGGGACGGAGGCAAGGCACGACACGGGACGGAGGCAAGGCACGGCACGGGACGGAGGCAAGGAGGCAAGGCACGGCACGGGACGGAGGCAAGGCACGGCACGGGACGGAGGCAAGGCACGGGACGGAGGCAAGGAGGCAAGGCACGGGACGGAGGCTCGGGACACAGGCTCGGGACACAGGTAGGCTGGACACACACACACACACACACACACACACACACACACATGGACACACACACACAGGGATGGATGGATGGAGACACACACACACAGGGATGGATGGATGGATGGAGACACACACACACAGGGATGGATGGATGGATGGACACACACACACACAGGGATGGATGGACACACACACACACAGGGATGGATGGACGGACACACAGGGATGGACGGACACACAGGGATGGACGGACACACAGGGATGGACGGACACACAGGGATGGACGGACACACACACAGGGATGGACAGGCATGTCTCACCCTCGGCTTATACACGAGTCAATAAGTTTGCCAGTTTTTTTGGGGGTAAATTGGGGGCCTCGGCTTATATTCGGGTCGGCCTATACTCGAGTATATACGGTAATTTATCTTCTAATATTTTTGCAGTACACGATTAGAGGTATAATTTATTTGTATAAGCATTATTTTCACTAAGGTAGCAGCTTTTGTTTTTTGTTTCCACTGACATTGATATTTTCATTTTTTCATTTTATTGTTTTCATCAACATTGTTTACTGTTAGGGGTCACTAGGTCTTGATTGGCGCAGTGGTGGCAGTGCATTTTAGGAGGGGTACACATTGCCAGTTGATCTAGAATGCATATTCTGTATTTTTAAAAACAGGTTTATATTAAAGTGGTAGTAAACCTCAGACATGAACTATGGACAAAGCATATCCCTCTATAGTGTGTACTTGTCTCAATTAAGAGCACTAAGGGGTTGATTTACAAAACTGGAGAATGCTAAATCTGGTGCAGATGTGCATGGTAGCCATTCAGCTAACTTCAGCTTTTTCATTTAAGCTTTGACAAAAAACAAACAAACTGGAAGCTGACTGGTTCCTATACAGAGCTACATCAGATTTTGCACTCTTTAGCTTTAGTAAATCAACCCCAAGTGTACTTCTGACAAGTTTTCCTGACACAAAGAAAAAAGGGTGATGGGGGAGAGACCTCCAGCTGATTGACAGCCTCTGTTCCTGTGTGTTGTTTGAAAGGGGGTGTGCCCCTTCCCTCCAATCAGCTGCCAGTGCTCTCCTCACTGAGCTCTGCAGATTGTAACTTCAGCTCTTCGCCCCCTTTTTTTCTGACAGTTCAGACAAGCTTTATAAATTCTGGACAGATGTATAGAAGACTGCAGATAAACAGATACAACTTATGTAGGAGAATTTGTTTCATCTCTGTATCATCCGAGGTATATGTAACTTTAAGCCCTTTATTTTATTTGAATGTATTAATGTTTGTGTTGTCTAGCAGAATAGCATTTACGTCTGATGAATTATTAATATGTTTTTAGTGGTAAACCTAAAACTATATATTGCTTTTGTAGTGTCTATAAAACATTTGCTATGTAAATGTCAAGCAACATAACCGCACAAAAGAAATACTGCATTATGGTTACTAGATGGAGCTGAGAATCATAAAAAGTAAATATATTACACAAATGACAGGGATAATTTGTTATAGCTGTGGGACTGCTTGAGACAATATAGTCTTTTTTTTATGAATAGACCCACAATGTACAGGGATATGAAAAATTGTAGAGGCACACACTCAGGTTGAGCTGGATAAACAGTTTTCTCTATTAAACCTTACAAACTATGTAACTATATATGTGAACCTTAAAAGGGTTTATTTTCTCGATTTTATATTGATAAAACAATCTTCATAGATTATTTTTTTATATATAATTTTTTTTTTAAATGTTACCCTTTTTCGCAGGTGTACTTTGCTCTAGAGCCAAATAGGTAGTCTGAAGCCGACACATGTCCATTCTTTATTTTCCCTGGATCCCCACAAGATATACCTGCAAGAAAGACAAATGCCATGTTTCTGTTAAACACACACCACCATGTATTGTTACTAGCTAACATAAATTGTAGGTTAGGAAAAAAAAAACAACACTTACGTGTACAGAATTCTTCAGGATCTGACCAGCTATGGTCTCTGCAGGTTATTGTGTTTTCCTTGCCATTACTAGTAAAACCTGGTTTGCACTCAAAATGCACAACTGTACCATTATAATAAATGGTAGAGGTTTCATTAAGAAATGCAAAAGGAGGTACGTGAGGCTTTTCTTTACATGTTGCTGTGGAAAAATGAATAATTTTAGAGAACAATAAGCACTTTCAATAATTATTATAATAAGAACAAACATAAAAAAACTGTGCAAACAAGAGTTAAATCACTCCAAGGTCCATTTTCTTGACATATTCTACAGTTCACTTACCTGTACAGAATTCTTCAGGATCCGACCAGCTATGGTTTCTGCAGGCTATTGCGTTTTCCTTACCGTTTCTGGCAAAACCTGGTTTGCACTCAAAATGCACAACTGTACCATTATAATAAATGGTAGAGGTTTCATTAAGAAATGCAAAAGGAGGTACGCGAGGCTTTTCTTTACATGTTGCTGTGGGAAAATGAATAATTTTAGAGAACAAACACGAGCACTTTCAATATATATTATAATAAGAATAAATATATAAAACCTGTGCAAACAAGAGTTAAATCGCTCCAAGTTCCATTTTCTTGACATATTCTATAGTTCACCAATGAAGTCAAGGGAAACGCAAATCTGAAACACATCACATAAGAAGTAGCCTTTAAAATGTCCTGAAGTAGTGTATATAACCCAACCTGTAAAATCACATAACTTTGAACATGGTAATGTACTTTCATAAATCATTATTATTAACCACCTCAATACCAGACCCTTTCACCCCTTTCCTGCCCAGGCCATTTTTAGGTTTTTAGCACTGTCACACTTTTAGTGACAATTGCTCAGTCATGTAACACGATATCCAAATAAATGTTTTAGCTTTTTTGAGACAGATAAAGCTTTCTTTTGATGGGATTTAACCACTTGCCCACTGCTGAACGCCGATATCCGTCCTCACTTTGAGAACAGATATTGTTGTTATGGCAGCAGCTAGCTGCCATAACCCCAGTATCACCCTGCTCGACCGGCGGTCGGCTACAAGGTAAAAGCGGTCTCTGAGGCGGATTCGCTGCAAGATCACTTTTATCAGCAGTGGGGGAGAGGGTGCCCCCTCCCGTCGCGCTCCGGTACCCTCTGCCGCTTACCGGAGCTGTCTGCAGAGGCGGAGGCGATATGGTTCTTTCACGTCAGTGGCATGGCGATGAGTAAGGGGAAGATGGCCCTCCCTCGTCTCCATGACACTGCAGAGTGGAAGCGACGTCAAGCGTCACTTCCGCCCATAGCTCTTAAAGGGACATTTTTTTAAATGACTTTTTTTTTTTAATTATTATTATTGCATCTTAGTTTGACCCCAGATTTCATACTTAAGAAGTCCTGTCATGCTTTTTTTTGTATTACAAGGGATGTTTACATTCCTTTTAATAGGAATAAAAGTGACACAATTTTTTTTTTTAAACAGTGTAAAAATAAAAAGGTAAAATAAATAAGAATAATAAAACATTGAGTAGCGCCTGCATATAAAAACGGTGTTCCAAACACACATGTGAGGTATCGCCATGATCGGTAGAGCGAGAGCAATATTATAGCCCTAGACCTCCTCTAACTCAAAACATGCAACCTGTAGATTTTTTTAAACTTCGCCCATGGAGATTTTTAAGGGTAAAAGGTTGTCGCCATTCCACTAGCGGGCGCAATTTTGAAGCGTGACATGTTGGGTATCAATTTACTTGGTGTAACATTACTTTTGTCTTATTTTTTTAATTCAAAAAAGTGTATTTCGCCAAAAAAGTGCGCTTGTAAGACCGCTGTGACAGAAAGTAGTGCAAAGACCGCCATTTTATTCTCTAGAGTGTTAGAAAAAAACAAACAAACTGTTTTTAACTTGTAAACACCACATCTAAAAAAAAAGAGACCTGGTCATTAAGTGGTTAATCACCACTGTTTGTTATTCTTTGCTATATAAAAACAAAAATACTGACATTTAAAAAAACAAAAAAAAAAACAAAAAAAACACATTTTTCTTTGTTTAACCACTTGAGATCCGCGCTATAGTCAAATGAAGGCTACAGCGCGGATCTCAAATTCCGGGACTACATCTATTGAAGTCGTCCCCTTTAAGGGCTCCCCACGCGCTCCTGGGAGCGTGCATCGGGGAAAATCTGTGTTGGCCGTGTCCCCTGAACCATCTGTGCCCAGATCTACCCTGCCAGTGCCCAGATCTACCCCGCCAGTGCCCAGATCGTGCCCACCTGTGCCATCTGTGAACCATCTGTGCACCGCCAGTGCCCATCTGTGCACTGCCAGTGCCCGCCAGTGCCAATCGGTGCCCATCTGTGCCGCCTCAGCAGTGCCCATTTGTGCCGCCTCAGCAGTGCCCATTTGTGCCGCCTCAGCAGTGCCCATCTGTGCCGCCTCAGCAGTGCCCATCTGTGCCCATCTGCTGCCTCATCAGTGCACATCTGCAATAAATCTGCACATCTGTGCAATAAATCAGTGCACATCTGTGCCGACCCATCAGTGCCCATCTGTGCCGACCCATCAGTGCCCATCTGTGCCGACTCAGCAGTGCCCATCTGTCGCCGCCTCAGTGCACATCTGTGCAATAAATAAGTGCACATCTGTGCCGACCCATCAGTGCCCATTTGTGCCGCCTCAACAGCGCCCATCTGTGCCACCTCAAAAGCGCCCATCTGTGCCACCTCAAAAGCGCCCATCTGTGCCACCTCAAAAGCGCCCATCTGTATAATCAGTGCACATCTGTGCCGACTCATCAGTGCACATCTGTGCCGACTCATCAGTGCCCATCTGTGCCACCTCTGTGCTGCTTCAACAGTACACATCTGTGCCACCTCATCAGTGCACATCAGTGCAGGCTTAACCAGCAACCATGGCTAAACGAGTCTTTTCCGCCGAGGAGGCGTACCAAATTATTTCTACGGCCGACGAGAGCAACGAGGAGCTCTCCTCTTCAGATTCCTTTTCAGATTCGGATTCTGAAGCCGACAAATTATGAGCCAGTCCTCAGCAGTGAAACACTGACTGAATCCGAGGAGGAAGATATCCGGCCCATCAAACGAAGGCGTTATAGTGAGGCAGTGCCGTCCACTAGCACCGCAGTGCCGTCCACTAGCACCGCAGTGCCGTCCACCAGCACCGCAATGCCCCGGCAAGAAAGGCCAAGTACCAGTGGGGTGTCATCTCAGCCCCAAAGTGTTAGGAGCCATGCCGGCCTTCCCTATGCCCTTCAGAACCCCTTGTGGCTTCCTCCTAATTCAGGAGAGGCCAATGTTCCCCCTTTCACTGCCCAGCCAGGAGTCCAGGTGGACACGGAGAATTTTACCCCAATAGATTTTTTTTAATTTAATTTTTACGAAGGATATGTTGTCGTCAATTGTGGCCCAGTGCAACCTGTATGCACAACAATTTATTTTGCAAAATCCGACCTCTTATTATGCCCGTCGCTACAAATGGAGAGACCTAACGGTGGAGGAGTTCAAGGTTTTTTTTAGGCCTCACATTTAACATGGGACTCAACAAAAAAAATCTATTGTGTAACTATTGGTCAACCCACCCCTCCACCACTCACCGCTCTTCTCCGCGGTAATGCCCAGAACCAGGTATCAGATGATCCTGAGGTTCTTACATTTCAGCGACAATTCCCAGTGCCTTCCACGAAATTATCCAAATTACGACAGGCTTTACAAAATTCGGCCAATACTTAATTATTTTTCAGAAACATTCCCCAAATTGTTTACCCCGGACCAACACATATGTGTGGATGAGTCCCTTATTAAATTTAGCGGCAGGCTTAGAATGAAGCAATTTATGCCCAGCAAAAAGGCCCGCTATGGGGTGAAGGTCTACAAATTATGCGACCGAGCCACAGGGTACACATATTCCTTCATAGTGTACGAAGGGAAGGACACCCAGCTGCAGCCCCCTAATTGTCCGGACTACTTGAGATCCAGCGGAAAAGTTGTTTGGGACCTCATATACCCCCTATTGGATAAAGGCTACCACCTGTATGTAGATAACTTCTACACATCTCTGCCCCTGTTCCACAACCTTCACCGGAAGAAGATGCCAGCATGTGGCACCGTAAAAATGAATCGGAAGGGCTTTCCTCAAAGACTTGTGAATAAGAAGCTGCGAAAAGGAGAAACCGCAAGTCTGAGAAACAAGGAGGTTCTGGCAGTGAAGTGGAGGGACAGAAGGGATGTGTATATGTTGTCTTCTATCCACAATGATACCTTTGTGGAAAATCCCCAGAAGGAATGGCCCCGTAAAGAAACCCAAATGCATTTACGAATACAATTTGTTCATGGGGGGAGTCGACTTCAACAACCAAATGATGGAACCATATCTTGTCACAAGATGGACATACCATTGGTACAAAAAAGTAGCAATTTATTTTTTTCAATTGGCCATTTACAATTCCTATGTCATTTACCGCAACTCCACCCAAAACCCCAAACGTTTCTTTGGCTACCAGGAGGAAGTTTTCACTGCCCTTATTTTCCCCAAACGGCCCACCAGAAAATATCCGATCAGACGTTGTTAGTCGACTCTCCGAGTGCCACTTTCCCGATAAAATCCCTCCCAAACCAACAGGCTAAAGATGTAAGGTGTGTACCAGAGCAGGAGTCAGAAGAGACACATCTTATTATTGTGCACAATGTCCTTCCCAACCAGGCCTCTGCATAGGCGACTGTTTTCGGCGTTACCATACTTCAATAAATTTTTAGTGAAGTATGGTAAACATAATCCTCAGTTCCTGCCTTCATACACCTTCACACCCCTTATGCCACTGCCTGCTCTGTAACTGACCCTGGCTTGTTATTTGACCACTCTTATGCCTGCCGATTCTGTACATACCGCTGCCTGATCTGGAACTGACCCTGGACTGTTATTCGACCATGCTTCTTCCTAACTATTCTGTACATACCTCTGCCTGATCGGGAACTGACCCTGGACTGTTATTCGGCCATGCTTCTGCCTAACAGTTCTGTACATACCTCTGCCTGATCTGGAACTGACCTTGGACTGTTTGACCACGATATTTGCCTGCCTCTTGGACTGATCTTGTATTCTGCAACTGGACTAGTGGGATTCAACACGGGGTCTCACATATGTGAGGGGCTCCAGTATAGTTTTTCTGGAAGAAGAAAACAATTTTCTTTGTTTTCTTATTCCTAGATTAGGGTCTGGAGACTCGGAGGCTTCAAAGAGATTTGGGAGGGAAAAGCCTCTACCCCTATCCCCATTCTGTCCTGAACGAGGCTCTACTTCTGTCTGCTGCCTGTAGGACTTACTGTCATCATGCCGCACTGACCACACAAGGACCTGCCTACTACCAGGACCAATATTTTTGGCACTGCTGACATCTCTGCACTGACCCTGGACTGTAATATGGACAGTATCCCTGCCTGCTGCCTGAAAAACTGTGTTCGCTGTTGCTGACCAAGTCCCTGCCTGCTGCCTGGACCAGTGATATCCTCCTGTGGACAACTGTGCTTCTAAAACCACAGGTAATCTTTTCTTTACCCTTTGCTCAGCATAATGTATTTGGGGGTGTAATTTTTGGTATGTGCAGGCTATGTGTCCCTGGAACACCGACGGTGTTTCTTGCATGTTGCGCCTCTGTATACGTCTCACACATGTGGTATTGCCATACTCAGGAGGAGTAGTAGAATGTATTTTGGGGTGTTATTTTTGCTATGTAAATGCTATGTGTTGGAAATATCTTATAAACGGACAACTTTGCGTAAAAAAAATGCGTTTTCATTTTTTTCCACATTTTCCGAAAAACTTCTGGAAAAAAAATGAACCATTGAAAAGACTCATTATGCCTCATAGATTATATGTTGGGGTGTTAGCTTTCCAAAATGGGGTCATTTTCTGGACGTTTCCATTGCCCTGGTGTTCCAGGGCCTTCAAAACTGTAATAGGTGGTTGAGAAATGAAATGTGTAATTTATGCTCCTAGAATGCCTGAAGGTGCTACTTCAAAATTAGGCCTCTGTATGTGGTCAGGCTGTGTAAAAGTCTCACACATGTGGTATCGTTATACTCAGGAGGAGTAGGAGTATGTATTTTGGGGTGTTATTTGTGGTATGCACATTCCGTGTGGGAGAAATAAGCTATTACAATGAAAATTTTGTGAAAAAAAGAAATCGTAATTTTGCAAAGAATTGTGGGAAAAAATGACAACTTAAAATAACTCACCATGCCTCTTACTAAATACATTGGAATGTCTACTTTCCAAAAAGGGGTAATTTGGGGGGCATTTGTACTTTCCTGGCTTGTTAGGGTCTCAAGAATGGAGATAGGCCTTAGTACATCAGATGTGATTTTTTTTTGCAAATCTTTATGATTTGCACCATAGCTTGTAGACTCTATAAATTTCACACAGATCATATAATATGCAATAATTTGGGTTATTTTTACCAAAGATGTGTAGTAGTAAAAATTGTGGCCAAAATTTATGAAGAAAAATTTCTAATTTGCTAAATTTTGACACAGAAACGAAGAAAAATTCATTTTTTTTCAAAATTTTCGGTCTTTTTTCATTTATAGCGCAGAAAATAAAAAACCGAGAGGTGATCAAATACCACCAAAAGAAAGCTCTATTGGTATGAAGAAAAGGACAAAAAAATCATTTGGTTACAGTGTTGCATGACTGAGTAATTGTCATTCAAAATGTGAGAGCACTGAAAGCTGAAAATTGGTCTGGGACTGAGGGGGGTTTAAGTGCCCAGTAAGCAAGTGGTTAACCACTTCAGCCCCGGACCAATAAACAGCCTAAGGACCAGAGGTCTTTTTACAATTTCGCACTGCACTGCTTTAACTGGTAATTGCGCGGTCATGCAATGTTGTACCCAAACAAAATTTGCGTCCTTTTCTTCCCACAAATAGAGCTTTCTTTTGATGGTATTTGATTGCCTCTGCGATTTTTATTTTTTGCGATATAAATGGAAAAAGACCGAAAATTTTGAGAAAAAATGATATTTTCTACTTTTTGTTATAAGAAAAATCGAATAAACTCAATTTTAGTCAAACATTTAGGGCAAAATTTATTCAGCCACATGTCTTTAGTAAAAAAAAATGTCAATAAGCGTGTATTTATTGGTTTGCGCAAAAGTTATAGCGTCTACAAACTAGAGTACATTTTCTGGAATTTACACAGCTTTTAATTTACGACTGCCTATCTCATTTCTTGAGGAGCTAAAATGGCAGGGCAGTACAACCCCCCTCCCCCCAAATGACCCCATTTTGGAAAGTAGACACCCCAAGGAAGTTGTGGAGAGGCATGTTGAGCCCATTGAATATATTTTTTTTGTCTTTTGTTTAGATTTTTGCACGTAATCTTTGTGTAGGCCAAAATGTAGTCTGCTACATTCTTTGTTAAAATAACACAAATCAGTGTATATTTGGTCTGTATGAAAGTTAACAAACTATGGTATGTACAATACTGTGCAAAAGTTATAGGCAGGTGTGAAGAAATGCTGTAAAGTAAGAATGCTTTCAAAAATATATATGGTATTTTAATAGTTTTTTTTTTATCAATTTACAAAATTTGTGAACAAAAGAAAAATCCAAATCAAATGAATACGCATTTGGCTTCAAACCAGCACAATTTATTACACTTGCACACATTGTAAACGCACAAAGTCAGGGATTTTTGTACGATTAGAGTCAGGTTTATGATTAACCAATTATACCAAGCAGGTGCTAATGATCATCAATTTCATATGTAGGTTGAAACACAGACAGGAGGCTAAAAACCAGGTGAGGAACAACCAAACTCTGCTACTAAGGTGAGATTGTGGAAGACAGTTTCATGTCACAGGTCACATATGGCAAGAAACAGCAACAAGATACACGCTAGTTATACTGTATCAGGTCTCTCCCAAAAAAACATGATCACTACTCACAGCTTATGCATCATCCATATGCATTCATTTGCTTATCCCCCATGTTAGACAATCTTTTGGCGTTAATATACAGTATTTAGATCTTAATAGACAAATCACTCATTAAAGGCTGTTTCCCACTAGGTGGATGACAGGCGATAGCTGAATGTTTCACAGATAGATTTTGCTTTCTCAAGCAGCAAAGGATGTGTATATCTAAAATAAACATTTAGAGTTAGCACAAATACAGTACAGTATAGTATAGATCTAGTACATTTTAGAAGTAGTCATATATCAATATATCATTATTCACCTCACTCAATTAAGCTTTTATTTGTTCATCTTTACATACCAAGGAACCAATGACTCACAACGTGAACCACAAAGACTCCCATGTGGGACCGCAGAGGGAACAAAGCATATCAGCAGGGCTACATAGGTAGAGTTCATAGGTCAAAAAGAAAGAAGGGAAAATAGATTTCATGATTGTACTCAAAACGCCAGAGTATCGCATTATTATCTGAGTATGTAACAGTCCATAGCTTCAACATGTTCACATACGACAGTCAGTTGTTTTAACGTTCACCAGTAAGTGTCATTCCAAACCATTCATTTACAGGCCTCATGCACATGGGCTTATGAAAATAAGGCCTTGTTCACACAGCTGTAAAAATGTTACTTCTGGTTTTCTGCATAATGATCAGTAAAATACTTGTATACAGATGAGTTTAAATGCATAAAGACACATATGCATACATAATTTGTTTTTACGATACTGTAAAAACCCCTTTGTTTAGACTTATTTATGCGCCTACAAGCGTGTACACATGTGCTTATACACATAAGGGCATAAAGCGCATGTTCTTAAATTGAGATTTTTGGACTCTGTTATAGATCTGAAAGTAGCTCATGTAACTGTGTGAATGGCTCCATTAAAAACAATGTTGTTGTATACGCATTTTTTTAGGGCTTATTGAATAAATCCTAAGCAGCAATTTGGCAGACAAAATTCCTTTAATGTTAAAAATGTTTATGTGCGTATGGCATTTGAGCTTAAAAGTACATTTACACGCATATACGCACCTCTCAGAATGGGCCATTGGAGTTTTTTTTCCCTGGCTGTAAATGCTCCTCTTCAAATATACCTGTAAATGCCTATGTGAGCATGGCCACATAGGCTAACATAAAAGTGCTTTTGCAGGCTAAAAAACCTCCAAAAAAAGAAAAACCCACTGAACATCTGTATAAGCAGCTTTCTTAGGCTCTGTGTGCATGAGGCCATATGCACACACAAGGTGTTCATTAATTAACTGCTTAAGGACCGCCTCCTGCACATATACGTCGGCAGAATGGCATGGCTGGGCACAATCACGTACCTGTACATGGGCACTTAGACCCCTTTCACACTGGGGCGTTTTTCAGGCGTTTTTCATGCACTTTAGCTTTAAAAAAAGCGCCTGAAAGAAGCCGCAACTGCAATCCCAATGTAAAAGCCCGAGTGCTTTCACACCGAGATCCCTTTCACACTGGCGCGTTTTTCATGCGCTTTAGCGTTAAAAAAAGCGACTGAAAGAAGCTGCAACTGCAATCCCAATGTAAAAGCCCGAGTGCTTTCACACCGAGACGCTGCGCTGGCAGGGCGTCAAAAAAAGTCCTGCAAGCAGCTTCTTTGCAGCGATTTTGGAGCGGTGAATACAACGCTCCTAAAGCGCCCCTTCCCATTGAAATCAATGGGAAGCGCCTGTATAACGCCTGAAAAACGCTATTGGCAGCAGCATTTTGTGGGCGCTTTTAATCCTTTATTTGGCCACTAGCAGGGGTTAAAAGCGCCCCAATAACGCTCGAAAAACGCTGGTAAAGTGTTGCTAGTTTAAGCGGCGCTTTACGAGCGTTTTTCGGGCGCTGACATTGTGAAAGGGCTCTTAAAGCACTTGGGCTTTCACATTGGGACTGCAGATGAGGCTTCTTTCAAGCGCTTTACAGGCGCTTTTTTTAACGCTAAAGCGCCTGAAAAACGCCCCAGTGTGAAAGGGGTCTTAAAGAGTCGCCGCTGGTGTCCCGCGATCGGGTCACAGAGCTGAATAACGAGGAGAGGTCTGTGTAAACAAACCTCTCCCCGTGCTTCCTACTGTGGCTGTCACCGATCGTCTGTTCCCTGTTATAGGGAAAGACGATCAGTGACATCACATGCCAGGCCGCGCCCCCCTACAATAAAAAAAAAAAAACACAATGTCACACATAACCCCTCCTCACCCCCTAGTGGTCAACTCCTTCACTGCCAGTGTAATTTACACAGAAATCGGTGCATTTAAATAGCACTGATTGCTGTATAAATGACAATGGTCCCAAAAATGTGTCAAAAATGTCCGATGTGTCCGCCATAATGTCGCAGTGACAATAAATAAATAAATAAATAAATAAAATTTAAAAAAAATCGCTGATCGCCGCCATTACTAGTAAAAAATAATAATAAAAATGCTATAAAACTATCCCCTATTTTGTAAACGCTATAACTTTTGCGCAAACCAATCAATAATCGCTAATTGCAATTTTTTTTACCAAAAATATGTAGAAGAATACGTATCGGCCTAAACTGGAGAAATAAATGTTTTTTATATATTTTTTGGGGATATTTATTATAGCAAAAAGTAAAAAATAATGTGTTTTTTTCAAAATTATCGCTCTATTTTTGTTTATAGTGCAAAAAATAAAAATAACACAGGTGATCAAATACCACCAAAAGAAAGCTCTATTTGTGGGGAAAAAAGGATGCCAATTTTGTTTGGGAGCCACGTCGCACGACCGTGCAATTGTCAGTTAAAGTGACGCAGTGCCGAATCGCAAAAAGGGGCTTGGTCCTTTGGCTACAAATTGGTCCAGGGCTTAAGTGGTTAAACAGAGTGTTTGCAGGACCAGTAGCAGAAAATTTGATTAAACCTTCAGAATATCACACTTTATCTCAGATTGTGAAGCCCCATACACACTATCAGATTTTCTGCTGATTTTTGTCTTCAGATTTACCAAAACCATGTAGTAAAAGGGCCTGCCTGGTTGCATACAAATTGAAACTCCTAAGGTTTGACCTCATATTATATGATTTTGGTAAATCTGAAGACATAATCATCAGAAAATCTGATAGTGTGTATGGGGCTTTAGTCTCTCGATATCTTCTGTATTAACACAGAAGGCCATATAAAATCGCCCACCTTCAGTCTCCTGGGAAACATATAGCCCACTTTATTCCCACATATATAGCTGGTACAATTGTGGAAACTGGGGGGAACATGGTGAACAAACCCATTTATCACACATCCCTCCAGACGGAGGCATTAAAATATTGCTCTCATCACCTTAACCGCTTGAGGACCGTGTTATTTTTATATAATCAAATATATAATGGAATATATTAGCTTTGATTGATCTGATGGGCATTTGGTATTATTCTCCCACCCACCTTATTTTTGGATTATTAGATATCGATAGAATCTAGTTTCCCTTTTTATCACTTATGCCCTGTACACGCGGTCAGAAATTACGACGGAAAAGGTCAGCTCAAATTATGTTATCGGAAAATCCGATCATGTGGGCTCTATCGGACTTTTTCCATCTGAAATTCCGACGGCAAAAGTTTGAGAGCTGGATCTCAAATTTTCTGACAACAAAATCCGATCGGGCTTTTTCCAAACGTTTGTAGAGAATTCCGACAGACAAAGTGCCACGCATGCTCATATTCGATTTACAAGACCAAAGCTATTGGCTAATAGCCTCTACGTAGTCCCGTCATACGCAATGAACGTCACCTTGTTCTGAATGGCCGGATTTTCCGACAACTTTGTCTTTAACACAAGTTTCGACCAAAATTTTGTGCTCAGAATGTCCAACCGTGTGTACAGGGCATAACAATAATATAGTTAATCAAATAATTTATTCCCAACATATGTATATTAATGTATAATTTCTGCTGTGTATGTATTATTTATATATATAGGTTAGAAATGTATGTATAAGAACAGAGGGAATTTATTCATAGCTAGATGGCAGTAGAGCGCTGAAGCATTTTATAAAGCAATATCCTATATAAATGACATTTGGGTTTGTTTGACATAATTATCATCTATTTGCAAAATAGTTAAATAATAGGTAAGGTTGAAAAAGGACACAAGTCCAACCTATGCGTGTTATTTTTGTTTCACAGGCATGTCTTTTTGAATCAGTACATACAAGTGCCCTGCTGTTCATTAAGACACTGTTTTTGTTTTAATTGCACTTCCTGTGTTTTAATTGCACTTTCCGGTGTCACATCCTCTTTAACCACTTCAGCCTGGAAGAATTTACCCCCTTCCTGACCAGAGCACTTTTTGCGATACGGCACTGCGTCGCTTTAACTGACAATTGCACGCTCATGCGACATTGCATCCAAACAAAATTGACGTCCTTTTTTTCCCCACAAATAGAGCTTTCTTTTGGTGGCATTTGATCACCTCTGTGGTTTTTATTTTTTGGCCTATAAACAAAAAAAGAGCAACAATTTTGGAAAAAAAGCAATATTTTTTACTTTGTGCTATAATATAATTCCCCAAAATATATAACAAATTTCTTTCTCAGTTTAGGCAGACATGTGTTCTTCTACATATTTTTGGTAACTTTTTGTGCAATAAGCGTATATTGATTGGTTTGTGCAAAAGTTAGAGAGCCTACGCAATAGGGGGATATATTTATGGAATTTTTCTAGTGGCGATCTGCAATTTTTATCACGACTGACATTGTGGCGGACACATCGCACACTTTTGACACTATTTTGGGACCAGTGACATTTATACAGCGATCAGTGTTAAAAAAAAATGCACAGATTACTGTGTAAATGACACTGGCAGGGAAGGGGTTAAACACTAGGGGGCAATCAAGGGGTTAAGTGTGTCCTAGGGAGTGATTCTAACTGTGGGGGGGGGTGGGCTCACTACACAATGATTGAGATCACTGCTCCCGATGATAGGGAGCAGTGTATCCCTGTCATGTTGCAAGCCAGAACAGGAAAATGCGTCACGATCGAGGGCCCCCCGGCGGACACAGAGTCTGCGGAACCCACGGCACGCTCATGGAGCAAACAGTTTTGTGGAAACACGTTGGAACGGAGAATCCTTGTAATGCCACTCAACTTGGTCTCATCAGACCACAGGGCCATGGTTCCAGTAATCCATGTCCTTAGTCTGCTTGTCTTCAAACTGTTTGTGGGTTTTCTTGTGCATCAATTTAGATGAGGCCTCCTTTTGGGACGACAGCCGTGGAGACCAATTTGATGCAGTGTGCGTCGTATGGTCTGAGCACTGACAAGCTCACCCCTCACCCTATCAACCTCTGCAGCAATGCTGGCAGCACTCATACATCTATTTCCCAAAGACAACCTCTGGATATGACGCTGAGCATGTGCACTCAACTTCTTTGGTCGACCATGGCGAGGCCTGTTTTGAGTGGAACCTGTCCTGTTAAACCACAGTATGATCTTGGCCATTGTGCTGCAGCTCAGTTTCAGGGTCTTGGCAATCTTCTTATAGCCTAGGCCATCTTTATGCAGAGCAACAATTCTTTTTTTCAGATCCTCAGAGAGTTCTTTGTCATGCTGTTGAACTTCCAGTGACCAGTATGTGAGAGTGAGAACACTAAATTGAACACCTGCTTCGTATTCACACCGGAGACCTTGTAACACTAATGAGTCACATGACACGGGGGGGGGGAGTGGCTAATTGGGCCCAATTTGGACATTTTCACTTAGGGTGTACTCAATTTTGTTGCCAGAGGTTTAGACATTAATGGCTGTGTGTTATTTTGAGGGAACAGCAAATTTACACTGTTATACAAACTGTACACTCACAACTTTACAGTGTAGCAGAGTGTTATTTCATCAGTGTTGTCACATGAAAATATTTAGAAAAATATGAGGGGTGTACTCACTTTTGTGAGAATTATATATATATATATATATATATATATTGCCTTGCAAAAGTATTTGGCCCCCTTGAACTTTTCAACCTTTTGCCACATTTCAGGCTTCAAACAAAGATATAAAATTTTTATTTTTTGTGAAGAATCACCAACAAGTGGCACACAATTGTGAAGTGGAACAAAATCTATTGGATATTTTAAAAATTTTTAGCAAATAAAAAAACTTTACTTTCAGTGCAGTAAACTCACTCCAGAAGTTCAGCGAGGATCTCTGAATGATCCAATGTTGTCCTAAATAACTGATGGTGATAAATAGAATCCACCTGTGTGTAATCAAGTCTCTGTATAAATGCACCTGCTCTGTGATAGTCTCTGGGTTCTGTTGAAAGCAGGCAGGTCCGTAATACTGTTGTGGGGAAGTTTAAAGCCGGATTTGGATACAAAAAGATTTCCCAAGCTTTAAACATCCCAAGGAGCACTGTGCAAGCGATCATTTTGAAATTGGAGTATCAGACCACTGCAAATCTACCAAGACCTGGCCATCCCTCTAAACTTTCAGCCCAGACAAGGAGAAGACTGATCTGAGATGCAGCCAAGAGGCCCATGATCACTCTGGATGAACTGCAGAGAACTACAGCTGAGGTGGGAGAGTCTGTCCATAGGACAACAATCAGTCGTACACTGCACAAATCTGGCCTTTATGGAAGAGTGGCAAGAAGAAAGCCATTTCTCAAAGATATCCATAAAAAATCTTGTCTAAAGTTTGCCACAAGCCACCTGGGAGACACACCAAACATGTGGAAGAAGGTGTTCTGGTCAGATGAAACCAAAATCGAACTTTTTGTCCACAATGCAAAACGATATGTTTGGCGTAAAAGCAGCACAGCTCGTCACCCTCAACACACCATCCCCACTGTCAAACATGGTGGTGGCAGCATCATGGTTTGGGCCTGCTTTTCTTCAGCAGGGACAGGGAAGATGGTTAAAACTGAGGGGAAGATGGATGCAGCCAAATACAGGACCATTCTGGATGAAAACCTGTTGGAGTCTGCAAAAGACCTGAAACTGGGACGGAGATTTATCTTCCAAGATTTGTCTTCCAATGATCCCAAACATACAGCAAAATCTACAAAGGAATGGTTCACAAATAAACGTATCCAGGTGTTAGAATGGCCAAGTCAAAGTCCAGACCTGAATCCAATCGAGAATCTGTGGAAAGAGCTGAAAACTGCTGTTCACTAACGCTCTCCATCCAACCTCACTGAGCTCGAGCTGTTTTGCAAGGAAGAATGGGCAAGAATTTCAGTCTCTCGATGTGCAAAACTGATAGAGACATACCCCAAGCGACTTGCAGCTGTAATCGCAGCAAAAGGTGGCTCTACAAAGTATTAACGCAAGGGGGCCGAATAATTTTGCACGCCCCACTTTTCATTTTTTTATTAGTTAAAAAAGTTTCAAAAATCCAATAGATTTCGTTCCACTTCACAATTGTGTCCCACTTGTTAGTGATTCTTCACAAAATTATGTTTGAAGCCAAAAGGTTAAAAAGTTCAAGGGGGCCGAATACTTTCGCAAGGCACTGTGTGTATATATATATATATATATATATACACATACATATATATATATATATATATATATATATATATATATATATATATATATATATATATATATAAAAAATGTAAGCACCTGTCATGAAATATAGTTATATTGTACCACTGGGTGAACTATAGGGCTAAAATATACCCACAAAGACTCTTACTAAATAAAAAAATATAGTGGGGGGCTTTATATCATGCTCAGTAATATTGTAATACTCTGGCAGTTTGAATACCATCAAGAAATCTATCCTCCCATACCTTGGAACTGTACTTACGCAGACCTGCTGATGTGCACTTGTCCCTTATGCAGTCCGTCCCACAGGGGAGGGTTCGATTCATATAGTGAGTCACTGTTCTCTTGGTATGTATAGATGAACAAATAAAAGCTTAATGATGAGAACTGAATATACATAATATATGAATACTTTTACAATGTACTATATATATACACTATACTCTATATGTAATAACTGACTGTGTATTTTAGATATACACATCCATTGCTGCCTGAGGAAGCAGAATCTATCAGCTGTCGCCTGCCATCCAGTCTACTGGAAAATCATCTTTACCAAGTGATTTGTGATAAGACCTATATACATATACAGTATATTAATGATAAGAATGTGTCTAAAATAGTAGGGGGATAGGCAGATGATGAATGTATATAGATGATGCAATGGCATGCAAACAATTCTCATATATAATAAAAAACTTTTCAATAAAACGTATGGATTTTATAAAAAAGTATTGTATGTGAATGCCCAGATCTTCTCATACATACAGTGGGCAAAACAAGTATTGAACACGCCACCATTTTTCTAGGTAAATATATTTTTAAAGGTGCTGTTGACATAAAATGTTCCACACATGACGGTGACAACCCATGCAATCCATATATACAAAGAAACAAAAACAAAGTTCAGAAATTAAGTTAGATGCAATAAAATGAAATAACACAAAAAAGTATTGAACACACTAACTTGAAATTGATTTAATACTTCGTACAAAATCCTTTTTCGGTATAGACAGCTTTAAGACACCTCCTGGGGAAACTAGCCACATGGATTGCTCAGGTGTGATTTTGGTCCATTCTTCAAATCTTGAAGGTTCCGTGGGCCTCTTCTATGAACTCTGATCCTTAGTTCTTGCCATAGATTTTCTATTGGATTCAAGTCAGGTGATTGGCTGGGCCATTCTAGCAGCTTTATTTTCTCTTTCTTTGAAACCAATTGCGAGTTTCCTTGGCTTTGTGTTTCGGATCATTGGCTTGCTGAAATGTCCACCTTCATCTTCATCATCCTGGTAGATTGCAGCATATTTTTATCAAAAATGTCTTGGTACATTTTTTCATTCATTCTTCCTTCAATGATATGAAGTTTGCCAGTACTGTATGCTGAAAAACAGCCCCACACCATGATGTCCCCACCTCCAAACTTCACTGTTGGTATGGTGTTTTTGGGGCGATGTGCCCATAATACATGGTGTGTATTATGGCATCCAAAATTTTGGTCATATCTGAGCACACTATATTCTCAAAGTATTTCACATGCTTGTCTAAATGTTGTGCAGCAAACATTAAACCAGCTTCCACATGTTTGTTCGTCAGCAATGGAGTTTTGCGTGGTAAGCGTGCATACAGGCCATGGCGGTTGAGTGTATTACTTATTGTTTTCTTTGCAACAATTGTACCTGCTAATTCCAAGTCTTTCAGAAGCACTCCACAAGTGGCTATTGGACAACTCTTCTGATAATTCTTTTCACGTCATCAGAAATCTTGTGAGGGGCACCTGGTCCTGGCTTATGGTGGAATGATGTTCTTTCCATTTCCAGATTATGGCCCCGACTGTGCTGGGACATTCAGAAGTTTAGAAATCCTTCTGTAACCAATGCCATCAGTATGTTTTGCAACAATAAGGTTGCAAAGGTCTTGAGAAAGCTCTTTGCTTTTCATCTTGTGTGACACCTTGGTTATGAGCCACCTTTGTATAGGCCAGCAGTTGAGACTGAACCAGCTGATAATCATTTGCACGGACAAGAGGTAGAATTGCTTTCTAATTAATGATAGATTTCAGCTGGTGTCTTGGCTTAATACTTCGTACAAAATCCTTTTTCGGTATAGACAGCTTTAAGACACCTCCTGGGGAAACTAGCCACATGGATTGCTCAGGTGTGATTTTGGTCCATTCTTCAAATCTTGAAGGTTCCGTGGGCCTCTTCTATGAACTCTGATCCTTAGTTCTTGCCATAGATTTTCTATTGGATTCAAGTCAGGTGATTGGCTGGGCCATTCTAGCAGCTTTATTTTCTCTTTCTTTGAAACCAATTGCGAGTTTCCTTGGCTTTGTGTTTCGGATCATTGGCTTGCTGAAATGTCCACCTTCATCTTCATCATCCTGGTAGATTGCAGCATATTTTTATCAAAAATGTCTTGGTACATTTTTTCATTCATTCTTCCTTCAATGATATGAAGTTTGCCAGTACTGTATGCTGAAAAACAGCCCCACACCATGATGTCCCCACCTCCAAACTTCACTGTTGGTATGGTGTTTTTGGGGTGATGTGCCCATAATACATGGTGTGTATTATGGCATCCAAAATTTTGGTCATATCTGAGCACACTATATTCTCAAAGTATTTCACATGCTTGTCTAAATGTTGTGCAGCAAACATTAAACCAGCTTCCACATGTTTGTTCGTCAGCAATGGAGTTTTGCGTGGTAAGCGTGCATACAGGCCATGGCGGTTGAGTGTATTACTTATTGTTTTCTTTGCAACAATTGTACCTGCTAATTCCAAGTCTTTCAGAAGCACTCCACAAGTGGCTATTGGACAACTCTTCTGATAATTCTTTTCACGTCATCAGAAATCTTGTGAGGGGCACCTGGTCCTGGCTTATGGTGGAATGATGTTCTTTCCATTTCCAGATTATGGCCCCGACTGTGCTGGGACATTCAGAAGTTTAGAAATCCTTCTGTAACCAATGCCATCAGTATGTTTTGCAACAATGAGGTTGCAAAGGTCTGGAGAAAGCTCTTTGCTTTTCATCTTGTGTGACACCTTGGTTATGAGCCACCTTTGTATAGGCCAGCAGTTGAGACTGAACCAGCTGATAATCATTTGCATGGACAAGAGGTAGAATTGCTTTCTAATTAATGATAGATTTCAGCTGGTGTCTTGGCTTCCCAAGCCTTTTTGCACCTTCCTTTCTTCATGTGTCCAATACTTTTTCCCTGTGTCATTTTGTTTTATTACACATACTTTAATTTCTGAACTAATTTGTTTTGGTTTCTTTGTATGTGTGGATTGCATGGGTTGTTACCAACATTACATGTCAATTGCGCCTTTAGAAATGTATTTACCTAGAAAAATAGTGATGTGTTCTATAATTATTTTACCCGCTGTATATGCACCTCAAAAGACCTGTACAAGCCTTAGCTCATATATGCACAGTCATGGCCAAAAATATTGGCGCTTCTGCACTTCTGTCAGACAATGCACCACTTCACCCAGAAAATTGTTGCAATTATAAATGTTTACCTGATGGATGGAGAGTGTGATGAGTCTGAAGCATTATGGGTGGAACTGCATACAGATGTGCGTAGTTCAAAGTTAATCATTGGAGTTTGTTATAGACCACCCAATGTTAATGAGGAGGTCCTTGCACAGATGGAAATGGCTGCAAGGGCTGGGACAGTTATAATAATGGGGGATTTTAACTACCCAGAAATTTACTGGAGTAATGGTACTGCTGGGGCAGTTAAAGGGCAAACATTTATAAACCTATTACAGGACAATTTTATGGTCCAGTTTATTGAGGCCCCAACTAGGAATGATGCTCTGTTGGACCTGGTAATCTCAAACCATGCAGAGCGTATTACTAATGTTCAGATAAAGGAACACCTGGGTAGCAGTGACCATAACATGATTTCATTTGATGTTAGCTGTAAGCAAAAATCACATACGGGAAAGATAAAAACACTTAATTTCAAGAGAGCAAATTTTCCAATGATGAGGGCTGCTCTCCAGGACTTAGGCTGGGAGAGAATATTGGCATCAATGGTCACAAAACAGGAATGGAAATTCTTCAAAAAGTGAACCAGTGAACTCACTGCAAAGTATATTCCCATGGGCCATAAGTTTAAAAGGCTAAAAATAAAACCTATGTGGCTTATGGCCAAAGTTTAAAAAAAAGCTATAAACTATAAGAAAAGAGCTTTTAAAAAAATATAAAAATGAAGGAACACGTGTCATTTAAATGTTACAAAGAATATAACAGAATATGTAAAAAGTAAATTGAGGAAGCAACAATTCAAAATGAAAAACAGATTACAACAGATAGTAGGACAAACCCCCAACAATTCTCCAAATATATTAATAGTAATAGGAAAAAGGTCAAGTCTGAGCATGTAGACCCAAAATAATATAGAGTGGGTGAGTGGGGACAAAGAGAAGGCCAATTTATTAAATAATTACTTCAGCTCTGTGTATACAAAGGAGCATGGGGGAGCTCATGTTCATAACTGGAGTGGTAGTGACACAGCCCCAAATCCACAATGGCTCAAAAGTGATACAGTCCAGAAATATTTGGACAGAATAAAGGTGGATAAAGCACCTGGACCTGATGGCATCCACCCACGGATCGTAAAAGAATTGAGCTCTGTAATTTCAAAGCCATTGTATCAAATTTTTAGGGACTCATTAATGAGTTAAAGGGCCAATGTGGTGCCTATATTTATAAAGGGAACAAAGTATTTACCAAGTAACTATAGACCTGTTAGTTTAACTTCTATAGTTGGGAAGATACTGGAGGCAGTGGCGGAATTATAGGGGTCGCTGAGATCGCCAAGGCGACCGGGCCCCATGCTGCAGGGGGGCCTTGAGGGCCCCCCTGTATATCTGAAGGAGCGGGCGCCCGAGACCGAGCTCCCCGATCTTCAGCCGAAGTGTAATCGGCACTGTGCGGGGAGCTCGGAGTCATCACACTGCTTATAACTAAAGTGAAAGCAGTGTGTGCTCTTTGTCTCCCCCTACAGTGCAGTACCCGGCAGGAAGAGGTAAGATAAAGCACTGCCGTTTTTGAAAAGACTTTATGTGTGTGTGTGCATTTGTGTGTGTATGTGTGTGCATTTGTGTGTGCATGTGTGTGTGCATGTGTAGATGGCGAGCGGGTGGGGGGGCACACTGGGGGCATTCAAGGGCACACTAGCAGCATTTGATGGCACACTGGCAGCGTTTAATGGCACAGTGGCTGCAATTGATGGCACAGTTGTAGCATTTGAGGGCACAGTGGCAGCATTTGGGACAGTGGCTGCATGGCACAGTGGCAGCGTTTGATGGCACAGTGGCAGTATTTGAGGACACAGTGGCAGCGTTAAATGGGCACAATGGCAGCGTTAAATGGGCACAGTGGCTGCCATTGATGGCACAGTGGCAGCGTTTGATGGCACAGTGGCAGTATTTGAGGGCACAGTGGCCGCGTTAAATGGGCACAATGGCAGCATTAAATGGGCACAGTGGCTGCAATTGATGGCACAGTGGCAGTGTTTGATGGCACAGTGACAGCTTTTGAGGGCACAGTGGCAGCGTTAAATGGGTACAGTGGCAGCGTTTGGCACAGTGGCTGCAATTGATGGCACAGTGGGAGAGTTTAAGGGCACAGTGGCAGCGTTAAATGGGCACAGTGGCAGTGTTTGATGGCACAGTGGCAGCGTTTGATGGCACGGTGGCAGCGTTTGATGGCACGGTGGCAGCGTTTGTTGGGCACAGTAGCAGCATTTGGGCACAGTGGCTGCATTTGAGGGTACAGTGGCAGTGTTTGACAGCACAGTGGCTGCATTTGATGATTTGGTTTATAAAAACTTTTGTGCCCCCCAAAAATTTTGAGCACCAGCCGCTGCTGTTTAGATGTATATATGCACATTTTATGTATCTGCGTTTAATCCTGCCTCCCCTTCCCATATTCGAGCCGGGAGCGATTTTCTAAAAAAAAAAAATTTGTCATTTAAAAAAAAAAAAAAAAAAAAAAAAACTCGATTCACAATTCGAATCCAGTTTTTTTTATGGACACCGTACCAGTCCTGAGGAGCTGCGGGCAGGAGTTTTTAGGTGAGGCCGTGGCTTCGTCCTAGTCCGCAGGTCCGGCCTCGTGGACTAGGCCGAAGCCGTGGCCTCACCTAAAAACTCCTGCCCGCAGCTCCTCAGGACCGGTGCGGTGTCAGCACTGATCCTGGTGAAAAAATAAATATCTAAAAAAAACTATTTCCTGAAAATTTGAATCGATTTGACCTCTCAACTCGATTCAAGATTCAAATCGATTTTTTTCCCCAGCCCTACCCCATATGTGTACAATCAGAACTGGTTTTTTTTTCTTGCTTGTTCAAAGTACCAGCAAAAAAAATGCTATTCCTCCGAAAAGCGATCTGTGCTCAGATCGCTTTTCAGAGGCATTTGACAGCTGGTAAAGGGGCAATATGTTGCCTCCTGACCACCTTTTTTTTTTTTTTTTAAATAACAAACATGTTATACTTACCTTCACTGTGCAGTGCAGCCTGTTTTGCACAGAGTGGCCCCGAACCTTGTATTCTGGGGTGCCTCGGTGGCTCTCGTGGCTCCTCCTCTTATCAGACAACCCCCTAGGAGAAGCGCTCTCTCCAGCGCCCCCGATGCCCGCGTCATTGGATTTTATTAACAGCAGTGGGAGCCAATGGCTGAGCTGCTATCAATCTATCCAATCAGGAGCTGAGAACCCCGGGCAAAGGAAGAGCGCATCTCCACCTGGGGAAGTTCCAGGGCTCAGGTAAGTAAAACGGGGGGGGGGGCTGGGGTTCCGGTGACTGCCAGGTGTTTTTTCACCTTAATGCATAGGATGGATTAAGGTGAAAAAACACGAGGGTTTACAACCCCTTAAATGCATCATCACTATGCTGCAACTGCATGCAATGCACACAGTTGCAGGGGGGTTGCAGTGCAGCCCCATTCACATAGGGATGTACTTAAAGGGTGCCCTGACAGGGAGGCACGGAAACACTGGCAAGACGGAGGTGCAGGGCTGGCATGACCAATGCTAAGGAACCCCTGTAGGGTTAACTTTAGAGACAGAGGAAGAAGGAGGAGGTGGAGCTGAGAGTCAGAAAGAAGGGAGGGCGGAGCGCTATATAAATAAGGGGAGGAGTCAAAGAAATCAAGCGTGGGTCACAAGTTAGGAAGTTGCTGGAGAGAGGACGCTAGGTGAGACCACAGGCTTGGGCGGCGGGACTTGCAGGGCGGAACGGGAGGTTTTTCAACGGGCTTGTGACATTGTCTGGACTATTAGCAGCATGGGGGACGTAGCTGAATTGCTGGAGCGGCTCCGAGCGGCGGCGGCGACATGAGGAACGGAGTGGCTACAGACACAGGTGGCAGCCATTACGCAGGAGGCGGCGGGGGGGCCTGTTGCAGGGGGGGATGTTACACCACATGCTCGGCGGTCCAGACCACCGGAGCGCTTCTCTCCTGGCCCCTCCACCAGAGCCCAGCGCCTTACTAGGAGCCCTATAGCGGACCCGCCGGCCCCCGCCAAACGGTCTTCAGCGGGGTCTCAAGGGGGGTCCAGGCGGAATCCTCTTCGTGGGCGGGGCTCGGGGAGCGGGGGGTTAGAGATGGATGTCACCCCTCCCCACCGGCGCGGTCAAGTGATGAAAGGAGAACGGTTCCCCTTGCTGCCGCGGTGTTGCCGCCGCAGGGGGAGACCCGGCGGAGGAGAAACAGTGCCACACCTGCGCGTCAGCTACCAGACGCTGCTGGCAGGTCGGCGAGGAGTGGAAGTGGAGCCCTGAGGGAGGACAGGGGCAGGCCTACGGTGCCCGCACGGGGACGCGGTGCGGGCGCCTTGCTCAGCAGAGGGGACGGTCGGGCCTATGGCGACGGCAGAGCAACTACCAGCACCGCTGAAACACCCCCCGAGCCGCCCGGCGACCGGAGGGTCTGCTACGCCTATGCTATCCGCGGCAGATGTGCGTTCCGAAGGAGAGCTGTCGGGTTCCGAAGAGGAGGTCCTTGGTCGGGAGGAGGCTGCGGGAGTATCCGGAGCAACGGCTGACGGGGGGAGACCCACGCAGCCAGGTAAGGGGATGACAGTTAATGCTAATGTTTTGCCTGATGCCTTGGGGGTTATGTTGGGGGGGGGCGGTTGGGAGTGTGGTGAGGGGCCGCACGGACGCTGGGGCGGTGCCGCTGGAGGCGGGCGTTCTGGGTAAGTTGCGAAAAGTGCAACTGCGGAAGTTACAGTCGGTCTTGGGTAAGTTGAATTTTGCTTGCCGGATCATTCCGATGGGCCGGGTTTTTTGGCGGCTACGGCGGGAACGCAGGTTCCGACCCACTTCATTCGGTTAACTCAGGAACATAGGGAGGACTTGCGGATTTGGCAGACGTTTTTAGAAGGCTTCAATGGACGGTCGGTATGGATGAAGGGGCCAGTGAGTAACTTTGACGTGGAATTGGTGACGGATGCGGCGGGGTCCACGGGCTATGGGGCCTATTTTCAGGGACAATGGAGCGCGGAGGCCTGGCCACGGACGTGGGTGGAGGCAGGGTATACGAGGAACCTAGTGCTGCTGGAATTGTTTCCGGTGGTGCTGGCAATGGAACTTTGGGGAGTAACATGCCGGGATCTGAAGATCAGGTTGCACTGCGACAACATGGGCATGGTGCAGGTGATTAATCGAATGTCGGCATCTTCACAGCCGGTGATTAGGCTGCTGCGCCATCTGGTGCTGCGGTGTTTGCAGATGAACCTTTTCTTGTATGCTGTCCATATCCCGGGGGTAGACAATAATGTTGCCGATGCCTTGTCTCGATTTCAGTGGGAGAGGTTTCGGGCTTTGGCTCCGGATGCGACGAGAGAGGGGATCCCCTGCCCGGGGTGGCTCTGGGAGGTTGCATTGGAATCGCCGCGGAATGGATCAGGAGGTCGGTGAGCGGTGCAACCTGGGCGGCATACAGTAAAGTGTGGAAGGAATGGCTGGATTTTACACGGCTGGTGGACGCTGAGCTGGGGGGGTGGGGATCAAGGGCTGTTGGTGATGTGTTTTGTTTCTAGGGTCATGGAGCGCTCGGGGTCAGTGGCTTCGATCGAGCGTAAGCTAGCGGCACTGGCCTTTTGGTTTAAGTTGCGCGGGGAGGTGGATTACACAAAAGGGTTTTGGGTGAAACAGGCGTTAAAGGGGTACCGCAAGGGCAATCCGCGGACGGATATGAGAAGGCCGGTGACGTTCCATATCTTGCAGGTCATTTGCGATCGATTGGGGGAACAGTGCACTTCCAGTTATGAAGTGCGGTTGTTCCGAGCAGTGTTTTCATTGGCGTTCTTTGGGGCCTTTCAGGTGGGGGAGTTGGTTAGTCCGGCGAAACGGTTGGGGGAGGTCTGTTGGGTCAGGATGTGGCGCTGGGGGCGGATAGGGTGATGTTGAGGCTGCGTAGGTCAAAGACAGACCAAATGGGTAGGGGGGTGGACATATGGCTTTTTGCTTTGCCAGGTTCGGGGTTATGCCCGGTGCGGGTGGTCTCGGAGTTTCTGGGAGTTAGACCTCAAGGGGTGGGCCCTTTGCTGATACATCAGGACGGGACCTTTTTATCCCGATTTCAATTTGTGGCTGTGTTCCGGAAGTGTTTGCGGGCTGGGGGTTTGGATTGCTCACAGTTTGCCTCCCACTCCTTCCGCATCGTGGCAGCCATAGAGGCGGCCAGATGCGGGTTGGACGAGGCTGTGGTCAAGAGGATTGGGCGATGGGAATCGAGGAGGTTTAGGTCGTACGTGAGGCCACATCTGGTGTAGGTGGAGCTCGTGGGTTTTGGTTCGTGTTTTCCGGGCGGGGGGGGGGGGGGACGTTTTTGGGCTGGACGGGGGGACACAGAAGGGTGTAGCACAGTTGCTTTAGTATTTTATCTTTTCGTTTCAGAAGGAGGTCGCGAAGGCTTCGTCTGGATATTGGGGCACTCCTACGTTTTTTGGGGTGCCAGGAGAGCGGATGTCAGGCCAGAAGGAAGGCAACTGGGGATTTCTCGTAGGGAAGCGAGCATAAGGTGGTTGGGGATCCCTGGGATGAAGTGGAGCAGGGTTGTGCTGGAAATTCATCGGTACGCCAGACTGGATAGGCTGGATAGGCATATGTGTTAGTGCTACATGTGGGGGGTAATGACTTAGGGGTCCGGTCAACTAGGGATCTCATTGCGGATGTTAAACGGGACTTTCTAATGCTTTGGAGGGATTTTCCTAGTATTGTGGTAATCTGGTCCCACATCATTGCACGGACTACGTGGCGTATGACTTGATCAGTGGTCAGGCTCAATAAGGCCAGGATTAAGGTGAATAAAGCCCTGGGTAGGTTTGTGACGAGGAATGGGGGATTGGTAATAAGGCACATGGAGTTGGAAGTGAATGTGGGCATGTACCTTAGGGGGGATGGCGTGCATCTCACGGCTGTGGGGACCGACCTTTGGGTCCTGGGGGTGCAGGATGGGATTGAACGGGCTCTGCGGGTGTGGAGGGGCCCTTAAGGCTAAGGTGGTCATCCTTGCGGGCAGTGGCAGTGTCTTTGACGGGGTAAAGAAAATTAGGTGATGGAAGTGTGTGGGGGGGCTCAAAGGGGGTATGCCCCCCTTTTGGTGTATCCCAGCGGAAGGGTATGCTGGGATACGGGTTTGGTGACACTGCGGGAAGGTGGGTTGTCTCCAGGCTGTTAAACGGCCGGAGGCCTGGTATGGTAAAATTTTGGTCCCGCAGTGTATTGGGAAAAAGGTAACGTTAAATGGAACTGAGGTACCGTCAAAGACCAAACGACTGGGAGTTGTAATTGCTGTTGCAATATAAGTATTTTTCTATTATAGCAATAAAGTTATTTATTTTATTTTGGTTGAAGTTTTTTGGTTAAATAAAGGCTGCTATGGCCAATTTTATACTCCAAACTCCGGTGTGGTCTATTTATTGGGAAAGGGGTAAGGTAAAATGGGAAAGGTAAAGGTATGGGTAATGAAATGGAATATTTCCGGGAAGGGGTGTAATTACCGAATGCATAGGTCATGGAAAAAGATTGAGAAACACCGATAGAGGAACCCATCTCTCCATTTTCCTCCTGCAGCCGCTGAATGCCTGTGGGAGGGAGAGGTGGAGAAGCGGCGGCAAATGGAGAAATTGGTTCCTTTACATGCAGCCACCCACTTGCAACCGGGCCCTGTTCCGCCACCAAACTCGGAGTAAAGGGCCCTGTCAGGGGGGCCCTTCATGGTTTCTTGCATCGGGGCCCTGAAGGTTCTAGTTACGCCACTGACTGGAGGGATTAATAAAAGACCACATAGACGAGTTCTTGCAGGAAAAAAATATTTTAAGCAACAAACAGCATGGATTCATGAAAGACAGAAGTTGTCAGACAAACCTGATTTCTTTTAATGAGGAGGGAAGTAAAACCTTGGATGGTGGTGGACATGGTATACTTGGATTTTGCAAAAGCAAAAGCGTTTGATACCGCACACACGGCTCATGTTTAAGGTAAAGTCTACAGGCTTGGAAACATCAGTTTGTAAATGGATAGAAAACTGGATTAAAGACAGAATTCAGAGAGTAGTGGTTAAGGATTCTTGCTCTGAATGGTCTAAGGTTATCAGTGGTGTACGCCAAGGTTCAGTGTTGCGACCCTTACTTTTTAATATCTTTATAAATGATATAGGGTCTGGGATCAAAAGTAAAATTTCCGTCTTTGCAGATGACACCAAGCTATGCAGTGGAATAACGTCCTTACAGGATGTCTCCAATTTACAAGCCGACCTCAATGTCTAATTGGGCGACTATTTGGCAGATGAGGTTCAATTTTGAGAAATGTAAAGTTATGCACTTGGGGGCTAAGAATATGCATGCATCATACATACTTTGGGGAGTACAACTGGGGGAATCTATAGTGGAGAAGGATCTGGGGGTTTTGGTAGATCATAAAGGGAGAGGGAGAGGGGGAGAGAGGGGGAGAGGGAGAGAGGGAAAGGGGGAGAGAGGGAAAGGGAGAGGGAGAGGGAGAGAGAATTGGGGAACTGGAGAAAGTGCAGATAAGGGCAACCAAACTGATAAGAGGCATGGAGGAGATCAGTTATGAGGAAAGATTAGAGGAACTGAATTTATAAACTCTTGATAAGAGGAGATTAAGGGGGGATATGATCAACATGTACAAATATATAAGGGGTCCATATAGTGAACTTAGTGTTGAGTTATTCACTTTACAGTCAACAAAGAGGACAATGGGGCACTCTTTACGTCTAGAGGAAAAGAGATTTCATCTCCAAATACGGAAAGGTTTCTTCACAGTAAGAGCTGTGAAAATGTGGAATAGACTCCCTGCAGAGGTGGTTCTGGCCTGCTCAGTATATTGCTTTAAGAAAGGCCTGGATTATTTCCCAAGTGTACGTAATATAACTGGGCACTAAAATTTATAGGTAAAGTTGATCTGGGGAAAATCAGATTGCCTCTCGGGGGATCAGGAAGGAATTGTTTCCCTTGTTTTAGCAAATTGGATCATGCTCTGCTGGGGTTTTTCGCTTTCCTCTGGATCAACTGTGGGTATAGAATTGGGTATATGGGATTGTATGATATTTTTTTTTATTTTTTTTTGTGGTTGAACTGGATGGACTTGTGTCTTTTTTCAACCTAACTATGTAATTATGTAACTATGTTTAGTAATTCACAGGTTTCTTTTGTTTGCATTGGTATGACACAAAAAAGTGGAGAAACAAAAAGCCAAATCTGACACATTACACAAAAAAGTCCAAAAATGGATTGGACAAAATTATTGGCACTTTCTCAAAATTGTAAGGAATAATTGCATTCCAAGTTTGCGATGCTCCTTTAATTTGTAATTAAACTCAACTGTAGCAATTAACAGGCGCTGACAATATAGAAATCACACCGGAAAAAATTGACTCAACCTTTCTGTTGTGTGTCTCTGTGTGCCACACGGAGCATGGAGAAGAGAAAGACCTTAATGTTCCTGTTTCCACTGTGCGCAACATTGAAGAAGTTTACAGCCCATGGCACTGTAGCCAATCTCCCTGGACGTGGACAGAAGAGAAAGATTGATAGTCCATACAGTCAAACATGGTGGAGGTTCACTGATGTTTTGGAGTTGTTTTGCTGCTTTAGACACTGAATGTCTTGACCATGTGCATGGCATTATGAAATCTGAAGACTACCAACAAATTCTGGGGTGCAATGTAGGGTCCAGTGTCAGAAGGTCACAGTGTCTTCATCATAGGTCACGGTCTTACAGCAGGACAATGACCTAAAGCACATGTCAAAAAGCACCCAGAAATGGTTTAAGACAAAGCGCTAGAGAGTACTGAACTGGCCAGCAATGAGACCAGATCTAAATACCACAGAGCACCTGTGGAGAGAGCTCAAAACAGCAGTTGGGGAAAAGAAACCTTTGCAACATGAGAGACCTGAAGCAGTTGGCGAAAGAAGAGTTCCAGTAAAGAGGTGTAGGAAACTCATTGATGATTCCAGTTATTTTTTCCAAGTGGGGTGCTACAAAATATTATACAGGATTATTATACAGGATTTATATAGCGCCAGCAGTTTACACAACTCTTTACAATAAAAGGGAGACAATACAGTTATAGTACAATAAAATACAAGAGGATTAAGAAGGCTCTGCTCAGAAGAGTTTACAATCTAATAGGGATTAAATTGAGGCATGGACCATAGGGCGAGTACATGGATTGAAAACTGGCTACAAGGGCGAGTTCAGAGGGTGGTGATAAATGGTACTCGAGTACTCGGAATGGTCAGAGGTGGGTAGTGGAGTCCCTCAGGGTTCTGTGCTGGGACCAATCCTACTTAATTTGTTCATAATCTCTGTATTTGCAGACGATACTACAGGATGTGGAAACCTTGCAAAAAGATCTGAACAAATGAATGGGGTGGGCAACTACATGGAAAATGAGGTTTAACAAATTCCCGACCGCCTCATGCCTACTGCGGCAGAAGGGCACGTACAGGCAGAGACATGTACCTGTACATTGCCCTTTAAGAGGTGGCGGGGGGCATGCGCCCGTGGGAAGCTCCGTGAGTTGGGTCGTGGGTCTCGCGGACTGGGGTAGAGGGGGCGTGGCTAGAGAGCGATCATTGAGGTAGACACGGAACGCTGACCAACATACACCGAGTGGTTACTGACGGGGGACTAGGACGAGGAGTGGTGAGCCTTATAGCTGCTATCTTGCTATCTTGTAAGCCCTGGGTCTGCCGTGGCCATCCATTATCCAGCTACTTTGGTCTTGGAGTGCTGTGCAATTTGATTATGGTGTGCCTTTGATATTCCACATGTGAGTGCAATGCAGTGAAATTTTATGAGATTAAACTGTGTGAAGGTTTTACACTATCGGAGGCTGTGCTTTTTTCATTTACATGTGTGTAAAGAGGATTAATCGGGAACTGTGCATTCGCCTCTGCCTGACACCTGTCATTCTTCATCCCTGTGAAAAGAGGGTTTAAGCGTCTATAGCCAAACACGGCAGTGTGAGGCATAAACAGTCGGTGAGGGTGCACACATAAGGGGATTGAAGTCACAGCGGTGTGGTGGAGGAGTGTTCCTGGAAGTCTTTATAAATTTATAATTATAAGTGATTCACTGGTCACTATCTAATGAACGTTGGACTCTTTGTGTTTAAAAACTGGACACTTTATTTATTTATTCATTCATAGAGTGAACAATCAAGTGGTAACAATCAATGTTATGTGTATACTTTTTTGGATAAATTTGAGTTGAGATTGTGTATTAGACAGTATTTAGCGGCGCTCATTCTACACAGCTTGGTAGGATTTAAAAAAAAAAAAAAAAAAAAAAAACACAGGAGTGATCAAATACCACCAAAAGAAAGCTCTATTTGTGGGGGAAAAAAAAAAAAAAGGAAGTCAATTTTGTTTGGGAGCCACATCACACGACCGCGCAATTGTCAGTTATAGCAAAGCAGTGCCGAATCGCAAAAAGTGTTCTGGTCAGGAAGAGGGTAAATTCTTCCAGGGCTGAAGTGGTTAATGTAGTAAAATGTAAAATAATGCATTTGGGTGGCAAAAAGATGAATGCAATCTATACACTGGGGGGAGAACCTCTGGGGGAATCTAGGATGGAAAAGGACCTGGGAGTCCTAGTAGATAGGCTCCGCAATGGCATGTAATGCCAAGCCGCTGCTAACAAAGCAAACAGAATATTGGCATGCATTAAAAAGGGGATCAACTCCAGGGATAAAACTATAATTCTCCCGCTCTACAAGACTCTGGTCCGGTCACACGTAGAGTATGCTGTCCAGTTCTGGGCACCAGTTCTCAGGAAGGATGTGCTGGAAATGGAGCGAGTACAAAGAAGGGCAACTAAGATAATAAAAGGTCTGGAGGATATTAGTTATGAGGAAAAAGGTTGACACCGAGCTTGAGAGTTTTGTCGTGACTCCCTCACCCGGCTGCACTCTAGGAGAGCACCACGTTATTGCATTGGATACCTCCAGTGGGGAGGAAGCCCATTTAAGAAGTGTCACCTCTAAGGCATCAGTAAATGAGTCTTTCCATAACCCTAGGGACATGAAGGACCCCAGGAAGGTCTTAGGTGTGGAATCACACTGCCTTTGTATGACAGATCTGCTGAGAGAAATATTAAAATGTTGGAGTGTACAGCCGGTGTATATCCTGCCATCCTCTCCTGCATTTGAAGAACTTGAGCCATGGGGTATGCATAAATGGAGCTGGATATCACAGGCTGTACGATGCTGAGATTGCCATAATTTAGTGTGCTGGATAGCTTCATACTAAGATTGTGTATGAGAGGCACTCTGGGGTACTGTTGGACAGGACAGAAGTCTGGGTGGAAATTCCAAAGGGTACAAGTATATGTGATGTGGTTGGGGTCATCAACCCAAAGGTGAAATTGGATGATGACGATCAGGTATCAGGACAGTTGCTGGAAGAGGATGATGTTGCAGTGGAATTGAGAGTTAGTGGAGTTGCCATGGTAGACAACAACTTCACTTTGTGTGATTCTCCTCCAGACACTGCCTTGCAGAACACTGGTGATATGAGTTCTGATAAATGTGGTGATATTTCGGACAATGAGGAAAAGTGCAACGCACTGGTAAATGTTTTGGTTACCATGGGTAACAACACAAATAAGGGTAGACCTGATGGTCAAGCTGACATGGTTGATGTTAATCTTAAAAAATACAGGAAGATGAATAATGGTATGACAGACACAGAAGAGGGAATAGGTACAGTAGAAATAAGCTCCATACAGGTTCAGGAGTGCAATTCTGGGAAAGATTTCCAGAGGTCCAGGAACCTACCACATTGCAAGAGTAAAAGGTCTGAGGACAATGGCCCAAAGCTTAACAAGGCATCATTAAGAGTCAAATTCCCAAATAAAAGTGCCCACACGTATGGCTAAAAAGGTGTTTAAAAATATGACCACTTTAGAAGTAAAGGGAGGGGGGAGGGAGAGGGAAATGGAATTTGATGGAAGAAAAAAGACTTTCATAAGCAACTTGACGTATTGTTTGTATAAATATGAAATCGAAAAAGAAAGAATATAAAAGGAAAGGAAAAAAAAAAAAGAAAGAAAGATTGCCACAATGATGTTAAGTAGAACAAGCGGGGTTCTGAGCGATAAGCTGATTAGAATCCGTTAGAATAAAGTAACTTACTGAGATGGCAATAAAAATAAAAAAAAAGGAAAAGAGAGAGAAGTAAAGAGAAAAAGGTTGGGAAAAAAAGTCAAAGACCTTAGTAAGTCCCCTAGTGTTAAAGTGTTTGAAGGTGTGGCCCCAAAGAAAATGCAGACGGTGTTTTTGGAAATGCACCCGTAAAAAGGAACAGGGGCATCTTTGTAGTACCAAAGTCAGTGTAGGAGAGGGACACGGTGAAAGTCACCTGATAAGACTGGGTGTGGCCCTTGTGGGTGATAGCTGGCATAGAGATGCCAATTTGAAGAGGATTGGCTGGTGTGTTAAGCCCCCTCCGGGGTCGAAACAAGGGGGGAGGATGTGTGGCAGAGCATTGCCCTGCCAGGGTCTAGAAGGAGGTTATGATCCAAAATTCTCAACCGAACGGGTTGAGGGGCTTCCAGGGAGCTTGTAACAAGAAGGAGGAAACTGGCCTTTCAGTTTCCTCAGTGTTTTGTAAAGTCCACTTGGGGACCTGGAACTCAGGGATTTCTGAGAGATCCGGGTGGTATGAAATCCCTAGTCCTGGGTCCTGATTTTGAGAACAGCCAGCATACTGATTGGTCAGGTTTGTGCTGGGCTTTTAGTAGTAACCTGACCATGGTTTTTGGCTCCACCCCAGCAGATAGGAAGTCTGAGTACCAGGAGTTAGGAGGGCTCCACGTGGGAGCCAGTGCAGCAAGAGGCTGCTAGTTGTATGCACCAAGGTGGTTGGTGTAACAGTCTGTACAAGACAGAAAAAGGCCAGGGCAGCAGTGCTGCAAGTGAGAGCCAACTAGGCTGAATGTTATTTTGTTCATGGAAAAAGGAATGCTGAAATCCCCTGCGAGGGAAACCTATGTTTGTTTGCTGAACTTGCTTTTAATAAAAATGGGCAAACAAAGCCCTTAAAAAGAAGAACCAGCGAATGGCGGTGTCCTTAAAGCTCTACATTTGACGCTAGTCCTTTACAGCACATATGAACATTAATGGCATCCCAGTCTTAGTCCGTAGGGTTAAATATTGCGTTGGCCCACCCTTTACAGCTATAATAGCTTCAACTCTTCTAGGAAGGCTGTCTACAAGGTTTAGGAGTGTGTCCCTGGGAATGTTTGACCATTCTTCGATGTAGACGAGAAGGCTTGCAGTATCCGCTCTAATTAATCCCAAAGTGTTCTATTGGGTTGCAGGACAGTCAAATTCCTCCACCCTAAACCCACTCATCCATGTCTTTAGGCACCTTGCTTTGTGCACTGGTGCACAGTCATGCTGGAACAGGAAGGAGCCATCACAAAACTGTTCCCACAAAGTTGGGAGCATGAAATTGTCCAAAATGTCTTGGTATTCTGATGACTTAAGAGTTCCCGTCACTGGAACTAAGGGGCCAAGTCCAACCCCTGAAAACCAACCCCACACCATAATCCCCCCTCCACCAAATGATTCAGACCAGTGCACAAATGAGGGAGTTTGGGGTGGAGGAACCTGGCTGGTATTCACACAGTGCTACGTCAACCCGATAGAACACCTGTGGTATGAATTAGAATAGAGACTGCAAGCCGAGCCTTCTCGTCCACATCAGTGCCTGACCTTACAAATGCACTTCTGTAAGAAGGGTCAAAAATTCCCAAAGACACACTCCTAAACCTTGTGGGCAGCCTTCCCAGAAGAGTTCAAGCCGTTATAGCTGCAAAAGGTGGGCCAATGCAATATTTAACCCTACGGGCTAAGACACTATTAAAACTCATGTGCGTGTAAAGGCAGGCGTCCCAATACTTTTGATAATACAGTGTATATTGATTAGTTTTCATGAAAGTTATAGTGCCTACAAACTATGGTATATATCCTTGAATTTTAATGTTTCTTATACTACTAAGGGCAGGGATCAACAGATTATAATGGGACTGCGATATTGTGGGGGACAATATGTGCTAATGATATTGGCTGTGAAGGGGGGTGGGGGACATCTATGGAGATCAAGGGGTTAAATAGGTGCTAACTATGTGTAATGTGTGTACACTGTGATGCTTTTTTACTAATGATCTCTCAATTTCTCATCCCTGCATAGAAAAATAGAATACAAAATGCATATATTCCATAAAACCAAATGGACAAAGGAAAGGAGGTACAAATTATGGCTAAATGCCTAATATTTTACAGTTCAGACAACACAGCAGTAGATGACAAGCTTCCCAAAATGTTTTGCCCTCAAATCGGGCTTCCTCAGGGGATGCTGGTCGTTTGCGGTATGTACTGCCTTCTAATAAGAAAATACATAACAAATCCACAAATTAATTGACATCACAAAGTTATAACAATTACATTGACAATATACAGTGATCATCATGTGACTACGTCTTCACTATGGAAATGTCAATGCCTACCCGTGTTTCTAAAAACAAAGACCAGAAACTGCCGGGACATATAGATGAGCCGCCTCGACAAAGCAGCCGTATGCATAAGTCCCACTATAAATAGAACTTGTGGGACTTATTAACTTGCTTGCCCTGGAATTGTATTTTAGTCTCCTCTTTTTTCCATTTTTTTTCTCCTCTCTCTCCTCCCCCTTACATCTTTTGGCCTTTAGTATAATAAATTTATGAATTTTGGGTTTGAACGATTAATTAGCGAATTGTAAAAAAATTTTTTTTTGATGTTTTACTATTTATAAACGCATTGAACCTACTAATCATAAGTGAGCTTTTTGTTATATGAATTAAGAATAGACTATTATTATTTGTCTATTTGTAGAGATTAAAAATACTTTTTAAATTGAAATAAAAATTGTGTAGATTGATTGCATCTCTTAGTCTATGTTTATGTATTGCCTACCCGTGTATACAGTACATATGTTTGCATGTGTATATTTTCCTTTTTTGGTTCCATCTCTATGGCTGGGCTGCCTTAAAACATTATTTGTGCGCCTGTTGAACTTTCCAGGCCTTTTTAGGTGGTCATATGAATGGCCGGGGTGTCTATGCTTTCAGCTGGGCACCCGTTACACTGCGCGTGCCGTACGTGTGCGGTTTGCGATTCCCAATATCTCTAACCTTACTATTAGGAAAGAGATCCTCTGTCCCTCCCTTCCTCCCTCCATCTTCGGGTATCCGACCGGGTCTTAGGACCCGGCAGGGGCGCACAAGTGTGTGAATGTAGTGGGCGCTCTGCACGTGCGTGGTCTCGGCGTCAGTACCTGGTGATTTCCTTCACCTCTCTCCCCCCGCTAGAGGGAGTCCTCTGCGGGTATCCGTCCGAGTCTATGGACCCGGCGGAGGCACAGGAGTGTGCGAGTGTAGTGGATAGTTTGCATGCACGACGAGGTCTATGCGCCCGCATCCGGTGTTACTGGAAGGATGGTATAAATCAGCCGCATTTGGCGGCGTGAGGACGCTGCGGGAGTCAGGATACAGACATATGCTGCTTGTTACCATTCATGTACTTCTATTGAACTTTATACGCTGTGAGCGATTAACCTTTCCATCATGACCTTCTTATTCGATTGACTTTATTCCTAGCATTGATCCTGCTTGGTTAGCTATAATATGGCGCTTTTATTGTGCTCCTAGATACTCTGAGCCTTTCTGATCCTGGTTGATGTGTCACCCTTGGTGTCAATCACCGACCAAATTGTGTTGTAAGTTACTTTGCTTTTTTGCTGTACCCCTCTTTTTCCCTTCCCTGTGCCTAAGGGGGTAAAACATCATCCCCTTGGTTTAGGGATTGGTTTGGGATATCGATATATATTTTATTATATATACATACATACATAGATATTTTCTCTTTCCCCTCTTTTTTTAGATGGTCTTTTTTATGCCATCTATGGCCACATTGGGCATATGGCTGCTTTGACGAGGCGGCGTATCTATGTCCCGGCAGTTTCTGGTCTCTTTGTTTTTAGAAACACGGGTAGGCATTGACATTTCCATAGTGAAGACACAGTCACATGATAATCACTGTATATTGTCAATGTAATTGTTATAACTTTGTGATGTCAATTTGTGGATTTGTTATGCATTTTCTTATTAGAAGGCAGTACATATCGCAAACGACTAGTATCCCCTGAGGAAACCCGATTTGAGGGCAAAACATGTTGGGAAGCTTGTCATCTACTGCTGTGTTGTCTGAGCTGGAAAACATTAGGCATTTAACCATAATTTGTACCTCCTTTCCTTTGTCCAATTGGTTTAATGGAATATATGCATTTGTATTCTATTTTTCCAATAAAGTAATATTTTTTATATATTGATTACTTTTCATCTGACTCTGCACCTAAAAAAGTCCAGTTTTCCACGTTCTTTTACTAGGATGGAAAAGGACCTGGGGGTCCTAGTAAATGACAGGCTCACCAATGGCAGGCAATGACAAGCAGCTGCAAGCAAAGCCAACAGCATGCATTAAAAAGGGGTTTAACTCCAGAGATAAAACAATAATTAACCCACTCTACCAGACTGGTTCGTCCGCACCTGGAGTATGCCCTCCAGTTCTTAGTTATGAGGAAAGGTTACGAGTACTGAACTTATTCTCTCTGGTGAAGAGACGCTTGAGAGGGGATATGATTTCAATGTACAAATACCCTACTGTTGACCCCACAATAGGGATAAAACATTTCAGTGAAAGGGAATTTAAAAGGACACATGGTCTTTCACTAAAATTAGATGAGAAGCATTTTAACTTTAAAATGCGTAGAGAGTTCTATACTGCAAGAGCAGCAAGGATGTGGAATTCCCTTCCACAGGCAGTGGTTTCAGCAGGGAAATCTTTTACAGTATGTCTGATCCATCTTCGGGTAAGGGACTGGATTTTTCCAATTTACAAGCCAACCTCAATGCACTATTTAATTGGGCAACTATATGGCAAATGAGGTTTAATGTTGATCAATATAATTGGGGGCTAAACATTTGCGCATCATACATTCTAGGAGAATAGCTGGGGTAGTCAAAGGTTGAGAAGAATCTGGGTGTTTTGGCAGATCATAGACTTAATAAAAGAATGCAATGCCAATCTGCAGTTTCTAAAGCTAGCAAAATACTTTCTTGCATTAAAAAAGAGGTATAGTCCAGAAACATTATTTTGCCCCTGTACAAATCATTAGAAAGATCTCACCCGGAATATGCAGTTCAGTTTTGACCACCAGTTCACAATAAGGATAATAATCGGAGAACTGTAGAAAGTGCATAGAAGGGAAACCGGACTGATAAGAGGAATGGAGGAGCTCAGCTATGAGGAAAGATTAGCCAAACTGAATTCATTCTCTCTTGAGAAGAGGAAAGTAAGCAGCGATATAATCACCAAGTATAAATATATAGGTGGCCCATATAATGAATTCAGTGCTGGGTTATTCATTTTCAGGTCATCAAGGGGGTAATCTTTACATCTGGGGGAAGAGAGATTTAACCTTTACATACGGAAAGCCGCTTACTATGGGGGCACTCGTGTGTGCTTGCTCCCGAGCGATACTCAGCCTTGCCCTCTGTTCCCTCTTTCCTGTTTGTGATTGCCAGCAGCGGGAGCCAATGCCTCACGCTGCTGTGTGTGTGCCAATGGGTAGGGAGAGAGCCGAGTGGCAGCTGCTCTCAGGCACATTGCTGGATAGAGATCGGGCTCAGGTAAGTATTAGGTGGGCTGGGGGGGTAGCTGCACACAATGTTTCTAGAATGCATGAAGGTAAAAACTTTCAGCCTTTAGAACTACTTTAAATAAAAGGAGGAAGATTATAAATGTGTACATAAAAACAATACTTATTCAATGTAATGCATGCATGGTTAAATATTATATTATGTAAACCTACCCTTCATTGCAGGTGTAAGTGGCTTTTGAGTTAACATAGAAATTTGGACTAGACATCTGGCCATTCTGTATAGTACCAGGATCTCCACATGATATCCCTGCAGGTGAAAAGGCATTGATGACCCAATTAATCATTACAAGAATGTTGTACATTTTTAAAGTCTGCATCATCCACGTACAGTACACCGTGCTAAATATGTGGTTGCAAAGTGTACACAGACCCCAGGTAGGTTACTTGAAGAAAGCTCATCAGGTCTGAAATCATCTTGTATGAATTAAACAACATTAGGCATCACAGACACACCTTCAAAATACAAAGGAGAGCTAAATAAACTTTAGGAAAAAGTTTGGAAATAGTTTGATGATGACTACAAACATTTTCATTATTAGCAGCTGATAGTCTCCATTGCAAAAAAACAGCAAACAAAAATTCCCAGCTCACTTACCAGCCAGCCTGCAATAAACTGAATTGACCCCAACAGTTCACGTTAAAAACAAGTAGTTTCCATTAACCTAAGTTCACACTATGAAGAATCATATATAAATGGAACAGGAACCACACCACATTCCTGTACAATTCAAATGCGATTCAGTGCGGTGTGATTGAAGCCATTCTTTTTGAATAGTTCAAAGCACACCACATCTGCACCAAATTCATGCATGCAGCAATTTTGGGAATGCACTGCAACTAGATTGCATGGTCATTTTGAACCATGCGATCCGGTGCAGGCTAAAGCACTGCGTTTGCGTTCTGCCTTGCATTGCAATTTGAATGCGGGAAACACGATCCCAATTTTCCGCAGTACACTCTAGTGTGAACTGAGGCTTAGCCTTACCAGTAACTGTTTCTAGGAATCCTCTAGGACAGCCAAATGAGAGATGAATGGTTCCACCGCCCTTATCAGTTTCCCCAATCATCTTTCAGCCACATGAGAGGATAATGAAATAAATAAGTTCATACCCTTACTGTGGGATGACAGTCTGTAGAACATTTCTGGTGAGGCCAGGTAATGCTGCGACAATGCCTCCATTCTATGATGCTTGATGAAGACATCTCATCTTGACCATGAAGTGGGTCTGCAGATTTGTTTTACTGATGCCTCTGTTCTTTCTCCCCAAGATGTTACTAGAGAGCGAGTGGAATGAGCTTCAACCAATTAAAGAATCTGATTGCCTTCTGCTGTGTAAACTAAAGTAATGGTATTCCTAATTTACATAGCCAGCAAACTCTTCAATGCTTGTAACCGCTTTCTCAGGCCATAGAAAAATAGTAGGAGATCTCCTGAACGATTTGGTTATCGCTAAACACTGCAAAATACACCTGCGGACATCTAAAGTATGGAAAATACTTTCCTTGTAATTTTTGGGAAGGGAAAGCAAAACTACTTTTTGACTTTTATGAAAAACAGGATGCCACCTTAGGAAGGTACATAGGATCTGACTTCAGTAAAGAAGGATTGCACGTTTAAAATAAGGATTTAATGGCCAAAACCTGTATAATCACCTATCCTCCTAGCCATCGCAACTGCCAACAAGAAAGCAGTTTTAAGAGTTAAATCTTTAGCGGAGGCCTCTTGTAAGGGCTCATATGGAGTTCCAATTAACCCCTTATGTACTGTGGAAATATCCCAGGGAGGCGCTACATTGTAACAAACAGAAGTCCAAACACTCAGTGGTCAACAAAAACATATGGAGGAGGAAAGGCCTTAGCCAGCTTTTGATCTAAGAAAACCACACCTTCCTGGAGAAAATTCAAAATGACTGGGATTAAAGGGAGACTTTTTCAGATAAAAAAATTTTTTTTAGAATAAATCTTTCTCGTAACCAATTTTCTGCTCTTAAGTTTTTGAAAGATTCTTGGAATCAGGGTCAGAGGGGAAGTCCCCACTGAGATTCACCAGGTCTTGCCACTAAAAGATTGAAAGACCTATTCAGGAAGGGAAACCTCCTTGTCTAAAGAATCTTTTATTTGATGCCATGAGGCCAATAGGTAACTAAAGATCTTTTGAACGCAGCTGTGCCCAAATGACAGCTGGAATTGAAGAAGTCATGAGTAACCTCATGATTTCTCTCAAGGATTCCGATTTTGCACTTGCCTCGGTGTGTGCTAGAATTTGGATCCTGTGATCTTAGGGAGAAAAAATCCCTGTATTACTGAATCTAATCAGTAATCTAGAAACATCCTGGTCTGTGCTGGTTCCAGTGAAGATTTCTCTGTATTGATCAACCACTTCAATACTGGGCCCCTCCCTCCCCGGCCAATTTTCAGCTTTTACTGCTGTTGTACTTTGACAATTGCACGCAACACATCATTTTTTTGAGACAAAGCCTTCTTTTAGTGCCATTTAACCACTTATTTTTTTTGCAAATTTAGTTTGTTATAAAATTTTGCAGATAAGTAATTTTTCTTCTTCACTGATGTGCGTTGATGAGGCTGCACGGATGGGCACTGGGCACTGATGGAGTTGCACTGCCAATAACCAGCAAGTTTGTTTACATGTGACCAGCTGTTATTGGACACGGCTGATCGTATGGTAAAGAGCTGCTGTGACTGGCTCTTTACCATGATCTGTGATCAGCTGTGTCCAAGGAACACAGTGGACACAGAGCCCACCCCAGGGGGCGCGGTTCTGGGAGGATGTCCAAACGCCCTTCCTGGCAGCTCTCCAGTAAGACTATGTAGGCCACGATGTAGCTGTCTTGCGGCTATAGCGCAGTAGGGAAGTGGTTAATCATCTCAATCTTTTCTACATCCAGAGGAACTTGCTCCCTCAAAGAAGTGTACAGGATCATGTCATTCAAGTAAGAAATGAAAGCTATCCTTTCCAGGCACAAGTTAGCCATTAACTCCAACAATACTTTTATAAATATTCTGGAAGCTGCGGAGAGGCCAAAATTGCAGGGATCAGCAAAACCTTGGGAAACTTTTGATGGTTTGAGTGAATAGGGATGTGCATCTCTTTAATCTAGCACAACCATGAACATGTCTTTCAATAAGGTTTTCCTCATTGAGTATATGCTTTCCATCCTGCATTTCCTGTACAACAGGCACTTGTTTAATCTTTTCAAATTGGTTATCATATGAAATTTCCCTGAGGGTTTCTGAACAAGAACCACATTGAGTAAAACCCCCTAAAGACCTGTTCTGGTGGGACCTGCACTATCACCACCTACTGGTAAAAATCATTAATTCACATAATTAGAGCTTCTGTTCTTTTTGAAGTGAACTTTGTCATTTTTTAAACTTTCCATCTATTAAATCTTCTGCCCTTGTTTTAATTTTGGATAGTAAAACATTTTTTTTTCTGCCAGTAAATACCTTATACAGCCGACTTCCTGTTTATTGTCTGGTAAAAAGCCTAAGCTTATGACATTATGAACAGCTCTCTCTCTCTCTCTTCTGAGAATTTGCTAGCAAGGTAGGGGGGGATGAGTCATAAGAGGGCCAATGAGAGCTGCGGGGCTGCAGAGCTGGAGGTGTGTGTCTGTGTAAATCCAGGAAATGAACAGGCAGCAGTTTCAGCTGCCCACAGTTAAAATGGTTACAGCCAGACTCAGTAGAGGGAGATTTCTGAAGCATATTTGGCAAGTACAGAATCACAGTATATATAAAATAATATGGAAAGTGGTTGGAGGGAAGCTTCAGAATAGCAAAGATTTTTTTTTTTTTTTTACAAATTTTGGGAGCAGACTGCAGTTCATCTTTTTTTTTTTTAATTATTTTTATTCATTTTTTTCACACATGTTATACAGTCAAAAGCATAGAGGTCAAGAGGGCAACATACACTCCCACCTCTTGGTCTCACAGGGCCAACATTTGGAACTAACATAACTAACCACCTAAGTGGAATCTAACAATCCCCCCATAACCCAACCATCAGCACAAGTCCAGGATAAATGAAGCACCTGAAAATTGTAATCAGAGCTCATTTGTGTCAGTTGTCCACGTACAACACTTGGGAATAGTTAGTAGAGCGATCATATATACATGCAGAGCAGATTCTACAACATCAGTATTAAATATCTACTTAACCTAATTCCTATTTGAGGGATTATGTAATCTTTTAGGTTAGAATTGGCTGTATCAACTCAAATTTGTTGAGGAGTCCAACCATGGTTGCCATACTTTGTAGAATTGTTTCTTGCAGCCCCTAGAAATGTAGGTAGCCTTATAGAGGTGGATTACGGAGTTCATTAGACCTTTACAGTATGCTATTGTAGGAGCATTTGCTTTTTTCCAATGTAATTGAATAGCCTTCCTACCATAGAACAGCTCAATATTAAATAAAGTGGAGTAAGCCAAAGAAGGGACGACCTCTTCCACTAAACCTATGAGGCATACTTTTCGGGTTGTAGGTATTGGGATACTGAGAACCTCTGCCCAAAAACTCTTGATCTGTGAGCAACTCCAGAAAATGTGCTCTGCATTTGCAGATGAGGAAGAGCACCTCCAGCATTCATCTGTAGCAGAGGAATATACGTGCGCCAGTCTGGCTGGCATATAGTAGATCCTATGTAGATACCTGAAATGTATAAGGTGGCCCCTAGCAGATACCAGGTACTTAAAAGAGGGTATCACATATCTTCCCAATCTTCTGCTTGGATTTCAGGGATATCTGCTACCCATTTTTCCCTACATCTAGTTACGGCAGGTGGAGTTTTAAAAAAAAAAAATGGATTTATACGTAGCTGATAAAGGTTTGGGCAATTCCTCCCTCCTCAATGGTTCTTGAAGAGCAGAGGGTAGTGCGTCCACCTTCCGGGTGGAGAATTGTGTCTGGAACGCATGGCGTAATTGTAAACACCGGTAAAAGTGAGAGTGAGGTAAATTATGTCTTGCTTTTAGTTGGTCAAACGTTATGAGTTCTCCCTCCCTTGTAATATTTCCTAGTACTGTAAGCCCCCTACTAGCCCAAACCATGGGATCTGGCAGGGAATAGAATTGAGGTAAGTTGGGGTTCATCCATAATGGGACAGATGGAGTGATTCCCACATAACTGGGGGACATTTGAGTCGTGGCTATTTCCCACACTTTATTTGTTGCCTTCATGTATTCTATTAAAGGTAGGTTGGATTTTGGGCCTCTATAGAGCCCAATTCTCAAACTCTCATAGGAGCCCAAATGAGCCCCCTCAAGGGCTGTGGCAGAGTCCCTATCTTCCGCCAACAACCAGCGGCTTGCAAAGACCATCTGTCCAGCTAAGTAGTACTTCTGCCAATAAGATATTCTGACTCCCCCCTGCCCCCATGGTTCATGAAGTATCCTCATGCTTATGTGGTGTGATTTGGCAGACCACAGAAAGGAACCAATAATACTGTTCAGTTTGTGGAAAAATGATTTGGGGAACCATACTGGAGAGTGCCTTAGGAATTACAGAATTACTGGCAAGAACTTAATTTTCAGAAGATTTATACGTCCTAGTAGAGATAGAGGGAGTGTCATGAAAATCTCACGAAGAGATTGTCCTCCAGGTCTTCTGATGTACGATCGTCGCGGGTACGCACGATCGTACGAACGCCCTTACGTTCGTACACAGGTGCGCGTGCGCGGGCACGCGCACGGTCGCGTGCGTGCGTCCGTATTGGCGCCAAACGGCCTATTTAAACCAGCCTCTTGCCAACAGTCTTTGCTGTCTGCTCAACAGCGTTATACCTGTGAGACCTGATCTGTGTTGTTTGTTCCTGTTTGACCCGGCCTGCCTGTGACCCATCTGCTATCCGCCTGCACCCGACCTCGGCTTGTTGTGACTATTCTCCTGCCTGTTCCCTTGTACTTCGTTCCCGCCTGGTATCCGATTCGGCTTGCTCTGACCATCCGTCTGCTAGAAGGGTAACCTGCATATATACTGAACTGTTCATCTGCTTCTAGTACCTGCTTACCTATCTGCTGCAATAACCTGCTATACTGGACTGTTCATCTGCTATAAGTGCCTGCTCATATTGAACTACCTATCTGCTGCAAATAATCTGCTTACTGAACTGTTCATCTGCTATAAGTGCTTGCTCATATTGAACTACCTGTCTGCTGCAAGTCACCTGCTTATACTGGATTGTATTATCTGCTACAAGTGATCTGCTAGTATTACACTATCCATCTGCTTCTAGTACCTGCTTATATTGACTGTTATCTGCTGCAAGCACTTGTGAATATTACCCTGTTCACCTGCTACTAGTGACCTGCTTCCCTGCACTGTTTATCTCCAAGTTACCTGCTCCATTGAACTGTGTATCTGCTATAAACTACCTGCTGGTCCCTTCACTGTGATCACCTGCTCCACGCCTACCCATCCTACCCATCTGTTGATCCTGCCAGGCACCTGTACCCCTCCTTACTCCTGTGTTCCCTGTTGTATTGCCAGGAAACCGGTAGTGGGAGTCGTAAAGGAGGCCTCTCTCCGCAATCCGGGCTCGCTACTAGAAGGTACGTGACAGTAGCAGACAGCCAATGTCTGAGCCCGAGCGGGGAGCCTCCGCCATGGAAGAACTTTGTCAACACCTGGCAGGACTGTCTGAGGCAGTTAAGGGCCTTCAACAAGGCTACACTCGGCTGGAGGAACGGGTAATTACTCTTTCCAACCCCTCCGGATCCTTGGGGGCCCCTCAACCATCAGTTTCTTCAGCTGAAGCAGTTCCAACACCTACAGTTGTGATGCTACCACCAGAACCTAAAGTTCCCATACCCGAGCGATTTTCTGGGAATCGCAGTGGCTTCAGGGCCTTCCGCAACTCCTGCGAATTATATTTTGCCCTCCAACCACGGACCTTCTCTTTAGAGGCTACCAAGGTGGGTTTTGTGGTGTCTCTACTCTCTGGAGACCCCCAGACCTGGGCCCACTGCCTGTTAGAAAACCAGGACGCAGCGTTGACTAATCTTTCTACTTTTTTTGATGCTATGGCTCAATTGTATGAAGATCCTCAACTTTCAGCAACTGCAGAAACCGCTTTGCGGACCCTCCAGCAGGGACGAAGGGCGGTGGAAGATTATGTGGCCGAGTTCAGGCATTGGGGTGCGGATACGAACTGGAATGATGCTGCCCTTCGCCATCAGTTCCGCTTGGGACTCTCTGATTCTTTGAAGGATGAGCTTGCTAGAGTCGGTGTCCCACAGACATTAAACGCACTAATTGACTTGGCGATACAGATCGATCGTCGTCAGAGAGTGGAGAGCTGAGAGGGCCACTGGTTTCTCTCGTCCAACCTGGATGCTTCCAAAGGCCCCAAGCCATTTACATCCAGCACCTGCCACCCGATCCACGTCTGACACACCTGAGCCAATGCAACTTGGAGTCTTGCGGCCATCTCTTACCCCCGAAGAACGTCAACGCCGGCGGAATAATAACTTATGCCTCTATTGCGGGGAATCTGGACATTATGTCAGGAACTGTCCAATAAAACTTCGTAAGTGTCCATCCGTGCCTCCTTATCTCCCAGACTCTCTAATGAAGTTTCCATCTCACCTTATCATTTCTGTCTCCTTTCAGTTCCCAGGAAAGACTTTACAAACACCCGCCATTATTGATTCCGGGGCATGCAGCTGTTTTATGGATTCATCCTTTGCTGCCCAACATCAGATTCCTCTCCTACCTAAGACCCGTGGACTCTCTATTCATTTGGCCGATGGCTCCGCTATTAAATCTGGTCCTGTAACTCGAGAAACTGCACCTCTATCTACTGTTATCTCTGGTTCTCATCGAGAACTTCTCCGGATGGACATTATCACCTCCCCTCTTTTTCCTGTAATCCTTGGGATGCCCTGGCTACAGGCTCACAATCCAACCATAAATTGGACTACAGGAGAAATTACCTTTTCTTCACCGTATTGCCAGAAGTTCTGTGGTTCATCCGGTTCTCTGAGACCAGCAACTTTATTATCTATTGACTCAGAGATCGATTTACGTCAAGCCATTCCCGAAGTCTACCATGAATTTTTGGACGTGTTCAGTAAACAAAAGGCAGAGGTGCTCCCGCCCCACCGGGCTTATGACTGCCCCATTGAGTTACTTCCTGGAGCCAAGATTCCGTTTGGAAGGGTTTTTCCCTTCAGAAGTAGAGCAGGAGAAACTCAAAGAATACCTCGAAGAAAATTTAAAGAAGGGGTTCATTCGCCCGTCTACGTCCCCAGCAGGTGCAGGTATTTTCTTTGTTGAGAAAAAGGACCACACTCTCCGACCCTGCGTAGACTACCGTGAATTAAACAACATCACTATAAAGAACCGGTACCCTCTCCCTCTTTTTCCAGAGTTATTCCAAAGACTGGGAATTGCCACGGTGTTCACTAAACTCGATCTCCGTGGGGCTTACAACTTGATCCGTATCAAGGCCGGAGATGAGTGGAAGACTGCTTTCCGTACCCGATTCGGACACTTCGAGTATTTGGTGATGCCCTTCGGTTTGTGTAATGCCCCCGCCACCTTCCAATATTTTATCAATGATGTGCTCCGGGACTTTCTGGACTTATTTGCTGTCGTTTATTTAGATGATATTTTGATTTTTTCTTCCTCCCTTGAAGCCCATCGCAAGCACGTCAAAAGCGTGTTGGGTCGGCTCCGCCAACATGGACTATATGCAAAAGCAGACAAGTGTTTGTTCGAACAGGAAAGTATACCATTCCTGGGGTTGATCATCTCTAGTAAGGGTATAAAAATGGACCCCCAGAAGATTGCTGCGATTTTGGACTGGCCGACTCCTGTAGACCGGAAAGGAATCCAACGTTTTATTGGATTCGCCAACTTCTACCGCAAATTTATTAAAGGTTTCTCAGCTATTGTTGCACCCATCACACAACTAACTAGACAAGGAACCAGTTTTCATTGGACCTCTGAAGCTCAAAAAGCATTCGAGACTCTCAAGGGACTTTTCACCTCCGCTCCTATTTTAAGACATCCAGATTCCTCCCTGCCATTTGTTTTAGAAGTGGATGCATCCGAAATCGCCGTAGGAGCTATATTATCCCAGAGACAAGGAACTAAGGCCCTGCTTCATCCTGTGGCTTTCTTTTCACGTAAGTTATCTGCAGCCGAGAAAAATTACGATGTCGGAGACCGGGAGCTGTTGGCCATTAAATCCGCATTAGAAGAGTGGCGTTATTTGTTAGAAGGAGCTTCGCATCCAATTCTAATATTTACAGATCACAAAAACCTGGAGTACTTAAGATCTGCAAAAAGACTAAAACCAAGACAAGCCAGGTGGGCACTCTTCTTCTCCCGGTTCTCTTTCCATGTGACGTATCGCCCAGGGTCTAAAAATATAAAACCAGATGCCTTGTCACGGATGTTCCACAAGTCCCAGGAGAATTCTCCTCCGGATACCATTCTCGCTCCTGGGAATTTCCTTCTGCTTCAGGAAGATCTTCTCTCTCGGCTTAGACAAGCCTCCATGGGACAAAGACCCTTCTCAGAACCAGAACTACAAACCAGAGGTGGGTTACTGTGGTATAAAGACAAGATCTACATCCCCGAAACTCTGCGGGTATCTGTTCTAGAGCTGTGTCATGACCACGCACTCGCCGGACATTTTGGTATCACTAGAACCATTGATTTGGTACAGCGTACTTTTTGGTGGCCTCAGTTACGGGAGGATTGCAGGAAATACGTGAACACCTGCACTACGTGCATTAGAAGAACTGTAAAACCAAGGCCTGGGGCCTCCTTAAACCGTTGTCTGTTCCGGACAGGCCATGGAAAATGCTGTCTCTAGACTTCATTGTTGAATTACCTCCGGCAGACGATCATACCACTATCTTGGTGGTGGTCGATCGTCTGTCAAAGATGGCACATTTTATTCCCATGAAGGGTACCCCTTCAGCCTCTGAAACTGCACAAGTGTTTATCAAAGAAATAATTAGGCTCCATGGGGTACCAGCCAATATAGTTTCGGATCGAGGAGTACAGTTCACCTCTCGATTCTGGAAGTCCCTCTGCAAGGCCTTGAATATTGAGCTATCGTTCTCATCCGCTTATCATCCTCAGTCCAATGGGCAGACAGAGAGGACAAACCAAACTCTCGAACAATATTTACGCTGTTTTTCCTCTTTTGCACAAGATGATTGGATCTCCCTGCTTCCAGTAGCTGAATTCGCGTATAATAATTCTCTCCATTCCGCCATCAAACAGACACCCTTTTTTGCCAATTATGGTTTCCACCCTTCATTTTTACCCAACTCCCTTCCTGAATGTTCAGTACCTGCGGTCCAGGAAAAGATGAACTTTTTTTCAACCAACAACAAACTTCTACAAGAAACAATGACTTAGGCCGCGTACACACGGGCGGACTGTTCGCCCAACTTTGTCCGCTGAACAGTGTTTGGGCGGACAGTCCGCTCGTGTGTGGGCTTTCAGCGGACAGTTTCAGCGGACAGTTTGACGGACAAGGTTTTTCGGAATTTCCGAAAAACTGTCCGCTGAAACCTTGTTTCAGCGAACAGTCCGCTCGTGTGTAGGCTTGTTCTTCAAACAAAGTTGCGCGCATGCTCAGAAAGGATTTTCACGCCGAAAGTTATAATGCAGTGTATAGGACGTCGTATTTTTCGTCCCGTCGTACGTGCCGTTCACGTCATCGCGCACGGTTTCAGCAAACTGTTCGTCCGTCGTGTGTGGCCATGTCCGTCCATGCTAAGTTTGAGCGGACTGTTTGCCGAAACTGTTTGACGGACAAAGTTGGGCGAACAGTCCCCGCGTGTGTACGCGGCCTAAGACTCAAGAGCACAACAAGGCAACCTTTGACAGGAAGAGACGAGGAGAGTTAGTACTGGTACCTGGTGATTTGGTGTGGCTATCCACGGTAAACTTGAAAATGGCGTGTCCTTCAAGGAAACTAGGTCCCAAGTTTTTAGGACCTTTCTCAGTCAAAAGGAAGATTAACGAGGTTGCTTTTGAACTAGAACTTCCAGACTCACTAAAGGTTCATCCGGTATTCCATGTATCCTTATTGAAACCTTTCACTCCCAATCCATTTCCTAACCGAAAAACCACTCCTCCTGATCCGATCTTGGTTGATGGTGAAGAAGAATTTGAAATTGAAGCCATCCTAAAATCCAGAAGAAGAGGAAACCAGAACCAGTTCTTAATCAAATGGAAAGGATATGGTCCTGAAGAGAACTCCTGGGAGCCTGAGGACAACATTCATGCGAAAAATTTGATTCGATCCTTTAAAAAGGGCCCATCCGGAAAAGTTTGCCCAAAAGGGCATCCGGAGGCTGCCCCTTGGGAGGGGGCAATGTCATGAAAATCTCACGAAGAGATTGTCCTCCAGGTCTTCTGATGTACGATCGTCGCGGGTACGCACGATCGTACGAACGCCCTTACGTTCGTACACAGGTGCGCGTGCGCGGGCACGCGCACGGTCGCGTGCGTGCGTCCGTATTGGCGCCAAACGGCCTATTTAAACCAGCCTCTTGCCAACAGTCTTTGCTGTCTGCTCAACAGCGTTATACCTGTGAGACCTGATCTGTGTTGTTTGTTCCTGTTTGACCCGGTCTGCCTGTGACCCATCTGCTATCCGCCTGCACCCGACCTCGGCTTGTTGTGACTATTCTCGTGCCTGTTCCCTTGTACTTCGTTCCCGCCTGGTATCCGATTCGGCTTGCTCTGACCATCCGTCTGCTAGAAGGGTAACCTGCTTATATACTGAACTGTTCATCTGCTTCTAGTACCTGCTTACCTATCTGCTGCAATAACCTTCTATACTGGACTGTTCATCTGCTATAAGTGCCTGCTCATATTGAACTACCTATCTGCTGCAATAACCTGCTATACTGAACTGTTCATCTGCTATAAGTGCCTGCTCATATTGAACTACCTATCTGCTGCAAATAATCTGCTTACTGAACTGTTCATCTGCTATAAGTGCTTGCTCATATTGAACTACCTGTCTGCTGCAAGTCACCTGCTTATACTGGATTGTATTATCTGCTACAAGTGATCTGCTAGTATTACACTATCCATCTGCTTCTAGTACCTGCTTATATTGACTGTTATCTGCTGCAAGCACTTGTGAATATTACCCTGTTCACCTGCTACTAGTGACCTGCTTCCCTGCACTGTTTATCTCCAAGTTACCTGCTCCATTGAACTGTGTATCTGCTATAAACTACCTGCTGGTCCCTTCACTGTGATCACCTGCTCCACGCCTACCCATCCTACCCATCTGTTGATCCTGCCAGGCACCTGTACCCCTCCTTACTCCTGTGTTCCCTGTTGTATTGCCAGGAAACCGGTAGTGGGAGTCGTAAAGGAGGCCTCTCTCCGCAATCCGGGCTCGCTACTAGAAGGTACGTGACAGTAGCAGACAGCCAATGTCTGAGCCCGAGCGGGGAGCCTCCGCCATGGAAGAACTTTGTCAACACCTGGCAGGACTGTCTGAGGCAGTTAAGGGCCTTCAACAAGGCTACACTCGGCTGGAGGAACGGGTAATTACTCTTTCCAACCCCTCCGGATCCTTGGGGGCCCCTCAACCATCAGTTTCTTCAGCTGAAGCAGTTCCAACACCTACAGTTGTGATGCTACCACCAGAACCTAAAGTTCCCATACCCGAGCGATTTTCTGGGAATTGCAGTGGCTTCAGGGCCTTCCGCAACTCCTGCGAATTATATTTTGCCCTCCAACCACGGACCTTCTATTCAGCATTGTCAGATTTCGTGACCAGGGCCTGTACCGTGCACTGTAACTCGGCGATGGATGTGCCGTGAGTAGCGGTAAGATCCTCGGTCACAGCCTGGACTCAGACTCTCATTCGTCCCCTGATCTTATCCAGGTCGTTCCTTATCAGGTTACATTCTATGCGGTCTATGCGCATTAGCAGTGAGGTCCTGCTCTGTTCCATAGCTGCTAGAATCGTGGCTGTACTATCTTGGGTAAGGGGGTTGATGTTGCCACCACCGGAGCATCTCCGAGATTTATTTCTAGTTCGGCTAATAAGGCCTGGAGCCTCCCGACTAAGGTGGCATCCAACTGCGGAGAAGAAGATAGTGGCGTTTTTTTGCTGTGGAGTAGACTTCGCAGACTTGGGGTAACTTTATTTTGAGGGCATCTGCACTAGAGAGGACACAGGCAGCGCCTATGAGGAGGGCAGGGGACACCCAGATGGAGGTCTCAATGAGAAGGGTATGAGATGATGAGATGCCCCAATGTATTTCACTGTGTAGGCCCCCATCCATGGCCATGGCCATGGCCTTTGTAACTGGACTTTCCCTGTATAACCCCCCTCTTGAGACTATTAATTCTTGTGCAATGTGGGCTATCCGACTCCAAGTTTCCCCATTCAGTGCTTCCAAGTTGAACAAAAGGGATCACTCTGAATAATTCCTCTGTCATATAAATCCTGAAGTCAAAGGCCTGTACCGTCTATCTTCCTTGACTCCATGCAGAACAACCTCTCAGTCTTTGGAAGTCACTGTAAGATGCTGGTCATACTGTGTTCCGTGGCAACACAGCTTGCTACTCTACCCGCTCCTGCTCTTGCTTCTTTACCGTGCACTGACCTTTCTTTCTTGATCAAAGTTCTGTGTTCCCCGCTTACAGAAAGTCGATGCTTCGTCTACTTTACTCCTTTTTACTCCTACTTCCTCCACACACACACTCCCCCCCCCCCTCCCCCACTACACTGACACTCCTTCTCCCAAATCAAAACAACCAGGCCTGCCCAAAATCACAGGCCTGGCTAAATGTACCTGAATCTGTATTCTGTCACTAAATACTTCTCAATCACCTACCTTTAGGTAGTGACCGCTACACTTCATCTCCATAAGGCTCTTGACTTGTATACTGTAGCTCACTATCTGCTCTAAAATTACACTTGGAAGATGAATGAACTTAAATACCTCAGATTTAAGATTACCCCTAATTCTGATTCACCATATACGAAAACCTTACTACCTCCTTATCACAAATTTAGGACATTTTAACTTAGTGGAAAAACTTATACATTTCTCTCTTTGGCTGTATAGCAACAGTTAAAATTGTTACACTTACAGATTTCTTTTCATACCTCCCATCTTAAAAAAAATATTAAGAGACCTATTAAACTTCACATGGACATAAAAACAACACAGAATGTCTGAGACTTCCTGACGATACCCATTGGTGAAATACATACTCCAGGTCCCTTTGAAGAGCTCTAATATCATGGGCTGTTTGTGCTGGTGCTGCTTTTGGCACAAAATAATGTAAATGCATATGATTGGTTTAGTTTTAATTTAGTGAATTTAATTAAACGTCCAGGACAATCCTATTTATATCTTTTTAGGATCCATGATTCCCATTTGGATATGGCAGAGGAGCTGTAGAGGAGGGCATATTATATGCTGAGCTCATTTCAATCTCCATGTGGGTATAATCCAAAAGCTGAGATCTTTATGGAGGAGTCTGATAAGTGGTTCCCTTTACTACACCTGGTGGAGCACTTTATTGTGAAGTATAGAAGCTGTCACTAAGATCTAAAGATATGTTGTATGGGTGGGACTATTTCACATATGTATGGACACGAACCAAATTGCATAAGTTATTTGTTGTACAAGTGGAAATCATTTTCACAGGTGTATGGACACTGATAAAAGGATCTTTATCTGAAAGACTAACAACACTAATAGAAATTGACTGTCTGAGGTATTTGGTGTATTGTCATATGAAAGTGTTTGTTAAACATCTTGCATCTGCTTTATTGCATCCCATTTTTTTTTAGGTTTGAAAACACAGTGTAGAAGTAGCCCTATAATTTTAAATTTATTTAGTGGTTTAATACACTTAAAGCGGTTGTATACCCACACTGAAATATTATTATTCTTTAAACCCTGTAAGGCAAAGGCATAATGAGCTAGTATGCAGCGCATTATGAAATACTGCCCTTAGAAGGAGGCCTCGGCATCTGATACGTTCCCTCTGCGTTTCTTCTGGGTTCGTGGCTCTGGCGATGTGAGTGGCCGGAGCCGCGATTACATCACTTGCAGCTAAGACATTTTAAAAGTTTTATGTGATATTTTTTCACTTCTTTCACTATTTCTACATAGGATATCTAACAAGGTTTTACAGTTCTTGCAACCAAGGCCTTGCTTTTCCAAACCTACTTAAACACTACAAAGCAATTTACTTTGACCTCTTGGAGTGAAGTGGAGAAGTTATGGACTGTTCACCCCAACTCCCTGCTGTGGAATAGTGATTTTGATATACACCCATCCAACATGCTTAACACCATGTCTTTCTTAGAGGTCTTTGGTGAAATACTATAATGCCAATTTCCCCTTACGTAAAATTTATCATTAACCACTTTCAGACCGGACCATTTTGCTGGCTTAAGACCAGACCACTTTTTGCGATTCGGTACTGCGTCGCTTTAACTGACAATTGCGCGGTCATGCAACGTGGCTCCCAAACAAAATTGACGTTCTTTTTTAATAAATATCCCCCAAATATATATATATATATATATATATATATATATATATATATATATATATATATATATATAAAAAATTCCCTCAGTTTAGGCCAATACATATTCTTCTACATATTTTTGGTAAAAAAAAAAAAAAAAAACGCAATAAGCGATTATTGATTGGTTTGCCCAAAAGTTATAGCGTTTACAAAATAGGGGATAGTTTTATGGCATTTTTATTATTTTTTTTTTTACTAGTAATGGCGGCGGTCAGCGATTTTTATTGTGACTGCAATATTATGGCGGACACATCGGACATTTTTGACACATTTTTGGGACCATTGTCATTTATACTGCAATCAGTTCTATACAAATGCATTGATTCCTGTGTAAATGACACTGGCAGTGAAGGGGTTAACCAGGGGGTGGCAGTGTCGGGGTTAAGTGTTCCTAGGGGCGTGTTACTTACTGTGGGGGACTGGGCTTTGTGTTAGTGAACACTGATCTCTGCTCCAATCACATGGAGCAGAGATCAGCGTCACTTGTTGCTAGGCAGAACGGGGAGATGCTGTTTACAACGGCATCTCCCCGTTCAGCCTCCCCGTGAGATGATCGCGGGTATCCCGCGGCAATCGAGTTCGCGGGACCTGCGACCGGACTCACGGGGGTCCCGACCGCCATGCAAGTGTGCCGCCGGCGGCACGCACGCGATGGCAGGGCAGCATATAAAAATGGAAGTACCTATATGCCACCATGCCTGTCCGTGCCATTCTGCCTACGTACATCAGCGTGCACCGGTCGGGAACTGGTTAATGACATTGTTCGTTTTTAACCCGAGGATTCTGGATAGCCTGACGTCACAGATATATCAGTCTTGTTTCAGTTGGGTCAGTTGGACACTAGGACCAGGGCTAGTGCAAGGATTTACCCACCGCCATACACTCCGCACTCCTCTCCTACACATACTACCCACCGCCATGCATGCGCACTTCTCTCCTACACACAGGCCTGGACTGGCCATAGGGCAAGCTGGGCATTTCCCCCGTGGACGACGGCATTTCCTAGGGAGACTGACATGCAGGGCGGGTGGATGGGTGGATCACAGGGGCTGGCAGTCACGGGTGGATGGGCGGATTGCAGGTGGTTGGGCGGGATACAGAGATGGCCGCTGGTGATGTGCTGCATACGTGGGAGGAGTGGAAGGAGTCTCACCATTCCCCCGCCCACCAAGCCGCTCCACAGCAACCTAGGTCATTGCTGAAGCGAAGGTGCCAGTCCACGCATGCGCCTCGCAGCCGCCGGTCACCTGGCAGCCAGGATGTTAGGAGAGGAGGAGGAGGGACGGAGAGGCTGAGTCCTTCCACACCAACACCTTCTCTATATGCAGCTGCAGGATCTCAGACCCACATCCTGCACATGAAAGCTGGCTAGGTGCTGCCGCCGCTTATAGGGAAAGCAATGCGGCTGGTGTACATCCACCTCTCTTCTCACCAACTTTTCCTGCTGGTGAAGAGATTTGGATCTGATGCTCCAGGGCCAGAGAGTGCTCCTTTGATAATGGTAATTATGCTATTTTTCTCCTCTTATGGGACTGCGGGTTTCTAATAAGCCAGCTCATGGCCAGGCTTTTTTAATCAGTGTGCACCTGCTGTCTGAGCAGTGGCATGGCGAGGGGGCGCTGTCCAGAGTGTGCTGCCCTTGATATCATGTCAGGTTCCATGGTGGCGAGATCACGGCGGAGTCCTCTGGGTGCGAGATAAGAATAGGCAAGTCCACAGATTAAGGGGCACAAATTACCTGCCTTGGCCTGGATACTGAAAACCTATGTTACACCACTGTCTCTGGATACTCCCCTAATTTTATGGGCGCTGTTATATCCTCTGTGTTGTGAGAGACACAAGACTCTGGTCTGGAACAATGGAAGTTTATTTCCAGTACTCAGTGTACACTGCAACATGCATCTCAGGACAGTACATCTCATTAGGCTGCTTACATGTGTCCAAGATGGCTACTATACCCCTTGACCCTTGGCATCACTCCTGGGTGGAGCCAGCCTTAAAGTGGCAGTACACGTGGAACCCTTCAGGTATAACACCTTCCATCCATCCCTAAAAAAACAAAACAAAAAACAAAAACAAAAACAAAAACCAGAAAAGGCACAAAACATTAACTAATAACTGTCCAATAACAGTCCTCCAAACACAGGAGATGCACAGGACTTTTCCTGCATCCAAATGTGAGAGCAAGATTCCAGGGACAGTTGCGGGGATACAATGTCATTGGATCACTTTCGGCGGCCCCGTCGAAAGTCACGTAAACGGTCTTGAAGCTGAAACCGGTCAGGAGGGCGACAGTGTCGTTGAGGGCGGGCACCCATCGACTCGGGATCGGAGGAAACAGGGTCGACTGGAATGGGCACTGGCGGTGCCAAGAAGGGATCCCCCAGCTCAGTGGGTTAACCAACCTCTGGACCAGGGCTGGAGGGCTCTGTTGGAGCTGAGTTCAAAAGATCAGAGTCCCCCCAATCATCAGTTCCCATGCATCCTGATCCGCTGGGAGCAGTTCCTTGCAACACTGGTGGTTCAGCCGGCGTCAGGGATTCATGCAGTTGAAAACGAGGGCGCAGTTGGTCCGCATGCCTTCTGCAAATGGAACCATCTTCCAGGCAGACCCTATACATCTTGGGTCCCAAAGTCTCTGCAATGACAGCAGGAAGCCAACGGGTGTTGGAAGCCCCATAAGATCGGGCCCATACCTTTTGTTGGGCTGTGAATTGGGGGATCTCATGGTGTTTGACCATCTTGTCTTGGGACTGCAGTACATGTTCCTGGACTGTTTGTGGGCGGAGCATGTCCAAAACAGTCCATGGCTGCCGACCCAGAAGGAGTTCTGCTGGAGTTTTCCCGGTGGTTGCATGTGGTGTGTTTCTGTAAGCAGAAAGGAAGGAGTCCAGCTGCTGGGCTGACAGGGACTGCTGTTTACTTGTAGCCACTGTAGCTTTGAAATAGCGTTTAAAAGTCTGCACAAACCGCTCTGCTTGACCATTTGTAGCTGGGTGGTAAGGTGCGGTCAACTTGTGCTTGATGTTGTGGGCAGTCAAGAAACGCTGAAACTCCTGACTGGTGAATTGTGCACCATTGTCTGTGACGATTTCTCTGGGGTATCCAAATGTAGCAGCGAGATGTAACAGTATGGAAACTGTTGCCTTACTTGTTGGCTGAGTAACAGGAATTACCTCAGGCCACTTTGAATGGGCGTCCACTATGATCAAGAAGGTGTGTCCTCTGATCGGACCTGCAAAGTCCAAGTGTAGTCGAAACCAAGGAACCGTGGGCCAAGTCCAGGGCTGGACGCACCCTCGAGGAGGGTCTCTTGCAGTTTGTGCACATCCAGCACAAGCATTCACATATGTTGTGATATCCGAGTCTAAGTTTGGCCATCACACATAGCCTCGGCCCTTTTGTTTCATACGTGTGCCCCCGGGATGACCAGTATGTAGCAAGTCCAGAATGTGTCTCCGGAGGGTCTGTGGAATGATCACTCGGTCTCCCCATAAAACACAGTTACCAGCCACAGTTAATTCCATACGCCTACGGAAATAAGGTTCATAATCCTGTGTGACGGTTGCAGGCCAACCGGACCGTACCCAGGAGAGTATTGTTTTCAGAAAGGTATCCTTGGCTGTATGGGCTGCTATCTCCCCAGAAGACAAGAAGGACAGGCTGGTGTAACGACAACTCTTGACCGGTGGAGAGGAGTCCATTGACCTCCCTGTCAGTCGGGACATTGCGTCCACATTAGCATTGGCATCATGACCGCGATACTGGATTTTATAACTGTACGCTCCCAAGAACAGGGTATAGCGTTGGAGGCGGGCCGCAGTAGTCTGAGAGATGCATTTGTCAGGGCTAAAGATCTGAAGGAGTGGTTTATGGTCTGTCAGTATGGTGAATTCCCTACCATACAGGTAAAGATGAAACTTCTTAATTGCCCATATCAGCACAAGAGCCTCTTTGTCAATGTGAGAGTAATTGCTTTCTGCTTTTGTCAAAGACCTGGAGGCAAATGCCACTGGTTTTTCTGACCCATCAGGTAAGATGTGAGACAGTACAGCCCCCAGACCATAGGGTGAGGCATCACAAGCCAAGGTCAGAGGCTTCTGGAGGTCATAGTGAACAAGCATGCGTGACGCCAACAGCTTCCGCTTAGAGACTTCAAAAGCGCGTTGGCATGCAGCCGACCAGTCCCATCTGGAGTGTTTCTCCAAAAGCTTGTTCAACGGAAACAAGGTGTGAGCCAGATCTGGCAGAAATTTGTGGTAATAGTTCAGCAAGCCAAGGTATGATCGCAGCTGCTAGACATTGGTTGGGGCAGGAGCTTTGACTAAGGCATCAACCTTGGCTTCTGTGGTGTGTATACCGTCTGCATCCACAAGGTGGCCACAAAACTCCAATTTCGGCACCATGAATTGGCATTTTGCTAAGTTCACTTTCAGACCCTGCTCTTGGAGTCTTTCCAACACAAGCTCCACGTTTTGCTTGTGTTCCTGGTCCGTCCGTCCCGTGATGAGCATGTCATCTAACAGGCACTGAGTAAAAGGAATGTCCACCAAAATCTCATCCATCTTCCGTTGCCAAATGGCTGGGGCAGAGGCTACACCAAACACCATCCGATTGTACTCATACAGTCCCTTGTGGGTGTTGATGGTCAGAAACTTGCGGGAAGAAGGATGGACCTCAAACTGTAAATATGCTTGTTTGAGATCAAGCTTGGTGAACTTTTGACCCCCTGCAAGAGAGGCAAAAATGTCATCTACTCTGGGTAGAGGATACTGGTCTATTTCCAGTTGGGAGTTCAGTGCCATGCGGAAATCGCCACAAATGCGCAAGTCCCCATTCGCTTTCTTCACTGGTACAACAGGTGATGCCCACTCGCTGTGCTCTACCTTTGAGATGACACCTTGTTCCTCCAGCCGACTTAGTTCTGCTTCCACTCCTGCTTGGAGTGCGAAAGGTACTGTGCGAGCTTTGAAGAACTTAGGCTGGGCGTTGGGTTTCAGCTTAAGTCTCACACAGTCATGCTTTATTTTCCCCAACTGGTCATCAAAGATCTATGGGAACCGCTGCTTCAGGGACACCACCCATCCCTCATTATCTCCTAAATGGAATTGTCACAGTGTTACAGGGATTTATGGCGATGTCTGGCATATCAAAGTGAGCAATCCAGTCTCTCCCAAAGAGAGGGGGTCCCCCATTCTCTAGTATATATAATGGCAGTCTCTTTGTCTGACCCTTGTACAATACCTGCACTTTTGCATAACCCAGTGGGTGGAGTATCTGCTTTGAGTATGTCTGCAGTTTGATTGGCGTTGGGTGGACAGTTGTTCGGGTCTGAAGTTGCCTCCATTGTTTCTGAGTGATAACTTAAACTGCTGCTCCTGTGTCTACATCCATCTTTAGTTTCTTTTCCCTCAATGGTTACCTATACAGTCATTGCAGAGGGTGCTGAATGCATATGATGTATGTCTAAACTGTGGAGCACTTCCTCATCCTCTGACTCAGATGATGATGTATATCTTCCCACCATATAGGTCTTTGTCTTGGGGTTCAGAGGTTGTTTATCTTGCACCTTCTTGCTCCGGCAAACTCGTTTCAGATGTCCTGTTTTACCACAGTTATGACAGGTCTGATCCTTAAACCTGCAGACTTTGTGATCATGGTCTCTATTCCCACAACGGTAGCAAGCTGACCCCCGGCTTGGTGGAGGTCTGTATTTCCAGTTTGCAACTGTGGCTTTGACTGCTGTTCTGAAAACTTCTTGTTTCACCTCTTCTCTTCTGCCCTGGGGGTTCAATTCCTCTGTATCTTTCACAGCCATTTCCATCATTGAAGCTATATCAATTGCCTTTGCAAGGGTAAGGTCTTTCTCTGTTAACAGTCTCTTTTGGCTAGAGTCACAATTCAGTCCCATGACAAACTTATCTCGCAGTGCAGTAGGTAGGTACTCCCCAAAAGAACAGGTAGAGGCTAGTCTGCGAAGGACGAGCACATAAGCTTTAATTTCTTCACCTGGCTGCTGCTGCCTCTGATAAAAACAAAATCTTTCTGCAATCTCTAGTGGTTTAGGCTGGAAGTGACCCTCTAACAGTGTCAGGAGCTCTGCCAATGTCTTAGTTGCTGGTTTTACAGGAAAAAGGAGATCCCTGAGAGTGTCATATGTCTGAGCACCAACCACTGTCAGAAATACTGCTACTTGCCTTTCACCTGGGATGCCATTTGCACTGAAATACTGTTCCAGTCTCTCCACCCAGGAACTCCAGGATGTCTGTTCTCCATCAAATTCACTTAATGTCCCAATCAATGACATTTTCCTGCTGGGATCTGTGATTGCTTTTATCCAGGTAACAATCCACAATGCCTTTGTCTCTCTCTCAGACTGATAGACACTTTGTAAATCCCATCCTCGTCGCCACTGTTATATCCTCTGTGTTGTGAGAGACACAAGTCTCTGGTCTGGAACAATGGAAGTTTATTTCCAGTACTCAGTCTACACTGCAACATGCATCTCAGGACAGTACATCTTATTAGGCTGCTTACATGTGTCCAAGATGGCTACTATACCCCTTGACCCTTGGCATCACTCCTGGGTGGAGCCAGCCTTAAAGTGGCAGTACATGTGGAACCCTTCAGGTATAACAGGCGCATTGGCGCTGTAATTTTACATGCTTTTCGGCCGCTAGCGGGATGCTTTTAACCCCCGCTAGCAGGCGAATAAAGGGCTAAAAGAACCACTGCCAAAGAGTTGTAAGCGCTTCCCATTAATTTCAATGGGCTGGGCCGGAAGAGGAGTGGTGTATAGACCGCTCCTGCATCGCCCAGAAGACGTTGCTTGCAGGACTTTTTCTAACATCCTGCAAGCACACCGTCCCAGTGTGAAAGCACTTGGGCTCTCACACTGGGACTGCAGGGGAGGCATTTTTCAGGAGTTTTCCAGGCGCTATTTTTTGCCCAAAAGCGCCTGAAAAATGCCTCAGGTGTGAAAGGGGTCTTAAAGTAATACTCCTTTATAACTGGCTCAGTGAGTAATGCTTTCTAACTGGCATTGCAGTATTCACAAAGCCAGTTGTAATATATTACTCACAGAGCCAGTTATAAAACATTACAGAGCCAGTTATAAAGGATTTTTTCTTAATAACTGGCTTTGCAAGTACTCCATTATATCTGGCTTTGGCCCCAATCTGTCACATTAAACTAAAAAAAGTTCATGTAACCGATTCCACACATCCTGGAACCCCAAATCCCATTACCAACAGCCCCCCCAGGCTGCTCAGTCTAAAATGCCCGGGGCCTATTTTTCGTCCCAGTCCGGGCCTGCTTACACATACCACCCAATAACAAACTCTGTACTCCTCTCCTACACATACTACCTAACGCCATACACTCTGCACTCCTCTCCTACACATACTACCCACCACCATACACTCCGCACTCCTCTCCTACTTATACCACCCACTGCCATATACTCCTCACTCCTCTCCTACACACACCACCCTGCCATTTACTCTGCACTCCTCTCCTACACATACTACCCACCGCCATACACTCTGCACTCTTCTCCTACTACCCACCACCATATACTCCACACTCCTCTCCCTGCACATAATACTCATCGCCATACACTGCACACTCTTCTCCTGCACATTACTTGCCTCTATACACTGTGCACTCCTCTCCTGCATATACCACACACCTCTATGCACCCCACACACCTTTCCTGCACATACTACTCACCGCCATACACTCCATTTAACATTACCACATTCTGCATTTTGCAAATCATCTCAGACTCTATTTAACCACAACTTCTTGCTGCATTTTCACATGGTAAAATGGGCAATGTAAAAAAATGTTAGCCAGGAGAAACCACTTCTGCCCGCATACCAGTGAGCTGGTTGGAGGCCTGGATGCTGTATGGCTGTTAACCCACACCCTGAGTTCAGCACTGCATTTACAGAATAAATTGTCGTATGGAATGGTAACCAATTGGCCCACATGGAATTACAAACTAGACAGAGTTATTGTAAATCAATAATACACAAACACTTTCCCTGACAAACGTGTATCACCACTGTGCTAAATATTGTGAAAATAAATCCCTTAACCCTAGCCACTACTATAAACAATATCAATAGTGTAAAAAAAAAATTCTCTATTGTGGGAGAAAAAGCAGCGCTCAGAAGTGCAACATTTCTAAATACCATTACCCATAAACTAGGGCACTGTGAAAAAACAAAATGACTAAAATGTAACAAAGTGAATCATTAGGTGTTCAGTATAATGAATTGTGAAAACTCATATACAAAGTAACAACCCTATATAAATAATGACCAGAAAACTAAATAATTAAATAATCCAAATATATAGTGCAGTGTCCATCCCCCATCAATCAAAGTCCATCAGAGTGAAACTTTCAATAAAGTGATTATTCAAAAAGGAAGAAACCACAAATAAAAAGTGATGACCAGTGCCTCGTAAATGGCCTTGTTTACATCTACCCTAAACCGGAAGTAACAGCATCACAGGGCTTCCAGCCTCCTAGATCATAGAGGTTTTCTAAAGCCCCATACACACTATCAGATTGTCTGCTGAGTTTTTCCTTCAAATTTCCGTCAAACCTTAGGAGTTTCAATGTGTATGCAGTCAGGCAGGCCCTTCTACTACATGGTTTTGGTAAATCTGAAGGAAAAACTCAGCAGACAATCTGATAGTGTGTATGGGGCTTTAGAAAACCTCTATGATCTAGGAGGCTGGAAGCCCTGTGATGCTGTTACTTCCGGTTTAGGGTAGATGTAAACAAGGCCATTTTTTGGGGGGGGAGCAGATGTTTTTTTTTTTGATCCAATGCTTCCAATGGTAGAGGTTTGTTCATGCATGTATATAATAATATCGACATTGTAGATGGTTTGAAGTCAGTATCTGGATGGAGTTTGGTGTCCATTAGCGGCTCTTCAACATAACACAATAGGGAGATATGCCAGACAAGAGAGTGAATGGCAACAGCATCTGGTGAGCTTTTTTTCTTAAGGGAGCTGAAGTGACACACATCACTGTGGTGAAGGATTATTGGTATTGTAATTGTTACACTTATTTCATCACATTCGTGTAGATTGGAGTCAATGTTTTTTGCATGAGACTCAAAAATATTGCTTCATATTTCTATGGACACAGAATTATATTTCATGGATACTTTATACATTTTTAATTTGTATTTATGAGTTTTGTTTGTTTTTTTGCTTGGTGATTCACTTTAGTTCGCTACTGTGAAATGTAAGTTTTTTTGATCACAATGTAGATTTTCACTATTTTTTTTTTTTTTATATTTGGTATAAGTTGCGGCACAATCCTTTAAATACACATTCTGGAGCGCAGTGTTAATTATAGGTTTATTTTTTATCTACCGTGCCTGATTAGTGATCATGGTTATGCATTTGATTAAACAAAAAATAAAATTTTTATACCATCTAAGACAAAAATCACTCTTGAAATATTTACACTGCAAATGCAAATAGAAGGTCTGTATTTTTGCAACTGTATCCAAGTCTACACATTTATCTTGAAACAGTATAGTCCCTGCTGAACTGGCCAAGATTCGAATCATCCATGGCCAGCTTAAAATTATTTCTTATACTTTGTGACAAGCATTTGTATCTGGAATTAAATGGTGTCTGATAACCTGGCTATCTCAGGTATAGTACTTTAAATACAGCAAAAAAAAACAAAACATACATACACACACACACACACACACACCTGCTTGGCGTTAATTTTAGGATGCCCTTCCTATAACCCATTTTTACATATCAATCAATCCCCCCAACATCCCATTAAAAAAAAAAAAAAAAAAAAAAAGAGTATAGATTAACTAAACTGATTTTTTTTTTTCTTGAGAAGAGGTGTTTAAAAGGAGATATGGTCACCCTATATACAGTAAATACATAAATGGTCCATATAGAAAATCAATATAAAGTTGTTCACGATAGTCGTAAGTTCAATGCAAACCACAAGAGGGTATTCATTCCAGCTGGTGGGAATGAGGTTTACTGCTGCATACGGAAAGGCTTCTTCACAGTCAGAGCTTTAGAAATGTGCAATAGACTCCCTCAGAAGCTAGTTCTAGCCAGCTTAATGGACTGTGACAAAAACTGGATGGGTTTCCAAATGCACAGAATATAACATGGATGGGGAAAGCAAGAAGCAGGAGTATAGTAAGAAAATATGAAGCCGGTGGAAAAGGGAAATTAGCAGAGAGAAGAAAAGTAAGTGGTAAAGAGAAGAGAGGTAGAATGAAAAGTTTGCAGAAGAAAACAGGTTAGTTTACTAGAAAGAATGAGATAGTAAGAATGAAGACTGATAAATGTAAGAAAGTTGTGCAAAAAATAAATACATGAATAAATAGTGTTTGAAAACCACATTACAGCTAACCACACACATTTCAATCCAGTTGTACAATCGTTTGTAGATCTAACAAAAACTAATTAGAGCAAAGGCCTGCCTGATTGACAAACTGATTGGATAGATTGGCCTCCCTATGTTACATTCTCAGTAAATTGTAACATGACCCTTATAAGGTAGTTTTAGATTTCACTTTATTAAAAGAAGGTAATGAAGAATACTTTTTTTTTCAATGCTGTATACTGGTACTTACTTTCACACTGTGGAATTGCGGGTACCCACTGACTATCAATATTGCACGAGATTGAACTGGATCCCCTCAGAACGAAACCTTTATCACACTCAAACGTTATAGCAGAATTCAATCTATATGGGCCAACGAACCCCGACAGTCGTCTTGAATTTTTCACATCTGGGTTAGGGCAATTTACATCTATGAATTAAGAGAAAAAAATAAAGATCAATCACTATAGGTAGCATATGAATGGCGGCATTCTGTTGCACTACATTACCATAATTTCCTGTTATTAAAAAAAAATAATCAAAAGGATCCCTAAAACATTATGTATGCAAAACGGCAAAAGGTTAAGTCTAGGTTGTAGACTAGGGTTATTCTATACCCAGTTGCATACATAATCCCCCCAAACTACTCCCACCTTCCCCCTCATAATGAATCACATGGTGCCTCTTCTGGAGGAAACTTGTATTATTTTGAATTTAGTGTGGTTGTGCTCAGCTCTGCCCATTCAATGGATGGTTATTTATTTGCTGCCACTGACTTAGTACACATCTCATCTGCCATAATAACAGCGGGACTGTACACAACCAAACTTGCAATCCCTCCTCGCTTTTTTTGTAGGCCAGCTACAACATGTAGGTTGTGGATGCAACGCTTTAAAAACATTAACGCAAAAAGCAACAAATGCACATTGATCATTAGGTCAAAGTTGCAACATTTACTATTTTGCAAAAGGTAATCTTAGCCCCCCCCCCCAAAAAAAGTAGAAAACTGAACCGGTTTTATTTATCCAGTTTTAATCAATTTTTCCAATTCTTCTAGAGAAAAGTCATATGGAAGATTATTTTACAGGTCTTACAGTAAATAGGATTTTTTGTACTCACAGTAAAATCCTTTTTTCTATAGTTCATCGACTGCCACAGCTCCTTTCTTAGACCATTGGGTTGTTACCTCACCTTCAGGAGAGGATAGGCAGAACATGTTAACATGTTTTAATAAAACTACAACTTTCTAGTTCCACCCAAGGGGCGGTCCCTTAGGTAACAACCCCTCAGCCTGATACTGCAGCCTCAGTACGTCAACAAGCAGTATAACGTACACAAAAATAGGAGGGGAGGGTGCTGTGTCAGTCTGTGAACTACAGAGAAAATAATTTTATGGTGAGTACAAAAAATACTATTTTCTCTTACATTCACAGACTGACACAGCTCCTTTCTTAGGCCATTTAGACGTCCCCAAGCAGTGCCAAAGAGGGGTGGGAAAACAGCATAAAAACATCACCTACAATGGCATGTGGGAACTATTATAAAAACTTTACCCACAAAAACAAGTGTGTGGGAATAAGAACTTTTTTTACCCACAAAAAAACAGAATGCTCCTCATGTGGGAGTCGCTACCTCCAAACCTCAGAACTGCTGTAACAAATGCAACAGTGAATTTACTTAAAGGTACTTTGTTTTTAACCAAAAAAAAAAAATGTAAGTGCAATTGCAAATATACGGCCGCCTGCAAAACTTTGCGGCCAAAACAAGCATCAGCCAATGCACCGACATCTACCTTGTAGAATTTTGTAAAGGTGTGGGCAGACAACCAAGTCGCCGCTCTACACACTTGAGCGACAGACGCTTGATGTCGGAAGGCCCAAGACATTCCAACTGCCCTGGTGGAGTGGGCCGTGACCGGAAAGGGGGGCACCTGCCCCTTCAAGGCGTAGGCCTCTACTACAATCTGTCTGATCCACCTGGAAATGGTGGCTGACGAGACCACCATGCCTTTTTTTGGACCAACCACCGAAACAAACAAGAAGTCTGACTTCCGAAAGGGAGCTGTAGCAGACAAATACACCCTCAGAACCCGAACCATGTCCAGGGAATGGAGGGCCACCTCCTTAGGGTGTGTCAGTTTAGAACACAGAGATGGTAACACAATGTCTTCATTGATGTGGAACGCCGAAACCACCTTTGGCAGAAAAGGTTGCGGACGCAACACCACCTTATCCTTGTGGATAACCAGATTGGCGGCCTTATCTTGCAAGTCGCCCTGTTTCAAAACCCTCCTGGCCGAAGTAATGGCCACTAGAAAGACCACTTTCTGAGAATGTCAACAGAGGGATCTCTCCACCTATAACACCAGGTTCAGACCCCACAGGGGTAACGGCAGACGCACCGGAGGAACTACACGTCGGACCCCTTGAACAAAAGTGCTCACTAGAGAGTAAGACACCAGGGGTCGCTGAAAAAAAGACAGCCGAAAGCTGAAATTTGTCCCTTAATGGTGCCTAACGCCAAATTTCTGGTCTACTCCTTGCTGTAGAAACAGCAGGATCCTGGATATAGAAAAGGAGCATGGATGCCATCCTTTCTCCTCACACATGGAGATGTAAGCCTTCCAGATACGATGATATATCTTCCGAGAAGAATATTTCCATACTCTCAGCATAGTTGGAATCACAGAGTCCAAAAGACCCTGGTTCCTCAACACCTGGCTCTCAATAGCCATGCTGTTAAAACCAGCAATGGTAAAGCAGGATGGAGAATCGGACCTTGAGACAGAAGGTCCTCTCGTAACGGCAGTCGCCATGGGGCGTCCGCCACCAGGCGCACTAGATCTGTGTACCAAGGATGCTGGGGCCAATCTGGGGCAATCAGTATTACTGAAATCCCCTCGGCCTCCACTCTGCGGAGCAGACGTGATAACAGTTTCAGCGGAGGAAAGGCATAGATCAGCTGGTACTGATCCCACAGAGCCACCAGTGCGTCTGACGCGTCTGCCCAAGGATCTCTTGTCCCGGACACGAATCTTGGCACCTTCTGATTGAGACAGGAGGCCAGAAGAGCCACGTCTGGTGTGCCCCATCGCAGTCACAGTAGCCTGAACACCTCCGGATGTAACATCCATTCGCCTGGGTCCAGCATCTGGCGACTTAGGTAGTCCGCCTGCCAGTTCTCTACTCCGGAGATGTAAATGGCCGATAGGGCCGGTACACGTTGCTCTGCCCACTGAAGGATGTGAGTGACCTCCTGTGCGGCGGCCGAGCTTCTTGTTCCTCCTTGGTGATTGATGTATGCCACAGCCGTGGCGTTGTCTGACTGGATCCTGATCGGACGCCCTCGAAGTCTTATCGACCATGTGGAGAGGTACAGCCTGATCTCTCGGCAACTTGGATTGCTCCACCGGCCCTGGGTCGATTGAACTCCCATTACTCCACCCTAGCCGGTTAGGCTGGCGTCCGATGTGATCACTGTCCATTTTAGAGGTAGGAACGACTTCGCAGACCAAAATGGCGGGGACCTAAGCCACCAGAGCAGGGAATCCCTGACTAACTGGCTCACCTGAATCTGCCTATTCAGGGACAACGGAGATTTGTCCCACTTTGTCAAAATCTTCTTCTGCAAAACTCTGGTGTGAAACTGGGCATACGGTACTGCCTCGAAGGAGGCCACCACGAGTCCCAGGACTCGCATGCAGAAGCATAGCGACGGCCACCTGCGGTTCACCAGCAGTTTTACTGTGGCTCTGAGAGTCTGCAGCTTGTTTGAAGGGAGAAAAACTCTCGCTTCCATGGAGTCCAGCAGTAAGCCTAGGTACTCCAAACGCTAAGTCGGTACATTCACTGACTTTTTTTTAGGTTCAACAGGCACCCAAATTCCTGCACGGTCTGCATGGTGATTGCCAAATCCTCCTCTAACTCTGAGGCGGAAGATGCTCTCAGGAGGAGATTGTCTAGGTAACCCACGATCGCGATCCCGCGTTGTCGTAGCAACACCAAAACAGGAGCCAATACCTTGGTAAAGACTTGGGGGGGGGGGGGCTGATGCCAAACCAAAGGGGAGAGCCACAAACTGGCAGTGGGCTTCCCCAACTGCAAATCGCAGAAACCTCTGATCCCGAAGGCATATGGGTATGTGCAGGTACGCATCCTGGATGTCCAAAGATGCCAGGGAGTTCCCTTGATGGAGTGCAGCGATTACTGAGCGAACTGATTCCATTCTGAACCTCTGTACTTTTACAAAGTAATTTACGGCTTTTAGGTCCAAAATTGGGCATATCCCTTCCTTTTTGGGACTTCAAACAGATTGGAGTAGAACCCATGACTCCGGAACAGGTACTATCACCCCGGGACTCAGCAGGTACCTTACCGCCCCCAATAGGGCCTCCCAGAAAGCCAGGAGTCGGGTATGCTGGAGGGGAAGAATCTGTTTTGTGGCCAAGAGAGGAACTCTATCTTATAGCCTGAGGAAATCAGATCACAGACCCATTGGTCAGATAGCCGAGAGGCCCACCAGGCTGCAAACTCCCGAAGGCGACCCCCCACCTGTGTTGCGGGCGGGGGCAAACCTTCATGCGGTAGCACTTTTGCTCACAGGCTTGTTAGGCCTGCGGTTCCAGGGACACTTTTGTCCTTCAGAAGTCGTCCTGCCGGGCTGGGGACACTTAGTCGAAGCCCCGGGCGGACGAAAAAAGTTGTTTGTGAGCGGAAAAGGAGGGTCCTTGTCTATGGCGTGGCTCCTTAGCCTTCCTGGCCTGTGGGAGTAGCGTACTCTTACCATCTGTGGCATTTTTAATAATGTCATCTAAAAAGGCTCCAAGAGACCGTTCACCGAGGAAGGGAAGATCCGCCAGGGCTTTCTTAGATGCCTGGTCAGCGGACCAGCATTTTAGCTAAATCAGGTGCCTCAGCACCACTGCTGACACTGAAGCCCTGGATAACAGAGGAAGGGTAGCCAGGGCTGCGTCACAAACGTACTTAAGACCTTGCACTAACTGGTCTACTAGTTCCACGCAGACAGGAGAAGCCTGTTGCTTCCACAATTTGTGGTGCAAAAGTTTTGCCCACTCAGTAAGTGTCTGTGACACAAGTGCGGATGCCAGTACTGGTCGCATTGTTGACCCCACAACCGTAAACAAGGAACGAGCCACTGCCTCGGCCTTCCTGTCAGTGGGGTCCTTGAAAGCAGAAATCCCCTCTACCGGAATCGTGGTTACTTTGTTTAACCTGGATACTGGGGGGGTCCACGACCAGAGGAGCCGACCACTTTTTGAGAAGGCACCGCCATGTATTTGAGGACCGAAAAGGTCCGTTGCAGTCGACCCCATTCCTTGTATATGAACTTATCTAAACAAGTCAGCTACGGGAACATCTCAGGTGTACAGGCTGGCTTACGGGACCGCTACATCAGCAGAGGGATCTGCTGGCTCCTGAACTTTCATGGTATCGCGCACAGCTGTGATAAGTGCTCCAACAAGCGCTTTGTCCCGCACGGACCCGGACGGGGACTCATACTCACTGTCCAATTGGTCCTGGTCAGTGTCATCTAAAACAACAGAAAAGGGGTCACCAGCCTCAGCAGGGCCCGAGTCTGTGTCAGAGTTCTCCCAAGAGGATGGGGGGGGGGCAGGGGCCATTTTTTTACCACCTTTTACGCCCACGCACCACCTCCATCTTGGCAACAAACTAATTAAGGACCGCCGGCAGAGCGTCCAGAGGCACTGCACTGTCTGCAGGTGAACCGGTTGCAATTTCCTGGATTTCAGGGAAGAAACACCAGTTTTTGAAGCCATGCTGACCCTACCCTGTCTGCCACCTGTTGGGGACTTAGGACAGTGATGGTCCCACTTTCCTAACTGCTGCTGGCTGTGAGGCTCCTCCCGCAGGACTCACCATGCTGACCGAGTTCTGCGCCGTCCAGCTAGGTGTGCCTGTGTCAGCTCCCAGATGCATACGAGATCAAACTGCGCTGTGCTGAGCTGTTCTGAATAGTGCTGAAGCTGAAAAACGTGTTCAGGTTTCAACAAAATGGCAGCGGGGCGTCCAGTACAAAGGACATAATCACAGGGAATGGCCGCCGGACTACAGGAAAATGGAGACAGAGCATGCTGCTCCCTGGTCACACCAAACATGGCCGCCGAGCACTGTATGCAATGAAGAACAGTGAAAAAACAGGCAGAGAAATGGTGGTAAAACAGCGCTACAGCGATCAGACATGCTTCCAGACACCTCAGGGGAGAGACCTACACACATCCAGGGCACAGCTATCCAGCGCAGTCCCCCCCTAGGCGAGAGCCCCCCTGGAGAGCCCCTGTCTGTCTATGGCACACACACCGCTCAGCAGCCCATGCAGCATCCCCCAGGGAAGGGGGGAGAGAAGATAGGGACAGGGAGAGAAGAGTGGGAGGTGAGGGACACCCGAATCGACCTCCCAGGGAATGCTCAGCCCCACCAAGCCAGGGAGAGCTGTACTTACCAGTCCTGAAGAGCTGGGAGACATTCCATCACAGACCCACTCTGCGATCAGGCCCAGCACACTGTGACGCAGACATCAGTAGCCCGATCATATGTGTGCCCCAGAGCATTACACCCACTGGCCGCCCCTGGAGCCTGAGGGGCATGTCGTGGCCGACCCAACGTGGAGCTCTGGTCTGCACACACTCACTGGCCAGGCTGGCCAGGCTGGGGAGACTACAAGGATAAGGGTATCCAGCCTGTCACCCAGCCAGCTGTTGATAGCAGATCACAGGATCTTAATCTTGCGCAAAAAGGCAAACTTCTGCAGAAAAAAATCCATGGAACGATGGGCCCGGAGGGTTCCTAGGTCCTTCTCCTTCACTAGGCAGAAAAAAACTGAGGTTGCAGGAAGCAGGCTGGGGGGTTGTTACTGAAGGGACCGCCCCTTTTTTGTACATGTTATGTTCTGTCTAGTCCTATCCTGAAGGTGGTGTATTAACCCAATGGTCAAGAATAAAGGAGCAGTCAGTGAACGTAAGAGAAAAAATATTTTCTATGCATCCCTGGTCACCCTGTAAACGCAGTCTGTGATAAAATGCATATGTGCTGCATTTTTAATCTGCGCTGCTGTGCAGTAACATGAATTAACTGTTACTTTATGTACTTCAGGTAAAGTTGACAACAAAAAAAAGGGGGAACTGTGTGAGGGGAGATCACCCCCTGCCCACGTCTCACTGTGGCCCAAAACAGACAGCTGCCCGCATGCTAAAATGGAGCATTAAGCATGCAGGCAGTGTGAATGGACCATTAAGATTTACATACCCCTTAACCGTTTTGCTGCGGTTATCTTTTTTAAAATTTGCATTTACGTAAAAAACATGCTTCATACCCTAAAAGCATACATTTTCTGAAAGTGGAGGGCCCATAGAATTAAATAATGTCAGTTACAAAGTGGATGGCAAAACTGTTTGTCAAATAAAAATTTTCAGCAAAAAATAAACACAAATGAATTTTAGTGCACACAAACAATAAAATCTCCAAAAATCCAACATCCGTGTTGCGGCGCTTCCAAAGTGCTTTTCAGATGCTTTCAAAGTGCTGCCCATTCATTTCAATGCCCCAAAGATGCTGCTTGAAGGACTTTTCCCAACGTCCCGCAAGTGCACCACCCCAGTGTGAAAAGGCACACTGAAATGAATGTAAATTTTTCAGGCGTTTTCAGGCTATTTCTAGCGCTAAAACACCTGAAAACTGCTTCCATGTGAAAGGGGTCTAAATTGTGTGTGGCTATACAGCGCGCATTGATATACCAAATGTGTGTTTTGCAATCAATATCATGAATAAATTCGCTATACTGAGTGCAAATTTCGCACCTATAGCTATACCTTTGTCTTGGAAAAGAACTGATTATTGAACCAAAAATAGTTACGCGTCCTCTCTTTGACTCAATGCCCAATTGAGGACTAGTAGAACGTCTTCATACTGTATTACTGTGTACAGTGATGACATGTCAGAGGTGACCGAAAAAAATCTCTCCTCTGTTAATTTAACTTCTTGAAGAAGTTGTAATAGATTTTATGTATCCTTAAGGTAAGCTTTGGTCACTAGAAGACTTTTTTGGAGGAATTGGTCTAACTAGTGTCCCAACCTTGATGTGACCAAGCAGATACCATTTACAATGGGCCTAGCGGGGAGGATTTTTCAGGTCCTTGTGTATTTTAGGGAGGGTGTAGATGGTGGGAATACAAGTACTGCTGGGAACAAGGTATTTTTACTCTTTCATTGTGTTTGATAACAGTGTTCTACAAGGGACTCCAATTCTTTGTTATATTGTGAGGTGGGGTCACTATGTAATTTTTTTATAAGTGTTTACATCTGACAGCAATTCTGCTAGTTGGTTATTGTAGAAATCTTTAGACAAAATGACCACCCCAACCCCTTTATTCGCTGGTCTAATTGTCACGTCATTCCTGGTTTCAAGCATTTCAATTCCTTCGCATATGTATCTGGAATTGACACCTTTTTTGGGGCCACTTTCTCCAAATCATGTAACACTAAGGCCGCGTACACACGGGCGGATTGTCTGCCCAACTTAGTCCGCTGAACCGTGTTTCAGCGGACAATCCGCTCGTGTGTGGGCTTCAGCTGACTTTTTCAGCGGACAGTCTGACGGACTTAGTCTTTCAGAATTTCCGTAATTTTGTCCGTCCAAACTTGGTTTTGTCCGTCCAAACTTGGTTTCAGCGGACAGTCCGCTCGTGTGTAGGCAAGTTGGACGGACTATGGCGCATGCTCAGAAAGGATTTACACGGCCGAAGGTTGCATTGCAGTGTATTGGACGTCGTTTTTCTAGTCCCGTCGTACGTCTGTACACGTCATCGCGCAAGTTTTCAGCGGACTGTCTGTTCATCGTGTGTGTGGTCAAGTCCGTTCATTCAAAAGTTGAACGGACTGTCTGTCGGATTGTCTGACGAACTTAGTTGGGCAGACAATCCGCCCGTGTGTACGCGGCCTTACCCTTTAAACAATTCCAAATAGTGTGTGGCTATTTTGGGGGATTAAACAGTAACTTATTCCTTTTTTTGTTTATACCGAGTTTCCTCATTTATGTACATCGACATATACATCAAATTTACTAATGGGTCTTTTCAAACCACATTTCAACCCAAGGTGCAGAGTATTCGTTTTTTATTTGTCAATTGAACACTGCTTAAATTATAGATCCCCATTAGCCTGTTTACCTCCTTTTTTTTGGACCCTAGATCGTGCCCTACAGCCCCTACTTCTTCCCTCATCTGGCCTTGTTGTTGGACACGATCTCTCTCCCAGTACGGTTGTTCTCCCCTCTGTAGTTCTCTGTAAAAAGGTACCATTGTGGGGTATGGGGGGTGGTGGCCTGCCACTCCGAGGTGGATATTCTCGACCCCTCCTCCCTCTCCCTAAAAAAGGCATGGAAGTGTGCATTTCTATCATTATAATTCCACAATGGTTCATATTTATTTTCTACAGGAACCTGACAAGAGTTATCATAATGTGTGGGGTGTGGAATTCCATTAATACCTCTCTGTCCCCTCATTCCCCTTCCTCTACTCGGATTTCCCTTAGGGGTCAGGTGACTCGGTGCAGAATAGGAAGGTCTCGCAATTTGAACATTTTCATTCCTCTGTTGGTATGGATGAGGGGTACGTTGTTGCGATCTCTCAACCTGAATTGGGATTGGGTCCGTATCCCTACTAAATTCCTTATTATTAGAGTTTATTGAACTTTGCCAGTAGTTTATAGAATTTATTTCAAAATCATTAGGATCCTGATAAAAAAATGTTGCCTTTTTCCTATCTAACTTTTCAAATCTTTTTTTTTTTTGTTTCAAAGATTTTATTAATGTTTTACAAGCTTTAAAAATTGGTAACAGTAACAAGATTTGTGCACCTCATTGTACATATTTTCAGTTGAGACAAAAATCAAAGCAGTATCAATAATATAGAGAACAGGTTAAACAATCGATTGTATCTGGACCTATACCATAAACTTTACTCTTTTCAAAGGCCTTGTTTGATTTTGTGTAAAGGTGTGGATGGTCCAAGCATGTGTGTAATGAGGGTAGAGCACGTATTTCTTTGTCAAAAAATTCAGAATATTCGCATATGTTGGTTCTGTATAAGTATAATCCGGTATCTACAGGCCTTACCCTGAACCCATTCACCACTAAAGGGAGCTTTCTGTAGATGATGGGGGGGGGGGGGGGGGGCGGCGGGGGCATATGTTATGATGTAAATGTTTCGGAGGGAGTGAGCAACAGTTCTTTTGTAATCAATTGCTAGGTTATTAGGTTTTCAGGAATAGGGGTGGTGGTAGGTCATTAGTGCCCCCTGTAGGTTTCGACTGTGGTAAGGGAACAATGCACACTTGTAGGTGTACAAGTGGTCAGGTGGGAAGAGGGGCATTGTCAAGTCTATTAAGGGGTATGGGAGGAGAGTTTGGGGAAGGCAGAGGTGATTTTCTGAAGTGTTTGCAACATGCCCACGTTTTCTCATATTTGGTCATGTTGTCTCTGGCCTGGTGTGTGAGATTTTCCATCTCCACTAATTTATCAACTCGTTGTAACCATTCTTCAACGGTGTGGGGTGTGGAACTTCTCCAGTGGACTGGAATGCATTGGTTGGCTGCATTGATGAGGTGTATTGTGAGAGATTTCTTATAAGTTTGTGCGAGAGTGGGTGTATGGTGTAATAGAAATTGTGAGGGAGTGAAGTCCGAGGTATAGGTTGTTATTTGGGAGAGGAGGCGCTGTATTTCTACCCAAAATGGATGTATTAATGGGCAAGCCCACCAAATGTGGAGTAGTGTGCCTTGGGCTGTGTTGCATCTCCAGCATAGTGGAGGGAGACTCGGGTGGAATTTGTGAATCTTCTAAGGAGTTCTGTACCACCTGTAGAATATCTTGTATCTATTCTCCTGAGTAGAGACACTTAGAGAGCCCTTGTGCATGTGGTTGTATATGCATTACCATTCTTTAGTGGTCAGGTCCATGTTGAGGTCTGATTCCCAGCGTCTGATCATTTTGTCTTTTTTGATGTCACGTTTTGAGAAGAGGAGTGCATAGACCGTTGAGGTTACATGTCTTTGGTGTTCCTCATAGTTGCAAAGGGTTTCGAATGGTGTGTAGTCAAAATGCCAAGGTGTGCTGGGTTTGTGACTGAGAATTCAAAAAAAGGGAATATGATATTCTGGGATAGCCGTGGACATTTCTTGGTGCATCAAGAGTTTCCCATTCAAAAAGAAGTGTTGTGCTCTTGGGCAGAGTCTTGTTGAAGTCACTGTTTGTAGATTGGACTGTTTACCTGCTGTTCAGAAGTATAGTAGCGTGGCGATAATCAGCGGATGCAATTTTAGGTTTTTAGGGATGTGGGTTTGGTGGATTCAAGCAAAGTGAGCTTAATGGGGTCTGGGTGAATGTCTGTTCAAGTTGAATCCAGCATGTGTACGTGCCAGTCTGCTATTCTGGTCATATGACATGCCCAGTGATATTTTTTTAATATCTGGTAGGCTCAAACCACCCAGTAATTTGGGGTCTGAGTCTAGATGTTTTAGTCGACCAAAGAAAGTTTCTGCACATGCTTTTGTAAGAGGCATAAAAGGATGGTGAGCGCTTAATAGGGATGGCTTGCAACAAAGAGGAGCCTGGGCAACACGTTAATTTTCAAGATTGCTATTCTTCCAAACCATGAGAAAGAACCATGATGCCATTTTGAAGATCACATTGGATGTTTTGTAGGATTTGTTGGAAGTTTTGCACATATAGGTCAATCAATTTGGTGGGGATTTTAAACCCAAGGTACATGATGGCCTGAGATTCCCAGGAGAAAGGGAAGTTATGTTTACATTGCGAGACCAGTGCAGTCGGAAGGGAGATATTTAGGGCTTTTGATTTGGAGAAGTTTATTTGTAGATTTGAGAGGGCCTTAAGAGGGAGAATTCTTTGAGGAGGTTGAGAATAGTGTTTATTGGGTCCGTCAGAAAGAGTAGGATATCATCTGCATAGACCGCCACTTTATACGTTTTGTGATTGATTGTGATGCCTTTGACATCTGGGTTATCTCTGAGTTTATGGAGAAAGGGTTCCATGGTGAGTAGGAAGATCAGGGGGGTCAATGGACAACCCTGACGGGTGCCATTCGAGTCCAAGAAGGCTTTCGACAGGTGGCCATTTACCCTAATTTTGGCAGAAGGGAACGAGTATAGAACCATGATCATCTGGAGTAGATGTTATGGTATACCTACGGCCCGAAGTGCTGCTTCCATGAAGTCCCAGGCCACCCCGTCGAATGCCTTCTCCACATCAAGGGATAGGAAGAATCCTTGAGTTGAAGTGGTGGTCAGCCAGTGGGGAATGTATAGTGCTTTAGTAATGTTGTTCCTGGCTTCCCTGACAGGGACAAAACCCACTTGGTCTAGAGTAATCCGTTTAGGGAGAAGGGGCTGTATGTGGTTCGCCAGCACCTTGGCGTAGAGTTTTACATCTACATTGAAAAGTGATATGGGTCATTAATTAGTAACTAGCGTAGGGTCTTTATCCAGTTTTGGTATAAGGGTAACATGGGCTTCTAACAAATCAATTTTTTAATACGATTATTAAAATCAACAATCTGTTGGGACATTTTAATCGTGCCCAACTGCATCTGCAATTGGTTAATTTTAGTCCCCAATTTATGCATTGCCTTGTTTTTATTTGCAAGATCAAGTCCTGCAATTTTAAACATTAAAGAATCCCATCCACTCTGACATTGCTTCAGGGTTATCTAAACCATTCCAGGGGGCTACCTCCCATCTCAGGCTACATACTATGATTTGTTCCTTAACCACTTGACCACTGGGCACTTAAACCCCCTTCCTAACTAGACCAATTTTCAGCTTTCAGTGCTCTCACATTTTGAATGACAATTACTCAGTTATACAACACTGTACCCATATGACATTTTTGTCCTTTTTTCCACACAAATAGAGCTTTCTTTTGGTAGCATTTAATCCCCATTGGGTTTTTTATTTTTTGCTCTATAAAAGAAAAAGAAAAAAAGACTTAAAATTCTATAAAAAAAATGTTTTTTTTCTTTGTTTCTATTATAAAATTTAGCAGATTAGTCATTTTTCTTCATAAATTTTGGCCAAAATATATACTGCTACATATCTTTGGTAAAAACAAGTACAAATTGGTGTATATTATTTGGTCTTTGTGAAAGTTATAGAGTCCACAAGCTATGGTGCCAATATCTGAAAATTGATCACACCTGAAGTACTGACTGCCTATCTAATTTCTTGAGACCCTAATATGCCAGAAAAGTACAAATACCCCTCAAATGACCCCTTTTTTGGAAAGAATACATTTATAGGTATTTAGAAAGATGCATGGTGAGTTTTTTGAAGTTGTAATTTTTCCCACAATTCTTTGCAATATCAAGATTTATTTTTCCCCACAAAATTGTCATATTAGCAGATAATTTCTCACACACAGCATATGCATACCACAAATTACACCTCAAAACACATTCTGCTATTACTCCCAAGTATGGCGATACCACATATGTGAGACTTTTACACAGTGTGGCCACATACAGAGGCCCAACATGCAGGGAGCACCTGCAGGCGTTCTGGAGAACCCAGGCCAATTCTGACATTTCTCTCCTACATGTAAAAAATCATCATTTATTTGCTAGAAAATTACATAGAACCCCCAAAACATTTTTCTTTTTTTTTTTTAGCAAAGACTCTAGAGAAAAAAAATGGCGGTCGTTGCAACTTTTTCTCGCACGGTATTTGTGCAGCAATTTTTCGAACACGTTTTAAAAAAAACAAAAAAAAAACAAACTGTTTTGTGCTTAAAAAAAACCAAAACACACAGTAAAGTTGCACACACTTGTGGAATGGCGCCAAACTTCGCTACTTAAAAATCCACATAGGCGACACTTTAAATTTTTTTACTGGTTACATGTTTTGAGCTACAGAGGAGGTCTAGGAGCAAAAATATTGCTCTCGCTCTAACATTTGCAGCGATACCTCATATGTGTGGTTTGAACATTGTTTTCATATGTGGGCGGGACTTACGTATGTGTTCGCTTCTGCATGCGAGCACACCGGGACAGGGGCGCTTTATGAAAATATTTTTTTTTTATTGTTAGTTTTACTTTGTTTTAGTTTGACACTTTTTTCCCAAAAATAATTTTTTTGATCACTTTTATTCCTATTACAAGGAATGTAAACATCCCTTGTAATAGGAATATGGCATGACAGGTCCTCTTTAAAGTGAGATATGGGGTCAATAAGACCCCACATCTCACCTCTAGGCTGGGAAGCCTGTCCCATCTCACCTCCCGTAAGAACGATCAAGCAGCGGAAAAGCTGCTATGATCATTCTTATGGTGCAGGGAATCGCCGGCTGAAAAAGCTGATATCTGAATGATGCCTGTAGCTGCACAAATTCAAGGACGTCATATGACGTCCGGCGGGTGGGAAGTGGTTAAAAGTTTAAAACGCTTTTTTTTTTTTTTTTTAACATAAAGTTGTCCATTTATACAATATTTCTAACACATAGCATGTACATACCAAAAATGACACCCCAAAATAGATTCTCCTACTCCTCTTGAGTACGGCGATACCACATGTGTGAGACTTCCACAGCCTGGCCACATACGGAGGCAGAGTACAGCAGAGTATGGCCGAGCATGGCTGGGTACAGCTGGGTATGGAAGAGTATGGCTGGGTATCACCGAGTATGGCAGGGTATTGCAGGGTATGGCTGGGTATGGCAGAGTGTTGCAGAGTATGGCAGGGTATGGTTTGCAGGGTATTTCAGAGTATGGCAGGGTATTGCAGAGTATTTCAGAGTATGGCACGGTTTTGCAGAGTATGGATGGATGGATATAACTGCAATTGTCACATAAGCAGGGCTGTGGGCACTACAGCTCCAGCACACAGTGCTGCAGCCATATGCTCTCTCCCCCTCTCCTCTCACACTGTACCGATCGGTACACAGGGGGGAGAGATGTTTACCTGTGATCGCTCCGTTATCAGCGGCCATTTACCATGATCGAGAGGACCCGGCGGTCACAGATGTTCTTGGGTGCTGTCCCAGAGTTATGCAACCGTCCTGTAGCTGTCACTCGGCTATGAGCCGGTTGACAAGTAGTTAAGATAGTGTTCTATAGTGCATATGTTCTACCAGGTCCTCGCCTGTTTATCTAATGCTGTAATAACACCATTGTAATTCTCAGAACTTATCTGTTCACTAACTCTGAATAGATTATCTGTCTATTATTTAAAAATGTAACAGCATCCATTGCAAGCCAGAGTAAACAATAGTAACGTTTTATTTCTCTTCTTTTACACATTTTTTATATATGTGCATATTCATAGATGTATATATATTTTTATATATGTTTATATACAATTTGTGTATAATGTTTACATTATAAATATTATGAATTGTGTTTAGATTATGGTCGTTTTGACACACTATTTACAAGCAATTTTAAATATTTGTTTATGAATTGCATAACAGGATAGATATATTATGAATTCAAAAATTTTGAGCAATGTATCAGTTTGGGTATGGATAAGTCCCATACTGGATTACATATATATATGCTGTATAAAGACTGGCTGCAGATTGTTTGTTAACCTTTGAATAGTGTACTGGTGACCGCCTATGTGCACTATAAGAGATTGGAGAAGGTCAGCACTCTGAAAGTTGATTTGTGCTGCAGTCAGTTAGTATAAATATGGGACGCCGCGCCATAAGGCCACACCCTCAGAGGAAGCAGTGATGATGAAACGCATCAGTGCGTGACCTTACGGTGACTGGAACTGACGGTTGCACTCCGTGGCCAGGAAGAGACAACCGGAAGTAAGCGATGTGTGCTGTCTTCCTTATGTTTGTAAGCCTCGTGTCTATCCTGCGCTGTGAATTACGCTGCTGGTTTTTGAAGACATAAGAACCACCTTACTGTCGTATTTTGAGAAGTGTGCCATAAAATAAAGGATAAAAACGGAATTGCTCTATTTGGAGCTCTTTTCTTTATCTGAGTACCTATGGGAGATGCTGTACATGACGTGGATGATGGTTACCTGAAACATACAGTAAAACCTTGGTTTCAGAGTATCTTGGTTTGAGAGAGCTTTGCAAGTCAAGCAACATTTTTCGATAAATTTTGACTTGATATACAAGCGATGTCTTGATATACAAGTAGCATCATGTCACAACTAAGTATAAAAGACGAGAGGTGCCATAGCAATATGGTTACATTTAATGAAGGTACAACCTTTAGCATTTTGTTTTATGAAAGTGTTAAAACTTTAATTTAGAAGTGGAAAATGAGGGGTTCTGTTGAAACCAAACCACGTTCAGGTAGACCAACTTAAATGTCAGCCACAACTGCAGGGAAAATTGTTCGGGATGCAAAGAAAAACCCACAAATAGCTTCAGGTGAAATACAGGACTCTCTGAAAACATGTGGTTGGCTGTTTCAATATGCACAACAAGAAGCCACTTAAAGAAATATGGGATGCATGGTCGAGTTGCCAGAAGAAAGCCATTACTACACAAATGCCACAAAGTATCCCGCTTACAATACACCAAACAGCACAGAGACAAGCCTCAAATCTTCTGGCACAAAGTAATTTGGAGTGATGAGACCAAAATTGAGCTTTTTGGCCATAAACACTACTTTTGGAGAGGAGTCAACAAGGCCCATGATGAAAGGTACACCATTCTTAATGTGAAACACTGAGGTGGATCGCTGATGTTTTGGGGATGTGTGAGCTACAAAGGTACAGGAAATGTGGTCAAAATTGATGGCAAGATGAATGCAGTACATTTGCATTCATTAGCCAGGAAGCTTGAGACGTAATTGGACATTCCAACATGACAATGATCCAAAACAGAAGGCCAAGTCGACCTGTCATTGGCTACAGCAGAATAAATTGAAGGTTCTGGAGAGGTCATCTCAGTCTCCTGACCTCAATATCATTGAGCTACTCTGGGGAGATCTTAAACGCGCAGTTCATGTAAGACAGCCCAAGAATTTACAAGAACTGGAGGCTTTCTGCCAAGAGGAATGGGCAGCTTTACCATCTGAGAAGATAAAGAGCCTCATCCACAAATACAACAAAAGACTTCAAGCGGTCATTGATGTTAAAGGGGGCAATACACAGTATTAACCACTTGCAGACCGCCACATGCCGATGTATGTCCTTACTTTGGGGACGGATAGCGTTGTTATGGCATCAGCTAGCTGCCTTACCCCCGGTATCCCCATGTTCGGCCGGCTACAAGATAAAAGTGGCCTCTGCGGCGGATTCGCCGCAAGATCACTTTTATCGGTGGCGAGAGAGGCCCCCCCCTCCGGTCATGATCCGATGCCCTCCGCCACTTACAGGATCTGTTGGCAATGGCGGAGACATTCGCATCTGTCTCCTTGCTAGGTATGCAGACGAGTGAGGGGAAGATGGCCTCCACCTGTCTCCTTACCATAGCAGGGCGTAAAAGACATCAAAACGTCACTTCGGCCCATACTTCTTAAAGGCATATTTTTTCTTTTTTTTTTTTTAATCCAAATAGGAGATCTGAGGTCTTTTAGACCCCAGATCTCATATTTAAGAGGTCCTGTCATGCTTTTTTCTATTACAAGGGATGTTTACATTCCTTGTCATAGGAATAAAAGTGACACAATTTTTTTTAAACGTTGTAAAAAGAAAAAGGTAAAATAAATTTAAAAAAAGTTTTAACTCGCCCCATCCCGCCAAGCTTGCATGCAGAAGCGAACGTGAGTAGGGCCCGCATATAAAAACAGTGTTCAAACCACACGTGAGGTATCGCCGCGATCGGTAGAGCGAGAGGAATAATTCTAGCCCTAGACCTCATTTGTAATGCAAAATGCAACTGGGAGAATTTTTTAAAGGTTGCCTATGGAGATTTTTAAGGATAAAAGTTTGTCGCCATTCCACAAGCGGGCGCAATTCTGAAGCTTGACATGTTGGGTTTCAATTTACTCAGCGCAACATTATCTTTCACAATGTAGAAAAGAAGACCGCTGCACAAATACGGTGTGACAGAAATTATTGCAGCGACCGCCATTTTACTCTCTAGGATTTTTTAACTTGTAAACACCACATCTAAAAAAGGGGCCCGGTCTTAAAGTGGTTAAGAACTGGGGTATGTAAACTTTTGATCAGGGTCATTTGGGTAGTTTCTGTTGCCATTATGATTTAAAAAGAGTAAACACAGTTGATTGATAATAAATGGCTTCAGCCAAACACTAACCATGAGTGAAAGAAAAAAGTTTTGGTGTTATGATTCATATTCTCTGAAAAATGGCCAAGAAATCATAAATTATGCCAGGGTATTTAAACTTATGAGCACAACTGTAGCTACAATCACCTTAAACTTTTTATGAGAAAATAACAAACCTCTAAATGTCTAGCTCAGGGCTAGGCCGCCCCAGGCATGGGTGCGCAAGCGACATGCAAAGCCTATTTTGCTGCCACTCCTCCCCATCAGCAGAGAAGTGTCAGTGAGACACTAATGCATTTCAATTTCAGAATACTCCACCTGCACTTAAGGGGGAGGCACTGTCCCCCACACATTGTAAAAGATGGGAAACATTGTTTGGGTCTCTATGCGAGAGGTGGATCAGCAGGAAGAGTGTGCCAGGACAGGTAGATGTGTCTCATCTCTGCTTCCTTTCACCACTCTACATATCACGCATATCATAGATCAGAAGAGGGTGCAGCATTGCAGATGAGCAGGAGGCTACAGAGATGGAGAAAATGAGCAGGAGGGGTCCAGAGGCGAGACAGAAGAGCAGGAGGGTACAGTGGTGGGGAAGATGTGCAGGAAGGTACAGCAGTGGAAGAGATGAAAAGGGTGTTCAGCAGTGGGACAGAAGAGCAGAGGGGTATAGTGATGGGGCAGGTAAGCAGGGGGTTTAGTGTTGGGCCAGATGAGAAGGGGGTTACAGTAGTGGGACAGATGAGCAGGGGGTTCAGTGTTGAAGCAGATGAGAAGGGGGTTCAGTGGTGGGACAGTAAAGCAGGGGGATGTGAAGGGAGGTGTATTGGTGGGACAGATGAGCAGGGGGTTACAGTGGTGGGGCAGGAGAGCAGGGGGGTACAGAGGTTAGACAGATGTGCAGGAGGTACATTGGTGGGGCAGATGAGAATGCGGGTTATAGTGGTGGGACAGATGGGTTCAGTGTTAGGACAGATGAGAAGGTAATTCAGTAGCGAGACAGAAGAGCAAAGATACGAAAGTGGAGCAGATGTGCAAGGAGGTACAGTGGTGGGGCAGATGAGCAGCGGGGTTACAATGGTGGGATAGAAGAGCAAAGGGGTACAGTGGTGAGGCAGATGTGCAGGAGGTACAGTAGCGGGAGAAATGAGAAGGAGGTTCAGCGGTGGGACAGAAAAGCAGGGGGTTCATCGGTGGGACAGAAAAGCAGGGGGGTACAGTGATGGGGCAGATGAGCAGGGGAGTTACAGTGGTGGGACAGAAGAGCAGGGGGGGGTTCAGTGTTAGGCCAGATGGGCAGGGAGTTACAGTGATGGGACAGATAAGAAGGGGGTTCAATGGTGGGACAGAAAAGCAGGGGGTACATCAGTGGAGCAGATGTAAAAGGAGGTGCCTTGGTGGGACAGATGGGCAGGGGGTTACAGTGGTTGGCCAGAAGAGCAGGGGGGTACAGAGGTGGTGCAGAGGAGAAAAGAGGGACATCAGTGGAACACATGAGCAGGAGGTTTACAGTAGTGGGGCAGAAGAGCAGGGGGAACAGAGGTGGGACAGATGTGCAGGAGTCCAATAGTGGGACAGATGAGAAAGGGGGTTACAGTGGTGGGGCAGATGAGCAGATAAGTTCAGTGTTAGGACAGATGAGAAGATGGTTCAGTGGTTAGATAGAAGAGCATGGTGGTATGGCGGTGGAGCAGATGTTCAGGGAGGTACAGTGGTGGGGCAGATGAGAAAGGGGGCACATTGGTGGGGCAGATGTGCAGGGGGTTACAGAGGTGGGGCAGATGTGCAGGGGTACAGAGGTGGGGAAGATGTGCAGGGTAGTACAGTGGTGGAGCAGATGTGCAGGGTAATACAGTGGTGGAGCAGATGTGCAGGGTAGTACAGTGGTGGGGCAGATGTGCAGGGTAGTACAGTGGTGGGGCAGATGTGCAGGGTAGTACAGTGGTGGGACAGATGAGCAGGGGGTTACAGTGGTGGGGCAGATGAGCAGGGGGTTACAGTGGTGGGGCAGATGAGCAGGGGGTTACAGTGGTGGGGCAGATGAGCAGGGGGTTACAGTGGTGGGGCAGATGAGCAGGGGGTTACAGTGGTGGGGCAGATGAGAAGGGGGAACAGTGATCTGAGGCGTGAAGGTGCATGAATTGGGGCTGATCTGAAGTTTGGAGTTGCAGGAATTTGGGCTGATCTAAGGCATGGGAGTGCAGGATGTTATTTTCTCACTACTACTCAAGTAGTTTACAGCATTAACTTAGAAAAATTGCTTTTGTGATTGAGTGTGTGAAATCAGCACGCTCAATTTCTTTGAAAACATTTTTCGGCATACTGTGCTCAAAAGGTTGCTTACCCTTGGTCTAGCTCCTAAGCTAAAATACATTTATACAAGCACAAAAAGATCATATTTCTAACCTTTGCATGTAGGAGAATCAGAACTCCACTCCCCTCTTGCTGTACAGGATATAGAAGCATTGCCCGCAACTTCTAAAGGCTTCCGGCATGAAAATGTTACAGAATCCAAATATGTGTACTCATCCTTTTTTGGGAGATATTCTCCATCAGCTGCTGATTCTGGTGCAGGACATAGTACAGCTATAGTTAAAAAAAAAAAAAAAAAAAAAAAAAAAGACAGAAAATGCAAGTTTAGAAAAAAGATTCCCTCATAATTATTACATAAAAGTCACAATTGACTCATGCAAGCATGACCTATAGAGATCATGTCTATAAAGTTACTGAGCGTGAATACATTTTTTATTTTATTCAACTTTGTGGCCCACAGAACTGTTTCGGTACTTGCAGCTGCTCCCAAGCCTGTGATTGGGTTACTATTCCAGCATCCTGGGCTGCCATCCTTATTCCTGTAAAAAGGATTGTTGTTCATGTACAGTATATCAGGGTACAGATGAATGATGTATGTACTCTGCCTTCAATCAAAAGGTATTCATTAGGCAAGAACAAATATTAGGTATATACAGTAAGCAAAGTATTCAAAAGTCAACTGGGATCAGGTCAAGCATTATCAGTTATATATATACACACACACACACACACACACACACACACACACACACACACATCAGAATATCTATTCAATATATAGGCATCATTAAGGTGTAGCCATTGGGGCTGGAGCCCTGAATGCGAGGCCATTAGCTCTGAGTGTCTAAAGCCGCGTACACACGGGCGGATTGTATGGCCTACTTAGTCCGCCGAAACACATTTCAGCGGACAGTCCGCTCGTGTGTGGGCTTCAGCTGACTTTTTCAGCGTGCAGTCTGGCGTACTAAGTATTTCGGAATTTCCGTAATATTGTCCGTCATACTTTGGTTTCAGCGTACAATCCGCTCGTGAGTAGGCTAGTTCGACGGACTAAGAATGGCGCATGCTCAGAAAGGATTTACACGGCGGAAGGTTGCATTGCTGTGTATTGGACTTCCTATTTCTAGTCCCGTCGTACGTGCTGTACACGTCATCGCGCAAGCTTTCGACGGACTGTTTGTGCATCCGTGTGTGGTCAAGTCCATTCATTCGAAAGTATGACGGACTGTCCGTCGGATTGTATGACGGACTAAGTAGGCCATACAATCCGCCCGTGTGTACGCGGCTTTAGTGGGTCCTCCAGCAGTGTGTAGACTGCAGAGAAAGGACAGACAGCAGCAGCGCCAGACACATTTTACCTCTGTTATCTGGCCATTGGCGCCGTCCACTTCACTGACTGACCGTTACCAGCGAAGCAGAGGAGTGATATGCTGCCCACTCACCCCAAGGACAGCAGCAGATTAGGAGAACGTTGGCACGGCGACACCCCCTTCTCCCTCCAGAGTCACGCTGTGTTAAACAGCCAGCCCAGCCGCAGCAAAGAATAACGGCTGGGAGTGGGGCATTAGAGAAGATTAAAGAAAAAAAAGGTCTCTCTCGCTCCCTTCATTTGATGGGGCATAGTGGCTGCATTTGATGGGGCACAGCGGCTGCAATTGACGGGGCACAGCGGCTGCAATTGATGGGGCACAGCGGCTGCAATTGACGGGGCACAGCGGCTGCAATTGACGGGGCACAGCGGCTGCAATTGACGGGGCATTTATTTTTATTTTTTTTCTACGGAGCCTGCAGAGCATTGCACCCAGTTGTATTATCCCTGGGTGGGGAAATACAACCATGTTCTACATTGTATGTCCCTAAACACCATGTGCCCTATAAAAGGGATGGGCATTATATTATAATATATTATAAATGTCATACATTTTAATATAAATACATGTCATAAATATTATTTATATGCAGTGTAATGGTCAGGTAGGTCAGTGTAATGGTCAGTGTGTGTCAGGTAAGTCAGTGTGCATCAGGTAGGTTATTGTAATGGTCAGGTAGGTCAGTGTGTGTCAGGTAGGTCAGTGTAATGATCAGGTAGGTCACTGTGGATCAGGTAGGTCACTGTGGATCAGGTAGGTCAGTGTGATGGTCAGTGTGCGTCAGGTATATCAGTGCGGGTCAGTGAAATGGTCAGCGTGTGTCAGGTAGGTCAGCAGTCACTGTGTGTCAGGTAAGGTAGGTCAGTGTTGGTCAGGTAGGTCCGTGTAATGGTCAGGTAGGTCAGTGTGTGTGTGTGTGTGTGTGTGTGTGTGTGTGTGTGTGTGTGTGTGTGTGTGTGTGTGTGTGTGTGTGTCAGGGTTTCGTCTGCTCAAAACGGGCACACCAGGCATCGTGCTGTTTGGTGCCAGTGGTCCTACTTAAGGAGGGCCGCTGCACTTGCTCAGCGCTGTTTGTCTGCAGCTCTGAACCTGACTCCCCTGTAATCTACCTGATCGTATTCTGACCCAGCATTCGTTTGACCTTGCTGACCTCTCCTATCCTGACCCCAGCCTGCCAGACCTTGCTTTGGATTGAACTTCTGTTACTGAACCTCTGCCTGCCTGTACCTCGCTTCTGCCTGCTGGACATACCCAATTGCCTTATCTGTTGTGACCCGGCCTGTCTGACCATTCCTCTGCTCATTTCAAGTGTACTGCACCCTGGTCCTGCCGCTGCTTCTCCTGTGTCTGTTGACCACTGACTGCTGATCCATATACTCTGCAGTTCCAGTTTCTGGAGAATTCAGCCGCTGCTTCCAGCTCAGACACTCCTACCCTGCTGCGCTCACAGGGCCACTGTCTCCATTGGTCCATGAACCAGAGCTGTAAGAGAGGTCTTCTGTCAAGTCAGGCTCACCACCAGGTACCTAATAGTGTGTCAGGTCAGGTAAGGTAGGTCAGGTAGGTCAGTGTAATGGTCAGTGTGTGTCAGGTAGGGCAGATTGTGTCATAGTTTCATAGTTAGTAAGGTTGAATAAAGACACCAGTCCATCCAGTTCAACCTGAGTGAGTGTCTACAATTGTCCCTATCCCAGTACATTACACACTCACATTGATCCCTACCCTCAAGTAGCTCACAATCCAAGGTCCCCATTCATATACCAGGGCCAATTTTGGACAGAAGCCAATTAACCTACCTGCATGTCTTTGGTTTGTGGGAGGAAACCAGAGTACCCGGAGGAAACCCACGCAGGCACAGGGAGAACATGTAAACTCCAAGCAGGTAGTGTCATGGTTGGGATTTGAACCAGCAACCCTTCTTACTGCTAGGCAAGCGTGCCAACCCCTACACCACTGTGCCGCCTTTAACACCCTGATTCTAGATATTAAAGCGGAGTTCCACCCACTTTTTGAAGTCCTCTTCATCCAAAACCACTGTGTGCTGAAAACTATTTGGCATTTCTTTTTTTTTTTAAACTCACTGTTATAATGAAGATTGAAATCTTAATTTCCTCATCTCTGCTGCGGCCGAGCACTTCATTTCCTGGCTGCAATGCCTCCTGGGAGATATTTATCATCAATCCCAGGAGGCAATAGGCATCACTGGGCCATAGCATTGCATTATTTAAAAAACTGAAATGATGTGATGCAGGACGGTGGCCAGCACCATTTTTAAAAAGGGTAACCAGGCTTTTGTTGCCATGGTTACCAAAGCTTCTTATACACCGTGTTCAGTGTTGGGAGAGGCGGCTGGAGATCTTAGCTTTGATTATATACAGAGCCCAGGGGACAGCACAGCTTTACTAATCATTTATAAAAGAGTACTATGATGGGGCAGTTTTGATGGATCAGTATGATGGGACAGTTTTGATGGATCAGTATGATGGGGGCAGTTTTGATGGAGCAGTATGATGGGGCAAGTATGATGGGGCAAATTTGGTGGGGGCAATATGATGGGGCAAATTTGGTGGGGGCAATATGATGGATCAGTTTTGATGGGGCAATTTTGATGGGGCAATTTTGATGGGGCAATTTTGATGCAGGCAGTTTTGATGGGGACATTTTGATGGGGCAGTTTTGATGGGGGCAGTATGAAGGGACAGTTTTGATGGGGGCAGTATGATGGGGCAATTTTGATGGGGCAGGTTTGATGGTAGCAGTATGATGCAGCAATTTGATGGGCGCAGTATGATAGTGCAGTTTTAATGGGGCAATTTTGATGATGGCAGTATGGTGAGGCAATTTTAATGGGGGCAGTATGATTGCGCAGTTTTGGGGCAGTTTCTGCAAAAGGTAATTACTTTTTTAAAAGATGCTAATTGTAAAAGATATCCCTTGTATCTGTGTATATATTATATATATATATATATATATATTATATAAAATCTGCACAGAAACAGGGGATATTATTTACAGTTGGCATCTTTTAAAAAGTAATTACCTTCTGCAGAAGCTTTTTATATTTCTAGATTTATAATCTTTGTAAATTTAGATATACTTTCTGGTTCCTGGAGGGGGAGGATATTCAATAGCTAAGGGGCGGCAACTTCCCCCGACACCGCTGTTGCTATGGAAACCCGACCTACAACCTATTACACTGCTCGTGCTGCTCTGAGCATGTGCGAGATCTGGAGGTGCATGCTGGGTAACCAGCATGCATGGAATACAGGAAGAGATACAGTCTGGCTTCAGATGCCCACATGAGATGGCCGCGGCCTGCTGGAACTGACAAAAGAAATCAATGGTGCAAAAATACAAAAACGGACCTTAGTTTACAGCATACCTTTACTAGAATACATTAAGCATGAGGATTATAGGGGTGTTATCTAAAGTTAAATTTCGGCCGGAAAACCGCTTTAAGTATGACCCCTACATACTATAAAATTCTAGTTACCAGAAGAAAAGTTACATTTAAAAAAAAAGAGCGATAAGCCTATGCAAAACATCAAATAAGTGCTGAACCATCATAACAAAGATATAGCAATTTATTGTCTAATTCACTCTTAGGGCTCTTTCACACGGGACATCCGATTGCTCAGCGGGGATCGCTCCGTCTTTCCACGCTGAGCAGGAAGATGACAGGTCCGTCTCTGCACACTGTGCAGGGACGGACCTGTCAGAGTGCCGCTCTACCCTATGGGGGGATGAGGACAGACCGCAGAGTTCGTCGTCAGCCAATCCAATCTGCAGACGGATGGAAAAGTAGGTTTTTCCTCCGTCACACTTTTTCGGATCAGAGCGGGTCGGATGGTAGGGGACATATCACCGCTGACATCCGACGCTCCATAGAGGTCTATGGAGCATCCATTCAGGTCCACCTATAAAACTGACAGGCGGACCTGAACGGATCGTTTGTCTGAAAGAGGCCTTACTCTTTAGAATAGCTGATTACCTTCCTTCAAGTGCCAAAACCTAATGAAACATCTGCCATCTTACTTGTGATTCATAACGTCAATTGTACAAAGTACTGTAAACCTGAATTATCAAAAAATACTCTAAGACCCCTTTCACACCACGCCGCCCATAGCGTTGGCGGTAAAACGCGGCGGTTTTTAATCGGTGTTTTATCGTCAGATTTGTGCCACTTTTCTATTCTATTTCTAGCGGGGGGTAAAGGCGCCACCGCTAGCGGCCGAGAAAAGGTGAAAACCCCCGGCAATACGCCGCAATAGCGGCGTTTTTTCTGCCAGTATTACAGTGCTGCCCCATTGATTTCAATGGGGAGAAGCGGTGGAGGAGCTCCTTCACCACTCCAAAGAAGCTGCTGGCAGAACTTTTCCCGACATCCTGCCAGCGCACTGCTGCAGTGTGAAAGCTCTCAGGCTTTCACACTACAGACAATGGTGCAGCTGTTTTAGGGCAGATTGCAGGTGCTATTTCTAACGCTATAGCGCCTGGAAAATGCCCTTGGTGTGAAAGGGGTCTTAGACTAATGGTCTCACTTTTGCATTATCAACTTTTTCATAGTTTCTTCTTGATTTTCTCTTGTAGCAATCAGTTAAAAATCATTAGTAATAATGAATGATGTGGCGCTTTGCTTTTCGCTTAGTAAGATACAATGTGAATTTCCATGTAATAAAAAAGTTTGAATAAAGTTGTCTAAATAGTAATTAATTGATCTACAAAAAATGGTGATGCCTGTATCTGCCACAATTCCAAAAATTCCAATATACATAGTAAACTCAGTTCATATACTGTACATTGAAAGTGCATCCAATATAGAAAGTGCTCTTAGTGTTTAGTATTATAAATTTATATGAATACAAATATCAAGTGCATCTACATTCATATACTGCATATAGGTACAGATAATAAAGTGCATCTAAACAAAGACAGTGCTTTCAGTGTTGTAGTGCCAATAAGTTCCATGCATCTATCCAGCAAATTAATGTGAACACAGCAATACTTTAAAGTGTAAAAAATACAAAAAGGTATAACAAAATTACATCTACATGGTGCCTAAACTCGTCTTTTCTTAGTAACCCTAGATATAAGAACCAGATCAAATGGGAACTTTTATCTTTCCTTCAAATAAATGATACTGAAAATGTTGACAGGTTTACACTGTGGAACGCGCATAAAGCGGTTATTAGGGGAATACTTATCAAGGTGGGTGTGCATGAGAAAAGGAGGCGAACCAAAGCAATATCTGATCTGTTACACCAAATTCAAACCCTGGAGCCTCGCTAGATGCTAACGTAGCTAAAACTCTCCACAACTTACGGCAAACTTAGCTGGCAGCCTTCTTAATCCGAGTATGCACTTAAAAGATCCAAGCTCATTTTTTATTCCCAAGCAAATAAAACAAGTGCCTTACTGGCTAAACAAGTAAAGCAGAAATTAAGAAAATCCAACGTATCCTCTTTTGGGGACCCTAAAAAAGGATTAATCACTAACCCATTAGAGATGGAGAATGCCTTTAGTAAATTCTATGCTTCTCTATACAACCTTAAAGATACCTCAGACTTCCAACCCCCTACTGAATCCCAAATCCATTATTTTTTAGACTCACTCCACCTCCCTTCATTAACCAACAGGCCTCTCTATCTGCACCTTTTACAAGTAGTGAAATGCACAAAGCCATCCACAATCTCCCTTCTAATAAATCACCTGGCCCAGATGGATATACTAATGGATACTAGAAAACCTTTTTGGATATCCTCTCTCCACATCTAAGCACTGTAGCTAACCAAGCAGCCAAGACAGGCTCTTTTCCTAGGGAGTCTTTGGAGGCCCTTATTGTTGCAATACCAAAGCCTGAGAAACCACTTATGGATCCTGCAAACTTCAGACCCATTCCCTACTAAATAGCAACATCAAAATGTATGGCTAATGTACTGGGCACCAGACTACAACCCCTTCTTTTAGGATCACTAGTACACCCAGACCAAGTAGGGTTTATTGGAGGTTGGCAGACATCCGATGGCACAAGAAGATTCAGTAATCCGATTCAATGTACTGAACACCAATGAATGCCTTCTCTGCTTCTATACTTGGAGGCGTTTGATCAGGTGCATTGAGGATACCTTAGACAAGTATTGTGTAAATTTTTACTTATCAGATCGTTTGGAGAAATCATTATCCCACAAACTATACTACTTACAAATTATACTACAAACCACTACCCACAGAAACCTTTGCAACCTCAACCCTTCCCTTCTTCATTCTGCTACTGATGGCCTTTATGACAAAATCGCACCCTTATCCTGCCCAGACCTAACCACTTCCATCTACAACAACACGCTGTCATCCTCCCTAGACATACTTGTTCCTCTTTCTACACACAGTACAAGGCCCCATCTGCCACAACCCTGGCAAACAGACAACACCAAAAGTCTCAAGAGACACAGCCGTGCTCTTAAGCGAGCGTGGCGTAAATCTAAGTTCCTGCAAGACTTTACCCTCTACAAATCTGCCCTTCTCAAATACAACTCCCGCCGCCACACTGCTAAACAAACCTATTACAACACTCTCATCAAAACCCTCTCATCCAAACCTTGTCAACTCTTTTCTACCCTTAATGCCTTACTTCACCCCCCCACTGCCCCTACCCACCAACTTGCTTACCGCTCAACAGATTGCCAACCATTTCAATAGCAAAATTGACACAATTCGCAAGGAGATATCCAGCATTCAACTTCCTCCCCTACCCAACAGGTCCAACACCACACTCAATACTCTCCTCTTTTTGCCCAGTTACCACAGATGAAGTTTATAAACTCCTCTCCATGGCCCACCTCACTACCTGCTCCCTGGACCCTGTCCCCTCAATTACTGCTACCACCTTCCCACTCTATCCTTAACTCCCTAACCCACATCTTCAACCTCTCCCTCTCCTCTGGCACCTTTCCTTCCCTGCTCAAACATGCACTGGTTACCCCCATACTCAAAAAACCCTCACTAGACTCCACCTGTTTGAACAACTTAAGACCCATATCCCTGCTCCCGTTTGCCTCCAAGCTCATCAAACGCCTTGTTCATGACCAAATGAGTCGCTACGTCATGGACAACAACCTTCTCGAGCCCCTACAGTCTGGCTTCCACCCACAACATTCTACTGAAGCTGCCCTACTAAAACTCACCAATGACCTACTAACTGCTAAAACCAACGGCCACTACTCCATACTCATACTTTTAGACCTCTCTGCTGCCTTTGACACAGTTGACCACCTCCTCCTCCTCAGCAAATTACACTACCTTGGCCTCTGCGATTCTGCTTTATCCTGATTTTCCTCCTACCTATCTCAGTGCCCTTTCCAGTTGATAAGCTCCCATGGTTTCCAATACCACCTCTATGCCAACGACACCCAGATCTATCTCTCCACTCCTCAACTCACCCCCTCAATCTCCTCACAGATCTCCAACTTACTGAATGACCTATCAGTATGGATGTCACACCACTTCCTCAAATTCAATCTTTCTAAAACTGAGCTTGTTATATTTCCTCCTTCACGATCCCCCCCCCCCCCCCCCCCCCCCGTGACTTCACCATTAATATCAACACAACCATTAGTCCCTCCACACATGCCAGGATCCTGGGTGTAATCCTTGACTTTGACCTCTCCTTCAGCCCCCATATCCAATCACTGGCTAAATCCTGCCACCTTCACCTCCGCAACATCTCCAGAATTCGACCCTTCCTGACTAATGACACCACAAAGCAACTCGTTCACTCCTTGATTATTTCCCGCCTTGACTATTGCAACTCTCTCCTTAATGGCCTACCCTTAACAGGCTATCCCCCTTTAGTCTATTATGAATGCTGCTGCTAGACTAATACACCTCATTAATCATTCCGTGATTGCTGCCCCCCTCTGCCAATCCCTTCACTGGCTTCCCCTACCCTACCGTGTAAAATTCTGAATGCTAACCATAACATATAAAGCTATCCACAACATCGTCCCCATCTACATCACCAACCTCATCTGCAGATGTCGCCCAAATCGTCCCCTCCACTCCTCCCAGGACCTCCTGCTTTCTAGCTCCCTTGTTACCTCCTCTCATGCTCGCCTTTTTTTTCAACCTAACAATGTAACAATGTTATGACTTTATACTCTGTTCCCAGTGCTAAAGTATGGATTCTGGTATGTTGTCTGACTCAATTCAGATGATTAACGGCACCAGACAGTGCTGCCTCTGTCACCCCCTTATTTTCGCCCTCATTATCGAACCATTAGCAGAGTCCATCCGCTCTTGCAAAACGATTAAGGGACTACAAGTGGGTAGAGAGGAGCATAAAATCGGTTTATATGCTGGTGATATTCTGATCGATTTAACGGAACCCCTCTTTCTTTATCAGCGCTTCAAAACATCTTAAAAACATTTAGTACTATATAATGTTAATGAATCTAAATCATTTATGCTTCCCATGCAATTGCCTTGAATGGCTCAAAAACTGATATCTAGGTTTACCTCGTTCTCTTGGGTGCACTCATCTAAAACATAACATATCTTGCATTAAATTGTGTGTCTCTCGTTTGCTTAAACTCTCGGGCTTTTGCCAAGATCTCTCCAAAGCCACAGCTTCTTGGGCAGGAAAAATAGTCCTCACCAAAATGTTTCTCTTGCCTCACATATTATACTTTTTCAGAACAACCCCCCTTCCCATATTACCTACCCATCTTAAAGTGGTTGTAACCCCTTTACAACCACTTTTTTCTACAGGTAAGCCTATAAGGCTTACCGTAGCTACCCCGGATATATCCTAAACCTGCAATATCCCCTGTATCTGCATGTGCCAACGTCATGGGCACATGCGCACTGAAGCAATGGCACACACATATATACGTACTAGTTCATTATGCCTTTGCCTTGCAGTTTTTTGTGGGTTTACAACCACTTTAAGACATTATAAAAAAAACAACATCATGATAACTTTATCTGGGAGAACAAAAAAGCAAGTCTGAATAGGTCATCCTTTTATACTCCTACACTTCAGGCATGCTTAGGCTCTCCAGACCTCTTTGCATATTACAAAAGCAGTTATTTTAGACCAAACAAGGTTCTGGTGGTCTCCATCGGCAGACAAAAGATGGATTCCAAAAGAGCAACAAGCACTTTCGGCTAATCTTCAAGACCTGCTGGAAGCAGCCACATTAACCCATAAAATGCCTAGCTCCTTTTTGGACACTGCCAACATCTTCTTCCAAACCTGGATCTCTACCCTCAAATTACTAGCACATAATCAACGCATGATGGACTTAAGTACACACTGTCTTCACTATCCTTACTTATCCTGGACTTGGATACATTCTCATGGAATCGTAAAGGACTTATTTTTTTAGCTCACATGTATTCGCAACTATTTTGCCCATTCTGTGACCTAAACAAGAACTACAATATTCCCCATAAGGACTTCTATAAATATTAAAAAAAATGTACACTTCCTGTCATCTTTAAAGAGGTGATGATCCCTTCTTGAAAACCTTATATTCTTTTCACACACCTAAAAGATCATTGAAAGGGGGTAAATTGCTAATTTTTACCTTTATATGTACTAAGGCACTTCCTGACAAACTTCCGGCCATGATAGCATGGGAACGAGACCTGGTGAGATTATTTACAACACAGTAATGCAGAGAGCACTCCATTGGCCTAGAAAAATATCCTGTTGCACCTTTCATTGGGAAACTTCTCAAAAAATGTTCCATAGGTGGTATCTTGCACCTCAAATACTAGCCTAATGACATCCTGCTACCCACTCCCCATTATGCTGGAGAAAATGTGGACATGTGGGATCTATCAGCCACATATGAGGGCACTGTCCAGAGATCACCCTGTCCTGGAATTAGGTTTTGCCTTCATATCCTACGTCACAGAGGTGCCTCAATCTCCAAAGCCAGTGACTGCCCTTTTTGGCCTGGGGCCAGAAAAATGGCCTCATTAGATAAATAATTTTAACGCACACATCTTAATTGCTGTTATATGCACCCTAACAAAAGCATGGAACAATACTCAAGCTCCTTCTCTTCTCTCAGTGATAGTGTTTGCCCAACTGCTGGACAGAATTTGAGTATTCCAGAAAAAAATGGACCTTAAGGACAGCAGAAATACTGTCACTAATATTGCTCCTAGTAAGCCCTCACAAAGTGGACATACCTTCTTAGATGGATATACTCTATAAGCAAGCTCATGAAGAACATAAAATAAGCTAATCGGTACCAATATAACTCAAATGTTTACATCTAACATCAATAGTATGTAAACTCGAAGGGGATGATAAGGGACTATATACAAGATTTTAGTAATGAGAATGGCATCATCAGTAATCAGCATGGATTCATGAAGAATTCTTGCCAAACCAATCTACTAACCTTCTATGAGGTGGTGAGTTGCCAACTAGTTAAAGGAAGGCCCATAGACGTGATGTATCTGTATTTTGCAAAAGCATTTGACACAGTTCCCCATAAACATTTACTGTACACAATAAGGTCTGTTGGCATGGACCATAGGGTGAGTACATGGATTGAAAACTGGCTACAAGGGTGAGTTCAGAAGGTGGTGATAAATGAGGAATACTCGGAATGGTCAGGGGTGAGTAGTGGGGTCCCCCAGGGTTCTGTGCTGGGACCAATCCTATTTAATTTGTTCATTAACGACCCGGAGGATGGGGTAAACTGTTCAATCTCTGTATTTGCGGACAATACTAAGCCAAGCAGGGCAATAACTTCTCCATAGGATGTGGAAACCTTGCAAAAAGATCTGAACAAATGAATGGGGTGGGCAACTACATGGCAAATGAGTTTCACAAAATGTAAAATAATACATTTGGGTGGCAAAAATAGGAATGCAATCTATACACTGGGGGCAGAACCTCTGGGGGTATCTAGGATGGAAAAGGACCTGGAGGTCCTAGTAGATGATAGGCTCAGCAATGGCATGCAATGCCAAGCTGCTGCTAACAAATCAAACAGAATATTGGCATGCATTAAAAAAGGGGATCAACTCCAGAAATAAAACGATAATTCTCCTGCTTTACAAGACACTGGTACGACTGTACCTGGAGTATGCTGTCCAGTTCTGGGCACCAGTCCTCAGGAAGGATGTACTGGAAATGGAGCGAGTACAAAGAAGGACAACAAAGCTAATAAAGGGTCTGGAGGATATTGGTTATGAGGAAAGTTTGCGAGCACTGAACTTATTCTCTCTGGAGAAGAGACGCTTGAGAGGGGATATGATTTCAATATACAAATACCATACTGGTGACAACACAATAGGGATAAAACATTTTTTGCAAAAAAGAGTTTAACAAGATTCGTGGCCACTCATTAAAATTAGAAGAAGAGAAGTTTAACCTTAAACTATGTAGAGGGTTCTTTACTGTAAGAGCGGTAAGGATGTAGAATTCCCTTCCACAGGCGGTAGCCTCAGCGGGGGGCATTGATAGTTTCAAGAATCTATTAGATAAGCACCTGAACGACCGCAACATACAGGGATATACAATGTAATACTGACATATAATCACACACATAGGTTGGACTTGATGGACCTTTTTCAACCTCATTATGTAACTATTGTACTTTGCAAATTTTCAGTAAAGAACAATATTAACCACTTGCTTACTGGGCACTTAAACCCCCTTCCTGCCCAGGCCATTTTTCAGCTTTCAGTGCTGTCACTCTTTGAATGACAACTACGCGGTCATGCAAAACTGCACCCAAATGAACATTTATCATTTTTTTCACACAAATAGAGCTTTCTTTTGGTGGTATTTAATCACTGCTGGGTTTATTTGTTTGCTAAAAAAATAAATTAAAATAAAACAGTTTTATAGTTCATTATATAATTTGGAAAACACATAATTGTTCTCCTTCATTGATGTGCGCTGATGAGTTAGCACTGGTGGGAACTGATGAGCACTGGTTGGCAGCATTAATGGGCACTGATAGGTGGCACTGGCTGGAATTGATAGGTGGCACGGATATGCACCTGTAGGTGGCACTGGTAGGTGGCACTGGAGGGCACTGCATAGCAGGAGTGCCTCTCCCTATTCTGGACCGATGTCCTTCTGTCAGAAGCCAGTGATCGGCTTTTTTTCCCTCATGATCTTCTGTTTACATCATGTGATCAGCGGTTATTGGCTGACAGCTGATCACATGGTAAGGGATCGGTCCCTTACTCCAATCTGATCAGCCAAGTTTAATTGGCGCTGTGATTACATAGAGCAGGCAGCTCATTCACAGGAGGACATCTATTGACACACTACCAGCAATTAGGCCTGCACTTGTAGCCATCATTCGGTAAGGTAATAAACTGATTGATACGCTGTGACTTTTAGGTAACTTCTATATAGTCCCAAAAAATGTTCAATGCATGCAAATTTATTCAGATAGTGTTTTTTTTTTCACTTTAGATTAATGTGTCACCCACTAGATTCGACATTAACCACTTCCCGACCAGCGCACGACGATGTACGTCGACAGAATGGCACGGGCAGGCATACTGGCGCACAGGTACGTCCAATATTCAATGCCGCCCTGCCATCAGGAGCGCGCCGCCGGCGGCACGCTCCTGCGCTGGTCGGGACCCCCGTGAGTCCGGTCGCAGGACCCGCGGACTCGATCGCCGCGGGCATCCCCGCGATCGTCTCACGGAGCGGCCGAATGGAGGAAATGCTGTATAAACAACATTTCTCCATTCTGCCTAGCAACTAGTGACGCTGATCTCTGCTCCATGTGATTGGAGCAGAGATCAGTGTACACTAAATGAAAGCCCAACCCCCCCACAGTTAGTAACACACCCCTAGGAACACTTAACCCCTACACTGCCACCCACTGGTTAACCCCTTCATTGCCAGTGTCATTTACACAGGAATCACTGCATTTATATAGCAGTGATTACTGTATAAATGACAATGGTCCCAAAAATGTGTCAAAAATGTCCGATGGGTCCCCCACAATGTCGCAGTCACAATAAAAATCGCAGATCGCCGCCATTACTAGTAAAAAAAAAAAAAAAAATTATTAATAAAAATGCTATAAAACTATCCCTATTTTGTAAACGCTATAACTTTTGCGCAAACCAATCAATAATCGCTTATTGCGATTTTTTTTACCAAAAATATGTAGAAGAATACGTATCGGCCTAAACTGAGGGAAAAAAATGTTTTTTTTATATATTTTTGGGGGATATTTATTATAACAAAAAGTAAAAAATAATGCGTTTTTTCAAAATTGTCGCTCTATTTTTGTTTATAGCGCAAAAAATAAAAACCGCATAGGTGATCAAATACCACCAAAAGAAAGCTCTATTTGTGGGAAAAAAAAGGACGTCAATTTTGTTTGGGAGCCATGTCGCACGACCGCGCAATTGTCAGTTAAAGCGACGCAGTGCCGAATCGCAAAAAGTGGTCTGGTCTTTGACCAGCAAAATGGTCCGGTCTGCAAGTGGTTAAAGATATCAGCACATGTTGCAATCTATTGTGAGGGTAGAACAGTGTTTCTCAACTCCAGTCCTCAAGGTACACCAACAGGTCATGTTTTCAGGATTTCCCTCAGATTAAATGGCTGTGGTAATTACTAAGGCAGTGAAACTGATTAAATCACCTGTGCAAAACAATGGAAAGCCTGAAAACATGACCTGTTGGGGAGCCTTGAGGACTGGAGTTGAGAAACACTGGGGTAGAAGCTCACCTCAGGGCTTGATCTATATTCCCATATAGATTAAACACGCAATGCAATCCACTGTGAAACCGTGCCATGCAATCCGGCCGTAACACGGAGATTGATATCATCGTGTTCCGTTCCTCTATTTATAACTCTTAAGTTGTTTTTACGGATATCAATCTGCAATTGTATGTGTTTAAACCTGCCAATCCACATATATATTTCATATCAGATGTGTAGCTTATGCTACAGAAGGGTCCACACAGTTTCTTAAATGTAAAATAAATATAAAAACTGAAAAGAGATTATGAGTTAAACACCTCAATATACCTCATATCAGTATATTAGTATTAAAAATTAATATTATAAATGCGCTGGATATAATAATTATAAAAAAATATATATATTATATGTTTCAGAATATAAAAATAAATTCATAGGTTTCCTGAGGTGAGGGTGTTGGTGCCAAACGCCTAGCGGTTTTCTGTCTGGGTATTGGTGTCTCCCCAACCACTATGCACCCTGTGTGACGTTGATGGTTACCCATTGGTTGGCAATTGAGTACTTCTACTCCTCTCAGTGTGTTTAGACAATCCCTGTGGCCATTTTTTCTTGTGGACGCACTGCACCAATTGATCATGATTTGATCTAGATGCTAAGGTAATACTTTGGCCCCTTCCCATTTCTTTCTTACCTGGTTTCCCACAATATGAGTTGGAACATGGTCTCCCTTTTGGTTTTAGGTTCTACTCTGTTACCTTTTACAATATCTATTTTTCAACTACATTGAGGCTTCACTTATATTGTGTCAATCGCATTTTCTATTATCCTTTAAACCATTCTTGGTTTTTCAGCTATATTTCTATTAGGTACACTAGACTTAATTGTCACATCAACATTCCTATTCATTTTATTTATTTATTCACAGACAATCATTATTATGATGTCACCTTTATTCAGGGGATACCACACTCCCTGGAAGACCTGTCCCCTGATGACTTGCCATCATCACACCTTGGGTTATACCACCTTAGCTCCCGGGATTGATGAACAAACCGGCTGGACCTTAAGCCTCCATCGCTTCACAGCTAAACTCCTACTTGTCCCACAGCAGGGTGGGTTACCTTGTTCATTACCCTATTTCCATATTACCCACTCTCCTATACTGATACCCATTGATAATAATTCCTATCACTTATTAATATATTTATAACCGTACACTGCATCTGCTCCTGATGAGTGGATTTTTTCCACGAAACGCGTCAAGCTACTTGATGCTACTCATGCGTTTACATTCTAGGAACTACTCTCAACGTGCTACTGTATCATACTGCACCATTTTATATGTTTTATATTTTATCTATCCATATGGATCAAAAAAGTCTGGCACTACCTTGTATTACTATGTTATTATGCTTGCATGTATTACATGTATGGAATAAAACATTTTATTTTTATATAAAATGTTTTCCTGTTTACATTATAACATGTTATAGCGGTTTTATACTACTATGATTTACCTGCCAGACACATTTGTAACCCATTTACACCACATGCTTCATATAAAGTTCCAAATCCTCCTCTGCTACTTAAATTCATAGGTCATTTGGCGAAGATGAAAAATGTGATAATTTGATTATAATCACAAATTTGTACTAGCACCATCTAGTAGTCAACATATTAAATTGATTGAAAAGTTGTTTTTCTTTGCCTCTGAAGGGTGATATATATATACACATAGTATTCATCACAAAATATTATGCTTCCACTTACACAATTAAAATGGCATTAAAAAGACAGAACCTATATAGGCAGCCTGCTGGTTGTGAGGGATCATGTATGTTAGGTCAGATAAACTTTGATGATCATAGTTCTAATATTTAGATGGCCCCTATTCCATTAGAATCTTAATGGAGGATGTTTTATTATAAATACATCATTATGTATAAAACCACTGCCTACTGTATCCCCATAGGAAATAAGTAGTATAGGTGGGTTGTGAATTCCTTACGTTATAATGAAAGAGTATAGATGGATACAAGTCACTAATGAAGCAATTTAAATCAAATTCAATTATTTTTGTCCTCCCCACATATTGTAAGTGACAAGTGCACTCCAGTATGTATACTGCTCCTTCTGTTCTGCAGGAAATGAAATCTCCAAACTTATAATTTTTTTCCAGGGGTTTTCGCTATAAAAATTGTAGGCATAGCATTTCTTACAGGGGAAGAAACCAGTCTGGTTGAAGGGGGACCATTTTCTTGTTGGGGGGTCCACTACAGCTTATCTCTTATTGTTGGAGCTTTTCTATACAGTGCCTTGCAAAAGTATTCACCATCCTTGACATTTTTCATGTTTTGTTGCCTCGCAACCTGGAATTACCATGGATTGTTTCAGGATTTGCATCATTTAATTTACAGAACATGCCTACAACTTTGAAGAATTTTTTTTTTTTGTGAAGCAAACAATTAGGACAAAATAACAGAAAGAGTCAATGTGCATAACTATTCTAGACTCTGACCAGTTTCCCAGTCACGACTGCTGAAAAACATCCCTACAGCATGATGATGCCACCACCATGTTTCACTGTGGGGATGATGTTTTTTGGGTGATGTGATGTGTTGGGTTTCTGCCAGACATAGCGTTTTCTTTGATGGCAAAAAAAGTAAAATTTTAGTCTCAGACCAGAGCACCTTCCTCCATACATTTTGGGAGTCTCCCACATGCCTTTTTGCAAACTCAAAATGTGCCATTTCATTTTTTGCTGAAAGTAATGGCTTTCTTCTGGCAACTCTGCCCTCCTTGCCCGCTACGTGAGTTTTGGTGTGTGGCTGTCTCTTGGCAGATTTGCTGTTGCCCCATGTTCTTTCCATTTGGTAATGATAGATTTGATGGTGCTCCTAGGGATCATCAAAGATTTGAATTTTTTTTTTTTATAACCTAACCCTGACTTTTACTTCTCAACAACATTGTCCCTTACTTGTTTGGAGAGTTCCTTGGTCTTCATGACAGTGTTTGGTTAGTGGTGCCTCTTGCTTAGGTGTTGCAGCCTCCGGGGCCTTTCAAAAAGGTGTGTATATGTAATGACAGATCATGTGACACTTATATTGCACACAAGTGGACATCACTTCATTAATCATGTGACTTCTGAAAGTAATTGGTTGCACAGAGCTTTTTATGGGCTTCATAACATAGGGGGCGAATACATACGCACATGCACATCAGTTTATTTCTGAAAAATAGTTTTATGTACATATTTTTCAAATTTTACTTCAGCAACTTCAACTATTGTGTTCTGATCCATCACATATAATTCAGATTAAATAAACATTGAACTAAAGGCTATAATGTAACAAAATAGGTAAAAAGCCAGGGGGGGGGGGGGGTGAAAACTTTTGCAGGGCACTGTAAATACATTTCGGTCTTTCTGGTAGTATCTTTTCTAATTGTTTGTCTGCTTTCAGTGCCGTCCAATGTTTTTTCTGGCTTCTGGATGGGCCTACTTTGGAGAGCAGTTGTCTCAAGAAATGGCAAGGACCCTCTGAAATAGTCAAGAAAGTAGCGCATAGACCTGGGAGCTTGCAGTGGAATATGGATCCCCTTTCCCAGGCCTATGGCTATTTTGTACAAGGTGCCCAGACCCTTGGCCTAGAACTAGAACGGGGGGGGGGGGGGGGAATATGTAAAGAGTGAGCCGAGTTAAAAGAGGGTCAACTGGAGAAGGCAGGACATTCCCTTCAGACCTGGGTATTAGTCTGCTGGTCAGAGTTTGTGTGGAGCGGTTTTGATAGCAATGAAGAGACCTGTATGCTGTCTGGAAGGCTCCACAAGTGGACTGTGACCTGTTGGGTGAGCTGGCCTGTAACTAGGACTTTGCTCACCAGTATAATCCCACCCAAACAAACATTGCAAAGCACCTTGCGCTGTGTTGAGCTGCCCACTAAGACAAAATCTGTAGTTTTTGTTTTGTTTTTGCTGAATAAAGCCATTTTTAAGTTGGCTGAACTGTTTCACAGCTGCCTGTTAACCCCTTGGATCCCAACAACTGGTGGAGGATGCATTGGGCAGTTTGAGGGGTACAGGCCAAAAACCATGTACTGGGTTAAAGCTGAACAGGCTGAACTACAGACCAGTCAGCCTTACATCAATAGTATGTAAATTATTGGAAGGAATGATAGGAATGATAAGGGACCATATCCAATAATTTCCCAGCAAAAATAGTTATCATTAGTAGTAATCAACATGGATTTATGAAAGTCTGTTCTTGCCAGACCAACCTTTTAATGTTCTTTTAATGAGGATATAAACTGTAATTTGGATAGAGGCGAGCCTGTGGATGTAGTAGATCTAGATCTTGCTAAGGCATTTGATACAGTACCCCACAAATGCCTAATTTACAAATTAATGTCTTTTGGCATTGAGGATATTGTGTGCACCTGGGCAGAAAACTGGTTACAGGAGTGCATCCAGAGGGTGATGATAAATGGCATATTTTAATTTCTGAACCATCTGTTGTTGTGAGAGGGGTGACCTTAGGCTCTGTCCTGTGACTGATTATGTTTCACTTGTCCATAAGTTATACAGAGGTTGGAATAAATAGTTCAATCACAGTGTCTGCCAATTATAGAAGGCTAATGGCAATGATTTCACAATAGGATATAGCAACTTTACAAAAAGACCTAATTAAAATAGGAGGGGTGGACAGCTATATGGCAGATTAAGTTCAATGTAGAAAAAATGTAAAGTAATACACTTGGGAGCTAACAATATACATGCACGTTTCTTGCTAGGGGATCAAGGATTGAAAGGGATCTGAGGGTCCTAGTAGATGACAGACTCTGCAATAGCATGCAATGCCAAGCTGCAGCAAGCAAGGCCAGCAGACTATTAGCATGTATTAAAAAGGGTATTTTCTCAGGAGATAAAAGTATAATTCTGGGGCATGGTCTGGACATAGCAGAGTAGAGACGTGCTGCTTTGGAGCTCCTGACTGTTTTCTCCCCTCTCTAACCCAGGTTATTCTGATCCATCTCTCAAGGTATGATTTCAGCAAAGAAGAAAAAGACGACGAAAGGCAACTTTGGAAGCCAAGTCAGCTAAATCTGGGGGAGAAATCAAGAGATTCTTTTCAAATTCTCAAAGAACCTCCCCAGATCCCAAGATGGCAGAGCCACGTGGCCTACTACCAGAGACCCCGGACCCCACTATCCTCCCGCTTCACCAGACATGTCTTTAGTGTCAGAAGCTTATTCAGACACCCCTGCAGTGTTTCACTCCGACCCGCAGGGTCTCTCTCACGTCCCCCTGACGTTATGGGTTGATGCAGAGCTGCGATTCCTTCTACAGGCCCTGCCAACTAAGGCCCATATCGAAGCCATCATCAGCCGCCTGGAGGAGACCTACTGGAAAGACCTACAGGTAGTGAAAAAAAGACATGCAATCTCTGTCATATTTACTTACAGTGGGGTAATCCTCACTGATTTACCTTGAAGGATGGATGTCGGCCCTCGAGTCCCTCCAGGCTTCCCACTTGTAGGCAGCAGTAGCATTACAATTGCACGTGGAGGACATCAGAGCCAGCGCAATAATCTGGGGTCTTCCAGAAGCCACTGGGGTGGAGGACCTCTCTGCAAGACCTCTTTCACCCTGCCAGCATTTTTCTGGTGCTACAATGCTAAAAATAGCGCCTGTATAGTGCCTGAAAAATCTGTTCCATGCACTCCAGTGTGAAAGCCCAAGGGCTTTCACACTGGAGCGTTGCGCTGGCAGGGAGTCACAAAAAGTCCTGCAAGCAGCTTCTTTGGAGGGGTTGAACCCACAGCTTCTCTACCGCTGCTCCCCATTGAAATCAAAGGGGCAGCGCTGCGATACCGCTGGCAAAACGCCACTTCAGATTTAACACCTTTTCGGGCGCTAACGGAAGGTTAAAACCACCCCGCTAGCGGCCGAATAGCGCTGCTAAAACGACGGTAAAGCGGCGCTAAAAATAGCGCCGCTTTACCGCCAATGCCCCCCCATAGGTCGGTGTGAAAGCCCTCTAACAGCGACTGCTATTTTTTGGAACACATTATACAAGATTTAATGTGAAGACCCCTAAGCACTCATCTGACACAGTCGAACAGCCTTTTCTGTGGGAGGCCCTCCGCCAGATGGGTTTCCCGATATTTAAACAATGGCTACAGATGATTTACAAGGCCCCTAATTCGACCATTAAACTAGGGGGAGGCCTGTCCCAGCCCTTCCCATTGTCCAGAGGCACCAGGCACGGCTGTCCTCTCTCTTCAGCATTATTTGCCATCGCCATTGAGCCGGTGGCGGAAGCTCTCCGCACTTCTCCGCATATCAAGGGACTGCGGATTGTCTGGCTGGAGGAGAGGGTAGCTCTGTATGCGGATGACCTCCTCCTTTTTCTTAACGACACGGGACCATCGATGCAGGGAGCATTGCAGGCTCTAAATACATTTTCCCCAATCACAGGCCTTCGAGGGAACTGGTCCAAGTCCCTCCTGTTTTCCATTGAATCAGATGCCAAGGAGAAGCCCCCCCCCCCGGATCTACCGCTTCTATAGGTGGATCATTTTCGCTACCTTGGAGTAGAAATCTCTAAAAACGCTTTTGCCTACATAACTCTGAATCTGTCCCCAGTTGTCCAAGAGGTTAGGCAGAAGCTGAATACATGGGAGTAAAATTAAAGTTCTACCAAGATTTACATCGCTACATTGGCTTCCAAAATCATTTTTCACTCAGCTCAACAGAATGTTCTCCTTTATTTGGTGTCCCCAAGGTACAGATGGACCACATTGATGCGCCCAGCCTCCCAAGTGGATCTGGCATTCCCAGACCTATACAAGTACTTCTTAGCCACACAACTGGTCACAGCGGCATGGTGGCTGAACCCGGATGTTACCAACTCCGCGGTGCTACTGAAAGCGGTAGTGGTGCAGTCTCTGGAAGCCCTGAAATGTTTGCTTTTCCGTGGCCACACGCTCCCTATAACCTAACCCCATCCATGCATACTACCATACAGGCATGGAGAGCTGGTGTAAGACCTGAACATTTTCCAAATAAGGCACACTCCCTGAATGCCCTGCTGTGGTGTAACCCGACTCTTGCCAAATTTTACACGATACCATAGACTCACGTATGGACTAAATTTAACATAAAAACGCTCTCTCAATTGGTTGAAGGTGATTCCCTGATCTCATCATCTCTCCTCCGCTCCAAATTTAATGTCCCAGAATCACTTCCTCAGATATTTACAACTCTCCCATGCCTTCAGCTGCTAATTTCCTCACTCTAGCCCTCAGCTCACGCAGGCCTCTCTGGAAGATGTTCTCAGACTTGATTGCACAAAAAAAAAAAACAAAGAGAAAAAAAAAAAAACACCACACAACAACAACAACTTCCCAGCTATACTCATCTCCTTAGAATCTCTCTACCAGCCATGGAAAAACTCAGGGCCCGTTGGCTTCAGTACATCCCAGAGCTTGATGTGGATGATTGAGATGATATCTGGGACTTTCCATTCCAGCCCTTAGTTTCTCTTAGAGACCGGTTAATACAGTTTAAAATAACTCACAGGGCCTACTACACCCCGTACAGGCTTCACAAAACGAATCCCCGCCTTTTCCCCGGAATGCTGGAGGTGTGGTGGAATGCCAGTAGACTTTACCTACATGTTCTGGTCCTGTCTGGCTATAGTGGGGTTTTGGCAGGAAGTGTTATCATGCATCCAGATGAACAGCAACATCTTGCTACAACCCTCCATGTCAGTATGCCTGTTGAGATTAGTTGAGCAGTTCATCCCCACTGTAGCGGGGCGCACTTTGGTGAGTTTATTACTGTTTTATGCAAGAAAAGCCATCACTCTTCACTGGAAGAAATCAGCTCCACCCACAAACATATTCTGGAAACAACTAGTAAATAAAAAACTACCACTATATAAAGACACATACTTCCACAGAGGATGTCCCAAAAAATACCAAAAAGTTTGGTCAAAATGGTTAGCAGACCCGTCCACAGCTTAATATAAAACTCCACAGATGATTGTGGGATAGTCCTTCCTGAAATACACTCATCATCACATAAGTCTCATTTATTGAGATGTCCAAGAAAACAAACTTTTTCCCTCAAAATGTTTATGTATTGTTTCCTACCGAGATGTCTACCGGGAGTCTGGATTCATGTGAGAGCAGCAATGACAACACATCTACCAATATTTAGGTCAGTTGACAAGGTTTCCGCACCTTATATACTCAAAGGTGGCACACACTTTATCAAAGTTGATTTTATACTGCCATAACCATAGCTATCTCATGTGTGGACTGCCTTTTTAACCTTTGCTACCGGTTGTATGTGTCTATAACACCAATAAAAAGATTATATATATATATATATATATATATATATATTTTTTTTTTTTTTTTTACTCCAGTGTCCCCGAGTCCCAGCAAAGCAGATGTAGCTGTCATTCGGCTATAGTGCGGATCTGAAGCAGTTAATGCTAAAGGACTTAATGTCCCTGAAATAAGACGGCTGCTCCTACATGATTTGCAACGTCTTAAAGTATATTTGGCTTTCATTCAGGAAACCCACTTACTTGACTTACCATTCTACCAACTCTATTCTTATGTCGGGCAAAGTGCAGTGGACATGTTCACATTACTGGACAGATCCCAATAATAGATTTTTGTTCCTAAAGGGTACAATTGGTGGTGTCAAGGTAAAAACTGGGGACTTTTTACGCTCCCAATACCCAAGAAGACCTCTTCATTGGTCATAATCTTGAAAGGGTTCTCGAGTTTGCTGAGGGCCAACTGATTCTCTGAGGTGATTTTAACGTACCCTTGATTCCCTCTGAGTTTTCCTCAGTTACTCCTGGCTCCCGCAAGCGCATTGCACAACCTATTTGGTTTGGCAGCTTACACACCCAGGTGAGAAGGATTACACGTTTTACTCCCCACCTCATAATCTTTACTCACAGAGATTACTTCCTCATACCACATAGTCAATCACATGCGGTATGGGAAACCTCTATAGGTCCCATTACATGGTCGGACCATGTGCCTGTGCTCCTCTTAGGCACTCTCGGATACCCTCACGTCCAAGACTAGGACGTGGAGGCTGAATGAGAGCCTTCTACAAGAAAAGGAGATCCTGACAGACGTTACTAAAGAACTTGACTTTTACTTTCACACCAACAACTCAGAATGTGAACCTGGAACTGTTTGCAAAGCTCACAAAGCAGGTATAAGTGGTGTGCTCATCAAACATGGCTCTTGCATTAAGACCCCTTTCACACCAGGGCGTTTGGCAGGCACTATAGCATTAGAAATAGCGCCTGCAATCCACCCTAAAGAAGCTGCACCATTATGTGTAGTGTGAAAGCCCGAGGGTTTTCACACTACAGCGGTGCGCTGGCAGGACGTCAGAAAAAAGTAATGGCAGCAGCTTCTTTGGAGCGGTGAAGGAGCTTTGTGTTTACCCCTCCTCCACCGCTGCTCCCCATTGAAATCAATGGTGCAGCGCTGTAATACCGCCGGCAAAACGACGCTATTTCGGCGTATTGCCGGCGGTTTTAACCCTTTCTCAGCTGCTAGTGGGGGGTAAAATCGCCCCGCTAGTGGCCAAAATGCGGAGCAAATCCCGCGGTAAAACGACGCTAAAAATGGCGGCGTTTTATCGCCGACACAATGGGCGGTGTGGTGTAAAAGGGGCCTAAGAAACAACGTGCAATGCAATTGACAGCCCTCTTACGAGACCTACAGGCCCAAGAATCCCGCCACAAACATGCTCCAACACGCTTGTTAACAACCAAGCTCATGACCGTGCACAACAAAATTACTGATCTATTACACTTTAAAGCAAAGGCCGCACTACAGGTTTGCCGTAAGAGGACCTATGAATCAGGGAATAAATGTGGTAGACTTTTGGCCAAATCACTCTGCAAACAGAAAATGACATCATATATACCACACATCACGTCCCCGGACGGACTTCAGACTATGACTCCCTTTATAATCTAAAGGTTTGCGACCCCATCACCAGAAAACATAGCAGAATACCTAACTTCTTCCCAAATACCTCAATTGCCCCCCATCCATAGGGGAGACGCTAGAAGACCCCATCACATGAAATGCAAAGGGCTATAGAGACAGCCAAACCGGGAAAGGCACCAGGACCAGACGGCCTTACTATCCAGTAGTATAAAACCCTATTATGTCGTGTACACAAGTTCGGACATTCCGACAACAAAATCCCATGTTTTTTTTCTCGACGGAACTAGGCTCAAACTTGTCTTGCATACACACAAAGTTGGTCGGAAATTCCGAACGTGAAGAACGCAGTGACGTACAACACGTATGAGGAGCTGAGAAAAATGAAGTTCAATAGTCAGTGCTGCTCTTCTGCTTGATTCTGAGCATGCGTGGCACTTTGTGCGTCGGAATTGTCTACACACGATCGGAATTTACGAGAACGGATTTTGTTGTCGAAAAATTTGAGAACCAGATCTCAAATTTTGTGCGACAGAAATTCTGATGGAAACTGTCTGATGGAGCCTACACACGGTCAGAATTTCCGACAACAAGCTCCGATACCACATTTGCCGTCAGAAAGTCTGACCGTGTGTACGCATTACTGTCTCTTGGTCTTTATACGGTTAAATTATTTAACGCTCTTGGGTCAGGATCATCCTTCTCCAAGTAAGCCCTACAAGCACATATCTCAGTTATTCCTAAAGAGAAGAAAGACCCTGCATCGTTTGGGAGTTATAGACCTATATCCCTAATAAATGTTGATCTCAAGGTATTTACAAAGATCTTAGTATCTCGACTCCAGCAACATTTACCACACTTGATCCACTTAGAGCAAGTGGGCTTTGTACCATCCCGAGAAGCCAGAGACAATATGGTTAAAGTTCTCAATTTGCTTCAGATGGCCAACACAACACATACTCCATGTATCTTTTTGGGTACGGATGCTGAAAAGGCCTTCGACAGGGTAAATTGGCAATTTATGTTTTCAGTTTTATGATACGTGGGGCTTGGACACACCATCCTTATTTTGATTTCTACAATCTACACTAATCCTACTGCTTAAGACAAGGCCAATGGTATTCTTTTGAAACATTTCCAAATCACTAATGGAACAAGACAGATGCCCCTTATCACCCCTCCTCTTTGCCCTGTCGAGCCCTTCTTATGCAAAATACGCTTACACCCAGATATCACAGGACTCGAAATTGGGGGATCTCAACAGAAAGTATCAGCATATGCGGACGACATGTTAGTCTCGATCACAAACCCTTCTCACTATCCAAACTTCTCTATGAATTTTAGATTTATGGTAAACTATCCAATTTGAAAAATCAACTTTTCCAAATCCGAGGCAATGGGGGTGATTCCACAAGGCCAGGATCACCTTCCAAAAAAGTGATACTACTGGCTATTGAAAATAGTAGATCCTCATTGCTGACCCGTATTGACAAGCTCACAGAAGAATGCAACTGCATACAAGCAGACCTGGAAAAGATTAGAGGCCACCTCACGGAATCAGAACAGGGCATATCGGCCACAGAGGATCTGACTACTAGCCATGACCGCATTATTGAGGCCCTGGAAAGCACAGTGAAGACCCTGGTGGCCAAATCAGACAATGCAGAGAATTGCCTCAGGAGGAACAACGTGAGGCTACTCGGTTTACCAAAAGAATCTGAGGGTGAGCGGCCGGCAGAGTTTGCTGAAAACTTTTTCAAAAACCTCCTAGAGCTGGCACCTGTCCCGCCGACTTACGTGGTTGAATGAGCGCATCGCGTTCCCACTGGTTGTCGCATTCCTGGGGCACCACCTCGTCCATTTCTAGTAAGTTCCTCAACTTTAGGGACTGGGACCGCATCCTAAGTGAGGCCAGGAAACATCCTAATCTCAAGTATGAGAATGTTGATATTCATTTCTATCCGGACTTCTCGGCAGATCTCCAGAAGAAGAGGAAAACCTTCCAGGATATCCTTAGATGCCTCATAGAAAAAGGCCTGCCATACAGATGTTATACCCAAGCCGTCTCAGAGTCGTCCATGCTGGCACCGCATAATTCTTTGATTCCTCTGATGCTTGGTTCTCCACCCTGTGGTAAGCTCTTGTCTGCCTGATTGCCCCATACCACATTTAGCTGGTACAACATCCTGATCTAATGAATCTGAATACCATGGCACATTTTATGGTGCCTTCCTGTATATTCCTATTGTCATCCTTCATCGAACTGGACACATGGGAGCAATACAAAATAGAAGATTCGTGCCCCCTTAGATACTGTTTTTTTTGTTTTTTCTTGAGTTGGTCTCCACTCAAGAGTACTGTCATCGCACAAAGCTCAGGAGTATACAGGAAATCTAACGGACTAGTTCCCTATACTCTAGCAATAAGTCTTGGATTACAGACTGTTCCAGTTCTACAAGTTCAGGGATGAAGCTAACCTGTCCCAAAGGCTTTGGCGGGTTGGCAGGGTTAGTTTGCTTTCTGCTATTTAGTTGTACGTTAATGCTTGTGTGTTCATGTGGTTCCTGCATTAAGTGCCTAAGATTACTTTATCTTGTACCCTCCTGTGGGGGTGGCTGGCCCGGAGGGGGGGGGGGATGGGGCGATTGGCCAACCTTGCCTCCTTCAGTGGGTCATCCCATTTTATACCCATGTGCCTAATGGAGCTTAGATTAGTATCGTGGAATATACATGGTCTGAATAGCCACTTTAAAAAGGGCTCTCATGTTTAAATTTCTACCAGTGCACAAACCACATATCCTTTTCATTCAAGAGACCCACTTGACAGGCGGTAGACAGTTGGCTCTCCACAAGAGATGGGTTAGACAGTCCTTCCATGCCACATACTCCAATTATGCTAGAATATGCAGGGGAAAATTGCCTGATACTGGGAATACAATGAAAATGTGACCAATGCACAGGTGACCTGGGGTGCCTTTAAGGGAACCATAAGAGTCTCATGTGAGTATAGCCGAGGAGGCGTTCACAGCAGACTCTTCTCCTGGAGCATCCGCATCCCAGGCTCAGGCACAGAGGGCACTATCTCTACACTTATTCGGCTCCACCGCTTTATCTGAGAGGCTGCTCAAAGCTAGAATTTTTGAATCTGGGGATAAGAACGGGAGGCTCCTAGCCAATCTGGTGGCTAACCCCAAATTTCAAATTGCGTTACCCACATTACACACTGCTGGGGGGTCACTTCAAACACGCCTGACATTCTGCGTGAATTCAAAGGCTACTCTGCCTCACTGTACAGCTCTACCACCTCAGACACACCCTGACCATTTTTTTCAGATCTACATGAATTGACCCTAACAGAGGAGGATGTTGCCTAGTTAGAGGCAAAGATTTTGGTAGAGGAGATTGAACTGGCGATCCGCACACTTCCCTCTAACAAGACGCCGGGACCTGACGGACTACCGGGAGACTGGTACAAAATGTATATAGCCGACTTAGCCCCATGCCTACAAAAACTATATGCCCTTAGCCTAGAGGCAGGATGTTTACTTGACTCAATGTCGCAAGCCCACATAGTACTGATCCAAAAACCAGGAAAGGATGCCTCATACTGCTCAGCATATCAACCTATATCCCTGTTAAATTGTGATTTAACTATACTAACAAAAGTCCTGGCCACCAGGTTGATGGTGATCCTCCCATTCCTAATAAATATGGATCAAACCGGTTTTATGCCAGGGAAGTCGACAGATGTCAACATTCGTAGAGTGTTCACCCACCTACAGATTCCTCCCACTGAACAAAGTACCAGAGTCTTGGTTGCCTTAGACTAATGCCCCGAGCACACGAGTGGAATTTCTGTCAGGAAAATATTGGATGGTTTTTCCAACGAAATTCCTCTCAAGTTGGCTTGCATACACACAGTCACACAAAAATTCTCTGAACTTTTGACCATCATGAACACGGTCACGTACAACACTACGACGAGCCGAGAAAATTAAGTTCAACGCTTCCGAGCACGCGTCAAATTGTTTGAGAGAATGCGTAGGAATTTTGCGCGTTGTAATTGGTACAGACGATCGGAATCTGACCAAAAAATTGAGAACCTGCTCTCAATCTTTTGCTGGCGGAAATGCCGCCAGAAAAAGTCAGATGAGGCATACACACGGTCGCATATTCCAACCAAAAGCTCTCATCGGTCTTTTGCTGGCGGCATTTCCATTCGTGTGTACGCAGCATTAGAAAAGGCATTTGACTCTGTCGCCTGGCCCTACATGGAAGAGGTACTTAAAAGGTACTTAAATTATATGGTTTTGGCCCCATATTCAGGAAATGGATACAGCTCCTATATCAAAAGCCAACAGCGTAGATTAAACTTTTGGGGTGCTGTCCTCTCCATTCCCTTATGAGCGAGGTACACGGCAGGGGTGTCTTTTGTCTCCCACCCTCTTCTTTCTGATGGTTGAGCCCCTGGCTGTTGATTTGACCTACATGTTTATCTCTTCCGGTTTTTGCAGCTCCGTCATGCCTACAGAATACAGTTCGGGGGCTATTCCCTGACTCTCAATCAAATATGGAGTCGCTTCTCCATCAGGAGACACTGCCCAAACCATTATCCACAATTTACAAGTCTCTACAACCTACTGTACATCATGGCTTGGAGAAATTCTGTGAATTCTGGACGCTGGAGCTCTATGGGGAGGACTGGGAGGATATCTGAGACTCTCCCTTTGGACATCTGGTCTCTTCCGGAGACCGGCTAGTCCCGTTTAAAATACTACATACCGTATATACTCGAGTATAGGCCGACCCGAATATAAGCCGAGGCCCCCAATTTACCCCCAAAAAAACTGGCAAACTTATTGACTCGTGTATAAGCCGAGGGTGAGACATGCCTGTCCATCCCTGTGTGTGTGTCCGTCCATCCCTGTGTGTCCGTCCATCCCTGTGTGTCCGTCCATCCCTGTGTGTCCGTCCATCCCTGTGTGTCCGTCCATCCATCCCTGTGTGTGTGTGTGTCCATCCATCCATCCATCCCTGTGTGTGTGTGTGTCCATCCATCCATCCATCCCTGTGTGTGTGTGTGTCCATCCATCCATCCATCCATCCCTGTGTGTGTGTGTCTCCATCCATCCATCCATCCCTGTGTGTGTGTGTCTCCATCCATCCATCCCTGTGTGTGTGTGTCTCCATCCATCCATCCATCCCTGTGTGTGTGTGTCCATGTGTGTGTGTGTGTGTGTGTGTGTGTGTGTGTGTGTGTGTGTGTCCAGCCTACCTGTGTCCCGAGCCTGTGTCCCGAGCCTCCGTCCCGTGCCTTGCCTCCTTGCCTCCGTCCCGTGCCGTGCCTTGCCTCCTTGCCTCCGTCCCGTGCCTTGCCTCCGTCCCGTGTCGTGCCTTGCCTCCGTCCCCTCCCGTGCCTTGCCTTGCCTCCGTCCCGTGCCTTGCCAGGATCGCCGCTCTTCGTCGGCGCCTCGGCGGCCATTCTAAAATTCAAAAGCCGCGCCTCCGCCTTCGCCTGTGATAGGCGGAACACTGAATTTCCCAGCAGCCTGTGTTCCGCCTATCACGGACATCGTCTCATCCTCGTCCGTAGTACGAGGATGAGACGATGTCCGTGATAGGCGGAACACAGGCTGCTGGGAAATTCAGTGTTCCGCCTATCACAGGCGAAGGCGGAGGCGCGGCGTTTGAAGGGTAGAATGTCCGCTGTCTGTCTGCTCGACACGCTGATCGAGCAGGCAGACAGCGATGACTCGAGTATAAGCCGAGGGGGGCACTTTCAGCCTCAAAAAAGAGGCTGAAAATCTCGGCTTATACTCGAGTATATACGGTAAGTATTACTATACTCCATACAGGCTACATAAAATATACCCGCATTGCACGTCACAGTGTTGGTGCTGTCGAGCTGACTCTGCAGGTTGCCTGCACAGGATATGGTCTTGCTGCATTATACAACATTACTGGTCATTACTTATAACCTTCATTACTGAATTAACCACAATAACTATACCTCAGAAGCTGGAAATTTGCCTATTAGGCCCGGTAGATGCCCTGGCTCCCTCCAGGGCAGTGCGTACACTGGGATTACTTTTGTTTTACTCCAGGAAACTTATACTCAAGTGGAGGGCTCCCGTGTCTGCTCTCAACCTGAATGGATGGAAATCGCTAGTCAATCTTGCAGTACCCCTGTACAAAGAAACATACTCTAATAGAGGCTGTCCCCTAAAGTTTCAAAAGGTCTGGAACATATGGTTAGAGTCTGAATCAACCGTTGTGGCGCAAGAGAACCCTGTAGGATTACAGGACTGGTTTTTCTATTACTAGATGAGGGCTCCCCTGACTGACTCTGGGGGCAATATGACTGACCAAGTGTTAATCATTATTTTCCTGTTTTAGACATCTTCCTGGGTGGTACCTGCTGTGGACCACATCATTTTTTTTTATATAACTAATTTACTTCTGACACACATTAGCAGCAAGCTACAGGGGGGTCATTTTGTTGTTGCCTTGTTAGGCGAGCAGTTAACGTGTAAAATGCCTTATTTTATGTTTTTGTATTGTTGAACTGGGGGAATGCCCCTACGGCTCTGTTATGCAATACCATTCTTTCTGAAATAAAATAAAAAACACATGGTACCATGGACTGAACCTCTCTCAGCTCTTTATTGTGAGGTCTGGAATCAGAGTGCTGACTTCCCCCCTTTTATTTATATCCATTTCTTTTTCTTGCTTTAACCTTCTGTTTTCACCTTATTACTTTTCTTCTTACTCTGGGAAAAGGGAAAGATTTTCCTGAGGCATTTCCAGAGGAGTGACATGGTCAGGTTCACTATGGGTTTTGCTTTACACATGGGAAGTTATAAGAATCTGGTATTCAACATGCAATTGCCTAGAATACATTTTAGCAGGATTCATTCTGGATATATAGGTTACTATTGTATGTTATATGTAGTGCTTACATGGTGTACTGTATATCCATTACCTATGTCACTCTGATGTTCTGGAACATGTCTCTTGAATAAATAAAAGTATAATTCACAAAGTTGTCAGAAAATCCGATTGTACATAACATTATGACGTTATTTAGTTACGACGGGACTAAGTTCAGGCTAGTAGCCAATAGCTTTGGTCTAGGAATTTGATCTGAGCATGCGTGGCACTTTGTCCGTCGGCGTAGGCTACACATGATCGGAGTATGTCCAATCGGAGTATTTTGTCGGAAAATTTTACCGGCAAGTTGGAAAAGTTGGTCCGTCGGATATTCCGATGGAAACAGTCCGATGGAGATCACACACAGTCAGAATATCCGATAAACCGGTCCGATAGGACACATTCCGTCGGAATCTCCGACCGTGTGTACAAGGGCTAACTCTTTACATAGGTTGAAAAAAAAATTCTATATAATAAAATAATCATACAATCCCATATACATATTCCTTCGCCCACAGTTGATCCTGAGGAAGGCAAAAAACCCCAGGAAAGTGTGATCCAATTTGATACAGCAGGGGAAAAATGTCCTTCATGATCCCCAGAGAGGCAATCGGATTTTCTCTGGATCAACTTTACCTATAAATGTCAGTACCTAGTTAACCACTTCAGCCCCGAAAGATTTTACTCCCTACCCGACCAGAACACTTTGTGCGATTCGGCACTGCATCGCTTTAACTGACAGTTGCGTGGTCGTGCGACGTTGGACCCAAACAAAATTGACATACTTTTTTTTTTTTTGTTTTAACACAAATAGAGCTTTCTTTTGGTGGTATTTGATCACCTCTGTTTTTTTTTGCGCTATAAACAAAAAAACTAAAATTTTGAATAAAAAATAAAAAAATCGCAATAAGCGTATATTGATTTTTTACTAGTAATGGTGGCGATCTGCAATATTATGGCAGACACATGCCGGACAATGTACACATTTTTGGGACCATCAGTGCGCGCCACAGGGCAAAGCAACATTACATAACGTAGTTTCGCCCAGCTGCACCATTCTGTGAAGTACAACTACGGCGGCTGGTCAGCAAGTGGTTAAATGTACATTTAGGAAATAATCCAGGTCATTTTTAAAGTATCTACTGAGCTGGCCAGAACCATCTTTGGAGGGAGTCTATTCCACATTTTCACAGCTCCTACTGTGAAGAAACCTTTCTGTATTTGGAGATGAAATAATTTCTTACTCTAGCTGTTGAGTGTCACCTTGTCCTCAAAACCAAGTTCACTATATGGACCACTTATGTTTTTGTGCATATTGATCATATCCCCCGGCTCAAGAGAGAATTCAGTTCCTATAATCTTTCCTCAAAGCGGAGTTCTTCTATGCCTCTTATCAGTTGGCTGCCCTTCTCTGCACTATTTCCAGTTCCTCAATATCCTTTTTGAGAACTGGTGCCCAAAACTGAACTGTATATTCCAAATTAGGTCTTACTAATGATTTTCACAGGGGCAAAATGATAGTCAGGTCTATAAATATTAGGACATCGATAATTCTATTCTTTTTGGCTCCATATACCACAAAAATGGATCTGAAATGAAACAAACAAGATGTGCATTAACTGCAGACTCCCAGCTTTAATTTGAGGGTATTTACATCCGAATCAGGTGAATGGAGTAGGAATTACAACAGTTTGTATATGTGTCTCCCACTTTTTAAGGGACCAAAAGTAATGAGACAGATTAACAATCATCCAAACTTTTACTCTTTAATACTTGGTTGCAAATCCTTTGCAGTCAATCACAGCCTGAAGTCTGGAAAGCATAGACATCACCAGACGCTGGGTTTCATCCCTGGTGATGCTCTGCGAGGCCTCTACTGCAACTGTCTTCAGTTCCTGCTTGTTCTTGGGGCTTTTTCCTTCAGTTTTGTCTTCAGCAAATGAAATGCATGCTCAATCGGATTCAGGTCAGGTGATTGACTTGGCCATTGCATAACATTCCACTTCTTTCCCTTAAAAAACTCTGGTTTCTTTCACAGGATGCTTCGGGTCATTGTCCATCTGCACTGTGAAGCTCGGTCCAATGAGTTCTGAAGCATTTTGCTGAATATGAGCAGATCATATTGCCTGAAACACTTCAGAATTCATCCTGCTGCTTTTGTCAGCAGTCACATCATCAATAAATACAAGAGAACCAGTTCCATTGGCAGCCATGCATGCCCACACCATGACACTACTACCACAATGCTTTACTGATAAGGTGGTATGCTTTGGATCATGAGCTTTTGGTCCCTTAAAGAGTGGGAGGCACTTATACATACAAATTGTTGTAATTCCTACACCGTTTACCTGATTTGGATGTAAATACCCTCAAATTAAAGCTGAAAGTCTGCGGTTAAAGCACATCTTGTTTGTTGCATTTCAAATCCACTGTGGTGGTGTATAGAGCCAAAAAGATTAGAATTGTGTCCATGTCCCAATATTTATGGACCTGACTTTTAGTTAGCCCAATTTTTTTTGTAAAATTTGAAAGAATGTTATGCTGAGTAAATAGATACCCAACATGTCATGTTTTGAAATTGCGCACACTCGTGGAATGGTGACAAACTACAGTGCCTAAAAATCTCCATAGGAGACGCTTGAAATTTTTTATTTTTTTTTTAAGTTACCAGGTTAGAGTTCTTTTACTAGAATTATTGCTCACTGTGACGATTGCGGCAATACCTCACATGTGTGATTTGTACAGAATGCATTTCACTTGCTGAAGACAAAACTGAAGGGAAAATGCCCCAAGAACAAGCAGGAACTGAAGACAGTTGCAGTAGAAGCCTGGCAGAGCATCACCAGGGATGAAACCTAGCATCTGGTAAAAGGCTATATGTTCCAGACTTCAGGCTGTAATTGACTGCAAAGGCTTTGCAACCAAGTATTAAAAAGTGAAAGTTTGATGGATGATTGTTAATCTGTCCCATTACTTTTGGTCCCTTAAATAGTGGGAGGCACATATAAAAACTGTTGTAATTCCTACACCATTCACCTGATTTGGATGTAAATACCCTCAAATTAAAGCTGAAAGTCTGCAGTTAAAGCACACATTGTTTGTTTCATTTCAAATCCACTGTGGTGATGTATAGAGCCAAAAATATTAGAATTGTGTTGATGTCCCAATATTTATGGACCTGACTGTACATAGTTACATAGTAGGTAGGATTGAAAAAAAGTCCATCAAGTCCAACCTACGTGTGTGTGATTTTATGTCAGGATTCCATTGTATATCTGTATGTTGTGGTTGTTCAGGTGCTTATCTAATAGTTTTTTGAAATTATTGATGCTCCTCGCTGAAACCACTGACTGTGGAAGAATTCCACATCCTAACCGCTCTTAGAGTAAAGAACCCTCTAACCCCTTTAACCTGCTTAAGGTTAAACCAATTTTCTTCTAATTTTAGTGAATGGCCGCCTGTCTTATTAAATTCCTTTACAAGGAAAAGTTTCATCACTATTGTGGGGTCACCAGTACGGTATTTGTACATTGAAATCATATCCCCTTTCAAGTTCAGTGCTCGTAACCTTCTCTGGACTCTCCAGTTCCAGCATCTCCTTCTTGAGTACTGGTACCAAGAATTGGACAGCATACTCCAGGTGCGGCCAGACCAGAGTCTTGTACAGTGGGAGAATTATCGCTTTATCTCTGGAGTTAATCCCCTTTTTAATGGATGCCAATATTCTGTTTGATTTGCTTGCATCAGCTTGGCACTGTATGCCATTGCTGAGCCTGTCATCTACTAGGACCCCCAGGCAGTGATGTAAGTAACTCAGTTAAAATAAACAGTTACTTAACGCAGTTACTTTAGAGGGTAACGAGTAATCTGATTACTCTTGCCCTCATGGTAACACCGTTCCCATTACTTGGGCGGCGTTACAGCAATTACATCTACCACCTGGGACAAGGTAGAGGAGACTAGCGAAGGAAGTGAATGTCGTGGCCTCAATCGGCGAGATTGACACCTCACGAGCCCTGTCGCCTCGTATGGATTTAAAGGGGAACCCCTACCCCGAAAAAACGGTGTGGTGGGTCCCCCCAAAGAGCACAATACAGGTTTTTAAAGTACTTTATTAGACAGCTCCGGGGTCTTCTTGCCGGGCTCCTCTGCTATCTTCTGCTCTTCTATTAACGGGGGAGCCGGTCTTTCTCCTTCCTCGCTGTCCGGGGGTCTTCCTCCGACTTCGGGGGTCTTGTCCCGTGCCCATTCCTTTCTTCTGCCAGGCCTCTGCTATCTTCTTACAGCTCTTTTACTAGCGTTGGCCCGGTCTTGTCACCGCCTTCTTTTCTTCCGATGTTGACACAACGCTCTCTCCGACCGTAATGGCAGGGACGTGTTATGCAGCGACTTATATGGGCATAAGGGACGGGGTCAACAGGTGATGTCACATGGTGACCCCGAACCTTATGTCGTCACAGTCCTAGGGGATGCTGGGGGATATACATTGGCAAATTGGCACAGGTGCACAAAACAACGTATGGGTACATTGTCTCCTTTAAGAGTCGCCAGAGCCAATGCGCGTTGCTGGCGGGCATGAGCGCGAGAGCCAGAATGGGGATTTGTGGGTGTAAAGCCACAAACCCCTGTTCTGTCAGGGGAGAGGAGACAGATCGTTTGTTCCTAGTAAGTAGGAACAGTGATATGTTTCCTCTCCCAGTCAGTCACATCCTCATACAGCAAGAAACACTAACTAGGGAACACATTTAACCCCTTGATCGCCCCCTAGTTTTAACCCATTCCTTACCAGTGACATTTACACAGTAATTAGTGCATTTTTATAGCACTGATCGCTATGTAAATGTCAGTGGCCCCAAAAATGTGTCAAAAGTGTCTGATCTGTCCACCACAAAATTGCAGTACCGCTAAAAATCTCAGATCACTGCCATTACTAATAAAAAAAAATAAAAAATTTCGTGCAAACCAATCAATATACGCTTATTGCGATTTTTTTTACCAAAAATATGTAGAAGACTATATATTGGCCTAAACTGATGAAGAAATTAGTTTTTTTTTTTTTATTTGGGGGATATTTATTATAGCAAAAAGTGAAAAAAATATTTTTCAAAATTGTAAAATCTTCCGGGGCTGTGGTTAAAGTGGACTTCTGCTATTTTTATTTTTTTTAAAGTCATCAGCTACAAATACTGCAGCTGCTGACTTTTAAAACAGGTCACTTACCTGTCCAGGGCACCTACGATGTCGGCACCCGAAGCCGATCTGCCTCCCCACTCTCGGGTGGAAGTGCTGCCATCTTCTGTAAGGGAATCAGGAAGTGAAGCCTTGCGGCTTCACAGCCTGGTTCCCTACTGTGCATGCGTAAGTCTCGCTGCGTGCTCCCACTGGTCCCTGCTCTCTTCTGGGAACTGTGAGTCTCCCAAAAGACAGCGGGGGGAGCGGAGCAGGTGCTGGATATGGCATAGATGGCAGGAAATACCAGCCCACCTGGGTGCTTCTTCATTAGCCCACCTGGCTGCTACTGAAGATGTCTCAGGCAAAGAAAAGGATAGATTTAAGCCCAACGCTGTCTTTCAAAAAAAGCTTGCTATATGTGACACTGTCCTCTTTGCTCTCGCTGCTTCCTAGGCAAGATTCATTTTGGACCAGGATGCTGCCAGAAATCCTCCCAGGCCAGACTGAGCCCCAGCCTGAGGTACAGCAGTAGTTCTCCTCAAGGGCCACCCACACCAACAGTCTCCTCAGCACGCCATCTTCCACCCAACTCCCCATACAGTATGACTCATCCATACTTAACGGCTGGTTCAGCCACTATGCCAGACCCACTGCCTAGGAAATGGCTGAACTCCTCTAAGTATGCAGATCAGCCCTTCTGGACTCCGCCCTCCAACTTTCCAGAACTGGGGGGGGGGGGACCAGAGACCTACCTGAATGAGACATCCATGCCTTAATTGATGTAAATTTTTGATGTTGATACAAAAGACTCGTTTTAGCATGAGCCAAACATATAGATGCTTTCCTATCTAAAACTGACCATGCGAGGCATGGCAGCACATCCATCCCAGCGTAATCAGTTTTCTGGCTGTGCTACAAGCACAGCCTGCCTGTCTTCCAACAGTCAGACATGTGCTGACATGACCCACTGCACAGCCATTCACCGAGAGGATTCCTGTACTGATGTTATATGCACACACACACACACACACACACACGTTTTGTCTTGCATTTCTATTTTAAATGGAATGGGTTGTTTTACAAGTTAAGGGTACACAAAAACTTTAAGAGGGGATATGATCACAATATACAAATCTTTAAATGGTGACTGCATCTTTGGGAGAAAACTGTTTCATCTTGGGTTTAAAGAAGACACATAGCAACACGTTGGACAAGAAGTGGTTCAATCTTAAACTGCGTAAAGGGGTTCTTTACTGTTAGAGTGGTAAGGATGTGGAACTCCCTTTCACAGTTAATGGTGTCAACAGATAGTATAGATAAAAAAATTAAAATAAATAAAAACTATTAGACGAGTTTCTTAGCGAACAGAAAGTGCAGGAATATTAAAAATGGTAGTGTCATAAAAACACATGCATTGAATAGGATGGACACAGGTGTCTACATTTAATCTTACCAACTATATAACAATCATGTAACAAGACAAACAGAGTGGGTTAGAGCTAAAGAGGAATGCTACATTCTCAATCAAAATGGACTATTTGTAATTCTTATGCTGCTAGTCTTATTAAATAGATAGGAAGGTATATTGCAATTATTTGTTTTAAACTTTTTTTTAAATTTCTTAATTTGCTTCCTGGTTTCTGGCCTAGGCCAAAATGATTTCATACATCCCAGGAAACTTAATGGACATTTTTTTTCTTTTATCTGCAGGAGGGGCTCTCTCAGCCAAGTATACCCTTTATTACTGCATAACTGACCTTGTGAAAGTTTACCCACAACCCATGTATATTGCACTGCGCACAAGATTTACTAGGGCGTCATCAGCGTAGGGGCAAATGGATATTAGGAGGTAAATGCTACATCAATAATCTGCCATTTCTCAAGATGGCCATATCTAGAATGATGGGGGGTTGCTTTACAAAGTGATTTCTTAACAAAATAAAGCCTAGGGACATGGCTGTATGAGTTTGCATTACCTATTAAAAATGCATTAAACAGCAATTTTGGTTTGTGGTGCTCAGATGGTTCTCTATATATGGTTCTCAACCTCAATTCTCAAGTACCCACAACAGGTCATATTTTCAGGTTGCATTTTACTTTGCCCAGCTGCTTTAAATCAATATCAATAACATGGTATTGATAAGAGCTATTTTATCTAAAGGAAGTTCCCAAAACATGGCCCATGGACGGAGGTTGAGAAGCACTGATATATAGCATAGTGCTTTTGCAGTGTCAGTTGGCCCTTTCCATGTTGTACCAGACCTGGTTTATCCTACCCGTTCCTGTATTCCCCTCTGTAATCTTACCACGCTCATCATGGCTGCTGATCCGTGATAGTGTGGTCATATTATGTGCCTCAGTCGTCTTGTGCTCTCCTCAGTGTCTCTGCATCTCTCGCTGTCATTTCCATATTGTCTGTGTGTGTGCGTGTGTGTGTGTCAACTGTAAAGCCCAGTCCTTCCCCTTCAGCCTTGAGTAATACTATTTTCTGCAGCTGCCCCAGTGCTTGTAAAGAAACATTAATTAACTTTGATCCTCTCCATTTTTGGTCCATCGTTCATACAGTGTGTGTTTTCTTGAAATGATAATGCTACATACCTTCTTTGCACAATGTTGCTGTGCAGTCACATGCCCTCCCTCTGCCAACTTGAATATAGCAGCACTGTGCAAAGCGTTAAACTTTTAAGAAAACACACACACACTGTACTAACCATGGACCTAAAACAGAGGATCAAAGTAATTAATAGATGTGACTTTACAAACACTTTAAGGTCCACTTCAACTCAAGAAGCTGGTATGTCTGTTTTTGTAAGTATTTATTTTTTTTCTTAATGGGAGAATCAGTAACATTTACTTTCTGATTTAGTACAGAATGTAAGACACATGAAATCTATACTCTTTACAATCCTTATCCTTTTAAGATCTTCCAAACTGAAAGTGTCAGGCTAATTACTGGATGCCATGCTTGTACATACAGAATTCGAAAAACATCATGTGAAGTTCCCTCTAAAACTGATAGGCCAAGTATTAGAAACCATGTTGTAGCTTTAGAACAATGGTTCCTCTAAATGGGGCTGGATAGTGATTTCAAAATTTAACAGCTTGCTTTGTTGAATACCAATGGCCATTTGTATGAAGTTTTGAAGTGAAATTTTGAAAGTCTGTTTAACTTGGTTTATTGGATGCAATGCAAATCGGGCAAGCATGAGGCAGTACAAGTGCAAAGGACCAGAGCTCATGCAGATTATAATCCATAATGGGCCAAACTTTTTTTCTAAAATCACCAGATAGGTTTGGCTGTAGATTTTATAATAGAGATTTCAGTGCTTGCTGTCTGTACATTGCATTCATGCCATACACCTCTAAGCACAGTGGACATGGTTATCTTAATGTTCTATGGACAATGTGTTTGTATTTTCACAATATGCTTTTTAGGAAACGCATGTAAATGCCTACAAGCTTTTAAGCTTCGTTCACATCTTGCACTTCCAATGGCACCCTGATTGTGGCGCGTTTTGCTGCAAGTCGTCAAGCGCCAATCATGGTAAAATCGCTAAGATGTGACAACAAAATTAAATTAAAGAAGTTTTTATTCAAAAACTCTCACTAGAAACTACACAGAAGTGTGCATACTGAAGGTAAGAATGGCAAATGCAGACGTTACGTTTACCTTCACATTGAGGAATAATATTACTCCAAGTTCCATCTGCTTGGCAATCTCTGAAATTTCGTCTGCTCACTAAACGATGCCTATGGGCAGAAAAAAAGAAGTAAAAAAAATGATATAGATTGCAATACAGATAAAATATATATTGTTCAGTATTACAATGTTACAGGAAATAAACATTTAGTAAAACTGTCTAACATACGCATTGCTGGATTACTCAGTCAGGGGCTTGTTATTGCATACAGAATGCAGACAACCACTTTATACATTGTATGAAGGTAATGATATTCACCTTCATAGCATATGTAAAGCAGCTGTCTGTATTCCTGCTGTAATTGCTGCTTCAAGAAAATCAGTTACAGGATAAACATAAGTAGTAAAACACTGAGAAGATAGAGTATATAACGCCAATCTGTCATTTCAGAAACCCTTTAACCACTTGAGACCCGCGCTATAGCTGAATGACGGCTACAGTGCGGATCTCCTTTTCCGGGATTCCGTCGTAGTCCCGTGCACGAGCGGCCTGCGCGCCCTCTGAGGGGCGTGCGGCGCGCTCTGTGATCGGCGAGTCTATGAGACTCGCCTGATCACCGATCAGAGCAAGGGGTCGATCCCGACCCCTTATCACGTGATCAGCTGTCAGCCAATGACAGCTGATCATGTGATATAACGGAGCCGGTAATCGGCTATTATTCCTCCTCGCGCTGACAGCGCGAGGAGAAAAAAAAAGAGCCGATCACCGGCGGCCGCGATCGGGACATCAGTCCCGATCACGGCCAGCCCTGCCAGTGCTCACCTGCCCCCTGCCAGTGCCCACCTGCCCCCTCATCAATAAAGGTGATTAAAAAATAAGTGCCCCCCGTCAGTGCCACCCAGCAGTGCCCATAGTGCCACCCAGCAGTGCCAACAGTGCCACCCAGCAGTGCCCACAGTGCCACCCAGCAGTGCCCCCCAGCAGTGCCCACAATCTGCCTCAAAGGTGCTGAACCCCAGTGCCACATATCCGTGCCCATCAGTGTCATCTACCAGTGCCCATCAGTGCCCAGCAGTGCCGCCCATCAGTGCCCAGCAGTGCCACCTATCAGAGCCACCCATCAGAGCCCATCAGTCCCATCTATCAGTGGTACCTATCAGTGCCCCTTAGTGCCACCTATCCGTGCCATCTTATCTGTGCCCATCTTTGGCCATCAGTGCCGCCTTATCTGTGCCCATCGGTGCCGCCTTATCTGTGCCCACCAATTCAGCCTATCAGTGCCGCCTCATCAGCGCACTTTAATGAAGGAGAAAAATGATCTGTTTATGACCTGCAAAATTTTATAACAAACTATTAAACATGATTTTTTTTTTTTGCAATTTTTTTGTTTGTTTAGCAAAAAATAAAACTCCCAGCTGTAATTAAATACCACCGAAAGAAAGCTCTATTTGTGGGAAAAAAATGATAAAAATTTCATTTGGGTACAGTGTTGTATGTCCGCGCAATTGTCATTCAAAGTGCATCAGCGCTGAAAGCTGAAAATTGGTCTGGGACTGAGGGGGGTTTAAGTGCCCAGTAAGCAAGTGGTTAAATAAAAATTTTCTCCATAGTTACATTGGTCCAGCCTGGAGCAATGGAATTTTGTAACTATATACCATAGCTGGCAGATGACCCTGTAAGCTGCAAATTACTGAATTAGGACACCACTGCTCCAGTGATCAACATTGCTTCCAGGTCCTGTGTTGAGTAGCTGGCCATCTATATTATGAACTCAAAAGTTCAGCCACTCAGCATGGGAGCCATTCAGAGAACGTTTTGCATTGTATGAATGAACGCAAAGCGTTCTGATTGGAAAAGTGCGATAAACGGGGCAATGACATCACAACTTCAGTGATTTCCAGTGGCCTTGGCCAGCTATGGTATATACAGTGGAACTTTGGATTGCGAGTAACGTGGTTAATGAGTGTTTTGCAATAAGAGCTATTTAAAATAAGTCCTGACTAGGTTTGCGAGTGTTCTCTCGCAAAACGAGTAGGATTGAAGCCTCTACGGTGTGCAGTACCGCATTTGGCCAGAGGTGCGGGGCGCCGCTCTGAAATACTCAGTTTCCGAGTGCATCCGGTCTCCAAGTATTTCCAAGTCTATCCGGCACCCCCCCCCCACCTCTGGCCACATGCGGCACTTGCGCATTTGGCCAGAGGTGCGGCATGCGCATTTGGCCAGAGGTGCGGGGGCGCCGGTGACGCTCGGAAATACTCAGTTTCCGAGTGCATCCGGTCTCCAAGTATTTCCAAGTCTATCCGGCACCCCCCCCTCCCCCCACCTCTGGCCACATGCGGCACTGCATGAAATAGAAGTCGATGTGGAACTAATTATCTTGGTTTCCATTGACTTCTATGGGGAAACTCGCTTTGGTATGCGAGTGCTTTGGATTACAAACATTCTCCTGGAATGGATTATGCTCTTAATCCAAGGTTCCACTGTACATAGTTATGAGCTAGACCACTGTAACTATATATAAAACATGTACATCTGGAATGTTTCTTTAAAGTAGAATTGAAGACCAAACTTTTTTTTAAATTCATTTTAAAAAAGGCATAAGGGAGGATTATGGACCCTGTCAGGTTTTTTGCCATCTGTGTCCAAATTGGCAAGAACAAAACAGATTACAACGCACACACAACCATGACATTTATCCTGCAAAGCTAGTTAAAAACACCTGAACATATTCAAAAATACGGAGATTTGGTCACACTATATGGTCATATACTAATTCAGGGTACTTTGTCGTAGTAAGTGGGCTTAGCACTATATGACCATATAGTGTGACCAAACCTCTATTTTTGAATAGGGTCAGGTGTTTTTAACTAGCCTTGCAGGATAAATGTAATTTTTTTATATGTGCGCTGTAATCTGTTTTGTACCGTTTTTGGTCTTAAAGCAGCACCATCTTGAATGTAAAGCATTTTAGGGTGTGCCCCCCAAGTATGTGTAGCGCTGACATTCTTGTTTATTAATGTGTGTTTCCAAGAAATAATCAAAAGTCTATGGACGTTTCTATGGCTTAGTATTTGGCGCCTTCTAGAGGCCAAGTACGGGTACTGAACTTACATGTTTACTGCTTTGAAGAAAGCACAAAAGACATATACAGGAAGTGACTGTTTTGATCAGAAGGTTGACCCTTTTACCCAAATCAAATGATGACTCAGCATTTGTGTGCGGTAGTGTTGTGCCACATCCTGTATAAACAGCAAATCAGAGAGAACAACCCCCTATTTTTAGGACTTTTACGGCATGTACACAATTTCAAGTTTTAAAATATAACAAAAATTACACACAAAATATAAAATATATGTTGAACACAACAAGAGAACATGTATAATAATCAAACCACAATTAAAAATGCACGCAAATGATATCCGTAATAGTAATGGCAATCATAGATAGGTCACTCATATGACAAGAAGTAGGCCACAATGCTCAAAGACCCTACGCTTTTCGGAGCAATCTTGGTCTCCTTCATCAGGGGTGTATAGAGCACAAAGGGCACATTATCTGGTGGAGGGCATAAATAACAAAATGTTAATAGAATAGACACAACTATAGGGGGAAGACCAGGATGCATGAAAATACTGTTTCAGATTACTTACATGGAAAATAACAGAGACAGATGCATGTAATGAAGGTAATTAAAAGAAACAAAAACACAAGCAAATATCCTGCTGGGAGTTCCAGTGCACCAGCATGAGTAGTATACGGCTGGGGAGGCCTAAAGCAAGGGCCCCAAACCCCTGTCCGTTAATGTGGGAAGGGCTGTAGGATGCAAGCGAGGGGGCCACTGAGGCGTAGATGGCGAGGGGTCCTAAAAGGGGAAAGAGAAGAATAAATGAGGGAGGGGAAAAGTATAATATAAAAAAAAAATTATATATATATATTATATTTTTTTTTTTTTCACTGCTGAGAAAGATGGGGTTAATGAAGCAAAGGAAATGGGGTACGGGGGAATTTGTTGCGAATATATTCCCAAGTTTGTTTGGTAATGACTTGGTTGGAGTATGCAGAGTCGACAAGGGAGTAGAATTCATTGTTGTATTTAGGAACTATATCGGCCGGAACCCGCCGATACCACTCGCTGTTGCAGAGAATCCTAGTGCACATATTAATATATGAGGCATTGTCAAAAATGACAATGTTGCCTCCCTTGTCGGCCGCTTTGATGGTAATTTTATTACCAAACAAACTTGGGAATATATTCGCAACAAATTCCCCCGTACCCCATTTCCTTTGCCTCATTAACCCCATCTTTCTCAGCAGTTAAAAATATTATAGTGGCGAGGGGGCCACTGAGGCGTAGATGGCGAGGGGTCCTAAAAGGGGAAAGAGAAGAATAAATGAGGGAGGGAAAAGTATAATATAAAAAAAAATATTATATATATTTTTTTATATTATACTTTTCCCTCCCTCATTTATTCTTCTCTTTCCCCTTTTAGGACCCCTCGCCATCTACGCCTCAGTGGCCCCCTCGCTTGCATCCTACAGTCCTTCCCATATTAACGGACAGGGGTTTGGGGCCCTTGCTTTAGGCCTCCCCAGCCGTATACTACTCATGCTGGTGCACTGGAACTCCCAGCAGGATATTTGCTTGTGTTTTGTTTCTTTTAATTACCTTCATCACATGCATCTGTCTCTGTAATTTTCCATGTAAGTAATCTGAAACAGTATTTTCATGCATCCTGGTCTTCCCCTTATAGTTGTGTCTATTCTATTAACATTTTGTTATTTATGCCCTCCACCAGATGCCCTTTGTGCTCTATACACCCCTGATGAAGGAGACCAAGATTGCTCCGAAAAGCGTAGGGTCTTTGAGCATTGTGGCCTACTTCTTGTCATATGAGTGACCTATTTATGATTGCCATTACTATTACGGATATCATTTGCGTGCATTTTTAATTGTGGTTTGATTATTATACATGTTCTCTTGTTGTGTTCAACATACATTTATATTTTGTGTGTAATTTTTGTTATATTTTAAAACTTGAAATTGTGTACGTGCCGTAAAAGTCCTAAAAATAGGGGGTTGTTCGCCCTGATTTGACCCTTTTACCCAGGAGGCTTGATGACCTACCCATGAACACTTTCTCTAGCAGTGCATGCTGGGTAGGACATAAAAAGGACCATGAGCGGCCATTTTAGGTCTCTTTGGATCGCATGGCCAGCCTGTGAGGATCTGTGTGAAGGCCCTCCTGGGAGACAGGACCTACAGCCATTTGTGAAGCACAACCTCGCTCGTTTGTGCGAGTGACCTGACGGTGCCAGAGACAGTGACCGCATTGGAGCGATCCAGAGACACTCGTTTGAGCAGAGGAGGACTGGGCTCACCCAACAGAGCGGAACGGAGCGACGGGGACAGCTGATGGAGAAGCAAGCTGCAGTCACCGGACCAAAGTTACTACACGGAGCTCCGATCGAGTTGGTGAGTGGGTTATGGCCCAGTGTTTGTTAACTTTCACATGCAGTTAGACTCAGGCCTCACTGGAATTTATAGTTCCACGGAGGAGGAGCAGAGCAACTGACACTGAGCAGGCTTGAGGCCTACCTATTCTGACATCCCAAGCCTTGTAGTATAAGTACTGAAGTTACACCAGGAGCACCTTTACCTCAACTTAACTTACTTTAACCTGTGGATTACAAATCACAAGGGATTACTTTAGCTAGAGAAGACAAGAAGACCAAAGACTAAGTACTTTAAATGAGATCTCACGCATAGCTTAAAAAGTAAGGGGAGCTCCCGGGTATTTATCTATATGTATATTGTTTGATATTGTTTATATTGAATCCCATTGTACTGTTGTCCTATGTTGGGATGACAGTGCAATTACGGTAATCACCTTTTTGAATATTTTCACAGTACACTGTTTAAGCATCCATTTGTGTGGCGTACTGTTTTCTCCCAGCAGGTGGAGCAAGTGGATCCTGAGGTTATAAAACAGGTACCTTGCATTGTGTGTTATAATGTACTGTATTGTATTGCACCGCAGCTGTGTCAAGGGGATAGAGAGCCAAGTTAGTGGGGTGTTATTACCAGAGTGCAGGCCCAACTCAAACCAGCCGCTCCTTCGGGAGTCAGTGCTACATATGTTTTTGCAAATTGGCAAGAATTCCCTTTACTTCTGTTCCCATAGCAGCAACAGGAAAAGAAAGGTAAGCCCTCGGAAATGAGTGAAATAACTGGTAGTCACCATGTTTACCAGGACTTGTGTCCCGGTTGGAAGATTTCCCGTCAATTTCTGTTCTGGTGAACACTCAGAAGTCTTTCACTTTCTTTTACTTTTTCACTTTCACCAGGACGCATAGAAAAGATTTGTTATGCTATATATAGATTTATTCGGGACCCCGGGGCCTCCAGTGCGCCCCTCTCCATTCTGTTTGTGGCCTGTAAGCGATATCATTATTTGATTAAGACTCTCCATTTCTTTTGGGCCCCAGTATACATGACATGCCCCCTATTGGTCTGGGAATCCAGACTCTAGTGTGGCCGGTAGGATATGTGTTATAGTGGGGGACCCTTCCACCATCCCCCCAAATTCTATTTTTTTCCTTTTGCCCAGTATCTATATATTGTCTACGAGTATATGGGACAGGATCTGGGTTGGGCCCTACGTTATGATGTCTCTTCCGCATTTATTTAAAAAATTTATTTTGGATGCTCATAAATGTACTCATTCAGTGATTAGGATGTAAGCATATGTTCTATACTCTTTCATGGTATCATAACAGTCTAAGATTTTGCTTTATATTCAAATCTTTCAGACATGGTATTACCTGAAAAAAAAAACCTGATGAAGGAGAATACAAGTTATCTCTGAAATGTCGTTAGGTTTGGGTTATTCCATTATACCAATCCGCTACTGTCTGTATATTTACTATGCATCCTTGACTACTTATGTGTTTTTTTCTTTGTTATTGTAATTATGTATATACTTTTTCTCCTTGTATAATAAAAATATTTTTATATTTTTCTAATATTGTTGACATGGTAGTACCTATAAAGTCCCAGTCTCTCCAACAAGGACATAGACGGTACTACAAACATGACAAGTGTTTTAATCATTCTTCAATCACAATTCGATATTTTGGAGTACAGTACAGGACATACAGTGGATATAAAAAGTCTACACACTCTGTTAAAAAAGGAGACAAAGATAAATCACTTGAGAACTTTCGACCTTTAATGTGACCTATAAACTGTACAACTCAGTTGAAAAACAAACTGAAATCTTTTAGGAGATCAGAAGTCAAAATAAAAAAATAAAATAATGTGGGTGCATAAGTGTGCACACTTTCTTATAACAGGGGGTGTAGCTGTGTTCAGAATTAAGCAAATCACATTTAAACTGATGTTAACCACTTGCCGCCCGCCCTATAACAAAAGCACGGCAGCATAATGGTTTCAAAAGCCTGACCGAACATCATATGACATGATGATTTTGAGCCGCTGCACATGATTGGATGATAAAATCAGCAGAGCTTCCCCTCATTTCAGATCTACCCCTTAGATTTAGAGCGACTGCACATCCAAGTGCACTTTCATTGCAAAGTGGATTTGCCTTTCGTAAATCACCCTCAATATCTCAGTGGGGTGATTTCCCTGTCATCACTGAAACTCATGGCTGTAGGAAAGAAATTTGCTCCGTCTACGGTCAGCCTTAGACATTTAAGTGCAAAAGGTGTGCTGCCATCCATCCTGTTTCTTTGCACACGATAATCATGTAAGCTTACGTCAAAAAAGCTACTGTCAAATAAATATGAAAGTTACAGTATATGTCAATTTTAACATATATATTTCACTTCACAATTCCTGAATGAAGAACCTTGTATTGGTATTTCACTAACGTTCCACAACATTTCACACTATTTTTGCAAAACCTATTAATATTACTGGTAAACTAAAACTCCACTAGATTTTACATACCATATATACTGATTTACACTCAGGCTGCCATAATGAAAAGAAAAAGGGGAAAAAAACTGCGCTAAGGTAAAATATATAGAAATGTGAATATACAAGATGTGAAAAATATGTGAAAAATATTATGAGATGAAGGTATTCAGCTGCGGCTCAACTGTGTCACATAAATACAGGATAAATAAAACAAAAGAATCATAAGCCGCGCTAAACAAATACTAGCAATTAAAAAGACAATGTGTAATAATGTTAGAATAAATATAATACAGGGTATAGCAACCCTATATGTATACGTGATACAAAGCACATATGTGTAAATATATCAAAACCTAACTAGTATAATTTAGCATATACATATACAGTAAGGTTTTTTAACATAAACCTCTAAAAGCAACTTAAACACCATCCAGGGGCACCTGGATGACGCAATTTTGTTGCGAAACGCGTAGGGATGAACGGTACGCTACTTATCACCTCGTGTTTGTGACGGGCTCCAGGAGAACGGGTCTGTCTGTGTGCGTCCGGCCGGCGCCACGGACCTAAGGCTTATTTTCTTTTACATACTTGTAAGTGCATTTTTACTTTTTTATCTTTATAAATAAAGGGTTTTACACTATCTCGAGCCCCTCTTTTTCCCTTTATGATCTTTGGTGCCCCCGCCTTTGAGTTCTTCCTTTGGACTGCAAAGTGAAGCATCTGGGAGTGAGTCCCCTTTTTGAGATCTGTTGGAGCAGTGGAATCAGGAGGATATCGAGGAACCCCCCCCCCTTGGCTGGAAGTGGCGTTTAATTCCATAAAGCTTCGTGTGACCCTCTGTAGTGGGGGGTCATACCTATCTGGTAAGCAGTAAACCTTACCATATGTTGGTGGTGGATTGATCACAACGTTTTCAAGTTTGGATTTAACAGTGAACCTCTAGGAATATTGTGGTTTATCTATAGAAGATTCCTATACACAGTTTTACGTCAACCATTTTGGCGGTTTTTATACACGGACTTATTTATGCACACTGGGTGTTTAAGTTGCTTTTAGAGGTTTATGTTAAAAAACCTTACTGTATATGTATATGCTAAATTATACTAGTTAGGTTTTGGTTTTGATATATTTACACATATGTGCTTTGTATCACGTATACATATAGGGTTGCTATACCCTGTATTATATTTATTCTAACATTATTACACATTGTCTTTTTAATTGCTAGTATTTGTTTAGCGCGGCTTATGATTCTTTTGCCATAATGAAAAAAAGGAATTAGTGATTAATAGTGATGGCCCAACAGTTCGCCCGGCGGTCATTTCGTGGCAAATTTCGGCTGTTCGCGTTTCGCCCGATCGGCGGACTATTGCCGCCGTTCGCCCGGCGGACTTCCGTGTTTACTGTGTAAAAGAACTTTGACCTATGATGACACATCCATCATGGGGTACAGGACAGCCAATTGAGACAATACAGCACATGGACACTTGGACATTACCCCTAACCTATAAATACACCCGATCCGGCGGCCATTTTACATTCTTTCTTCTGTCACTATAGGGAGAGGTTGCTGTGTGGAGCAGGGAGAGATTCCAGTGACCCAAATCGCTAGCTATTTGGTACACAAAAGTTCATTTCAGGACTGGTATAGGTGTTAGGTGTATATAGGTTTGCTGTGCTACTGATTGTTGCAGCAGCCTGAGTGTCTTGTCAGTTTAGAGAAAGGGACAGGACGGTGTGTGCTGCAGGGAGAGTAAGTTTAGTCATCATCATTAGCTGTTACTATCAGGTCCACAAAAGTGCTATTCCAGTTATTGTTCCAGTAGCCTCTGTTTTGTCCGTTTATATAGGGACAGGCAGGAAGCAGTGTGTCAGGCAGTGAGGGTCAGTTTAATCAGTAGCTGTTACTATTAGTTCCACAAAGGTTCTTTTCAGGACTGGTATGGTAATAGGCTTGTACACGTATAATATTCTTTCTTCCAAATATAGAAAGAATATTATACTTGACTGCTGCCCTTCTGCTGCAGTTTGCTAATCATTCACAACCCACTTGTTCCACAAACCTCCTTATAAGGACTGTTAACTTGGTCTGTCTAGGGTGCTACAGTACATAGGGTTGAGTGAGGTACAGTCTGCTACTCTATAAGGACTGGTATAGGTCCACAATCAGGGCAGGACTTACCATTGGGCTTGACTGGGATCAAGCCCATGGGCCCCACCCAATAGGGGGCCCCGCCGAGATACAGAGACGACTCCGAGTGTACTTGGCTCAGCTCCGCTCACAGTCACACCCAGTCCCGACCTATGATGGACATAACACAGGGAATGGGCGTGACTGTGAGCCAAGCACACTACTCTTGGCTCCGCTCGGGACTGCGAGAGGACCCCGAGAGCCACAGAGAGGACCCGAGAGCCCCCGAGAGGACCCGAGAGCCGACGAGAGCCACCGAGATGCACAGGACCCTGTATCTCGGCGGCACCATTTTTAAACTTCAAGACTGCAATGACAAGGCTGCAAATGGCACTGGGGCAAGGCTGTAAATGACAAGGCTACACTGACAAGGCTGCAAATGACACTGCCAGGCTGCATTGATGGGCATTTAAATGTAAGTTTTTTAACTTAAAATTCCCTCCTTAACTTGGGGTGCATGTTATACGCTGGCGTGAGTTATATGCCGATAAGTACGATAATATATAGAAGGTAGGGCCCAAAAGTGACTCAAGCCCAGGGGCCCCCACCACCCTAAGTCCTGCCCTGTCCACAATACATAGGGTTGAGGTGCACTACTGCTGACCGCTGCCCTATACGGCAGCAGTCCTTCAGGGTCATTTAAAAAATGACAGGCAGAGGAAGAGGCAGGCCCTTCCGCAGGGGTGGTAGGGGTAGGGCAGGAGCAACAGGCTTGAGCCAAAGTGGGAAGTTGCAGAAGGTGCGTTCAGTTCATTTAAAGGACTCACCAGACTTGGTTGAGTGGCTCACTCTTCTGCACCCTCCTCATCCTCTCGATCTGCACCCTCTTCTTCACTCTCTGCTATGTGCACCCCCAAAGACACTACCACCAACAACACCACCACCACCACCACATACCTTCCGCTTGAGTCACAGGAATTATTTTCCGATCCATATCAAGAGGACATTTCTGATGCGCAGCCACTCCTGGTATTGGATCAGGAAGAGGAGGTAGCAACAACCGCTACTCAGCAGTCTGACGACAGTACCCAGATCAGCCCAAGGAGGAGGTTGGTCCCTGGTGTTGCTGCCTACTCCGAGATCTCTACTTATAGCGGTGGGGAAAGTGACGTTGATGATGACGTGTCTAGTGATGTCACGTGGGTGCCCACAAGAGAGGAAGAGGAGGGGAGTTCAGAGGGAGATACAGTGGTGTGAAAAAGTGTTTGCCCCCTTCCTCATTTCCTGTTCCTTTGCATGTTTGTCACACTTAAGTGTTTCGGAACATCAAACCAATTTAAACAATAGTCAAGGACAACACAAGTAAACACAAAATGCAATTTGTAAATGAAGGTGTTTATTATTAAAGGTGAAAAAAAATCCAAACCATCATGGACCTGTGTGAAAAAGTGATTGCCCCCCTTGTTAAAACATACTATAACTGTGGTTGTCCACACCTGAGTTCAATTTCTCTAGCCACACCCAGGCCTGATTATTGCCACACCTGTTCACAATCAAGGCATCACTTAAATAGGAGCTGCTTGACACAGTAAGGTCCACCAGAAGATCCTTAAAAGCTACACATCATGCCGAGACCCAAAGAAATTCAGGAACAATTGAGAAAGAAAGTAATTGAGATCTATCAGTCTGGAAAGGGTTATAAAGCCATTTCCAAAGCTTTGGGAATCCAGCGAACCACAGTGAGAGCCATTATCCACAAATGGCGAAGACATGGAACAGTGGTGAACCTTCCCAGGAGTGGCCGGCCGCCCAAAATTACCCCAAGAGCGCAGCGACTACTCATCCAAGAGGTCACAAAAGACCCCACAACAACGTCCAAGGAACTGCAGGCCTCACTTGCCTCAGTTAAGGTCAGCGTTCATGCCTCCACCATCAGGAAAAGACTGGGCAAAAATGGCCTGCATGGCAGAGTTCCAAGGAGAAAACCACTGCTGAGCAAAAAGAACATCAAAGCTCATCTCAATTTCTCCACAACACATCTTGATGATCCCCAAGACTTTTGGGACAACATTCTGTGGACCGATGAGACAAAAGTGGAACTCTTTGGAAGGTGTGTGTCCAAGTATATCTGGCGTAGAAGGAACACTGCATTTCATAAAAAGAACATTATACCAACAGTAAAATATGGTGGTGGTAGTGTGATGGTCTGGGGCTGTTTTGCTGCTTCAGGACCTGGAAGACTTGCCGTGATAAAAGGAACTATGAATTCTGCTGTCTACCAAGAGATCCTGAAGGAGAATGTCCGACCATCTGTTCGTGTACTCAAGCTGAAACGAACTTGGGTTCTGCAGCAGGACAATGATCCTAAACATACCAGCAAGTCCACCACCGAATGGCTGAAGAAAAACAAAATGAAGACTTTGGAGTGGCCTAGCCAAAGTCCTGACCTGAATCCTATTGAGATGTTGTGGTATGACCTTAAAAAGGCCGTTCATGCTCGAAAACCCTCTAATGTAACTGAATTAGGACAATTCTGCAAAGATGAGTGGGCCAAAATTCCTCCAGGACGCTGTAAAAGCCTCATTGCACGTTATCGCAAACGCTTGGTTGCAGTTGTTGCTGCTAAGGGTGGCCCAACCAGTTATTAGGTTTAGGGGGCAATCACTTTTTCACACAGGGCCATGATGGTTTGGATTTTTTTTCACCTTTAATAATAAACACCTTCATTTACAAATTGCATTTTGTGTTTACTTGTGTTGTCCTTGACTATTGTTTAAATTGGTTTGATGTTCCGAAACACTTAAGTGTGACAAACATGCAAAGGAACAGGAAATGAGGAAGGGGGCAAACACTTTTTCACACCACTGTATGGACCAGCAGATAGGAAGGAGAAGCTGGAATAACTTACATTGCACAGGAGGGACAAAGCAGACTGCAAAATGTATCAGGAGCGAGTCATCGACCATGTACGGTCACATCTGGCGCTCCCAGGACACCGGCACATGGCTCCGCAGTGTGAGCTTTTTTTTAACGTGTCCGCTGCTGACAATAGCGTTGCCATCTGCAATCTTTGCAGTCAACGCATTAGTCGCGGTAAGCCCAACACTCACCTAGGGACGACCGCCTTAAGAAGGCACATGAGCAGCCATCACCGAGCCCAGTGGGAGCAACGGAACACACAAAGCTATACTGCAGGCTCTCACCGTCCAGCCTAGTCTTCTCCTTCTCCTCTCTCCTCACAATTGTCCTCCACTCCACCTTCCATCACGCCAAGCTCACATTTTTCTGCAAAAAGGCAGGCTTCCGTGGGCCTGTTTGAACGTAAAAAAATGATGACGCCGGATAACCCTCTTGTCCAACGGTTGATGGCTGGCTTGTCAGAACTCATAGCCCGCCAACTACTGCCATATAAACTGGTGGACTCGGAGGCCTTTTGCAAATTTGTGGCCATTGGAACACCACAATGGAAGGTCCCAGGAAGGAAGTATTTCTCAGAGAAGGGCATCCCAGAGCTATATGGCCATGTTCAGCGGCAAGTGAATGTATCTCTGGCACACAGTGTCGGTGTTAAGATACATCTGACCACAGACACGTGGTCTAGCAAACACGGGCAGGGAAGGTATATCACTTTTACTGCCCACTGGGTGAACCTTCTGACGGCCGTCAAGCATGTAACCCGTGGCAACCGTGTAGATTTGGTTTTACCGCCATGGATTGCATGCAGGGCTGACTCTTCTTCTTCTCCTCCTCCTCCTACTCCATCCTCCTCCCTCTCCTCCTCAGCTGACTCCTCCTTTTCCGCTGCTAGCGTCTCTTCCCCTGTGCCACCCAAGCTCCCCAGAACCTATTCGACATGCCAGGTGAGACGTTGCCATGCCGTGCTGCGTCTGTTGTGCCTGGAAGCCAAGAGCCACACTGGCCCGGCATTCCTTTCAGCTTTGCGTTCACAGGCAGATCAGTGGCTAACACCGCTCAATTTGACAGTTGGTAAAGTGGTGTGTGACAACGGTGCCAATCTGCTTAGCGCATTGAAACAGGGCAAAATCACACACGTGCCATGCATGGCACACGTCTTAAACTTGGCCGTGCAGCGATTCATTGTCAAATACCCTGGGGTCCAGGACATCTTGCGGCAGGCAAGGATAATCTCGGGCCATTTCAGAAGATCTTACACGGCCATGGCTCGCCTTGCTGACATTCAGCGGCGACACAATCTGCCGGTCAGACGTCTTATTTGCGATTGCCCGACGCGATGGAACTCAACCTTCTATATGCTTGATAGGCTGCTCCAGCAGAAACGTGCAGTTAACGTCTACCTGTATGAACTCTGCGGCAGAACCGGTTCTGGGGAGCTGGGGTTTTTTTCACCGCGCCAGTGGCTGCTCATGCGCGACGCATGCAGACTTCTGCGCCCATTTGAGGAGATCACCAAACTGGCCAATCGCAGCCATGGCGCCATCAGTGACATGATACCTTATGCCTTCTTTATGGAGTGTGCATTGCGTCATGTCATTGATCAAGCTGTGGAGGAGCAGGAGCGGGAAGATGAGGAAGTCGCAATGCTGGATGAATTCCCAGGGGGGGCTACTCTGAGACAAGTCAACAACAGGAGTCTGAAGAGGAGTCAGAGGAGGATGGTGCCGGGGCGGATGAGGAGGAGCAAGAAGAGCATGCTTCAAACCTTTCTGGGATCCCTGTTGTGCGTGGATGGGGAGAGGAGAATGAAGAGGACGACATTATCCTGGATGATGAGCAGGAGCCAGGCCACCACACCGCTTCCCCTTTAGTGCAAATGGGGGCCTTCATGCTCCAGTGTTTTAATAGGGACCCCCGTATAAAAAGCATAAGGGTCAAGGACCAGTACTGGGCAGAAAGGTTACCGCTGTCACAGAGGGCTGGCAGAATGGAGCACTTCCAGGCCTTGCTTCGAGAAATGCTGCATTCTGCCTTTGCGTGCGCTGGCAGAGGAGCAATTCCCACTCCCAGAGAAGGAGTTGCGGGTACCAATCCAACAGCGCCTGCAAGAAAAGGCCAGTTTGAAGATGTGTTGGTGACTTCGGATATGAGGTCATTCTTTCAGCCGACCCATCGACAGGTGTCATCCGGATCCAGCATCAGGGAACGCCTAGACCGTCAGGTGTCCGACTACATCGGGTTAACGGCCGATGTGGACGCTCTGAGGAGTGATGAACCCCTGGACTACTGGGTGGGCAGGCTTGACCTCTGGCCAGAGCTTGCCCAATTTGCAATCAAACTGTTGGCTTGCCCCTCATCCAGTGTCCTTTCCGAAAGGACGTTCAGCGCAGCAGGGGGGATCGTGACCGATAATCGTACTCGCCTAGCTCACGACAGTGTTAACTACCTCACATTTCTAAAAATGAATGAGGCATGGATCTCGGAGGAATTCAACACATGTGACCAGTAGACCATGTATATGTCTATAAACAATTTTTTTAAACGAGCACAAAGACCTTCTTTCTTCATTTGGCTCACTTCCTTGTCCAAAAAAAAGCACACCGTACTATATGCCCGTACCCTCCTGTTTGAAGAGGTTGAGCGGTGTTATATTTCTACTGTGGCTGCTTATTATGGAGGGGCTCCCACAATCCCTGTGCTGTGCTGACTTCCTCCTGGGGCTGCTTATTATGAGGGGCTCCCACCATCCCTGTGCTGTGCTGACTTCCTCTTGGGGCTGCTTATTATGAGGGGCTACCACCATCCCTGTGCTGTGCTGACTTCCTCCTGGGGCTGTACCTCTGCTGTGCATATTTTGAGGTGCTCCCACCATCCCTGTGCTATGCTCATTATGAGGGGCTCCCACCATCCCTGTGCTATGCTGACATCCTCCTGGGGCTGCTTATTATGAGGGGCTCCCACCATCCCTGTGCTGTGCTGACTTCCTCTTGGGGCTGCTTATTATGAGGGGCTACCACCATCCCTGTGCTGTGCTGACTTCCTCCTGGGGCTGTACCTCTGCTGTGCATATTTTGAGGTGCTCCCACCATCCCTGTGCTATGCTCATTATGAGGGGCTCCCACCATCCCTGTGCTATGCTGACATCCTCCTGGGGCTGCTTATTATAAGGGGCTCCCACCATCCCTGTGCTGTGCTGACTTCCTCCTGGGGCTGCTTATTATGCAGGGCTCCCACCATCCCTGTGCTGTGCTGACTTCCTCCTGGGGCTGTACCTCTGCTGTGCATATTTTGAGGTGCTCCCACCATCCCTGTGCTATGCTCATTATGAGGGGCCCCCACCATCCCTGTGCTATGCTCATTATGAGGGGCTCCCACCATCCCTGTGCTGTGCTGACTTCCTCCTGGGGCTGCTTATTATGAGGGGCTCCCACCATCCCTGTGCTATGCTGACTTCCTCCTGGGGCTGCTTATTATGATGGGCTCCCACCATCCCTGTGCTGTGCTGACTTCCTCCTGGGGCTGCTTTTTATGAGGGGTTCCCACCATCCCTGTGCTATGCTCATTATGAGGGGCTCCCACCATCCCTGTGCTATGCTGACTTCCTCCTGGGGCTGCTTACGGTGCAGGTGTCATTGCTGTATGTCACGCTGCTGATGTCAGTGCTCTCTATCACGATGCTGCTGTCAGTGCTGTATATCATGGTGCTGATGTCAGTGCTCTCTATCACGGTGCTGCTGTCAGTGCTGTATATCACGGTGCTGGTGTGAGTGCTTTATGTCACGCTGCTGATGTCAGTGCTCTCTATCACGGTGCTATTGTCAGATCACTCTATCATGGTGCAGATGTCATTGCTGTATGTCACGTTGCTAGTGATCATCTCCTGCACCCTCTTCTTTGCCTACCCTGGTCCCAGACCTTCCCTCTCCTCCATTGCCTTCATGCGATCCACAGTCCTGAATTGTCACAACATTTTCCCATATAAAAAAAGAATGCTTGTAGTTGTCGATCCCAGATTCACCTCATACATGTGTTATGTCATTGGCCATGTGGTGGGACTATGTTTGCACAGCTATTAATTCTTTTGTGGCTGCAAATTTGACATGTAGGTTTGCGAATTTCGCCTCCCATAAAGTCAATGGGGCCCGCCGCGAACGTTACGGTTCGCGAACTATCGGCCGCGTTCGCGGTCCGTGTTCGCGAAACGTCCCGTTGGAAGTTCGTCCGTCACTAGTGATTAAAACTTCCAACATAACACCTCTTGAAGAATTCAAGAACCATAATTCTTCCCCTTTGCCAGTGATCCTAAATCAGTCCTTTACATTGTGCCAAATGATTAAAAAGCACTCTGTACAGCTGACTTCAGCTTTGATACCCAGGAAAATACCTTAATTGTCCTTTTTAGACCTTCCTTTGCCATCCCAGCTGGCTTGTGACACATGATTTGTTTTGCCAGAGAAGTATGTTAAACAAAAAAAAACTTAAAAAAAAAAAAAAAAAAAAAAAAAACGTATAGGTGATCAAATACCACCAAAAGAAAGCTCTATTTGTGGGGAAAAAAATGATAAAAATTTAATTTGGGTACAGTGTAACATGACCGCGCAATTGTCAAAGTGCGACAGCGCTGAAAGCTCAAAACTGGTCTGGGCAGGAAGGTGTTTAAGTGCCTGGTATTGAAGTGGTTAAATAGGAGTCAGTACACACCTGCCATCATTTAAAGTGCCTCTGTTTAACCCCAAATAAAAGTTCAGCTGTTATAGAAGGTCTTTCCTGACATTTTCTTAGTCACATCCTACAGCAAAAGCCATGGTCCACAGAGAGCTTCCAAAGCATCAGAGAGATCTCATTGTTAAAATGTATCAGTCAGGAGAAGGATACAAAAGAATTAGATATACCATGGAACACAGTGAAGACAGTCATCAAGTGGAGAAAATATGGTGCAACAGTGACATTACCAAGAACTGGATGTCCCTCCAAAATTGATGAAAAGACAAGAAAACTAGTCAGGGAGGCTGCCAAGAGGCCCACAGCAACATTAACCACTTACAGACTGCCCACCGCAGTTTTACATTGGCTGTTTGAAGGAGGATATCGTTATGGCAGCAGCTAGCTGCCATAACCCCGGTATCCCCTTTAGTGGGCGGTCTGCTACAACATAAACGTGGTCTCTGTGGCAGATTCGCCGCAAGATCACTTTTATCGGTGGCAGGAGAGGGCCCCCCACCACGATCCAGTGCCCTCCGCAACTTACCAGAGCTGTCTGCAGAGGCGGAGGCGATCGTGTCCGGTCACCTGTCTCCATAACGTCACTTCCGCCCACAGCTCTTAAAAGGACCATTTATTTATTTTTTTACTTTTTTTTAAATGACAATTTTTTTTATTACATTTTTTTTATTGCATTTCAGTTTAAATATGAGATCTGAGGCCTTTTTGACCCCAGATCTCATATTTAAGAGGTCCTGTCATGCTTTTATTTATTGCAAGGGATGTTTACATTAAAAAAAGGTAAAATAAAAAAAAAGGTTTTAAAGGCGTCCCATCCCAAAGAACTTGCATGCAGAAGCGAACGCATACGTGAGTAGTGCCAGCATATAAAAACAGTGTTCAAACCACACACGTGAGGTATCGCAGCGATCGGCAGAGCGAGATCAATAATTCTCGCACTAGACCTTCTCTGTGTCTTAAAACATGCAACCTATAGAATTTTTTAAATGTTGCCTATGGAGATTAAGGGTAAAAATAGGATTTTTTTGTACTCACCCTAAAATCCTTTTCTCTGTAATTCACCGACCGACACAGCTCCTCTCTGTAACAAATGGGTTGTTAGCCTTATCACTAGGAGAATACTAGGCAAAGTTGTAACACAACACTCAGAACTCTTAGTTCCACCCAGGGGGGCGGTCCCTTGGGCTACAACCCTCCAAAGCAGCATCAGTACGTCAACAAGCAGTATAACGTAAAGATAAAAAGGAGGGGCAGGTGCTGTGTTGGTCGGTGAATTACAGAGAAAAGGATTTTACGGTGAGTGCAAAAAAATCCTACTTTCTCTTATATTCACCGACCGACACAGCTCCTCTCTGTAACTAAATGGGACGTCCCCAAGCAGTGCCAAAATGAGGGGTGGGAAAAACAGCAGAGAAAATTCATCCACCATGGCAAGTGGGAACTAGTGAAACTATACCCACAAAAAACAAAACAAAAAAACAAACAAACAAACAGACTTCAAGACTGGAAAACCACCACAAAAAAACAGGGCATCCTCAACAGGAGTGATCCCCAAGACCACACCAAACTGGAGAAGTAACGCAACAGTGCTTTAACATGACAGTACTGCGTTTTTATTGAAAAACCAGGAAAAAATATCTATTGCATATTCAATTGCAACTACACGGCCACCTGCAAAACTTTGCGGCCAAAACAGGCATGAGCCGATGCACTGACATCTGCCTTGTAGAACTTGGTAAACGTATGGACAGACGGCACAGAAACCTGAATATCTCCAGATGCAATGCCCATTATCCTGGGTCCAGCATCTGTCGACTCAGATAGTCCGCCTGCCAGTTCTCCACTCCCGGGATGTAAATGGCCGACAGGGCTGGTACGTGTTGCTCTGCCCACCGAAGTATGTGAGCGACCTCCCGTGCAGTGGCTGAGCTTCTTGTTCCCCCTTGGTGATTGACGTATGCCACAGCCCTGGCGTTGTCTGACCGTATCCTGATCGGACGCCCTTGAAGTCTCATCGACCATGTGTAAAGGCACAGCCTGATCGCTCTCAATTCGAGCAGATTGATCGCCAACTTGGATTCTTCCATCGACCAGAGGCCCTGAGCCGACTGAACCCCCATCACTCCACCCCAGCCGGATAGACTGGTGTCTGTTGTGATCACCATCTATTTCAGAGGAAGGAATGTTTTTTCCGGACTGAATCACTGGGGATCTCAACCACCAGATCAGTGAGTCTGACTGACTGGCTCACCTGGATCTGTCAATCCAGGGACAACTGAGATTTGTCCCATTTTGTCAAAATCTCCTTCTGCAGGACTCTGGTGTGGAACTGGGCATAAGGTACTGCCTCGAAGGAGGCTACCATGAGCCCCAGTACTCGCATGAAAAAGCGGTGTGACGCCCACTTGCCGTTCATCAGCAGTTTTACCGCGGATCTGAGAGTCTGCAATTTGTCTGAAGGGAGAAAAACTCTCGCTTCCCTGGAGTCCAACAGCAAGCCTAAGTACTCCAGACACTGGGTCGGCACAATCACCAACTTTGAGGTTCAACAGCCACCCAAATTCTTGCAGGGTCTGCATGGTGATCGCCACATCCTCCCCTAATTCTGAGGCGGAAGATGCCCTCAGGAGGAGATCGCCTAGATATCCCACAATCCCATGTTGTTGCAGCAACGCCAAAACTGGAGCCAGTACCTTGCTAAAGATTCGGGGGGCTGATGCCAGACCAAAAACAAACTGGTAGTGGGCTTCACCGACTGCAAAATCGCAGAAACTTTTGACGCCAAAAAGCATATAGGTATGTGCAGGTACACATCCTGGATGTCTAAGGACGCCAGGGAGTCCCCTTGATGGAGTGCAGCGATGACTGAGCGAACTGATTCCATTCTGAACCTCTGCACTTTTACAAAGTGTTTGAGGGCTTTTAGGTCCAAGATTGGACGTACCCCTTCCTTCTTGGGAACCACAAACAGATTTGAGAAGAATCCCTGGAAGCGTTCCGAGTCCGTAACCGGTACAATCACCCCGCAATTCAGCAATTCCCTTACCGCCCCCAACAGGGCCTCCCGGCGAACCGGGGATACGGGTATGCTGGAGGGGAAGAATCTCTTTGGCGGCCAAGAGAGAAACTATTTGAAAAATAATGTGTCAAATCAGAGGCCAATTTAAATCAATAACGCAAGGGTATGGGTAGTATACCATTCACTACCTGTCTATATAAATATCACAAGTGCAAAAAATGCAAAAAAAGCGATAAATGGAAATCTATGCAATAAAAAGTCTCCAATCACAAATCATTTCATATGAAACTCAACAAAATTCATGTGCACTGGTACCATGTAAAGTGTTATGTTGTGATAAAGTGCAAGTGCCAATAATAAATGTGCAAACAATGTGCAAAAATCACAAAATAAGGAGATTATAAGTGTCCGTGTAAGCAGCATAAAATATTATAAAGTCCTTCAAATGCCTTGGAATATTTCCCATAAAGTGCTGGTGCTTCCAAATGGTGTCCCAACAAAGAGAAGGGGGGGGGAAGAGAGTGTGATATGCCTTTCTTTCTGTTTAGGTGAATAGATGTCCCCTTACCTTACTGCTGTAAGGTTACAGCAAAAGAGTGTCCCCACACAGGGTATCCCCTGGGCGATTATACTGTTAGCTGATCATCTCAGGATGTATTTGGGACAACCTCTCCTTTCTCCTCAATATATTGGGTGGACCCACTAGTGAAGTCTTGCTGGACAGTGGGCAGCCGCTCTCGAAGGTTCTCAAACATCCTGAGCTCTCCTCTCTCTGTATATCTAAATGTGACACATTGAGATACACATGAATTTTGTTGAGTTTCACATCAAATGATTTGTGATTGGAGACTTTTTATTGCATAGATTTCCATTTATCTATCGCTTTTTTTGCATTTTTTGCACTTGTGATATTTATATAGACAGGTAGTGAATGGTATACTACCCATACCCTTGCGTTATTGATTTAAATTAGCCTCTGATCCCCCGACTTGCTGGAGATGCAACAACGCCTTGGGCACCTTACGCCACATCTGGTGGGAATGCCCACTTTTGCAAATGTTTTGGACTGAAATACACAGTCCGATTTCTCAAATTACGACATATTCCCCCCCGACCTAACTCCTGCTCAATTCCTATTACACCACAATGCTACTACAACCCGGGCCTACGCCAAATCCCTGACCATTCACCTCATTAACGCGGCCAACCTATGCATCCCGGTGCACTGGAGAACTACCTCACCCCAGGGGCGTACCAAGCAGGGGGCGGGGGGGGGGGCGTTCCGCCCCAGGTGTGACACATTGAGGGGGGTGTAAGTGGCTGGATGGCATTGCTATGGGGTTCACTCTGCACTCAGACACTGTCTGACAGTATCCTGAAGGGAATCCCTGGCTCTGGCTGCTCTGTTTTTTGTGAGTTTTTTTGTGAGCTTGAACACCCCCAGCACTGTGGCCAAAATAGTATGGTCTAGTTTCTGTTTCCCCCTGCTAGCTCCACCCACCACTGCTGAGCAGCCGAGCTGAGTGTGTCATCATTCAGCGCGGGGGTTGCTGTTACAAACTGCGTCCACAACATCTTCTGGAGTCTAAACCTCCCTAGCTGAAGCTGAGAGCCGAGGTGAGCTGATGATAGGGGATGTGTGAGCTGTGAGAAGACGGAGTATGTCTGTCCTGCCATCCTTACTGTGCTGCTCTGTCATAGAAGGGGAAGGGGGGGAGTTGCTGTGTAGTAGGTATTGTGTAGCTGACCTGATGGGGGGGGGGGGGTTGCAGAATACAGGCGTGTGCTATGTACAGGTTGTAGACTCCAGATTTGTGCTGTGTACAGGTTGCAGAATGCAGGTGTGTGCTGTGTACAGGTTGCAGAATGCAGGCGTGTGCAGGTTGCAGAATGCAGGCATGTGCTATGTACAGGTTGTAGACTCCAGATTTGTGCTATGAACAGGTTGCAGAATGCAGGCGTGTGCTGTGTGCAGGTTGCAGAATGCAGGTGTGTGCTGTGTGCAGGTTGCAGAATGCAGGCGTGTGCTATGTGCAGGTTGCAGAATGCAGGCGTGTGCTATGTGCAGGTTGCAGAATGCAGGCGTGTGCTATGCGCAGGTTGCAGAATGCAGGAGTGTGCTATGCGCAGGGTGCAGAATGCAGGCGTGTGCTATGCGCAGGTTGCAGAATGCAGGCGTGTGCTATGCGCAGGTTGCAGAATGCAGGCGTGTGCTATGCGCAGGGTGCAGAATGCAGGCGTGTGCTATGCGCAGGGTGCAGAATGCAGGCGTGTGCTATGCGCAGGTTGCAGAATGCAGGCGTGTGCTATGTGCAGGTTGCAGAATGCAGGCGTGTGCTATGTGCAGGTTGCAGAATGCAGGCGTGTGCTATGTGCAGGGTGCAGAATGCAGGCGTGTGCTATGTGCAGGGTGCAGAATGCAGGCGTGTGCTATGCGCAGGTTGCAGAATTCAGGCGTGTGCTATGTGCAGGTTGCAGAATGCAGGTGTGTGCTATGCGCAGGTTGAAGAATGCAGGCGTGTGCTATGTGCAGGTTTCAGAATGCAGGCGTGTGCTGTATACAGGTTGCAGAATCCAGGCGTGTGCTGTATACAGGTTGCAGAATCCAGGCGTGTGCTGTATACAGGTTGCAGAATCCAGGCGTGTGCTGTATACAGGTTGCAGAATGCATGTATTTGCTGTATATTGCTGTGTGACTACCACTCACCTATAGTAGCTGAGCTGTGAGCTTACCTGGTAAGGGGGGGGGGGGGGGGGGTGTTGCTGTATTCACAAACCAGGTATAAAGTAGATGTACTGGTCTGATAAAGGGGGGACTTCTACCCACATCTTGCAGCCATCAGATCCATCCAGCAAGCAGCAGGTCACAGCAGCATCTTGCCATCTTCCCTGCGGCCATCAGATCCCATCCACGGTCCAGCAAGCAACACGCCTTGTCAGCAGGTCAGTTCCCAAATCCGAATAAAATCATCAATGCCAATGCTCTTCTCAGGGACAGATCCGATCCAGAGATCGCCATACAGTGGGATCTCTGGATCAGATCTGTCCCTGAGGACAGTAGATAATGCAAAGTATGGGCCATACTTTGTATTGTCAGCTGTCTCCCCTTCTCACTCTGATGTCTCCCTCATAGCAGCTCCAGTCCAGCTCTCCACTTTCCTGACCGCGGCACAATCTGTCCAAAAATGTGGCATCTGCTCACACCTGAGTGAGTGACACCTCTGTCCTTTCCTGTCTATTGTCACTGGCTACCTTGAATGAACAGCATCGGCTGTTATTACAAGGAGCGGGAGGGGACGTCCCCATCCCCACACAGCTTCGCCCAAGTCTCCCATCCCTACCACAGACCTGAGCCACCAGCCAGCTGGCCAGAAACCCGAACAAAGCCGAATTTGCCTTTGATCAGGTCTCCGATGTAGAAAACTGGAAGCGTCAGCACAGTGTCACTTCCGGTTTACTCGGTAGCCAACAGCGCCATTTAAAAAAGAAAGCAGAATTAAAAAAACGCTGATCTTGGCAGAGGAGGGTGTTTTTTTGTGGGTGTTTTTACAGTTGGGGGGGTGCCAGATATAGGATGGGCCCTGGGTGCCAAATGCTCTAGGTACGCCCCTGCCTCACCCTCCACAATATCTGACTGGCTAAAAAGGGTGGATACTATAGTGGAGATGGAAAAACTTATTCACCAGGCCAGAGATACCCCGAACATTTACGGGCAAACTTGGGCAGTTTGGAAACATTTCAGATCTTCTATGTTACCTGGACAAACTCACCTTAACCCACCACAAAACTCCTACCTTGATGCACAACCACCAACGGCAACATAATACAATTGTGTATCACAGATGCCCCTTTCCTAATATTTACTAGTTCTGCCATCCCCATATTTGCCCAGTGACTCGGTCGACCGCACCTTAGCTGATGTTCACCCGGTATTGATTGGGCCACTTAACCTCACAACTATGATGCCCTCCATAGGGATCAAACCACATTTCTCCCACCCTTTATTGTCCAGAGAACTGCTGTCCTTCAAATTTCTATCCTCGGGGACGGTGCTCCCTCAATCGCAGTGCTGTGCTGACCACCATCCTTTTAGAGATTCCTTGATTTCTCCCACCTACGGTCACAGTCAGAGCCCATTAGGGGTGACTGGGGCTGGGATTCTGTATATCGGCTCAGCTCTGTACTGCCTTTATCTTTTGCATTAACATTTACGCTTTCTACGGCAAACACCATTGTATGACTGAGAATATTGGCCGGCTCCCTTGTTATATTCCCTCATATAAGGAAGCTCCGACCGAATTTTACGGTTAGTTGGCCTATATTAACATCTTCTGATTTATATTTTGTGTACTGTTATACACATGTTCTACAATTTACCTGTTAACTTTGCTTAACTGCTTTGAATACATGCCATGTACTTACTAATGTACCCACTGTATGTATGTACTTGGTAAAACATTACTAAAAATTATGAAAAAAAACAAAAAGTTAAAAAAAAAAAAAAATAAAAAAAAAAGTAAAATAGCCTCTGATTTGACACATTCTTTTTCAACCCCCCCCCCTCCCCCTTTCCGCATTTGTTTCCCCACTTTCTTTAGCCCCCTCTGCTCACTGTATCCCCTCTTCAGTTCTTTTTGCGCAGCACTATTCCACATAATAGTTCTTACTTTTGAGTTTGAATAGCTCTTTCCAGTGCATGCAGCAACATCCTCCCCTATCCATCTAACTGGCCAGCGCAGAGATACATCTTTCTGACAGACGTACTTAAGGCCTTACACTAGTTGGTCTGCCAATTCCATGCAGACAGGGGAAGCCTGTTGCTCTCCCAATTCGCGGTGCAAAAGTTTTGCCCACTCTGTCTGCGACCCAAGTGCGGATGCCAGTACAGGTCGCACGGCTGACCCCACAACCGTAAACAAGGAACAAGCTACTGCCTTTGCCTTCCTGTCCATGGGATCCTTGAATGCAGGAGACCCCTCAACCGGGATCGTGGTTACTTTATTTAACCTGGATACTTGGGGGTCCATGACCGGAGGAGCCGACCATTTTTTGAGAAGGCTTTCCGCAAAGGGGTAACGCACCGCCATGTATTTGGGGACCGAATAGGTCTGTTGCGGGTGTCCCAATTCCTTGTAAATGAACTTGTCAAAATAAGCGGAATACGGGAACACCTTAGGTGAACGTGCTGGCTTGCGGGACCCAAAAGGGACCACTACATCAGCAGAGGGATCCGCTGGCTCCTGAATCTTCAGGGTATCACGCACAGCTGTGATAAGTGCTCCAACGAGCGATTTGTCGCGCCCGGACTCATCCTCACTATCCAAACGGTCCTGGTCAGCGTCATCTGACAAGACAGAGCAGGGGTCACCAGCCTCAGCAGGACCCGAGTCTGCGTCAGGGGGGGGGGGCAGGGGCGTTACTTTAGCAACTTTATTCCCACACACCACCTCCATCTTGGTAACGAATGAATTGAGGACTGCCGTCAGGGTGTCCTTGGAGACTGCGCAGTCCGCAGGTGACCCAGTTGCAATTGCCTGGATTTCGGGGGAAGAAACACGTTTCTGAAGCCATGCTGACCCTACCCTATCTGCCACCCGAAGGGGACTTAGGACAGCAACAGTCCCACCCTCCTTGCTGCCGCTGACTGAGGGGCTCTAACCCGCCGGACTCACCACCCCATGCTCCCACATGCAGAAGAAACAAAACCTGTGTCGGTAGCAGTTTGCAGAATGATCGCTAAACGATCTGAAAAACGTGCTCAGGCTACAATAAAATGGCCGCCCAGCGTCCAGTAAACAGACAGGAAATTGAGAGCACATGAAGCTGCTGCTGAACACTGAAAACGTGCTCAGGCTTCTAGAAAATGGCCGCCAGTGTCCTGAATAGGAGAGCACTGGGAAAATGGTTGCTTAAAGCCCAGAAAGACATCCTGCCCTTGTCCACACCTAAAATGGCCACCGGCCAGCTTCCATGAGGGACAGAGACAGAAATGTGTTTTCAGCGCAGCGCTGTCTGTCACAGCAAGGCCCTCACAGGCACCTCCCGGGAGCTTAACACACAGGATCCTGGACACCACCAGCCAGCCAGTCCCCTATCCCAGGTGAGAGCAGATCTTACACACCACCGCTCAGCACCACATGCAGCACCCACCATGGGGGGGGGGTGGGGAAGATGGGGACAGGGGAGAGAAGAGAGGGAGGTGAGGGACCCCCGAATCGACCTCCCAGGGAATGCCCAGCTTCTCAGCCCCATAGAGGCAGGGAGAACTGTTCTTACCAGTCCTGAAGAGCTGGGAGACATCCCATTGTAGATCTACTCCTGATCAGAACAGGGTAGCTACTAGCCTCGGCATACTGTGACGCAGACATCAGTAGCCCGGTCATATGTACACCCTGGAGCATAAAAGCTCACGACCACCTCTTGAGCTGAGGTATGTCATGGCCTGCTGAGCCGTAGCTGTGACTTGCACATGCTCGATGGCCGGATTGGGGAGACAACAAGGATAAGGGTATCCAGCCTGTCACCCAGCCGGCTGTTGATAGTAGATCACAGGATCATTCATCTTTCGCAAAAAGCCAAGCTTCTGCATAGAATCTCTGCAGAGGTGGTTCTGGCCAGCTCAATGGATTGCTTTAACAAGGGCCTGGATTATTTCCTAAGTGTACATAATATTGTTATATTATGTACATTTACTAAACTAACATTTATAGGTAAAGGTAAAGCCCCAGTTCATATATATGGAATATGTCTTTTGGCGAATAAGTAGTCAGAAAAGTACTGGATCCCCCGAACAATAAAATTAAAATGTTCTGGAATAAAATAGGATTCTATGCGTGCAGAAAGTGTATGTCCTGCCGACAGGTGAATACCTATATGAGAGGCCTACCCAATTTCACTTAACTGAAAATGGTAAACAATTTCAAATAAAATCATTTATCACGTCTGTCAACACGTGGTATACGCGTTGCAATGCCCATGAGGGTTAATGTATATTGGGCGTACCAAAAGAACAGTGGCTAAGAGAGTGTCGGAACATATATACAATATAACTATAGGTTTCAAGGAACATAGTGTTTCTCTCTGAAATGGAGGGATACACTATCGGGACCCAACGGGCCTTAAATTCTGGGGGATAGATAAAATACACCCCAGTTGGAGAGGTGCGAATTTAGTACGTGAAATTTCTAAAGGCGAATCACAGTGGATATATTTAACTAACACTCTTAGTCCCAATGGCTTAAACACTGAGTTAGATCTTAATTGTTTTAAGAGCGATTATTAATTCTATATATTAATTTTTATTATCACTTTTTTTTTCCTTTTTTTCACTGTTTTCTATAAGCAGGAACAGTGACCTGATGCAATTTCTATAGTAATAAATTAATACTTAGAGTATTTGTAGGTTTGGTTCCATTTTATTACGTTAGTTTGTTATTACATACTACTGATTATTAGCTCTGTAGTAGCGCTAAATATGTAAAAATGCCTGTAAAGAGATTATTTACTTTGCGTTTTGTATATAGATGTATGACCAATGAAATAATTAGTGCATTATATAGATATATAGTGAACAAGACATTGGGGTTTATTTACTAAAGGCAAACCCACTTTGCACTACACGTGCACTAAAAGTGCACTTGGAAGTGCAGTCGCTGTAGATCTGAGGGGGACATGCAAGGAAAATGGGAAAAAAAAAAAAAAAAAAAATTTGTTTGTACCCGATTGGATGATAAAATCAGCAGAGCTTCCCCTGATTTCAGATTTACAGCAATTGCACTTCCAAGTGCACATCCAAGTGCACGTATAGTGCAGAGTGGATCTGCCTTTAGTAAATCAGCCCCATTGTGTAATGTTTGTAATCTCGTTTGAGGTATTTTACTATGTTTCAATGACTGATTGTTCTATTTGGTGTGGCTGCATGTGAACCAGTCATTGAAGTTTTGTATTATGCAGACTTCCCAGGCAAGCTTCCCATTTCAGCATGTGAGAGATCCGATGAGGAATGGATCATGAGCACAATAGCCGCGCACCATCGTAAGGTGGGTGGGCGGGGTTCTCCGTGCTGACTACCGGGGAGATGGATGGACTCTCACTGCGTCACGAGAGGGGTGGGCGTCCCCCCGACATTGATTCTGATGACACACGGGGAGAAGCCCGTCTCCTTTACTATATTACGGAGAAGACGTGTAGCATGTTCACGCCCTCTGAAGACGTCATCACGAAACACGTCATGGCATGACCACGCAAATAAGCATATTAACAGTGTCTGCATCTTCCTGGGACTCATGACGGGCTTTGTAAGGTGAAGGACCCTGGCAGTGAGCAATGCCTAACTGGTGATATGCCGAATGTTTTTAATTGATCTTGTAAGCTCAAAGTGTAAAGGGAGGGAATTGTATGTTTAATAAACAGTGTTACACTATGCAGTTCTTTTTCCCTTGCATGTCTTACATGATCCTTATATCCTAAACACACTGATTCGTCCAAGTGGATTACTAGGATTTACCAGGAGATAGAGTGGCCTCTAGTGGTGGATTTTGAGATAGACTCAACTGATTTATATCTCTGGTAAGCTCACACACAAAATGGGAATCCCCTGGTGCAGTGGTGGAGGAGTAGAGTTTATCAGCATGCGGACAGTGGCGGAATTATAGGGGTCGCTGAGATCGCCAAGGCGACCGGGCCCCATGCTGCAGGGGGGCCTTGAGGGCCCCCCTGTATATCTGAAGGAGCGGGCGCCCGAGACCGAGCTCCCCGATCTTCAGCCGAAGTGTAATCGGCACTGTGCGGGGAGCTCGGAGTCATCACACTGCTTATAACTAAAGTGAAAGCAGTGTGTGCTCTTTGTCTCCCCCTACAGTGCAGTACCCGGCAGGAAGAGGTAAGATAAAGCACTGCCGTTTTTGAAAAGACTTTATGTGTGTGTGTGCATTTGTGTGTGTATGTGTGTGCATTTGTGTGTGCATGTGTGTGTGCATGTGTAGATGGCGAGCGGGTGGGGGGGCACACTGGGGGCATTCAAGGGCACACTAGAAGCATTTGATGGCACACTGGCAGCGTTTAATGGCACAGTGGCTGCAATTGATGGCACAGTTGTAGCATTTGAGGGCACAGTGGCAGCATTTGAGGGCACAGTGGCTGCATGGCACAGTGGCAGCGTTTGATGGCACAGTGGCAGTATTTGAGGACACAGTGGCAGCGTTAAATGGGCACAATGGCAGCGTTAAATGGGCACAGTGGCTGCCATTGATGGCACAGTGGCAGTGTTTGATGGCACAGTGACAGCTTTTGAGGGCACAGTGGCAGCGTTAAATGGGTACAGTGGCAGCGTTTGGCACAGTGGCTGCAATTGATGGCACAGTGGGAGAGTTTAAGGGCACAGTGGCAGCGTTAAATGGGCACAGTGGCAGTGTTTGATGGCACGGTGGCAGCGTTTGATGGCACGGTGGCAGCGTTTGGATGGCACGGTGGCAGCATTTGGGCACAGTGGCTGCATTTGAGGGTACAGTGGCAGTGTTTGACAGCACAGTGGCTGCATTTGATGATTTGGTTTATAAAAACTTTTGTGCCCCCCAAAAATTTTGAGCACCAGCCGCTGCTGTTTAGATGTATATATGCACATTTTATGTATCTGCGTTTAATCCTGCCTCCCCTTCCCATATTCGAGCTGGGCGATTTTCTAAAAAAAAAAAATTTGTCATTTAAAAAAATAAAAATAAAAAAAAAAACTCGATTCACAATTCGAATCCAGTTTTTTTTATGGACACCGTACCAGTCCTGAGGAGCTGCGGGCAGGAGTTTTTAGGTGAGGCCGTGGCTTCGTCCTAGTCCGCAGGTCCGGCCTCGTGGACTAGGCCGAAGCCGTGGCCTCACCTAAAAACTCCTGCCCGCAGCTCCTCAGGACCGGTGCGGTGTCAGCACTGATCCTGGTGAAAAAATAAATATCTAAAAAAAACTATTTCCTGAAAATTTGAATCGATTTGACCTCTCAACTCGATTCAAGATTCAAATCGATTTTTTTCCCCAGCCCTACCCCATATGTGTACAATCAGAACTGTTTTTTTTTTCTTGCTTGTTCAAAGTACCAGCAAAAAAAATGCTATTCCTCCGAAAAGCGATCTGTGCTCAGATCGCTTTTCAGAGGCATTTGACAGCTGGTAAAGGGGCAATATGTTGCCTCCTGACCATCTTTTTTTTTTTTTTTTAAATAACAAACATGTTATACTTACCTTCACTGTGCAGTGCAGCTTGTTTTGCACAGAGTGGCCCCGAACCTTGTATTCTGGGGTGCCTCGGTGGCTCTCGTGGCTCCTCCTCTTCTCAGACAACCCCCTAGGAGAAGCGCTCTCTCCAGCGCCCCCGATGCCCGCGTCATTGGATTTTATTAACAGCAGTGGGAGCCAATGGCTGAGCTGCTATCAATCTATCCAATCAAGAGCTGAGAACCCCGGGCAAAGGAAGAGCGCATCTCCACCTGGGGAAGTTCCAGGGCTCAGGTAAGTAAAACGGGGGGGGGGGCTGGGGTTCCGGTGACTGCCAGGTGTTTTTTCACCTTAATGCATAGGATGGATTAAGGTGAAAAAACACGAGGGTTTACAACCCCTTAAATGCATCATCACTATGCTGCAACTGCATGCAATGCACACAGTTGCAGGGGGGTTGCAGTGCAGCCCCATTCACATAGGGATGTACTTAAAGGGTGCCCTGACAGGGAGGCACGGAAACACTGGCAAGACGGAGGTGCAGGGCTGGCATGACCAATGCTAAGGAACCCCTGTAGGGTTAACTTTAGAGACAGAGGAAGAAGGAGGAGGTGGAGCTGAGAGTCAGAAAGAAGGGAGGGCGGAGCGCTATATAAATAAGGGGAGGAGTCAAAGAAATCAAGCGTGGGTCACAAGTTAGGAAGTTGCTGGAGAGAGGACGCTAGGTGAGACCACAGGCTTGGGCGGCGGGACTTGCAGGGCGGAACGGGAGGTTTTTCAACAGGCTTGTGACATTGTCTGGACTATTAGCAGCATGGGGGACGTAGCTGAATTGCTGGAGCGGCTCCGAGCGGCGGCGGCGGCGACATGAGGAACGGAGTGGCTACAGACACAGGTGGCAGCCATTACGCAGGAGGCGGCGGGGGGGCCTGTTGCAGGGGGGGATGTTACACCACACGCTCGGCGGTCCAGACCACCGGAGCGCTTCTCTCCTGGCCCCTCCACCAGAGCCCAGCGCCTTACTAGGAGCCCTATAGCGGACCCGCCGGCCCCCGCCAAACGGTCTTCAGTGGGGTCTCAAGGGGGGTCCAGGCGGAATCCTCTTCGTGGGCGGGGCTCGGGGAGCGGGGGGTTAGAGATGGATGTCACCCCTCCCCACCGGCGCGGTCAAGTGATGGAAGGAGAACGGTTCCCCTTGCTGCCGCGGTGTTGCCGCCGCAGGGGGAGACCCGGCGGAGGAGAAACAGTGCCACACCTGCGCGTCAGCTACCAGACGCTGCTGGCAGGTCGGCGAGGAGTGGAAGTGGAGCCCTGAGGGAGGACAGGGGCAGGCCTACGGTGCCCACACGGGGACGCGGTGCGGGCGCCTTGCTCAGCAGAGGGGACGGTCGGGCCTATGGCGACGGCAGAGCAACTACCAGCACCGCTGAAACACCCCCCGAGCCGCCCGGCGACCGGAGGGTCTGCTACGCCTATGCTATCCGCGGCAGATGTGCGTTCCGAAGGAGAGCTGTCGGGTTCCGAAGAGGAGGTCCTTGGTCGGGAGGAGGCTGCGGGAGTATCCGGAGCAACGGCTGACGGGGGGAGACCCACGCAGCCAGGTAAGGGGATGACAGTTAATGCTAATGTTTTGCCTGATGCCTTGGGGGTTATGTTGGGGGGGGGGCGGTTGGGAGTGTGGTGAGGGGCCGCACGGACGCTGGGGTGGTGCCGCTGGAGGCGGGCGTTCTGGGTAAGTTGCGAAAAGTGCAACTGCGGAAGTTACAGTCGGTCTTGGGTAAGTTGAATTTTGCTTGCCGGATCATTCCGATGGGCCGGGTTTTTTGGCGGCTACGGCGGGAACGCAGGTTCCGACCCACTTCATTCGGTTAACTCAGGAACATAGGGAGGACTTGCGGATTTGGCAGACGTTTTTAGAAGGCTTCAATGGACGGTCGGTATGGATGAAGGGGCCAGTGAGTAACTTTGACGTGGAATTGGTGACGGATGCGGCGGGGTCCACGGGCTATGGGGCCTATTTTCAGGGACAATGGAGCGCGGAGGCCTGGCCACGGACGTGGGTGGAGGCAGGGTATACGAGGAACCTAGTGCTGCTGGAATGGTTTCCGGTGGTGCTGGCAATGGAACTTTGGGGAGTAACATGCCGGGATCTGAAGATCAGGTTGCACTGCGACAACATGGGCATGGTGCAGGTGATTAATCGAATGTCGGCATCTTCACAGCCGGTGATTAGGCTGCTGCGCCATCTGGTGCTGCGGTGTTTGCAGATGAACCTTTTCTTGTATGCTGTCCATATCCCGGGGGTAGACAATAATGTTGCCGATGCCTTGTCTCGATTTCAGTGGGAGAGGTTTCGGGCTTTGGCTCCGGATGCGACGAGAGAGGGGATCCCCTGCCCGGGGTGGCTCTGGGAGGTTGCATTGGAATCGCCGCGGAATGGATCAGGAGGTCGGTGAGCGGTGCAACCTGGGCGGCATACAGTAAAGTGTGGAAGGAATGGCTGGATTTTACACGGCTGGTGGACGCTGAGCTGGGGGGGTGGGGATCAAGGGCTGTTGGTGATGTGTTTTGTTTCTAGGGTCATGGAGCGCTCGGGGTCAGTGGCTTCGATCGAGCGTAAGCTAGCGGCACTGGCCTTTTGGTTTAAGTTGCGCGGGGAGGTGGATTACACAAAAGGGTTTTGGGTGAAACAGGCGTTAAAGGGGTACCGCAAGGGCAATCCGCGGACGGATATGAGAAGGCCGGTGACGTTCCATATCTTGCAGGTCATTTGCGATCGATTGGGGGAACAGTGCACTTCCAGTTATGAAGTGCGGTTGTTCCGAGCAGTGTTTTCATTGGCGTTCTTTGGGGCCTTTCAGGTGGGGGAGTTGGTTAGTCCGGCGAAGACGGTTGGGGGAGGTCTGTTGGGTCAGGATGTGGCGCTGGGGGCGGATAGGGTGATGTTGAGGCTGCGTAGGTCAAAGACAGACCAAATGGGTAGGGGGGTGGACATATGGCTTTTTGCTTTGCCAGGTTCGGGGTTATGCCCGGTGCGGGTGGTCTCGGAGTTTCTGGGAGTTAGACCTCAAGGGGTGGGCCCTTTGCTGATACATCAGGACGGGACCTTTTTATCCCGATTTCAATTTGTGGCTGTGTTCCGGAAGTGTTTGCGGGCTGGGGGTTTGGATTGCTCACAGTTTGCCTCCCACTCCTTCCGCATCGTGGCAGCCATAGAGGCGGCCAGATGCGGGTTGGACGAGGCTGTGGTCAAGAGGATTGGGCGATGGGAATCGAGGAGGTTTAGGTCGTACGTGAGGCCACATCTGGTGTAGGTGGAGCTCGTGGGTTTTGGTTCGTGTTTTCCGGGCGGGGGGGGGGGGGGGACGTTTTTGGGCTGGACGGGGGGACACAGAAGGGTGTAGCACAGTTGCTTTAGTATTTTATCTTTTCGTTTCAGAAGGAGGTCGCGAACGCCTCGTCTGGATATTGGGGCACTCCTACGTTTTTTGGGGTGCCAGGAGAGCGGATGTCAGGCCAGAAGGAAGGCAACTGGGGATTTCTCGTAGGGAAGCGAGCATAAGGTGGTTGGGGATCCCTGGGATGAAGTGGAGCAGGGTTGTGCTGGAAATTCATCGGTACGCCAGACTGGATAGGCTGGATAGGCATATGTGTTAGTGCTACATGTGGGGGGTAATGACTTAGGGGTCCGGTCAACTAGGGATCTCATTGCGGATGTTAAACGGGACTTTCTAATGCTTTGGAGGGATTTTCCTAGTATTGTGGTAATCTGGTCCCACATCATTGCACGGACTACGTGGCGTATGACTTGATCAGTGGTCAGGCTCAATAAGGCCAGGATTAAGGTGAATAAAGCCCTGGGTAGGTTTGTGACGAGGAATGGGGGATTGGTAATAAGGCACATGGAGTTGGAAGTGAATGTGGGCATGTACCTTAGGGGGGATGGCGTGCATCTCACGGCTGTGGGGACCGACCTTTGGGTCCTGGGGGTGCAGGATGGGATTGAACGGGCTCTGCGGGTGTGGAGGGGCCCTTAAGGCTAAGGTGGTCATCCTTGCGGGCAGTGGCAGTGTCTTTGACGGGGTAAAGAAAATTAGGTGATGGAAGTGTGTGGGGGGGCTCAAAGGTGGTATGCCCCCCTTTTGGTGTATCCCAGCGGAAGGGTATGCTGGGATACGGGTTTGGTGACACTGCGGGAAGGTGGGTTGTCTCCAGGCTGTTAAACGGCCGGAGGCCTGGTATGGTAAAATTTTGGTCCCGCAGTGTATTGGGAAAAAGGTAACGTTAAATGGAACTGAGGTACCGTCAAAGACCAAACGACTGGGAGTTGTAATTGCTGTTGCAATATAAGTATTTTTCTATTATAGCAATAAAGTTATTTATTTTATTTTGGTTGAAGTTTTTTGGTTAAATAAAGGCTGCTATGGCCAATTTTATACTCCAAACTCCGGTGTGGTCTATTTATTGGGAAAGGGGTAAGGTAAAATGGGAAAGGTAAAGGTATGGGTAATGAAATGGAATATTTCCGGGAAGGGGTGTAATTACCGAATGCATAGGTCATGGAAAAAGATTGAGAAACACCGATAGAGGAACCCATCTCTCCATTTTCCTCCTGCAGCCGCTGAATGCCTGTGGGAGGGAGAGGTGGAGAAGCGGCGGCAAATGGAGAAATTGGTTCCTTTACATGCAGCCACCCACTTGCAACCGGGCCCTGTTCCGCCACCAAACTCGGAGTAAAGGGCCCTGTCAGGGGGGCCCTTCATGGTTTCTTGCATCGGGGCCCTGAAGGTTCTAGTTACGCCACTGCATGCGGAATAATGTTTTTATGATTATAAGGAAATAATTTTAGCCGCAATCTAAAGGACAACATTTCTTGATTTGAGGAACTTTCCTTTCGGTGGTTGGGTGTATAAAAACACTTTCTGATACAGACACTGCTGCTGTACTTTTTTATTCCATTTTCTGGACACTGGAGTGGATATATTTGTGTTTTAGTTTTTATCTATTAATTTAAGCAATTTTATAACATTTAATTTATGTATTCACTTGTGTCTAGCTTTCATGCATTATATGTGACATTATGCATATTTGGCTAGTCACATGTTTAAATTTAGCGCTGTCAATGCTTACCATGCTTACATGTTAGAGCATATATTCTTTCATTTTGACTTACTATGTTATGATAGCAGCTGACGGTATATAGAACCATTGTTCACGTTTAAATCTTGTCCATTATTAGAAGTGCTGGGTCCAGCAGTACCTAGTATTTCTGGTATTTTTTATAAGTGGATGAATATGCCATTAGACCTAATGGTACAGTCAATATCCTTAAATTATCTATTTACCTAAACTATTGTATTTTGTGGCCAAGTCTCCCTGTAGGATACCCAAGTAAATTTGTAAACAAATTGGTGCCATTTGTATGGCTTTTTTGTGTCACCGTAAGTCACCTAGAAAAGCATGGAAGGTTCTGAGATTACCAACTCACTTGGTGGGACTTACCTTTCCCAATTTTTGTTTATACTACTTAGCATCTCAACTAGTGCATATCCATGACTGGATTACACCCCTTCCCTGTCGATTCCTGTACCACCACAGAGGCAGCCATTGATTCTTTGATGTAAACTCAGTATAAATGTCATCTACAGGGGCCGAGTACCCCCTTGTCCAGGAACCACAATGCTTAACACCACACATACCCCATTTAGTTGTAACCAGTATCACCGAGGATCCTTGACCATGGTCACCTAACAACCCTCTTTGGTCTCATTACCAAATCCACAAAGATGGGCATCTCCTGGGATTAAATATCTATGCCATCTTGTTAACTTTGTACTTTAGGCTTTAAATCCTTCACTTCCCTGAAAGAAGAGTTTAGTTTACCTCTCTACTATATATTGTGCGTACACAATTTGGCTCACTAGATAAGCCCATCTGTATTACTGCTCTGGAAAAAATTCTATGCCGGCCTAATCCTACGAAACTTATCTCTGACTACTACTCTGCGTTCATGATCGATTCCAATCCTAGGTTTGACTCTGCTCAAATTAGAGGACCTTCATTGGATATGTCCTTTGCCGACTCTGACTGGCCTGAATTTAGTGAAACTTATAAGACCTCTGTTATCTCATCCAAAGACAGAATTATTCATCAATCGCACCTTACTCCCTTTAGACTACATAGAATGTGCCTGCGTCCTGCATTCAGAAGCCACCTGTTTTATAGGATGTGGTCAGGTTATTGATTTTCTCCATTGCGTCTGGTCTTGTCCCACCATTCAGGTAATCTGGAAGGAGGTGGGCTCCTGTCTGTTCTGCAATGGGTCTTCCTAATTTCCAGCACCCTAAAAATTGCCTCCTGAGAATATTTGGAGGCTTGTCCCTTTCTAAATATGCTAAAATGTCTACTGCTACTATTTTGTCTTTTTAAGCTAAAAAAGGTAATGCTATTGTATTGGAAGGGGGCGAACGTACCTACATTATCCCAGTGGTTTGCAACTTATTAATGCTTACCTTCCTTTAAATAGGCTCACTTTTTGAACTGAGAAAAAAAAAATGCTTTGATAAACTGTGGGGCAGGTGGCTCTCCAGTCCTTGCACTTTTAACAGTCTGGACCAGAAGAGTCCAAACATGTTTTATTATGCTATGAGAATCTTTGGCTGCTTTCACACTGAGGCGATTTACAGGCGCTATAGCACTAAAAATAGCAACTGCATAGCACCTGTAAAGAGCCTCTCCTCTCACTCCAGTGTGAAAGCCCAAGTGCTTTCACACTGGAGCGGTGCACTTGCAGGATGGTAAAAAAAAAAAAAAAAACCCTGCAAGCCACATCTTTGCAGTGCTGTAGGAGCGGTGTATACACCACTCCTAATGTGCCCCTGCCCATTGAAATCAATAGGCAGCGACAAACCGCTGGCAAAGCACCGCTTTGCGGCAATTTGCGGAAGGTTTTAACCCTTTTCCAGCTTCTAGCGGGGGTAAAAAGCGCCCCACTAGTGGCCGAATAGCGCCACTAAAAATAGCAGCACTTTACTGCGGACACCCCCAATGCCTCAGTGTGAAAGCACCCTTTCTGATTTTGTACAAGAGTGTGTTGTCCTCTTTCCTGAAGTATTTTTTTCTTAAAGCTGCATGTCCTCATAATTCCCGATTGTGGGACAAGTGGGACCCTGCAGGGTTTTTTTTTTTCGGTTACATTTTGTAGTTTGTTTTTTGAGAAGTTTTTCTGTGTATGTTGTGAACTCTATATATGTGTGTGTCTTCAATTCCCTTTCCTGGAATTACATATACAATGTCCTGAACACATAGGGATTCTAAACAAATTTTGTACTGAGGTATGGGGTTGGGCCAAAGTTAGTAAAACATTGTTGGTGAATAAACTGACTTTGAACAATTTTTTGGCCTCGATTGCTTTATTGTCCAGTTCTGGCTCATGAATACATGTGCCAGGGGCTACAAAGCCAAATCAAAGATTACAGCCCAATGCAATGTATAGGTGATGCCCATATACATGGAGCGAGGTCAACGTGTTTCCAGGGCAGAACCCTCTTCATCAGAGCAAACAGAGGCACACTGATCTACATGAACGTATAGGCCCAAAACTTTATGGAAATTACCCTGACACTCAATATTTTATGTGCATTTAAGATTAGTGGACTGGTCCTTTGCCGATATTTATCTTTTAAGTGGCTGTAACTAATCAACATAGAAATATATAACTTTTGTGCATGAAAGGAAACAGACACAATCATGTGCTCCTAGTGTTTTTCAAAAAATCCATACATGGAAAGAAAAAAAAAGAAAAAAACACAGTCCAGATCCATCTTGCAAAAATTGCCCCTTGTGCTGAAAATAAATCATCAATCCACAATATTAAAAATCCATTTCAACCTTCAGCACACACCTTCTTTAAAATGACCAGTATATTATAAAAAGGTCATAAAATGCTTACACAACTCAAACAGTGTTTGCCATAATATAAAACGTTTTTATTAAAAACATAAAATCATATACACTCACATGTAATTGTGCACTATGACTCTTCGTGCACAGAAGTTAAAGTGATTTATTTTCCATATAAAACCACCAGGTACCAGTGTATTCTCCTAACCCACCATTACACTATAGCCTTGCAATGATAAAATTGGTCATGTACCACTGCTCTGCCTGAGAAGCTCAGATCTTTCTGTTAGGAGGTGATGACATCACCCAGCTTTGCCCTATTAGTTTTGTAGTGTCACTTTCTCAGAAGCCCTGGAATGGGCAAGGTCAGCCAAGTTCTTATCCTTTCTATAGTTTACCGTTTTCCTATTTACCCTGACGCCATTTGGCGCACACTGTGCCACATTTAGAATACACTTTTGCAATATCCTTGTATGTTGTGGTCGTTCAGGTGCTTATCTAATCTAGTTTTTTTTAAACTATCGATGCTCCCCACTGAGACCACCACCTGTGGAAGGGAATTCCATATCCTTGCCATTCTTACAGTAAAGAACCCTCTACGTAGTTTAAGGTTAAACCTCTTTTCTTCTAATTTTAATGAGTGGCCACGTGTCTTGTTAAACTCCCTTCCACGAAAAAGTTTTATCCCTATTGTGGGGTCACCAGTATGGTATTTATAAATTGAAATTATATTCTCTCTGGAGAATAAGCGCTTGAGAAGGGAGAAGTTCAGTGCTCGCAACCTTTCCTCATAACTAATATCCTCCAGACCCTGTATTAACTTAGTTGCCCTTCTTTCTACTCGCTCCATTTCCAGTACATCCTTCCTGAGGACTGGTGCCCAGAACTGGACAGCATACTCTAGGTGCGCCTGGACCAGAGTCTTGTAGAGCGGGAGATATTGTTTTATCTCTGGAGTTGATCCTCTTTTTAATGCATGCAAATATTCTGTTTGCTTTGTTAGCAGCAGCTTGGCATTGCATGCCATTAACCACTCCAGCCCCGGACCAATTGACAGCCTAAGGACCAGAGGTCTTTTTACAATTTCGCACTGCACTGCTTTAACTGGTAATTGCACGGTCATGCAATGTTGTATCCAAACAAAATTTCCTTCCTTTTCTTCCCACAAATAGAGCTTTCTTTTGATGGTATTTGATTGCCTCTGCGATTTTTACTTTTTGCGATATAAATGGAAAAAGACCGAAAATTGAGAAAAAATATATATTTTCTACTTTTTGTTATAAGAAAAAGCAAATAAACTCAATTTTAGTCATACATTTAGGGCAAAAATTTATTCAGCCACATGTCTTTAGTAAAAAAAAAAAATATATATATATAATAATTTACAAAAAGTTGTCACTAAATGATATATTGCTCACACATGCCATAGTTATATGTGGAATGGCACCCCAAAGTATATTCTGCTTCTTCTGAGTACGGGGATACCACATGTGGGACTTTTTGGGAGTCTAGCCGCATACAGCGCCCCGAAAACCAATCACTGCCTTCAGGATTTCTAAGGGTGCAAATTTTTGATTTCACTCCTCACTACCTATCACAGTTTCGAAGGCCATAAAATGCCAAAATAGCACAACCCCCCCCCCCCCCAAAATGACCCCATTTCGGAAAGTAGACACCCCAATCTATTTACTGAGAGGCATGTTGAGTCCATGAAATATTTTATATTTTGCCACAAGTTGCAGGAATATTACAATTTTTTTTTTTTTTGCACAAAGTTGTCACTAAATGATATATTGCTCACACATGCTAAGGGCATAAGTGAAATTACACCCCAAAATAAATTCTGCTGCTTCTCCCGAGTCTGGGGATACCACATGTGGGGGACTTTTTGGGAGTCTAGCCACGTACGGGACCCCGAAAACCAAGCACTGCCTTCCGGATTTAAATATAAAACGCTACAAAAAAAAAAACTGTTAGCGATCGCAGGGATCAGGCCTGACTCTGCGAACGCTGCAGTTATGCGTTTAGTGTTTTGTAAGTGACAGTGATCGATCGATACTGCACTTGGGTGGGCTGGGCGGAGGGGCAAAACGCAGGTGCCAGCAGGTATCTGGGCTGATCCCACTAACAATGCGTTTTTTTGGAACCCTAAACTGCTGGGGACGCTAGCATAGATCTGATCAGATCAGATATTGATCTGTTCAGATTCTATACCACTACGGGAGGTGTATGCTTTGCGCGTGGGTGTTAGCGGTACTGGCACTAACCTAGCACTGCCTGGAGCGACGCAGACCCTGACCCTAAAACCTAATTGATATCACCCGCCGAGTGATCAGGGGGTTAAACCTTTATTGGGTAATAAATGGTGGGTGCCCTGATGCTATAAAAAGCAAACTAACCAGAGTCACCCGTAATACTTATACGGTGATCACTGGTGAAAGGGTTAACTAGGGGCCATCAGGGGGTTAAAATCTTTATTAGGTAGTGAATGGGGGTCCCTGGCGCTATATAAAAACCTGACGGGGAACCTAAATAACTAACTGACTAACCAGCGTCACCAGTGGCACTTATACGATGATCGCTGGTGGAAGGGTTAACTAGGGGCAATCGGGGAGTTAAAACCATTATTGGGTAGTATATGGGGGTACCTAGCGCTATAAAAACCTGGCGGTGAACCTAATAAAATAACTAGCTACCTAGCAGCACTAGTGACACTAATGCAGCGATCAGAAAAATGATCGCTTAGTGACACTGGCAAAAGGGGGTGAAAGGGTTAACTAGGGGCAATCAGGGGGTTAAACCTTTATTGGGGGTGGTAGGGGGCTACCCTAGACCTAACACTAACTGCCCTGACACTTTTTACTTTTACAACCGACACTGAATGCAGTGATCAGAAAATAAATGATTACTGCAATCAGTGACACTGTGACTGGGAGGGGGAGGGGATCAGGGGGTGATGGGGGGGGGGGTTGTGTGCCTACATGTTAGTGTAGTGTTGGTGCACACTTACTTTCACTCTTATCCTCATAGTCCGGTCAAAAAGACTGCCCCGAGGAGAGTGACATCACTTCCTCCCTGCCTGTGTTTACTATACACAGCGGGGGAAGCTTCTCATTCGCCAGGAGCGATCGAGAGGGGATGGCCAGAAACCAACGGCCATCCCCTCATCCCGGATCGCTCCTGAAGCGAAACAGACTGCCACATCCAGTGGCAGGGGGTGGACAGATCGGACCCCCCACCCGCTGGAAGGCAAGCACCTACATGTACAGTGCCTTGCGAAAGTATTCGGCCCCCTTGAACTTTTCAACCTTTTGCCACATTTCAGGCTTCAAACAAAGATATAAAATTTTAATTTTTTTGTGAAGAATCACCAACAAGTGGGACACAATTGTGAAGTGGAACGAAATCTATTGGATAATTTAAACTTTTAATAAAAAACTGAAAAGTGGTGCGTGCAAAATTATTCGGCCCCTTTACTTTCAGTGCAGAAGTTCAGCGAGGATCTCTGAATGATCCAATGTTGTCCTAAATGACTGATGGTGATAAATAGAATCCACCTGTGTGTAATCAAGTCTCTGTATAAATGCACCTGCTCTGTGATAGTCTCAGGGTTCTGTTGAAAGCGCAAAGAGCATCATGAAGACCAAGGAACACACCAGGCAGGTCCGTAATACTGTTGTGGAGAAGTTTAAAGCCGGATTTGGATACAAAAAGATTTCCCAAGCTTTAAACATCCCAAGAAGCACTGCGCAAGCGATCATTTTGAAATTGAAGGAGTATCAGGCCACTGCAAATCTACCAAGACCTGGCCGTCCCTCTAAACTTTCAGCTCAGACAAGGAGAAGACTGATCAGAGATGCAGCCAAGAGGCCCATGATCACTCTGGATGAACTGCAGAGAACTACAGCTGAGGTGGGAGAGTCTGTCCATAGGACAACAATCAGTCGTACACTGCACAAATCTGGCCTTTATGGAAGAGTGGCAAGAAGAAAGCCATTTCTCAAAGATATCCATAAAAAGTCTTGTCTAAAGTTTGCCACAAGCCACACCAAACATGTGGAAGAAGGTGCTCTGGTCAGATGAAACCAAAATCCAACTTTTTGCCCACAATGCAAAACGATATGTTTGGCGTAAAAGCAACACAGCTCATCACCCTCAACACACCATCCCCACTGTCAAACATAGTGGTGGCAGCATCATGGTTTGGGCCTGCTTTTCTTCAGCAGGGACAGGGAAGATGGTTAAAATTGAGGGGAAGATGGATGCAGCCAAATACAGGACTATTCTGGATGAAAGCCTGTTGGAGTCTGCAAAAGACCTGAAACTGGGACGGAGATTTATCTTCCAACAAGACAATGATCCCAAACATACAGCAAAATCTACAAAGGAATGGTTCACAAATAAATGTATCCAGGTGTTAGAATGGCCAAGTCAAAGTCCAGACCTGAATCCAATCGAGAATCTGTGGAAAGAGCTGAAAACTGCTGTTCACAAACGCTCTCCATCCAACCTCACTGAGCTCGAGCTGTTTTGCAAGGAAGAATGGACAAGAATTTCAGCCTCTCGATGTGCAAAACTGATAGAGACATACCCCAAGCGACTTGCAGCTGTAAATGCAGAAAAAGGTTGCTCTACAAAGTATTAACGCAAGGGGGCCGAATAATTTTGCACCCCCCACTTTTCATTTTTTTAATTAGTTAAAAAAGTTTCAAAAATCCAATAGATTTCATTCCACTTCACAATTGTGTTCCACTTGTTGGTGATTCTTCACAAAAAATAAAAAATGTTATATTTTTATGTTTGAAGCCTGAAATGTGGCAAAAGGTTGAAAAGTTCAAGGGGGCCGAATACTTTCGCAAGGCACTGTACGTGCTTGTGCCTGAAGATGCCATTGTGATGACGTACATTGGCATGCGGCGGTCCTTAAGTGGTTAATGAGCCCATCATCTACTAGGACCCCCAGGTCCTTTTCCATCCTAGATTGTAGAATGGAAAAAAAATAAATCTTGTATAATAGTCCCTTATCCCCTCCAAGAGCTGGCATACTATTGATGTTAGGCTAACTGGTCTGTAATTCCCAGGGATGTATTTTGGGCCCTTTTTAAATATTGGTGCTACATTGGCTTTTCTCCAATTAGTTGATACCATTCCAGTCAGCAGACTGTCAGTAAAAATTAGGAACAATGGTCTGGCAATTACTTGACTGAGTTCCCCAAGTACACTCGGTTCCAAGCCATCTGGTACCGGTGATTTATTAATGTTAAATTTCTCAAGTCTAATTTTAATTCTGTCCTCTTAACCATGGAGGTGCTTCCTGTGATGTGCCATAAGGATAAACACTGCAGTTTTGGTTACTAAAGCCCGCCCACCCCCCCAATTCCCTCGTGAAGACTGAGAAGAATAAATTCAATACCTTCGCCATCTCCTCATTCTTTGTAACCAGATGTCCTTCCTCATTCTTTATGGGGCCAGTATGGTCTGTCTTCCCTTTTTTACTGTTTGCATACTTTACCACTTAAGGACCGCCGCAATGGCAATGTACGTCAGCAGAATGGCATGTACAGGCACAAGCACGTACATGTACGGGCTTGCCTTCCAGCGGGTGGGGGGTCTGAACGAACCCCCTCCTGATGGATGCGGTGGTCCGTTTCGCTTCAGGAGCAATCCGGGATGAGGGGATGGCCGTTGGTTTCTGGCCATCCCATCTCGATCACCCCCCATCCCTCCCAGTCACAGTGTCACTGATTGCAGTGATCATATATTTACTGATCACTGCATTTAGTGTCAGTTGTGACAGTAAAAACTGTCAGGGCAGTTAGTGTTAGGTCCAGGGTAGCCCCTACCCCCCAATAAAGGTTTAACCCCCTGATTGCCCCTAGAGTTAACCCTTTCACCCCCTTTTGCCAGTGTCACTAAGCGATCATTTTTCTGATTGCTGCATTAGTGTCACTGGTGCCGCTAAGTAGCTAGTTATTTTTTTTTAGGTTCACCTCCAGGTTTTTATAGCGCTAGGTACCCCCATATACTACCCAATACCCCCTGATTGCCCCTAGTTAACCCTTTCACCAGCGATCACCATATAAGTGCCACTGGTGATGCTGGTTAGCCAGTTAGTTATTTAGGTTCCCCGTCAGGTTTTTATATAGCGTCAGGGACCCCCATATACTACCTAATAAAGATTTTAACCCCCTGATTGCCCCTAGTTAACCCTTTCACCAGTGATCACCGTATAAGTGTTACGGGTGACTCTGGTTAGTTAGTTTGCTTTTTATAGCATCAGGGCACCCACCATTACCCAATAAAGGTTTAAACCCCTGGTCACCCAGCGGGTGATATCAATTAGGTTTTAGGGTCAGGGTCTGCGTCGCCCCAGGCAGCGCTAGGTTAGTGCCAGTACCGCTAACACCCACGCGCAAAGCATAAACCTCCCGTAGTGGTATAGAATCTGAACAGATCAATATCTGATCTGATCAGATCTATACTAGCGTCCCCAGCAGTTTAGGGTTCCAAAAAAAAACGCATTGTGAGCGGGATCAGCCCAGATACCTGCTAGCACCTGCGTTTTGCCCCTCCGCCCAGCCCACCCAAGTGCAGTATCGATCGATCGATCACTGTCACTTACAAAACACTAAACGCATAACTGCAGCGTTCGCAGAGTCAGGCCTGATCCCTGCGATCGCTAACAGTTTTTTTTTTTTTGGTAGCGTTTTATATTTAAATCCTGAAGGCAGTGCTTGGTTTTCGGGGTTCCATATGTGGCTAGGCTTATGCCCATAGCATGTGTGAGCAATATATCATTTAGTGACAACTTTGTGCAAAAAAAAAAAAAAAAAATTGTAATATTCCTGCAACTTGTGGCAAAATATAAAATATTTCATGGACTCAGCATGCCTCTCAGTAAACAGCTTGGGGTGTCTACTTTCCAAAATGGGGTCATTTGGGGGGGGGGGGGGTTTGTGCTATTTTGGCATTTTATGGCCTTCGAAACTTGATAGGTAGTGAGGAGTGAAATCAAAAATTTGCACCCTTAGAAATCCTGAAGGCAGTGATTGGTTTTCGGGGTCCCGTACGTGGCTAGACTCCCAAAAAGTCCCACATATATGGTATTCCCGTACTCAGGAGAAGCAGCAGAATATATTTTGGGGTGCAAGTCCACATATAACTATGGCCTGTGAGTAATATATCATTTAGTGACAACTTTTTGTAAACTTTTTTTTTTTGTTGTTGTTGTTTTTTGTGTCATTATTCAATCACTTGGGACAAAAAAAATAAAAAATTCAATGGGCTCAACATGCCCCTCAGCAATTTCCTTGGGGTGTCTACTTTCCAAAATGGGGTCATTTGGGGGGGGGGGTTGTACCGCCCTGCCATTTTAGCACCTCAAGAAATGAGATAGGCAGTCATAAATTAAAAGCTGTGTAAATTCCAGAAAATGTACTCTAGTTTGTAGACGCTATAACTTTTGCGCAAACCAATAAATATACGCTTATTGACTTTTTTTTTTTTACTAAAGACATGTGGCTGAATACATTTTGGCCTAAATGTATGACTAAAATTTAGTTCATTCGATTTTTCTTATAACAAAAAGTAGAAATTTCTTTTCTTTTTTTTTTTTTTTTTAATTTTCAGTCTTTTTCCTTTTGTAATCTTAAAAAATAAAAAAATCGCAGAGGCAATCAAATACCATCAAAAGAAAGCTCTATTTGTGGGATAAAAAGGACGCAAATTTTGTTTGGGTATAACATTGCATGACCGTGCAATTGCCAGTTAAAGCAGTGCAGTGCGAAATTGTAAAAAGACCTCTGGTCCTTAGGCTGACAATTGGTTTCGGGGCTGAAGTGCTTAAGGAATTTCTTGGGATTTATTTTTTTGCTCTCCTCTGCTATGTATCTTTCGTGTTCTATCTTAGCCACCCTAATTTCTCCCTTACATTTCTTGTTGCATTCTTTATAAAGTCTGAATGCTGATGATGATCCTTTGCTTTTATATGCATTTTTACATTGGAGTTAAGCTATCCAGGACTTTTATACGCTCTTTTAAATGTATTGTTGCCAATCAGTAGATCCAGTAACGCTTTAATTCTAGTTGGTGCGTCTACCATCTAAATATTATTATTATTATGCATACACTTGCAACACAAGTCATATTGTAATTAAATACTATAAAAAAAAAATATCTTTCCTTTTCATTCTGCAGCACTGTCATTTTCTGTAAAATGCAATATGGCAACCTGAAGGAATTCTGTACACAAATGGTGTACAGAACACCCCCTATAACCTATAAGTTCCTGCTTGTGTGATTGGCTTACTGGTTTTAAGTATCTCCTGCAACAAAAAATGTAATTTTTAGTGCGTTACTCCCAAAGGGAAATAAGGTTTAAGCACTTCAGCCCCAGAAGGATTTACCCCCTTAATGGCAAGGCCATTTTTGCGATATGGCACTACGTCACTTTAACTGACAATTGCATGGTCATGCGACGTTGAACCCGAACAAAATTGATGTACTTTTTTCCAAACAAAAAGCTTTCTTTTGGCGGTATTTGATCACCTCTGCGGCTTTTAATTTTTTTGCTATAAAAAAAAAAAAAGACTGCAAATTTTGAAGAAAACAATATTTCTCTTACGTTCACTGACTGACACAGCTCCTTTTATTCTTGACCATCGGTTGTAAGGCCACCTTCAGGAGAGGATTAGGTAGAAAATGTTAACATGTACAAAAAACAGAACTTTCTAGTTCCGCCCAAGGGGCGGTCCCTTCAGTAACAACCCCCCAGCCTGCTTCCTGCAGCCTCAGTTTTTTTCTACCTAGTGAAGGAGATGGACCTAGGAACCCTGTGGGCCCATCAGTGATTTTTTTGCAGTTTGTCTTTTGCGCAAGATTAAGATCCTGTGATCTGCTATCAACAGCTAGCTGGGTGACAGGCTGGATACCCTTATCCTTGTAGTCTCCCCATCCTGGCCAGTGGGCGTGTGCGGGCCATAGCTACGCGTTGGGTCGGCCACAACATGCCCCTCAGGCCCCAGGGTGGGCGGTGAGCACAATGCTCCGGGGCACACATGACCAGCTACTGATGCCTGAGTCACAGTGGCCAGCAGCCACCCCGTACTCTTCGAGAGTGGGTCTGATGGAATGTCCCCAGCTCATCTGGAATGGTAAGTACAGTTCTCCCTGCCTCGGTGGGGCTGAGCAGTTGGGCATTCCCTGGGAGGTAGATTCGGGGGTCCCTCTCCTCCCTCTCTTCTCTCCCTGTCCCCATCTCCTCTCCCCCCCGTGGGGGATGCTGCATGGGCTACCGAGCGGTGTGTGTGTGCCATATAGTTAGGGGTCCCCTGGGGGCTCTCACCTTGGGTGGGGGGCTGCGCTAGGTGGCTGTGCTCTTGGGTGTCTGCACATGCTGATCGCCATAGCAATGTTCTGCCACCATTTTCTCTTTTTTCACTGTCCCTCTCTGTGTACAGTTGTTTGGCGGCCATGTTTGGTGCGACTCAGGGAGAAGCATGGTCAGGAACCATTTTACTGTAGTTCAGCGTTCATTTTCCCTGTGATTATGTCCTTTATACTGGATACTCCGTGGCCATGTTGTTGTAGCCCAGCATGGTTTTTATGTCCAGCGCTGATCCCTGAGGCTCAGAACAGCGCGGTTTCTTCTCACAGACACTTGGGAGATGACACAGGACACAGGCACTACTAGCTGAACGGAGCAGAACTCGGTCAGGGTGGTGAACACTGCGGTGGGGGACCCTCAGCCTGCAGCAGCTAGGAGAGTGGGACTATTCACCTGTTTTAAGTCCCCAAAAGGTGGTAGACAGGGTGAGTCAGCATGGCTTCAGAAACTGGCGTTTCTTCCCTCGAACTCCAGGCAATTGCAACCGGCTCACCTTCTAACAATGCAGTGCCTCTGGAGGCTTTGTCGGCGGTCCTTGACACGTTCGTTGCCAGGATGGAGGCGGTGTGTGGGAGCAAAGGTGGTAAAAACATGAACCCTGCCCCCCCATCCTTAGGGGAGAGCTCGGATGCAGACTCGGGCCCTTCTGAGAGTGGTGGCCCCTGCTCTGTCGTTTCAGATGACGCTGACCAGGACAGATTGGACAGTGAGGATGAGTCTCCGTCCGGGTCTGCGCACGACAAAGCGCTAGTTGGAGCACTTATCACAGCTGTGCACGATACGTTGAAGATTCAGGATACAGCAGATCCCTCTGCTGATGTAGTGGTCCCTTTTAGGTCCCGTAAGCCAGCACGTGCATTTAAGGTGTTTCCGTATCCAACGTATTTCAGTAAGTTCATATACAATGAATGAAGTAGACCGAACTGACCTTTTCGGTCCCAAAAAGTATGGTGGTGCATTACCCTTTTGAGGAGAGCCTTCTTAAAAAATGGATGGCTCTTCCGGTACAGGGGACTCCTGCATTTAAGGACCCCACGGACAGTGGCCCGTTCCTTGTTTACAGTTGTGGGGTCAGCAATACGATCAGTACTGGCCTCCACACTCGTGTCTCAGACACTTACTGAGTGGGCAAAACTTTTGCACTGCAAATTAGAGGAGCAACAGGCTTCCCCTGTCTGCGTGGAACTAACAGACCAGTTAGTGCAAGGCCTTAAGTACATTTGTGACGCGGCCCTAGATACCCCCCCTCTGTTATCCAGGGCTTCAGGGTCAGCTGTGGTGCTGAGGCGCCTGATTTGGCTGAAATGCTGGTCTGCGGACCAGGCATCTAAGAAAGCCCTGACAGATCTACCCTGCCTTGGTGAGCGGCTGTTTGGAGCCTCGTTGGACGACATCATTAAGAATGCCACAGGTGGGAAGAGTACCTTACTCCCACAGACCAGGGAGACTAAGGAGCCACGCTGTAGGCAAGGGCCCTCATTCTCCGCTCACAAATGCCTTTTCCGTCCGCCCGGGGGTTTGGCTAAATGTCCCCAGCCCAACAGGACGGCCTCTGAAGGACAAAAGCGTCCCTGGAACCACAAGCCTAACAAACCTGCAAGCAAAAGTGCCTTCAGGAGTTTGCAGCCTGGTGGGCCTCTCGGCTGTCTAACCAATGGGTCTGCAAACTGATTTCCTCTGGCTACAAGATAGAGTTCCTCTTTTGGCCACCAAACAGATTCTTCCTTTCCAGCACACCCTTACTCCCGGCTCCCGGAAAGGCCCTCCTGGGGGGGGGGGGGGTCACAGACCTGCTAAGTAACTGGGTAATAGTACCTGTTCCAGAGGTGGAAAGGTTCCACTCCAATCTGTTTGTAGTGCCCAAAAAGGAAGGAGTGCGTCCAATCTTGGACTTAAAAGCCCTCAATTGCTTTTTGAAAGTACAGAGGTAATGGAATCAGTTCGCTCAGTAGTCACTACACTCCATCAAGGGGACTTCCTGGCATCTTTGGACATCCAGGACGCGTACCAGAACATACCCAGAGGTTTCTGTGATTCGCAGTTGGGGACGCCCACTACCAGATTGTGGCTCTCCCTTTTGGCTTGGCATCAGCCCCCCCGCCCAAGTCTTTACCAAGGTATTGGCTCCAGTTTTGGTGTTGCTGCGACAACGCTGGATCACGATGATAGGTTACCTAGACGCTCTCCTCTTGAGAGCATCTTCCGTTTCCGAATTAAAAGGAGGATGTGGCCATGCAAACCATGCAGTATTTTGGGTGGCTGTTGAACCCAAAAAAGTCGGTGCTTATACCGACTCAACGTTTGGAGTATCTAAGCTTACTGCTTGACTCCATGAAAGCAGGAATGTATCTTTCCTTCAGATAAGCTGCAGACTGAGCCACGGTAAAAAACTGTTCATGAACCGCAGGTGGTCATCGCTACACTCCTGCATGCGAGTCCTGGGGCTCATGGTGGCCTTCCTTCGAGGCAGCGCCATACACCCAGTTTCATACCAGAGTCTTTCAGAAGGAGATCTTGACGAAATGGGACAAATCTCCGTTATCACTGGATTGGCAAATTCAGGTGAGCCAGTCAGTCAGGGGCTACCTGCTCTGGTGGCTAAGGTCCCCGGCACTTTGGTTCGGGAAGTCGTTCCTACCTCTACATTGGACAGTGATCACAATAGACACCAGCCGATCAACGTGCTTGAGCTATGAGTGATCAGGTTATGCCTGCCCACATGGTCAATGAGACTTCGAGGGCGTCCGACCAGGATCCAGTCAGACAACACCACGGCGGTGGCATATGTCAATCCTCGAGGAACAAGAAGCTCGGCAGCAGCACGGGAAGTCGCTCATATCCTTCAGTGGGCAGAGCAACCCCCGGGAGTAGAGAACTGGCAGGCGGACTACCCAATTCGCCAGATGCTGGACCCAGGAGAATGGGCGCTGCATCCGGAAGTGTTCAGGGTACTGTGCCTGCGATGAGGCACACCAGATGTGGATCTGCTTGCTTCCCGCCTCAATCAGAAGGTGCCGAGATTCGTATCCAGGACAAGAGAGACTTGGGCAGACTTGCTGGTGGCTTCATTTGGTCAGTACCAACTGATCTATGCCTTTCCTCCGATAAAGCTACTACCACGTCTGCTTCGCAGAGTGGAGACTGAGGGGATTCCAGTAATTCTGATTGCCCCAGATTGGCCTCAGCACCCATGGTATGCCGACCTAGTTGTGGACGCTCCCTGGCGACTACCGATGCATGAGGACCTTCTGTCTCAAGGTCCGATTCTCCATCCTGCTTTACCATTGCTGGTTTTAATGGCATGGCTGTTGAGAGCCAGGTGCTAAGAAATCGGGGCCTGTCGGACTCTGATTTCAATGTTAATATTAAGAGCACAGAAATCTTCTCAGAAGATATATCATCGTACCTGGAAGGCATATATCTCTATGTGTGAGGAGAAAGGATGGCGTCCACGCACCTATTGCATTTCCAGGATCCTGCTGTTTCTACAGCGTGGAGTGGACCAGAAATTTGCTTTGAGCACCATTAAGGGACAAATATCAGCCTTGGCTGTTTTTTCAGCGAGCCCTGGAGTCTCACTCTCTAGTGAGCACCTTTGTTCAGGTGGTCCGATATGTAGGCCTTCCGGTGCATCCACCATTACCCCCGTGAAATCTGAACCTGGTGTTAATTGGCGCTTCAGAAACCGCCGTTTGAGAATATCAGAGAAATTCCTTTGATGACTCTTTCCCAGAAAGTGGTCTTTCTAGTGGCCATAACATCAGCCAGGAGGGTTTCGGAACTGCCATCCTTGTCTTGCAAGTCGCCCTATCTGGTTATCCATAAGGATAATGTGGTTTTGTATCGGAAACCTTCTTTTCTGCCGAAGGTGGTTTTGGCGTTCCACATCAATGAAGACATTGTGTTACCATCTCTGTGTCCTAAACCGACACATCCTAAGGAGGTGACCCTTCATGCCCTGGATGTGGCCCGGGCTCTAAAAGGTGCATTTTTTTTTGCCATGGCTCCCTTTCCGAAGTCAGACTCTCCTGTTTCGGCAGCTGGTCCGAAAAAAAAGGTCTTGTTGGCCACCATTTAGATAGATTGTGGTACAGGCCTACACCTTGAAGGGGCAGGTGCCCCCCCTTTCCCGTCACGGCCCATTCCACCAGGGCAATTGGAACTTCTTGGGCATTCCAACATCAAGCGCCAGTCGCTCAAGTGTGTAAGGTGGCGACTTGGTCATCCGTTCACACTTTTACAAAATTCTACAAAGTAGATGTAAGCACATCGGCTGATGCCTGTTTTGGCCGCAAAGTTTTGCAGTCGACCGTGTAATGTTGCAATGCACTTATTTTTTTCAGTTTTTTTGATAAGAAAATACAGTTACCTTGAGTATAATGCACTATTGCATTGTTAACCAAAAGTTCTGATGCAGATAGATAAGGTGGTGACTCCCCTGTTGGGAAGCACTTCTGGTTGTGGGTGAAGTTTTTTAGGCCGTTTCCCAGCTCTCATTATGACACTGCTTGGTGACGTCCCGATGGTCAAGAATAAAGGAGCTGTGTCAGTCAGTGAACTTAAAGCCCCATACACACCATCAGATTTTCTGATGATTTTTGTCTTCAGATTTACCAAAACCATGTAGTAGAAGGGCCCGCCTGATTGCATACACATTGAAACTCCTAAGATTTGACCTCATATTATATGGTTTTGGTAAATCTGAAGACAAATATCAGCAGAATATCTGATAGTGTGTATGGGGCTTAAGAGAAAATAGGATTTTTGTACGCGCCGTAAAATCCTTTTCTCTTGAGTTCACCGACTGACACAGCACCTCCCCCTCCTAATGATTACGTTATACTGCTTGTTGACGTACTGAGGCTGTAGAAAGCAGGCTTGGGCGATGTTACTGAAGGGACCGCCCCTTGGGCGGAACTAGAAAGTTCTGTTTTTTGTACATGTTAACATGTTCTGCCTAGTCCTCTCCTGAAGGTGGCGTAACAACCCGATGGTCAAGAATAAAGGAGCTTTGTCAGTCAGTGAACTCCAGAGAAAAGGATTTTATGAGTAAAAAATATCCCAAAAAAATTCAAAAACAAACATTTCTTCTTAGGCCAATATGTATGCTACATATTTTTGTTAAAATAAAAAAAATAAAAAATTGCAATAAGTATATATTTATTTGTTTGCGCAAAAGTTATAGCATCTACAAAATAGGGGATAGATTTATGGCATTTTTATTATTATTGTTTTTTTACTAGTAATGGCGATGATCAGTGATTTTTAGTGGGAATTTGACATTGTGGCGGACAGATCAGAACACTTTGTTGGGACCAGTGACATTTATACAGCAATCAGTGCTATAAAAATGCACTGGATTAGTGTATAAATGTAACTGGCAGGGAAGGGGTTAACACTAGGGACGAACAAGGGGTTAATTGTGTCCTAGGGAGGTGTTTCTAACTGTGGGGGGGGAGTGGACTGACTGGGAGTACAGATAACATCGCTGTTCCTAATCACTAGGAACCAACAATCACACTGTACTCCCCTGACAGAAAAGGGATCTGCTTTGCTTTTACATTGGCAGATCCCCGCTCTGCCTCTCTGTGGAGTGATCATAGGTGGCCAGTGGACATCACGGCCACTAGCCACGTGCCCGCTATATCTACTGCACGAAGTGCCGTACCGGTACAATGATTCATGCAATAGAGCCAACCTGCCACAGTATGACTGCTGCGACTGGTCGGCAAGTGGTCAAAGGGAGGCAAGACCCTGCAACTTTCTTGATTAGAAGCCTGCACGTGCAGCAGCTGACTGACAGTTATAAAATTACTTCCATTCACATTCATTTGGCACATGGACAAAGACAAACAGCTATTTATTCAGAACAAAAAGGTAGGAATCAGCAACAAAATTTGTTAAAATCCTTTCAATGTACATAGATCACCCATGGAGGAATATTTGTATTTATTTTTTAACAAAAGTAGAGTTACTCTTTCAGTATATGGCAGCGCAGGAGTATTTTATATACAATTTCCAATCAGCTCAATAGACTAGAATGGACCCAGAGGTGCACAGATATAGGCAGACTAGTCCCCTTACATCCACCCAACCACAGGGATGCATTACTAATTTCACCTGTGTAATCACAGGTCAAGCAATGTGCAGATGGACTGCACGTAAGGGCCCTATACTGTATGTACTTTTGAAACTAGCCACAAAATAATTATAAAGCAAAGCAGCTACACCAATCAAGTCTTCTGAAAAGAGCACTTTAAGACCCCTTTCACACCAGGGAGTTTTGCAGGCGCTATAGCGCTAGAAATAGCGCCTGCAATCCGCCCTAAAAAAGCTGCACCATTGTCTGTAGTGTGAAAGCCTCTAGGGCTTTCACACTACAGCGGTGCGCTGCTAGGATGTCAGGGAAAAGTCCTGCCAGCAGCTTCTTTGGAGCGGTGTGTTCACCGCTCCCCATTGAAATCAATGGAGCAGCGCTGTAACACCCCAATGGCGGCGTTTTGCCGGCGGTTTTAACCCTTTCTTGGCCGCTAGCGGGGGGTAAAAGCGCCCGCTACCTGCCGAAATGCGCCGCAAATCCGGTGGTAAAACGCCGCTAAAAATAGCGGTGTTTTACCGCCCACGCTATGGGCGGTGTGGTGTGAAAGGGGTCTTAAAGTGCTCTTCTTTTTAATAACAAGTCGGTTTTAAGACTTACCCTTCATTGCATGTATAGGTCACTCTAGATCCAAATATAAAGTCTATACCATCCATGTTTCCATTATCGATTTCTCCAGGATTTCCACATGATCTGCCTGCCAGTAAAATATATCAATTCAAACACTATTGTGTACAAAAATCAATGAATATTGTTAAGCTGTTTATTCAGAATACACAAGAGTATATTGTTAGCTGTCCATGCCATTATCTTTACAAAGCAGGAAAGCAGATGCTAAGAAAATTTATATACTTACGCTGACAGAATTCTTCAGGATGCGACCATGTATAGTTCTCCAAGCAAGTTAATAAATTCTTTTTGCCAGGAACCCGTATATAGCCTGGTCTACACACATAGGACACTGTTGCATTAGGAAGAAAAATATTCTGATTAAGAGCACCTGGTTTAGGCTCTGCATAGGCGATTCGGTCCGGGACACCACAAGCTCCTAAAAAAAAAAAAAAAAAAAAAAAAAAAAAAGACAAAGACAAACAGATGACATAGCAGACTATCACCATTTGTTCAACTATTGAGGCATGTACACACTACAAGAAAATCAGGCGAACATTTTCGGTTTATAGTGTACACACAACTTTCTACAGCTGATTCCAACCTTCTGAGCAAAAATTTCCAAACTGACACGCACCAATTGTTTCTCTTACAGGAACAGAATGAACATTTTTTGTTTAATGTATACCGTTTTCATACGAGAGAAATCAGAAAACAAAAGACTGCACATGGTCAGAAACAATAAAAAAAAAAAGCTTTGTTGTTAGAGACTTTTCATACAAATTTTCCTTCATTGGTTTCGATTTGCTGTGAAACAAGGAAAATCGAACAATCGTTCTCCCAATTCTCTTATAGAGAAAGGAAAAAAAAAAAAAGCAGGTGAATGGGGAATAAAACAGTCATTAGTTAGCAGTTATATCCTCTTTCATCTTGTTTTTGATTGTATTATTACCCTCCTTGTTTTTCACTAGAGCAGTCACTAGATCATGTAAAATGTGCATGTTCTGATTATACCAGTGGTCATCAACCCTGTCCTCAGGGCCCACTAACAGGCCAGGTTTGCAAGATAACTGAAATAGATCACAGGTGATATCATGTGCTTCTCAGTGTTTGCAGTATTCTAGTCTGCATCTCCCCAAGGTAATACATAAAACCAGGACTATTAGTGGGCCCTGAGGACAGGGTTGATGACCACTGGATTATACAAGGATTTCATTTTTGGTAGGATTTGCCTTCGGTCACATGTTTGAACTGTACGCAATCCTATGAGATTAGATTTACAACCTCAAGAAAAAAAAAAAAAAAAACTGATATAATCCCAAAATATTTTTAAAATCAAAAGTCCTTATTTAAATTGGACATGATCTGACCAAAACATAACAATTTATCCTTTTTCGGCCTAAAATAGATAAATACTAAAGTTGATAGGACACACAGAAAACAACTGTTTCTATGTGTATTGTTCACACCACACAGGTGCATTGGTGTGTACTGCATAATAAGGCACATCTGCATTTTCATGCAATGTGCAACAACAAATACATTTTAAAAGGCAGCATAGTGCAAGTGCACACCAGCATGCCCACTTTATACTCACCATACTGTGCGCCTGCGGGTGTAAATGGGCCCTAAACTTTACACAGGTATAAAATTTACAATTTGTGTTGCCTCCTCTGTAAGCCTTTAGACAATCCCTGACAACTCTCTTCTTCAATGAAGCCTACCTAAAAACTGTACTTCTACTTTCCCCATCAGATCATCCCTTACAGGATTATCTTTTGTACCACTTGCTCCTCTATTTTAGATTGTATGCTCCCATGAGCTGGGCCCTTCTAACTCTTTTGTTATAACCGTTTGCACATTTTTTTTTACAAAATAAAGGGAGACCAAACTGTTGGCCTATATTTAAATCATTTAGACTAGGTTCGCTTGGGTTTCTTCGCCTTGAGCCTTTTCAGGTACTAGGAGAAAAGGCAATAAAAACGTATAAAAAAAAGCAAGCATTACATGCTTTTTTTAGGTTTTCAGGCACTCCCACACAACTCCGCCCTAAAGAAGCTTGTGTACTTTTTGGAACAAGATGTTCAGGTGTGAACAGGCACTATAAGATACAATAGGTATCCTCATGTCGAATGTTGAAGACAATCTGTAAAAACACTTCAAATACCTCAGGTGTGAAATAAGTCTATAGCTGTAAGCATGCCTTGCTGTATCTAAAAGCAAAAATAGCGTTTTGGCTAGAAAAACACACTGAAGAAGAGGAGATGCAGAGAAGCAAATACATACTGTATATGTGCAAACCTTTTAACCAAAAGATTTGTCATTGTTAAATATTGCCAACTCTATTACATTGCCTGGGCAAATAGAGAACACCTACTGTATGTTTTCTGCTTCAGCTTTACAGCTTCTTGTGTTAACTCTGTTTTGGGAGTCAGGCATTTTTTTCTACAGCCAGTAAACTCTCCAGCATGTTATCCTATGTGTCCATGAAAACATAGGCTTTTATCAGCATTTTTTGTCAGGGGCATTTTCAGGCTAGAAAAACACCCAGAACTATTGCATTTGAAGAGGAGTTTTTCAGTTGTATAAACACTCCAACGCTAAAAACCGCTGACAAGCGTGGCAAAACGTGTCGATCTGCATTTTTGAGCCTCAAGATTTTGTGGGATTATAGTTTTTGCTAAAATGCAATGCAAAAATGCAGAAAAACTCAAGTTTATAACACGGCATACTACAGCTAAAGCCACTGGCATTTTTATAACATCCAGTGTGCATGATGCCTTCAACTCAAGCCTGCTCAGTGATATTTCAGCATCACCACACTTCAGATTACTGAATTTTATAAAAATTTTTATAAAAAATAAATGCCTATAGACAGATATTATGATACACACTGAACTATTAGTGACAGAACACAAGCATATTATTATGCTATACAAGGAAAACAAGAGTAGAGATTACACTATTAGGGATAACACTTACTTGAACAAAAATCTTCAATATTTGTCCATGTGCCATCAGCTTGACAGGTAATGGTTGCACTTTTTCCCGGAGTTTCATAATAACTAGTACTACGATCACATGTGTAAACAATGGTTTGACCTGTGGTTCCAGATGTCTCCTGAATGGGGTTTGTGTTTGGTTTAACTGGAGGGGGACCACAATCACCTACAAATAATTGCAGAATTTATTAAGTATGCTGAAGAGATTAACAAACTACTTCATTCAAATATTTCATCATTCAAGAATAACAGTGCATCACTTTTCAGAGGGCGGAAGAGCAGCAACCAGGTAGTCGGGGGGGGGGGGGGGGGGTCCAAATTCTTTAATTCAAAGGGGATTTTCTATTGAAATTCTGTGTCACAACCACCTGTCAAGCATTTAGTATACAGTTATGGCGTGGCCCTATTCACTTGAATTGCAGTTGATAGCGGAACTGTCTGACAAACACAACATGCTGTATAATGTTTGATGCAAAGTTGAGCAAAGCATTGCAGACATGGCGAAATGTAATTCCTCTTTCAGACATCATTGAACAGTTGAGCTGGGCTGTAAAAATGCCACAAACCACCTGTTTTTACCACCCCCATGTGAATGAGACCTTAGTCTTCAATGTATAAGCCACAGCTCTCATATGCGCAGCAGACAAATACAGCTCTGGCTGTAGTATCCAGCATAAATTAAGGAATTATAAGGCCCGACAAGCGATAACTTTTTTTCCCTTAAGAATTTTTATCAATGTCTGTGCCTGGATTTTCACTTCAAATTAAAGATTATACATACAGTTACAGATAACAGCTGATGAGGTATCATGTCCTAATCCATCCCTCCCTTCAGGTCATGTTACCTATAATAATGCTGTGATGAAATATGAAAGTGTGGTAGATACTGAACTATATTGTAATTATGAAAAGTAGCAAATCTTGGAAAGGCCATGCTTCTCGTGCATCTTTTTCTTTTCAGTGCTTTACCACTACCCAATTATCTATGGGAGTGGTGTACTCCAGGGAGTTCTCATTACTGGATAACATGCATCCTCCCAAATATCAGCAGTGTTTGAGCACCCCATTGCTGGACCTTGGCACTTGTCACATAAGGGCATGGAGGAGCCTGGTGAGCTCTGTCTTTTAGAAAGTAAATGCTGAATTTCAGTGATAGCTGGCAGTGGACCGGGTGGCTGTCATTACTGTAGAAATCTCGGTCCCATATACAGTATATACTATTTTAGTGCAACATACACGTTTTCATTGAAAGAGATACCAATTCTGTTTTACTTGTAGTTCCCAGAGCTGAAAATCATGACCTACAGCCATGTGCATTAACATTCTGCCACTCTGGATGGTGAGCATGTAGTAGGATAATCCTAAATTTGGTTCTCACAAACTGTACATTTCTCGATCTGTCAGAGAAGCTGCTCTGAGTCAGTCTAAGAAAAATAAATTATATTTTAATATTAGAAAATTTTGGACTGTGGGGCTTCTGCAGCTCTTGCAGAGGTAATATGAGGTACATGCAGGCAACTGAAAGGGATTGCAGAGGAAGAACTAGAACCTTCAGAGCCCTGATGCAAGAAACTGTGAAGGACCCCACTGACCTCGGCCAAGGAGGTCCTTCCCTCCAAGCCCAGTGGCCTGGTTAACCATTGCGATCCTAGTAATTCCACCACTGGTGTAGGTAGCTTTTTATTTTTGTTGTTTTATTTTTTTCATTATTGTTTACCATTAGGTTATTTTTTTACAATTTTATTTTTATGATTTCTTTAAATTTTTTTTGGAAGCACATTGGGGGGCTTTGGTGAAATATCAGGGTCTAAACAGACCTCTGATTTTTCACCTTTGAGACAGAGAAGGGAGATTGAGGACACATGCATCAAGCTCCTTCTCTGCAGCCTCAGCTGTACAGAATGAATGGACAGGACTAGCTCTGTAAACACAGTTTACTATGCTTTAGTTATGAACGGAGTCAATGATAGGTAGTGACATATTTACGCTTCTTACCTGTTCTCCACCCTGACATATCCCCTGCAGCATCCAGCAGGAGGGGGGAGGGGGAGGGGGGGGGTCTACAAGGCTGCAGCGGGTTGAGGGGCCAGGGAAGCACAAAGGGGACTGGGGCAGCAGCAGAAAGATTAGGAAGCTGGATAGGAGGGGCAGCAGCATATTGAGGAACCAATCCCCTCCATTTTCATCCTGCAGCTGCTGAATGCCTGCAGGAGGGAGAGGAGGAGAAGCAGGCTTTCAGCGGCTGCAGGAGAAAAATGACGAGGATTGGTTCTATGCTGGCCCCCCTATCCAATTGTGACTCCTGTTAACTATGCCCGTGGGCGATTGTATTTCATTATGCCTGCAGCAATAAATTGGCGATTTTAAACAAAAGTTAACAATTCAGCTAAAATGGTTCTCTGACACAAAGTCATGACCTTCCTGAAATTTAAAGCTAACCTGTGTTGACATTAAGGGCCCATTCATACCTGTGCACGTGTGTGTTTCTGAGTTGAGTTATGTTGCATTAAGTCCCCTTTCACACTGAGGCACTTTACAGGCGTTATAGCGCTTAAAATAGCACCTGCAAAGAGCCTCTCCTCTCACTCCAATGTGAAAACCCGAGTGCTTTCACACGGGTGTGGTGCGCTGGCAGGACAAAAAAAGTCCTGCAAGTAGCATCTTTGAGGCGCTTTAGGAGCGATGTATAAGCCACTCCTAACGCGTCCCTGCCCATTGAAATCAATGGGCATTGTGGCCAAAGGCACTTTACCATGCTGTACCACCAACACGGCTCGGAAAGTGCCCTAAAGTGGGAAATAACGTCTCATTAACAGCAAGCTCTTAAGGCTCAGTTCACATTACTGCACTGCAATTTTTTTGCGATTTGCAGTACGGTTATGTAGTGCGACCTGGGTTGCGTTTTGGTGTGGTTTACATATTCTAAAGGGCCAAATTGCATTGTACATTATACTAAAGTTGCACAGAATGCGCAATGGCATGCCTGCTGACAGTCCTGTGTAAGATATACACTAAGCTGCACACACGGTTAATTTACATTTGGCACAATGATGTCATGTACGTCATCCAGCCTGTTCCGGGGTTAGGGGCATACAGCACGCCGCTCCAGTTAACAGCATTACAATGTCAAAGTTGTTATGAACAGCTAATACAGTGAAGCTGTGATTGGCCCACGGCTATCACATGGTACCTGGGCCAATCAAAGCACTCTACCATGTGATTAGCTGTAGCCAATCACAGATCACTATGAATCACAGCTGTTATGAATTGTCCCATTCATGACAGTTTAAAGCAGGGCTCGACAAACCCCGGTCTCCAGGTCGCATTTGCGCCTAGATTTCGTGTCCTGGCGACTGGGGCAACGCTGCTGGGGTATCCTGTCTCCATTTGGACCCCGAACTCCGCCGCGCAATTCCATCGGGCCGCGCCGGCCAGTAATTGAGGCCGCGGCTTTGCGGCCTTCTAAAATCTTTCGGTAGTCTGGCGCCATCTTGTGGTGGATGTAGAAATTACACCCTATTCCAATAATGCTAACTCCTAATGGAGTGAAGCTCCCCTGCCTGTTTTTTGCCCAACGGTGAGTGTGGAGGCTGGTAAATGGCTTCTCATTATATTATATATATATATTATTAAATTTATTAATTTAATTATATATATATATATATATATATATATATATATATATATATATATATATATATATATATATATATTTTTTTTTGTATTTTTTTGTAAAAAGTAAAAAAAAAAATTATTTTAATTAAGGAAAAAAAAAATATTATTTGTAATCCTCCCTGCTTGACCCCTTTCACAAGGGCTGTCTGATCAGGTTCACCTGTCAGTTTTTCAGGCGGACCTGATCGAACCCTTAGCAGGGAAATGGCAGTAAATGAGCGGGAATATGTCGGAAATAATAGTCACATTCTTTTGTTAACCACTTCGTGCCCGCGCTATAGACGAAAGATGTCTACAGCGCGGACACCAATTGCCGGGAGGGCGTCCCTAGACATCCTCCTATTTACTTCCCCTCTGCACGCCGCCATGGGCGAGCATCGGGGAAGTTCTGTGTTGGCCGTGTCCCTTGGATACAGCCAATCACAGATCATGCTAAATGACCAATCACAGCGGCCATTTAGCACTCGAGCGGTGTGTCCAATGAGAGGTGATCTCATATGTGGGGGGCTGGGGGCTATCTTCCCCTCACTCGTCTCCATGTCAGGCCAGGGACAGGTCCAGATCGCCGTCACCGACCTGGCTCCTAACTTTTTTAGCTGGCTCCTAGATTCCAAGCAAATTTGTCAACCCCTGGTTTAAAGCATTGCTGTTACATTGATCATTACTGTAACAGCAATCAAAATGTAAAAAAAAAATCTCAGTTTAAAGAGGAAGTAAACCCTGATGAGTTTACTTCCTTTAATTCCCTGCAAAGGCAAAGCATAATGGACTACTATGCATCACATAGTAGTCCATTATGTGTCACTTACCTGACACAGGAGCCAGCCAAGTCACCACTGTCCCCTGTAGTCCAGCGCATCTATCTTCTCTGTGGGGTCTTGCAGCTCCACCGCTGTCATTCGGCGAAGCCGCAATGACATCACTCCCGTGCATGCGCACGGGAGCCGACACGCGCGGCAGCTCCGTCGTTGAAAATGCTGCGCTGTGCGCTGCTGTCTTCGGGCAAATATCTCCTAAAACGTATAGGTTTAGGAGATATTTCTTGGACCTACAGGCAAGTCTAGGCTTACCTGTATTTCAAAGTGTGTTTTAAGGGTTTACAACCACTTTTAAATACAGTGTCACTGAACTATTCTGATGATGTAATAAAAAATGTGGAACAAAATAAAGGTTAATTAAATAAAAAGGTTTAAAAAATGAAATATGATAAAAGCAGGCAGAGTTTTGTGTTGGGGAGGATGCTATAAATAGATTAGCACATAGCTGAAGGATTCAAGAGACAGAGCCAACAGTCTCTACCTATGAGGAGTGGGGTGGTTGCCTTTCCTCCAATCAGCTGTCTTGGCTGTATGTCTAGGCTTCACTGCAGTGTGGGACAGGAAGAGAAAATCTAACACCATGTGCACTTTCTAAACAATATATAAATATGAGGACAGCAGATATACATGTTAAAGTTATATAGGTAGATTTGTTTAATTTCTGTGTATCATCTGAGGCTGCTCACGTCACTGGGTATATTCAAGGACCAAGCCTATTTCTGACGCTTGTTGCTTACTAATTAAAATCAGTATTTTTTGATAGAAAATTACTTAGAACCATATATATATTCATACAATATCGCACAAAAGTGAGTACACCCCACACAGTTTTGTAAATATTTTATTCTATCATTTTATGTGACAGCACTGAACAAATTACACTTTGCTACAATGTAAAGTAGTGAGTGTACAGCTTGTATAACAGTGTAAATGTGCTGTCCCCTCAAAATAACTCAACACACAGCCATTAATGTCTGGCAACAAAGGTGAGTGCACCCCTAAGTGAAAATGTCCAAATTGGGCCCAATTAGCCATTTTCCTTCCCCAATGTCATGTGAATCATTAGTGCAAGGTGTGAATGGGGAACAGGTGTGTTAAATTTGGCTTTATCGCTCTCTCTTGAATACTGGTCACTGGAAGTTAAACATGGAATCTCACGGCAAGGAACTCTGAGGATCTGAAAAAAATAATTGTTGCTCTAAATAAAGATAGCCTAGGCTATAAGAAGATTGCCAAGACTCTGAATAAGAGCTGTAGCAAGGTGGCCAAGACCACACAGCAGTTTAACAGGACAGGTTCCACTCAGAACAGGCCTCACCATGGTCGACCAAAGAAGTTGAGTGCACGTGCTCAGTGTCATATCCAGAGGTTGTCTTTAGGAAATAAATTTATGAGTGCTGCCAGCAATGCTGCACAGGTTGAATGGGTGGGCAGGGTCAGCCTGTCAGTGCTCAGACCATATGCTGCACACTGCATCAAACTGGTCTGCATGGCTGTTGGCCCAGAAGGAAGCCTCTTCTAAAGATGATGCACAAAAAAGCCTGCAAACAGTTTGCTGAAGACAAGCAGACTAAGGACATGGATTACTGGAACCATGTCCTGAGACAAAGATAAACTTATTTGGTTCAGATGGTTCAGATGGTGTCAAACGTGTGTGGGGGCAACCAGGTGAGGAGCACAAAGATAAGTGTGCCTTGCCTACAGTCAAGCATGGTGGTGGGAGTGTCATGGTCTGGGGCTGCATGAGTGCTGCCAGCACTGGGAAGCTACAGTTCATTGCAGGGACCATGAATGCCAACATGTACTGTGACATACTGAAGCAGAGCATAATTCCCTCCCTTCAGAGACTGGGCCGCAGGGCAGTATTCCAACATAACAACCCCAAACACACCTACAAGATCACCACTGCCTTGCTAAAGAAGCTGAGGGTAAAGATGATGGACTGGCCAAGCAAGTCTCCACACCTAAACCCTATTGAGCATCTGTGGGGCATCCTCAAAACGGAAGGAGGGGGAGCGCAAGGTCTCCAACATCCACCAGCTTTGTGATGTTATCATATAAATGTACACATCGAGGCCAAGATGCCGAGAGCGGTCGCTGTTGCGACTCGGCGCAGACCACCCCTGAAGGTGGCACAGAGGGTGGTTGCACCAAGAGGCACAAGCTACCAGTAGAACAGTCACTTACTAGTAGATCAGCAGGTAGTTTGAGCAGAGCTGAAAGGTGATGTCCCGTGGGAAGGTCCAGAAGCAACGGTAGCAAGTCCGTAAGGCAAAGGCAGAATCCAGGAGGCAGGCCAGGGGTCAAACAGTTCAGATCAGAAGACAACAAGTACCAGGAACGCTGAGACAGAAGGATAATCCAAAGACAAGCCAGGGGTCAAACACAGGAAATAGCAGGTAAGTCCAGATGCAGGCTGAGGGTCAAACACAGTCCAGAAAGCGGGAGTCCAAGGTCAAGCCAGAGGTCGGGTCAGGAGAAGATCAGCGAGGTCGATGAGGCAATCCGGGTCACAACGGGTAATACAGATCACAGGAACAGACGTGGGAATCACAGGAAGCTGAAGACGAACCAGCAGTGTGTTTGGATGACCTCACTTCCTTTATAGGTCAGCGAGGGGTCACACCCTGTGAGTGTGTGCTTGTGTGCATCAGCTTATTCCTATTGCACACAGCTGTGCGCTTTACCCGTGCGTATCTTATGACAGATGTCGGCATGGAGTGGAAGAGGACTCCAATGACAACCTGTGAAGCTCTGGTGAACTTCATACCCAAGAGGGTTAAGGCAGTACTGGAAAATAATAGTGGCCACACAAAATATTGACACTTTGGGCCCAATTTGGACATTTTCACTTAGGGGTGTACTCACTTTTGTTGCAAGCACTGCAGATGAGCAGATATGCAGAGAAGTAACTTATTCAAGGTAATATGGTGCACATTTTGGAGGGGACAGCAAACTTACACTATTATACAAGCTGTACACTCACTACTTTACATTATTTTTGTAAAGACCCCAGAGAATAAAATGTCGTGGCAATATTTTATGTGACACTGTATTTGTGCAGTGGTCTTTCAAATGCAATTTAAAATACAGTTCACTGAATAAAAAAAAAAAAAAAAAAAAAAAAAAAAAAAAAAAACAGTAATAGCCACATTTTTCTGTATAATGTAAAAAATGATATTACGCTGAGTAAATGGATACCTAGCATGTTAAAGTTTAAAATTATGCACACTCGTGGAATGGGGACAAACTACGGTACTCCGGTTTCCTCCCACACTCCAAAGACATGCAGGTAGGTTAATTGGCTTCTGTCCAAAATTGGCCCTAACTGTAACTGTATTCGAGCAAATAGTATTAAATAAGGATAAAGCGAATAAAAAACTTTCTAAGTTATACAATCTATTACTCCCCTATGGTGATATTAAAAAAATAGCAGCAGTGAAAAAATGGGAGGAGGAAATAGGGAATGTGTTGACAGAGAAGGAATGGGAAGGGATATATGGAAGAATGCATAAACTATCGGTAGCAATCAAGGACCAAGAAAAAAAAAACGATAAAGTTGCAATAAGATGGTATAGAAGCCCAGTAGTAATGAATAGAATAAATAAAAGGAACCCTGAAACCTGTTGGAGATGCAAAATAGAAAAGGGTACTTTAGAACACATATGGTATAGCTGTTATAAGTTAAGAGATTTTTGGGGTAAGATAACAGAAATATATCAGCGAGTGACAGGTACTAGGATAAACATAGATATAATGATAGTACTATTCTCTCTCACACCTAAATCATTAACACAGAAAGAGATAGAGTTTTTGCACTGTATGACTACAGCTGCAAAAAGTGTAATAGCGCGAAAATGGAAAAAGGAAAATGCTCCATTAATAATAGAGTGGAAATGTGAAATGAGTGAAACACACTATATGGAGAAGCAAATAAGAGAAGAAGGATATATGGAGAATCCGATTTCAAAGCATTGGGAAAAGTGGGAGGAGTTTTGCACCTCAGGGAACCTTAAGGAATATTTGTAAATGAGGAAGTGAGGAGCGATGGGGTAGGGGGGAGGGATGAAGGCTGTTTTATATGTGTGTGTGTGTATATATATATGTATATGTGTGTGTGTGTGTGTGTGTGTGTGTGTGTGTGTGTGTGTGTGTGTGTGTGTGTGTATATATATATTTATATATATTGTAAGGGATCTTCCCGGGGTAGGGTGAGTTTGGACACAGTTCACATCAGACTTGGAATTTATAAAGCAGACCTTGGCGTTTATTCGTGGTACAAACAGTCCAACAAACAAAATATACAGCAACACCGTGCTTCTTGTGTATAACAGGAACAAAATAATAACAAAACAAAACAACCTAGCCCGGCTGGGCTCTTACTAACAGGTTCTTCTCACCTATCTGACACTTATAAACACAGCGTCTTTCGCCTGGATATCGCAGGGTGGGTTTTAGCTCCAGCAGTGGCTGTGCTTGCAGCTTCCTCCAACAGACAGACTGTTCATTTCCCTGGCTGAGAGCGAACACCTGCAGGCCCGCAGAGCCTTTACCTTCCCAGGCTAATTAGGATCAAAGCTCACCTGATCCAAAACCCAGAACTGGATCGAGGGATGGGGGGTGTGGAATGACAGGTCCCTCTACCAAACCTACCTGCCATTCCATATAAGCCCAGGCCCGGCAAGATTAAATAACAACTCAGCAGCATATTGCTGCTGAGAAACTGATCCATCCTGGACTTACCATCTCACACTGTGTAGCAACCTAGGTGAGATGTACACCCCCTCAACCACTTCTCCAGTGACATGTCTACAATATATATATATATATATATATATATATATATATATATATATATATATATATATATATATATATATATATATATATATATATATATTTTTTTTTTTTTTTATTTTTTTTTTTTTTTGAGAAATATGTAGTAGTTGATGGATGTTAGGTATGTTGATGGATGTTTTGTATGTTTTATAATTATAAAGAAATAATAAAGAAAAATCTGAAACCAAAATTGGCCCTAGTATATGAATGGGGACCTTGGATTGTGGGCTCCTTGAGGGTAGGGACCAATGTGAGTGTGCAATGTACAGGGATAGGGACAATTGTAGACACTCACTCAGGTTGAACTGGATGGACTGGTGTCTTTATTCAACCTTACCAACTAAAAAAAATCTCCATAGCCAAAACTTTGAACATTAACGGTTACCTGTTTAGCGTAACAGAGGAGGCCTTTTGCTAGAATTATTGTTCTCGCTCTGAAGATTGTGGCAATATCTCATAGTTATTAAGGTTGAATAAAGACACCAGTACATCCAGTTCAACCTGAGTGATTGTGTGTTTTTAGATAATACAACTTTCACACAAACCAATTAATATGCACTTATTGGGATTTGTGTTTTTTTACCAAAGACATGTAGAAGAATACATTTTGGCCTAAATTTATGAAGAAATTTGAATTTATTGGATGTGTTTTATAACAGAAAGTAGAACATTTTATTTTTTTCCCCACACAATGTTCTGTATTTTTTCATTTACTGTATATAGCAATATATATATATATTTTTAATTATATAAATTGAATTTGGGTATGTTACATGACGGCGCAGTTGCCAGTTAAACTAGCACAGTGATAAATGGCAAAAAAATAGTCGAAGGCAGCAAAATTTTACGGAGGTCAAATGGTTAAATCTGTGTATTTCTGTTATTACATTCTCATATATACTATAATATGCTATTATAGTATATACACTATACTGTTTATGTATTTTTCGTTCCTTGTTCCTGCAAATGCTTTGTTTGCTCCACGACATTGCACCACAGTGTTTGCTATTAATCATGCCTGCTGAGTTGTTGACAATGGTTTCCCTAGGAGCACTGTAACCTCCATGCTCATGAGAAAGATGGCCATTTCCCCTCTTTGCCTATATAATCCGTTAGTTCTGTGTATGGGCTAACTTGAAAAAGGGGCTCCCCACTCTGAAATGCATTACTACGCTCCCTACATGACGACTGTTGTCATCAGGGCAGTCCACCCACTGCGTTCCTTTCTGTGTGGTCCACCACAGCTCCAAAGCTCGTGCCTTACTTAAGGTCAGAGCACAGTTATTCGTGGTGTGACACTTCCTCGCTTATTACCCATTGGCTATATTCCACCAGGTTTGAAGAGAATTCCAACCAGTGGGGTGCTGTCCATCTGGAAGAGTAGGTTGCCACCTCTTTGATTAATGCATTTTTCACATCATTACTACATGTGAGTGCTATATATAGGTTTTCATTAAGAGCACAAGTGAGACAAAGAACACAAGCAGGTGTTTTACTACAAGTAAGATACTATAGAGCAGGGGTAGGCAACCTTTGGCCTTCCGGGGTGGAATTTTTAGCTGTTGATTTAGTGCTGTATGTACATACCTTTTTAAATAAAGCATTTTAGTACACTATAAGTGCCTTTGTTTTATCCTGTTTAGTTATCATGTTACTCAGTGGCCCATAACCAGTAGGACAAGGACTTAAGTCAAGGACCACTGGACAAGAGCTGTTGTGATCCAAGCTGTAGTGTGTTTGCAAAATAGAGGGAGAGATCCACTTATCCTGGGCTTGTTACACCCATGGTGCCTACCTCTATCTATGAAGAACAGGTTCTGGTAAGCTGAATACATAGTTGCCAACATTGTGAAATAATTTATAGGGACACTTTGTCTGTAGGCAGAGTCTTATTATAATTAGGGGGCAGGGATTTGTTTGTAGGCGTGAATTGCAGGAGGAAGAAAAACTGTCGTGGCTTAACCACTTGCTTACTGGGCACTTAAACCCCCCTCAGTCCCAGACCAATTTTCAGCTTTCAGCGCTGATGCACTTTTAATGACAATTGCGCGGGCATACAACACTGTACCCAAATGGAATTTTTATCATTTTTTTCCCACAAATAGAGCTTTCTTTTGGTGGTATTTAGTTACAGCTCGGAGTTTTATTTTTTGCTAAACAAACAAAAAAAGATGCAAAAAAAAAAAAAAAATCATGTTTTAATAGTTTGTTATAAAATTTTGCAAACGGGTCATTTTTCTCCTTCATTGAAGTGCGCTGATAAGGCGGCACTGATAGGCTGCATTGGTGGGCACTGATGGGCTGCATTGGTGGGCACTGATAGGCTGCACTGGTGGGCACTGATAGGCATAGTTAAGGCGGCACTAATAGGCACAGATAAGGCGGCACCGATGGGCACAGATAAGGCGGCACTGATGGGCAAAGATGGGCACAGATAAGATGGCACGGATGGGTGGCACGGATAAGTGGCACGGATGGGTGGCACGGATGGGCACTGATAGGTACCACAGATAGATGGGACTGATGGGCACTGATAGGTGGCACTGATAGGTGGCTCTGATAGGTGGCACTGCTGGGCACTGATGGGCGGCACTGCTGGGCACTGATGGGCGGCACTGCTGGGCACTGATGGGCGGCACTGGGGTGCAGCACCTTTGAGGCAGATTGGGTGGCACTGTGGGTGGCACTGTGGGTGGCACTGTGGGTGGCACTGTGGGTGGCACTGTGGGCATTATGGGCACAGACGGGGGGCACTTACTTTTACTTTGTTAAACTTCAGGATGGCACTGCGGGAGGCAGGTGGGCACTGGCAGGTGGCATGTGGTGACTTTCATTGCTGGCCGTGATCGGGACTGATGTCCCGATCACGGCCGCCGGAGATCGGCTTTTTTTTTTTCTCCTCGCGCTGTCAGCGCGAGGAGGAATAATAGCCGATTACCGGCTCCGTTCTATCACATGATCAGCTGTCATTGGCTGACAGCTGATCACGTGATAAGGGGTCGGGATCGACCCCTTACACAGATCGGTGATCAGGCGAGTCTCACGGACTCGCCGATCACAGAGCGCGCCGCGCGCGCCCCTCAGGGGGCGCGCAGGCCGCTCGTAACCGGGACGACGTCAATAGACGTAGTCCCGGAAATCTAGGTCCGCGCTAATGCCGTCATTCGGCAATAGCGCGGTACCCAAGTGGTTAAAGGGGCATGGCTCAAATGGGGTGTGGTTCGAGTCTGAGATGAACGAGGGATGGAGGTAGAAAGAAAGAGATAGGGTGGGAAGAAGAGAGTAGCAAGAAAAAAAAAAAAAAAAAAGAGGGCTAGAGGGACAGCAGGCCTAGATCCTAAACCACAATAGCAATATCTGTGCTCCAGAAATTTTAACAATCAGCAGATAAAGATACCCCAAACACCTGGCGTTAGAGCTTCAATCATTACGGCACCCTGGTTGGTAATTGTCAGGATGATTGAGGCGCATTATTTCGATCAGCGGTGGCCGGTGGTTATTTTCTTGGGGGGGGGGGGGGGGAACAGGACAGTAACGGAAAGGGGCCGAACACCTGAATACGGGGTGCTAGTGGCAGCCGCGGATAGATTCATGCTATGCATGACTCTATCCATTAGTCATATAGGGGGTGGATGGAGAGAGGGGGTGGCGCCCGGGAATCCCTAATGGACAAGCCGACACGGATTTCTATTATTACACTTGCCACATCGCCTGCCACCAGATCCTATCAGGTTTCCCCATCAGAGTCCCTCCTTACACCAGGTGAACCCAGCAAAGTCCATTCTTACACCAGGTCAATATTGATTGGTTTGCGCAAAAGTTATAGCATCTACAAAATAGGGGATATATTTATAGTATTTTTTTCTAGTAATGGTGGCGAGCTGCGATTTATTTATTTTTTTAAATCAGGACTGCGACATTGCAGTGGACAGATCGGACACTTTTGACATAAATGTCACCGGCAGGGAAGGGGTTAACTTTAGGGGCGATCAAGGGGGTTAAATGCGTTCCCTCGCTGTGCGTTTTAACTGTGGGGGAGGAGACTGATCGTCGTTCCTAAGGAACAACAGATCTATCTCCTCACCCCTGACAGAACAGGGATGTGTGCGTTTACACACACACGCACACCCCGGTTCTGGCTCTGTTAGGAGCGATCACAGGTGTCTGGAGGACAGTGGGGCCGCCAAGCACGCACATTGGCTCCTAAGTGAGGCGGCAGGCGTGCGCACCCCCTATACCCCTTAAAGTGCCCGCCATGGCGCCAGTACAGCTACGGCGATTTGCGCACAGGAGCCGTTTGATGGCGGCGGTCGGCAAGTAAAGTGTTTGTAACACAAAAAAAAAAATTTAAAAAATAGATCCTTTTTCTTTAAACCCTTCACACCGACATCATACAAATATGCGGCCACACTGCACTAGGCTTTTTGCCACGGGGGGCGCATATTTGCGTACCTCCCTTTGTGCTGGGAGCACACTGTACTGTGTGCTCCCAACACAGAGACCAGGGTCTCATCACCTGGCTGACCCTGCCTGGTTCTGCCCTCACCCCTGTAAACTGACCACAGTTTACCATGGCTGCCAAGCCCTGACACCATGGTTAGTTTATGTACCTCCGTCATCTGCAGCTCTCCTTTGTCCTCTCCCCCGCTCCCTGCCTGTCAGCTCCCCGATTCTCCCCTGCTGATACTAGAAGAACAGTGTAAAGTCTCTCAAATCCCCTCTGTTGGATAATGCCATGTCCCCCAGTGTGTGAGATAACAAAAAAGGGGGCAGCTGTGTTTATTCCATAGCGCTGATTGGCGCTCACAAAACCACCCAGCTCTCCTGCTCCTGGCTGACATCAGAGGGAGTTCTCGACCCCTCCCACTGCCTGAGAGAGGAGAAAGCCAAGGGGTCACATGAGCGCAGATCGGCGCTATGGAATACGGTACACAGTGGCATTTTCACACACTAGGGAACATAGCACTATTTAACAAAGGGGATTGTAGAGACTTTACAAGTGGCTTTACTACCACTTTAAGCAACTTCGGGCTTGTGTCCAAACAAGTCTGAGCTCACTGCTTCCCTGAACTGCTCTAGAAGTGAGGGAGGTGCTCTTGAGGATGGGCAAGGCAGGAACGTGAACATGATCTACCTGTTATCTGCCCGTGATTGGCGGATTGCTGACCCCCACTGTAGATAAAACAGTGTCATACTGTCCAGCAGCAGGTCACTTTTAATCACCAATAACAGACCTAACATATGCAGACCAAATTTTAATTATTACCATTGGGATACGGGGTGCAGTGAGTTTGAGTGATAATTTGAAGTTACTTAGTTGCACACTGTTCTTTTTTTCCTTTCAAAGTCACTCATTCCCCAAATCCCCAGACTGGTTAACCTGAGAGGGGAAGGAAAAGTTTAAGTAAAGGAATGCACAGGGAACCAAGGACCCCCAACTGAGGTTATAGCAGCTCTTTCTCTGCTTTTGCCATAGTGAGGGACAGGAAAACACAGATTGGGCTGGTGACCTGGCTATTAATGTATTCACTCGTTATTTCCTATCACACAAAATAGGCCATGTCTCTCACCTTTGCTGTCATGAAGTATAGTGGAAAAACTATTTAAAAAGCATGGGAGATAGAAATTTGAACAAAAGGGATCTTATTTAAAAGTTGTACTGAAGCACAAATACCCCTTTGACTCACATTTTGTAGTTCATGATCTTTACATAATTTGTAAAGTGGGCTGTTTCACACTTGTGGTTGGGGGTGGTAAAATCACGCAGTTGAGACATTTTTTACAGTTTCCTCAACCGCCTCTCTAAACATGCAAAGGCAGCCGGATAGAGGTTCACACATGCCATGGCAAAAAATGATCCTCAAATTTGTAGCAAGCAATGTAGAGTAACCAAAGAATGGAAGATAGGGTGGCCTGTGACCAGTACTGCGCGCTAAGATCTAGAATTTACAGGCAAGTCAAAATCCCTCATCTTAATCGTACAGCATAGAACACAGGCAAAGTATTCATAAACCTTGGGATGACCTCAAGCCATAAATGGAGTAGCCAACAACTAGGCATACCTAATTGTGCCAACAGGCCCAACATTAAAATGTCAGAAGACGACCCAACTTCAAAATGTCAGTGCAACAACCTTGTGGCCGAAACTTGCAGAAGATTGGACATTATTATTATTATTATTATTATTATTATTCAGGATTTATATAGCGCCAGTTTGCGCAGTGCTTTACAATATGAGGGCAGACAGTACACTTACGATACAAATCAATACAGGAGGGTTCAGATATCCACCTAGTAGAACATCCAGAAGGTATGAACAAAGGACCAGGTGGTGGCCTTACATGGCTGGGCTACTGAGACCTGGTGCGAAATGTCACCTTTGTCAAAAATGCTGCTAGTTGCATGCCTGAAATAAAGCTAGAATCAGATGTAGAGATTAGTGTAAGAGCCAACTTCTGCTCCAGTGCACTCAGAGACTGAGTTTCATGTGGGCCTTCAGCAGAGAATGTTTGCCTATGGGATTTTCATGGTTCCCTTTTGCCTGTTCTCCGCCAAAGCTACCTGTGAGGGCCTTGCCCTGTGGGGTACTCACAGAGTAGGGTGCAGGATGTAGGGCAAGCATGTGCAGAAGGAGAATGCAGCAATCCAGACGTAGACTGTCCTGTAGCAAGTAATTGTGTAAAAAGGGTAGAAGGAAGCATCTAAGTGACCTACAAGGGCTCTAGTCAGAAGTGGCGGCAAACTGTGTCCTATTATGTGATATCACACCTGGTCATCCACCTGAGCCTAAGCTCTGAGTGGTTACGTTTTTATTTGTTTATTTATTTTAAATTCTTTTTATTGATTTTAGGAAATAATATAAAAAGCACAAAACAGACTTGGGGCATTCCAAGGCTCAAGGTAGTATCAAACAAAACAAAAGTCATAGCCTGTAGAGCCACTCAGCGCTATATAAAAGAACGAGGTTAGGGAATCGTAAAAAGGAGAAAAAGAAAAAAAAAACAAGACAACATTCCATGACTAAAAATAAGGCATCCAAAAAGGGCACACTAAGCACCCATAACTAACAATACAGGTACTATGCATGGCTTAAAACAATAAGTGAGGTCAAATGCTCACGGAATTAAGGAAAAAAACAGTACCTTTACAATGTGGCTGTAGAGTCAAGCCAAAGATCACAGTCTTTGTGGAACTTTTAAGGACACCCCCGAGAGGAGTTGAGAAAATTATATATATATATATATATATATATATATATATATATATATATATATATATATATATATATATATATAGAAAAGAAAGGAAAAACCGCGCTTGTCAAGTACAAAATTCGCTAAGAAAAAATTAAGCAGCAACCCAAATGTTATACTACATTTGGCATAAAATAAAAAAAAGAGTGGGTTGCGCTAAAAAAAATAAAAATTATTACTATAAACAAAATTACACCAATGTGGAAAACTCCAAAGAATTACTTAATAATTAGTCAACCCTGTGTAAGAAAATTAAATCACATAAAAGTAATTTGTGCTGTATCAATGAAGATAGCAAATATACATCAATATTGTTCGTGAAAACACCATAAATGATAATGAATTACTCTGATGCAGTGTGAACAATGAACAAAGAGAAAAAAGGGATATTTTTCCAAATAACCAATTGACTTGATATATTAATAAAACATAATTATAAGTGATAAAAAGATTATAAAAAGTGTTAAAGTGTCCATAAAGTCCTTAAAGAAATATCTATTTCCGAAAACTCCACGGTGATATGGTGACAGCAAAACCATCCGGAATTAGTGTGAACAGTGCACAACCTCCACCATAGATATTACTGCCGCTTACCAAAGATGTATGGTTCCTTATTACAGAGAACCATGCAGCGCAAGTGACTGATTCCCCCAGTCCAGGGTATTTGCAAGTGGATACAAGAGGATGCAGGCACCCGTTACTTCTCCCAGCCTCCAGACAAACTCCCTCTCACCGGTTTTCATAAAAAATAAAACTCGCAATAGTATAAAACCCAAATGATTTTTAATCAAAATAAAAAGACAGATTGCGCACTTACAGAGATGTTTAAACAAGTCACATAGCAGATTCGAGCCGGCCGGTCTCGATACGTAGCGCCCAATACTTCCGCAAACAAACACGTGAGCTGGTGGCGTCAGGACGTCGCTCCTCCTCCCTACGCGTTTCGTCACTATGGGACGTGGTCACGGGGTACGGGCGGCGTCCTGACACACTGCTTAAGTAATACGAACAATAAACCAAGCCTCGGTCTGACCCCGGAACTGAGACGGAAGACACCATCTTGGTTTAGGGAAAATAGCACCAACTAGTGCTGCGGGAAAAAACATATATATTATAATTATATATATATATATATATATATATATATATATATATATATATATATATATATATATATATATATATATATATATATATATATATATATATATATATATATATATATAAATTGGAGGTCGACCGATATGGGTTTCTCTCTGGCCGATGCCGATATTTAGAAACCATGGCGGCCGATAGCCGATATATGATGCCGATTTTTTTTTTGGGCCGATATGTTAGGCCGATTTTATTTTATTTATTTAGTTTTTTCCTTTTTTATTATTATTTTTTTTAATCCCCCCTTGATCTAACACACCTTTCCCACTGAGGCATTTTTCAGGCGCTTTTGGGCTAAAAATAGCGCCTGTAAAGTGCCTGCAAAATGGCTCCCCTGCAGTCTGTGTGAAAGACAGAGCGCTTTCACACTGAGGCGATGCGCTGGCAGGATCTTAAAAAAAAGTCCTGCAAGCAGCATGTTTGGAGTGGTGTATACCGCTCCTCCACCACTCCTGCCCATTGATATGATTTGTGATTTGGCAGCAGTGCTTCATGGGTGCATTTAACCTCTTCCTTGGCTGTTAGCTGGGTTATATGTGCCCCACTAGCAGCCAAATAGCATCGCTAAAATTATGGTAAAGAGCCGCTAAAACTTGCGTTTTACCATCAACGCCTGCCCGCTCCAGTGTGAAAGCAGTCTTCATAAGTGATACAGAAAATTTCTTACATTTAAACATTTATTAAACAAAACAAACCTCCAATCAGTTTACTTGTATGTATAGCGAAAAATCAAATAAATGGCGCTGCGCTCCCTTAAACCAATAAGCTAGATAAATTAATCCATAAAGTGCTAACCAATAAGTACATAAACTATCTGTGAATAAATTCTGATTCCCGTGACAATAAATACATAAACTATCTGTGAATAAATTCTGATTCCACGTGGCAAATCGTGATCAGTGATTAAAGTGACTAGTGCAAGAAAACATTCCAAACGAATATATATATGTGCAAAACGAATAAAAAACATATATAAAATCGCATAAGCCAAAGCAAAATCGCATAAAATCACAACAGCGGTGTGCCCTTAATTCCAACTAGGAGGTCTTATCCCCACATCAGGGCGTCAAACTGTTTGGATGTCAATCTCACCCACTGTCAATCTTGCCCACTTCTGCCACCTCTCCTTCCTCAAGATTCTCGGGGGGTCAAGGGCCGATTTCCCCTTCTTGTTGATGTGGGCAAGATTGACAGTGGGTGAGATTGACATCCAAACAGTTTGACACCCTGATGTGGGGATAAGACCTCCTAGTTGGAATTAAGGGCACACCGCTGTTACCATCTGAGACTTTGGTCTCTATATGCTGTTCACCTTACAGCAGTAAGGTAAGGGGCCATCCTAATTGTTAGGTGCGGGACACTGAAGAGACACCAGAGTGAGCACAGTTTGCGTTGTATTGCACCTGCTACTACGAGAAGCACCTTATGGATTTTTTACCACCCTTTACTTATGCTTCATGCACACGAGACGCAGATGCAAACGCTGCTGGACACATGTTGAAACCGGTGTTTAGAAACGCGCGTTTTGCCGCGATTTTTACCGCGATTTAGCGGCGTTTTACCGCGTTTGCGTCTAGAAGCGTTTAGTTAAGCTAACATCATAGACCCTCCCCAGCTCAAAAAAACATTATTATTAACTATTTCAGCAATTTTGTGAGACCAGAGTGAGTAGCAGCAGCTGTGAGAGCTGCAGTGTACTTGTATTTAGCGTGTCACTTGCCACGGCACCTGCCACAAGTTGTGGATTGTCCACTTGCCACGTGACTTGCCACATCACCTGCCACGTCACTTGCCATGTCATCTGCCACAAGTTGTGGATTGTCCAACTGCCACGTCACCTGCCACAAGTTGTGGATTGTCCACTTGCCACGTGACTTGCCACATCACCTGCCACGTCACTTGCCACGTCACCTGCCACAAGTTTTGGATTGTCCACTTGCCACGTCACTTGCCACAAGTTGGGGATTGTCCACTTGCCACAAGTTGTGGATTGTCCACTTGCCACATCACCTGCCACGTCACTTGCCACGAGATGTGGATTGTCCACTTTCCACGTCATCTGCCATGCCACCTGCCACAAGCTGTGGATTGTCCATTTGCCACGTCACCAGCCACATCACCTGCCACAAGTTGTGGATTGTCCACTTGCCACGTGACTTGCCACATCACCTGCCACGTCACTTGCCACAAGTTGTGGATTGTCCACTTGCCACGTCACTTACCACATCACCTGCCACGTCACTTGCAACAAGATGTGGATTGTCCACTTTCCATGTCACCTGCCACAAGTTGTGGATTGTCCACTTGCCACGTCACCAGCCACATCACCTGCCACAAGTTGTGGATTTCCACTTGCCACGTGACTTGCCACATCACTTGCCACGTCATCTGTCACAAGTTGTGGATTGTCCACTTGCCACATCACTTGCCACAAGCTGTGGATTGTCCACTTGCCACGTCACTTGCCACGTCACCTGCCATGTCACTTGCCACGTCACCTGCCACAAGTTTTGGATTGTCCACTTGCCACGTCACTTGCCACAAGATGTGGATTGTCCACTTGTCACATCACCTGCCACAAGTTGTGGATTGTCCACTTGCCACATCACCTGCCACGTCACTTGCCACGAGATGTGGATTGTCCACTTTCCACGTCATCTGCCATGCCACCTGCCACAAGCTGTGGATTGTCCACTTGCCACGTCACTTGCCACAAGTTGTGGATTGTCCACTTGCCACATCACTTGCCACCTGCCATGTCACTTGCCACAAGTTGTGGATTGTCCACTTGCCACGTCACTTGCCACAGTTGTGGATTGTCCACTTGCAATTGCAATTGTTTAAAATATTTTTCTAATGGTTTTTCATCATTTGCAATAATTTTTTAGATTTTTAATGTAAAAAAAAAAAGGTCACCTTTAAAAACGCATATAAACGCAAACGCGGCTAAACGCGGGTGCCGCGTTTAGCGTCTGAAACGTGGAAATTTTTGCTTCTGAACGCATTTTTTTGCTTCTGGAAAAACGAGATTAAACGCAACTGCATAAAAACGTAAAAAAACGAGACTGTGTGCATGGACACATAGGATAACATTGAATGAGTTTAGGGGCAGTTGAAAAAACTGTCCAACTGCATCTGAACGCGCGTTTAACTGCGTCTTGTGTGCATGAGGCCTTACTCTGCAGTTTGAGAGACTTATTTATAATTTTTTTTTGCACTGAATGATTCACTATCATTAAGTTTAGTTTCATTATTTTTATACACACTCTGTGAGCTATTTTATTTATTCGCATTGATCACTACCACTATATGGTTGTATGCGATTTTCCTGTTACCGATGCGATTTTATATGTTTAACCACTTCCCGACCACCGCACGACGATGTACGTCGACAGAATGGTACGGGCAGGCATAAGGGCTTACATGTACGTCCTTGCCTGCCCGCGGGTCGGGGGCCCGATCGGGCCCCCGCCCGGTGCCTGCGGCGGTCGGTATTCGTTCGGGAGCGATCCCGGACGAGGGGACGGCCATTCATTCATGGCCACCCCCTCACGATCGCTCCCGACGAATGAAAATGCTCCGTGACATCACTTCCTCTCCTGTAATGTAAACACAGGAGAGGAAGTGATGTAATCTCTCCTCCGTGTCGGTATTTTTCGTTCCGACACTGAGGAGAGAGGATCGGTGAGTTGCACCAACACGACACTACACAGTAGAACATGCCAGGCACACTCACACCCCCCCGATCACCCCCCCAATTACCCCTGCCCCCCCAGTCACAGTGACACCAATGTCATTTTTTTTTTTTTTGCATTGGTGTCATTTGTGACTGTAATAACTGTTAGGGCAGTTAGGGTTAGCCCCCTTTAGTTCTAATGTACCCCCCTAACCCCCCCAATAAAGGTTTAACCCCGTGATCACCCCCCGTCGCCAGTGTCACTAAGGCTGGGTTCACATTGCAGCGGTTTATGAGAACGAATGTGATTCGCACCGCACTGCCGTGCAAATCACATCCGATCTCAGCCATACAGATAGTATGGCTGAATTCGCATCGCACCCGCCGCACCCGCCGCAAATTCGCACGGGACCCTTTTTTTGGCCCGCAGCAGAATCGGATCGCATGGGTGTTCACACCATGCGATCCGAGTTTGCAGATCGCACTGCGATATGCGAACTGATCTGGGGGTGTCATTAACATTTCACTGACACTCCCAGCAGTTCGCATAGGGCAGTGTGAACTGCCGCCGGGAGGCATGCGATGCGGGAACCCGCCGCGGATTCGTGGCGTTCCCGCATCGCTCCAGTGTGAACCCAGCCTAATAAGCGATCGTTTTTCTGATCGCTGTATTAGTGTCACAGGTGACGCTAGTTAGGCAGGTAGGTATTTAGGTTCGCCGCAGCTTTTTATAGCGCCAGGGACCCCCAAATACTACCGCATAAAGCCCCCTGATTGCCCCCTAGTTAACCCTTTCACCAGTGATCACCATATAACTGTTACAGGTGACGCTGGTTGGTTAGTTATTTTTTTATAGTTTCAGGGCACCCGCCATTTATTACCTAGTCTCACTAGTGTACCCCTAAATTTAGGGGTGTCTACTTTCCAAAATGGGGTCATTTGGGGGGGGGTTTGTGCCATCTTGGCATTTTATGGCCTTCAAAACTGTAACGCCCTTAGAAAGCCTGAAGGCGGTGCTTGGTTTTCGGGGCCCCGTACGCGGCTAGGCTCCCAAAAAGTCCCACATATGTGGTATCCCCGTACTCAGGAGAAGCAGCAGAATTTATTTTGGGGTGTCATTTCACATATGCCCATAGCATGTGTGAGCAATATATCATTTAGTGACAACTTTGTGTAAAAAAAAAAAAAAAAAATTTTTTTTTGTCATTATTCAATCGCTTGAGGCAAAAAAATAAAATATTCAATGGGCTCAACATGCCACTTATCAATTTCCTTAGGGTGTCTACTTTCCAAAATGGGCTCATTTGGGGGGGTTTTGTACTGCCCTGCCATTTTAGCACCTCAAGAAATGAGATAGGCAGTCGTAAACTAAAAGCTGCGTAAATTCCAGAAAACGTACCTTAGTTTGTAGATGTGACAACTTTTGCGCAAACCAATAAATATACAATTATTGACTTTTTTTTTACCAAAGACATGTGACTGAATACATTTTGGCCTAAATGTATGACTAAAATTGAGTTTATTGGATTTTTCTAATAACAAAAAGTAGAAAATATCATTTTTTTTTTCAAAATTTTCGGTCTTTTTACGTTTATATCGCAAAAAATAAAAATCGCAGAGGCAATCAAATACCATCAAAAGAAAGCTCTATTTGTGGGAAGAAAAGGACGCAAATTTTGTTTGGGTACAACATTGCATGACCGCGCAATTACCAGTTAAAGCAGCGCAGTGCCAAATTGTAAAAAGACCTCTGGTCATTTACCAGCAAAATGGTCCGGTCTGAAAGTGGTTAAAAAGAAAAAAATAAACCGTGCTGGGGAAAAATAGTGAAAAAGCAAACTAACAATGTGTAATGTAGGCAGCAGCAATAAATGCGATATAAACACTCAACAATAATACAAGAATACAGAAAAGCTGCGCCAGCCCTCTAACCAAGTATGTAAAAGAAGTGAAATAATAAAAATATAAATAATTAATATATTAATGATTGATGCAATCAAAAACACCTCAAGTGCATAAGAATCAAAAAAGTGCATACAAAATGACAATGCAAAAAGTCCATTCATAGAAAGTTCATGTGTAAGTCCATATGATTAACAATTATGTTCTTAAATGGAGACACCACAGTGATTCAACACACTCTGAATGCGCACGAAGTGCCCGTCACCATATAGTGAGTGCGCTTACCAGAGGGTATATAGATTGGAGCGTTATAAATAGATGGTAGGTCACACCAAAGTAATCCTCCTTATAATGGGTCAGCTCTCCGCATCACAACAGCACTCACGAAAAGGTAATCTATTCCGTGGTCCCAAAAAGGTACTCAGTGGTCCACAGGAAAGAAAGGAACCAACATAGCGTAATAACGTTGAGACAATTTATTAAAAATAAAAAGTAGCGCACTTACATGGAAGTCGAAAGTATACAGCATATAAAAGTAACATAAAAAGCCGGCCGGCAAACAGGAGCCCGTCCTCCTCTCCTACAACGTGGTGGCGTCACTGCGTGCCTTCCCAGACGCGTTTCGTCAAACCTGACGTTGTCAATGGGGAACGGGCAGCGCAGTGACGCTCCACCTAATAAAGCTAATAATGCATACCAAGCCTCGTTTTGAGATGCAAGACTTTGTCTCGAGACGCCATTTTGATTAATGGCAAATAGCCCTGAAGCACGCGCGGTCTGTCCAATACTGACATTTGCAGCAAACCCGCATATAATATGGGCCACTATAACACATGGGCAGTAACTATACCTCACAGATGTACCAAATAATCAAATCAAGAATAAAGGTAAAAAATAAAGTAAAATTAAAATCAGAATGGTATATGTGTATATTGGTGCCCTAGAGAAGTAAGATGGGCAGTGCACCAACCATACATCGCCTCGCATAGCATGCAAAAGAGCAAAACAAAAACAAAAAAAAAAGAATCAACGTGAATGCGGTATGAACAGCATCTAATCCTTAAAAGAATTGCTGCAAAAACCATATACCCATATTGGATGTCACATATCAATACTGTGTACATTAAGGATGATCAAAATGTATACCTAAAGTAAATATAAAAAAAAAATAAAAATTGTGCTTAACCTAAGAATATAGTGTTAGCCATTCCCTAGTATGTAGAGAAAAATATGGGAAGTGTGGAATATTCTATGCATATAGATCTAACCAATAATCCAATCAAATGGTCGCATAAAATTAATATCCCTAACAATGCCCGATGTTCAGTCGTGGCTTTTTAAATAAAAAAAAAAAAAAAATGAAAATAACAATAAAAATAAAAATACAATTAAAATAATAATAGATAAAGATAAAGATAAAAATGAAAATATAAATGATGAAACTATATATGTATATATATAACTAAACATCATACATATGTATATTCTATAGACCAATCCAGCATCTCAAAACCGGCAAGGCCAAAGAGAATTATTATACATATATAAAACAAATCTGTCCCACAGGCTTCAACTTCAATAGATAATAACCAGACTCGAGTATATTAGGTGATGAACAGAGATTTAAAAAATTAAGAATTATCAATAAAAGCATTGACATTGGTGTCAATATTGAGCCCAAACGGGGCATAGGTTTTTAGGCGGTGGATCCAAGACATCTCAAGTTTTGAAATTTCTCTCACTAAAGAGCTACCCCGCCAGTGAGGTTTATATTTATCAATCCCTAAGAAAAGAGTCTTAGAGGGGTCTTTATTGTGAAACCTCAAGTAGTGCTTAGACACAGAGTGGTTGGGGAAACCAATGATAATATTAGTTATGTGTTCATTGAGTCTCACCTGTAGAGGGCGCTTCGTACGTCCCACATATTGCAGCCCACAAGGGCACTGCAACATATAAACCACTCCCGTAGTAGCACATGTAATACACGGCTTAATACTGTGGTCCAATCCTGTGGCCGTACTCCGAAAGGTGGTAGTCCGTCTCTGAAGGCAAGAATTCAAAGAACAGACCCTACACTTTCTGCATTTATAAAACCCAGTGAGTTGGTCGAAAAAACCCCTACCTCTGACCGGAGGGTCAATGACATTCGGTGCTAGACGGTTTCGTACTGATGGTGCCCCTCTAAACACTACTTGAGGTTTCTCACTCACCACATTTTTCAATGTGGCATCGCTACTAACGATATGCCAATGTTTATTTATCAATCTTTTTACACTCTTCTGTTGAAGTGAATAGGTGGTTATAAAGGGGACCTTTCCCTAAACATCGTTTACACGTGGGCCCCTCTCAACCAACAGATCACGACGATCGATGTTAGTCACTTCATTAAGGGTCTTAATCAAAAAATCTTGTTGATACCCCTTTTCTAAAAATCTCAAAGTGAGAACCTCGGCCTGCGCCAAGAATTCATCCACCCTAGAGCAGTTGCGCCTCAGTCTGATGTATTGACTCTTAGGGACTGCTCTAAGCCAGGGAGTGTGATGGCAACTATCGATAGGGATGAAAGAGTTCCTATCTGTGTCTTTAAAGAACGTTGAGGTGACAAAACGGTCCTCTACCACAGAGATGTTCAAATCTAAAAAATTAATTCTCACCTGGCTTATCTCGTAACTGAGATGTATGCCCCTTTCGTTGTTATTCAAGGACTCTAGAAAATTCCTCAAATCTCCCTCTTGGCCATCCCATAGGAGGAGGATGTCATCTATATACCTAGCCCACAAACCAATCTGAGGTATATTGTGGGCATAGATGACATCCTCCTCCCACTTGGCCATAAAAAGATTGGCCAAGCTGGGGGCATATTTGGCCCCCATGGCTACACCCATAGTCTGTCTATAGTATTGACTCCCAAACCAAAAATAGTTATGGGAGGCAGCAAATTGCAGAAGAGACATAAGGAAAGTCACCTGCTGGGTAGAAAGCCTAGGGTCTCTATCGAGATGTAAATGGACCGCCTCAAAACCCAGGTTATGCGGAATGCTTGTATACAGGGAGGCCACATCTGCCGTGACCATCCATGTATCAGGCCCAGCAGACAAATTCTCTAGAAGGTTAATAACATGTCTCGAATCTTTAACATAGGAGGCGGTCATTTGGACCAAAGGCTGTAAGTATGAATCTAAATATCTGCCCACCCGGGAAGTGATAGAATCAATACCACTAATGATAGGTCTTCCCGGGGGGCAGACAGGATTCTTATGTATTTTTGGCAAATAGTACAGGATCGGTGTACGTGGAGCTCTAGGAATCAAAAAAAGGCTCTCCTTATGATTTAGAAAACCCGCCTCCTGACATACCTTTACCAACTTTTCAAGTTATTTTATATACGCAAATTTTGGATCAGAAGGTAATTTGGTGTAGGTATTGGTGTCACTCAAAATTCTATTGATTTCAGCCTCATAGTCAGCCCGATCCAACACTACAATTGCACCCCCCTTGTCAGCTGGCCTAATGAAAAGATCTTTATTCTTACAAAGAGAGTCCAAACCCTCCTGTAAATTTTTCTTCATTCTACATTTTTTAACATCCATTGCGTCTAAATCTCTTAAAACGACATCCCTAAACACACGTAATGAGGCAGGAAGAGTGCCAGGGGGATTAAAAAGTGAGGCATTTGCTAAGCCCGAGTGTACAACTTCCTTATTTAATTTATTCAAATTATGTATATTAGATGATCCCATCATATATCTTTTAATATTGATCTTTCTCACAAATTTGTGCACATCCATATATGTTTGGAATTTATTTAATTTAGCTGGAGGTACAAACTTCAAACCTTTGTCTAGAATCTGTTCTGATTCTGACAAAGCTTTTGAACTCAAATTAAAGATACCCTTACCAGTTACATTCTGGGCCTTTTTTGTTGTTCTGGCTCGCCTCCCCCCTCTGGTTCCTCTCCTCTTTCGCCTAATCTTTTGATGCCTTGTGTGGGTTTGGGAAAACCCCAACTAGTGGGTGCATTTAAGCCTAAAGGACCATCCCCTGGTTGTTCATTAGTGGGAACCCGGTGAGGTCTGGTTCTTAAAGGTTCTTGGACTGGAGCAAAAGAGGGTTGTGGATTGCCATCACCCATAGGGGCATTGAGATCACTTAACGGGAAGAAAGCATTCCCAGTGGGAATGCCATAATCCCATTCGGAATATCCTCCCATATTGTCATATGGGGAGGAATTGTAATCCCAATTATTACCCCCATATGAGCTCCACCCATCATGGTGGTTATGAGGGAGACCTCTTCCTCTTAGGCTTGGATACTGTACCCAACCTCTCCCTCAAGGTGGATAGTTAGTATTATGAGGGAGTGTATAGTTAGCATTCCCATTTCCATGGCCGTTATATGGTCTCGGGGGGCCAAAAGGTCTAAATTTGCCCCGAGGGGGAATTAAGCCCCTATTGTTACCCCGTCCTCTCCGAGGCGAAGGATATGTGTGGTTTGTTACATTGGCTTGGACTCTATTGGTAGGTTGGGGACGCTTTTGGTTGGGTGGTTGTGCAGGTGGCCCAAGTTGTGAAACTGCCCCCACCTTAGGGCCTGCTATCTGTGTGGATCCCACCTCCATACCTTCCTGTGCAGGAACCACTTCCAATAGTTTTTTTTGCCACTCAAAAACAATGTTGTTATTGTAGTCAGCCAAATCTCTATTGTATTTTTTCTTCTTTTTAACCCTTTGGTCCCTATCCTCCTTTTCGAGAATTTTTAAAAGGTTCTGCGATTTCTCTTGGTACTCTATACTTCCTTTGACCGAAGATAGCTTGGTCTGAATTTCTTTTATTTCATCATCCAATTTGGATAGTTTAGAAGTCTTCCTACTGACCAAGAATCTTAGAAAAGAAACACCTGCCTCATTGAAGTATTTAAACCATTCCTCTAAATTTGTGTCACCTTTCTGAGGTGCTACCTCCCACCTCAAACTTCTGGGAACCATTGCATATCTAATGTAAGTTTCAAGGTAAGCAATATCCCATTTAGTGTGATTTTCTGAAATCATGAGGTTTTTTAACCTCATAAAACATCCTCCCAAATCATCCTCATCTTCTCTATAGAGTTCAAATACTCCATCAATATTCACCACTTTAGTGGCTCTAAAATCAAAAATATCCATAAAGAATGTGTAAAGATGCCCAGTGAGGGCTAATTATAACCTGGCAGCAGTAAAAATATCAGAACAACACAAAAAGAAAAAAATAAACCGCGCTGGGGAAAAATAGTGAAAAAAGCAAACTAACAATGTGTAATGTAGGCAGCAGCAATAAATGCGATATAAACACTCAACAATAATACAAGAATACAGAAAAGCTGTGCCAGCCCTCTAACCAATTATGTAAAAGAAGTGAAATAATAAAAATATAAATAATTAATATATAAATGATTGATGCAATCAAAAACACCTCAAGTGCATAAGAATCAAAAAAGTGCATAAAAAATGACAATGCAAAAGGTCCATTCATAGAAAGTTCATGTGTAAGTCCATATGATTAACAATTATGTTCTTATGTTCTTAAATGGAGACACCACAGTGATTCAACACACTCTGAATGCGCACGAAGTGCCCGTCACCGTATAGTGAGTGCGCTTACCAGAGTGAGCACAGTTTGCGTTGTATTGCACCTGCTACTACGAGAAGCACCTTATGGATTTTTTACCACCCTTTACTTACTCTGCAGTTTGAGAGACTTATTTATCATTTTTTTTTGCACTGAATGATTCACTATCATTAAGTTTAGTTTCATTATTTTTATACACACTCTGTGAGCTATTTTATTTATTCGCATTGATCACTACCACTATATGGTTGTATGCGATTTTCCTGTTACCGATGCGATTTTATATGTTTGTATCTACACTTAGTAAGATAATTTATTTATTGGCATTCATCACTATCACTGTGTGATTTTATGCGATTTTGCTTTGGCTTATGTGATTTTATATATGTTTTTTATTCGTTTTGCACATATATATATATATATATATATATATATATATATTATATATATATTATATATATATTCGTTTGGAATGTTTTCTTGCACTAGTCACTTTAATCACTGATCACGATTTGCCACGTGGAATCAGAATTTATTCACAGATAGTTTATGTACTTATTGGTTAGCACTTTATGGATTAATTTATCTAGTTTATTGGTTTAAGGGAGCGCAGCACCATTTATTTGATTTTTCGCTATATGTTTCAGTGGTAGGGCTTATACCTCTGTCGGTGTTTGGCTGCAACCCTATTTTAGGTTTAATAGATTTTATTTACGATAGCGCAAGGATACTTCTTTTATCATTTTACTTGTATGTATGATTTAGATAAAAAAAAAAAAAAAAAAAAAACGATATATTAAATAAAAACAGGTAGTCAAAACTTTTGGACGAAAAAAAAAAATGGGCTAACTTTACTGTTTTTATTTTATTTTTATTTTTTAAATAGTGTATTTTTTTCCCCAAAAAAATGCATTTGAAAGACCTCTGTGCAAATGCCGTGTGACATAAAATATTGCAACAACCGCTATTTTATTCCCTAGGATCTCTGCTAAAAATATATATATTTTTTTGGGGGGGGGTCTAAGTGATTTTCTGGCAGAAAATACAAGATTTTTACTTGTAAGCAACAAGTGTCAGAAAAGATTTAGTCTTTAAATGGTTAAACTGAGAACTTCTACACACAGAGATGACTTCATTCATTCATTCATTGAAGTGTAAACATTGTATCTTTCTGTTCTTTTCTTGGCAGCCTGCCCAGAGATTAGGAAAGACATTTCTATGATGACTCAGGCAATTTACACTGACTTCTATTACAGAAGTCATTTCAAAGTCCCGCTGTAGTTCTAAATCGGCTTTTTTAGCACAATCGGCCCATGCCGATTATTTAAAAAACGGCAAATATCGGCCGGCCGATATATCGGTCGACCTCTAATATATATATAATTTATTATATTTTACACACACTACCTTCTTGTTAATTAAGGATTTCCAGAGGTCTAAAGGGGGTGCCTCTTTGCACTTCCATTTGAGGGTAATGGCCTTATGGGCATAAAAGAGCAATAAACCAATGAGAGTCCTGAATGCCCATCAGAAGGCCAGAGGGCCCATCAGGCCAAGTGTACACTCCTCAACACTAACCTCAATATTAGTTAAAGAGGCAAAAAAATTAAAAATCTGATTCCAAATAAGAAAGTTTTATTTTCTGAGCAGGTCCAGAAGATATGCTTAAAGTCGGCAGGCTCGCACATCGCCAACATTGGGGGGAACCTCTGGGTAAATTCTGTGTAACCTGTGGGGTGTTAAATAAACCCTGTGTAACAACTTGAACTGAATCAGTCCATCTCTGCAAGCTACTAGCTGCAAAAATGGATAATCCGATAAATCTTCCCAATCCTCATCATCAATATCATCAATGTCTGGAGCTTCCATCTGCCACTAGATCAAAGAGCTTCCATGCCAACATGTACTGAGGGCATGAGTGCCTTATACAACACAGACAATGACATTGACTCATCCCAGCACATACTTTCCAGATCAGATGTTACCGAATCAATCGAGGAGGCTCAAAATTGACAGTGATATGCATGATGGAGATGCAAATATCTGAAGAATTGGGAAGCGATGTTTCAGACTATCAAATGTTACTATAGCCCCTTGGGTACAGTAGTTAAGTTTTTTTGTGTCAAATTTGAAAATTTTCCACCATAGTGATTTTTTTTCAAATATCACCCAGGTATATAAAAGAAACAATCAGAAGCATACAGGATGACCCGGACTGTCTATGAAGCTAGACTGTATACAAAGTCCAGGCTTCGCCAAACATTGTGGTTATAGGCATGGACCACAGCCCTTGATCTGTTTAGCACCCTCTGGCTGACCACACATGTTGCACAAAGCACCAAGTTGAGAGTTCATTCAGCATTCAGTGCCTAAAGTCAACAATACAGGTCCTCTCCACAGCATGGGGTCCGGGTAAAGCTCCCAAGGTTTTACCGATCCAGATGTACTACTACTATTTATGGCAATAGAAGGCAGTAAGGCGTTGAAAAGATAAAAAAAAAAAAGTAGTCAAAAGTAAGAGATTTCTCAGTGAACCATATATTCTAGGAGAACAGCTGGGGAAGTCAATGGGGGGAGAAGGATCTGGGTGGTTTTATTGATCATACACTTAATAGCATGCAATTCCGAGCTGCAGTTTCTAAAGCTAGCAAAAGTACTAGCAGGGAGAGCATTCATTTTGCCTCTGTACAAATCATTAGTAAGATCTCATCTGGAATATGCAGCTCCATTTTGGCCACCAGTTCACAAAAAGGAGATCACAGAACTGGAGAAAGTGCAGAGAAGGGCAACCAAACTAATAAGAGGTGTGGAGCAGCTCAGCTATGAGGATAGATTAGCTTAACAATGTATTCTCTATTGAGGACGGGGACCAAGGGTGGGGAGATATTATCAAAAATGTATAAATACATAAGTGGCCCAAATAGTGAATTTGGTATAAAGTTATTCACTCTTCGGTCATTACAGAGGACACAAGTTCTCCTCTTCACATCTGAAGCATGGGTATCAAACTACATCCCTTCAGCTGTTGCAGAACTACAAGTTCCTCGAGGCATTGCAAGGCTGACAGTTCTAAGCATGACTCCCAAAAGGCAAAGGCATGAAGGGACTTGTAGTTCCGCAAGAGCTGGAGGGACACAGTTTGACTGGAGGAAAAGAGATTTAACCTTCACATACAAAAAGGCTTCTTCACAGTAAAGAAATGAAGACTCCCTGAAAAAAAAAACTGTTTTTGGCCAGTTCAGTAGATTGTTTTAAAGAGCTGCATGCATTCCTAAATGCACAAAATATACTAGATACTAATATTTAGAGGCTATAATGCCAGGGGCAGTTAATACAGGAAATATCAGATTGCCTTGTGGGGATTCATTAAGGAGTTTTTTTCCCACTGGAATGAATGAATTAGATCATGCAGCGTTTTGTTTTTTGCTTTACTCTGGATCAACTGTGGGTATGGAGGTTTTCTTTGTGGGTGTGTTTTTATTTTTATTTATTTTTTTATTGTTTGAACTGAATGGAATAGTGTATTTTTTTAAAATGAAATACTGTAACTATGTACCATAACCATAACTGTGGAAAAGAGATCCATCACCTTAGGAAGCAAAAAAACAAAAAAAACTAAAAAAAAACAGGACTCATGGAATGGGCTAGGGTTATAGGGGAAAGTTCCCAGGGGGAGTGTCCTCAAAAGCTTTGCATGTCCACTCACCTGAAGGGTCTATCAATACTTTGCCTGTGTCCTGTACTATATGATTAAAGTGGTGGAAATCCCCCGACATAAAATATGAACCAAGATTATCCCTCTATAATTTGTACTTTACTATCTTTTCTACTCTATCTAGAGCACTAAGTGTCATTTCTCTCTGCTGCCTTGTTCCTATGATATCTGTAATGGGGAGGGATCTCCAACACACAGTCTGATTGACAGCCTTTAGCTCTGTTCTTTTGTGCAGTGGTGTATCTCTTCTCTCCAACCAGCTCTCATCGATGAGCTCTACAGTGTAACCTTGCATTCCTGCCCTCTGCTTTCAGAAAGCTCAGGCAAGCTGTATAAATTCTGCACTTTGAACAGATGTAGAGAAGAGAAGATTGCATATATACAGGTAAAACCTGTGTAGGAGGATTTGTTTCACCTTTCTGCATTACCTGTGGCCAGTCATTTCACTGGGTATCTAAGGATTTACAACCATTTCAAGGTTCTATCAGTATGACTATACTGTAATGATTAGCAGTCTGAAGTATATAATGTACCACGCATTATACAGAGTGAAGCATAAAGCAGAGTGCTATAAAGTGCTATATTCAGTGAAGCGAATAGCCTCAGATGATACACACATCAGAGCAGCAGAATGTAACACTTAGAGCTTTGGAGAGAGATGAGTAAACACTACAGATATACAGTGCCTTAAAAAGTATTCATACCCCTTGGAACTTTCCACCTTTTGTCATGTTACAACCAAAAACGCAATTGTGTTTTATTGGGATTTTAGGTTATAAACCAACACAAATTGGCACAGAATTGTGAAGTGGAAGGAAAATGATAAATGTTTTTCAAAATTCTTTACAAATAAATGTGAAAAGCGTGGCGTGCATTTGCATTCAGCCCTCCTGAGTCAATACTTTGTAGAACCACCTTTCGCTGCAATTACAGCTGCAATTCTTTTTTGGTATGTCTCTACCAGAGAGACCGTGACATTTTTTGCTACATTCTTCTTTGCAAAATAGCTCAAGCTCTATCAGATTGAATGGAGCGTGTTGGTGAACAGCAATTTAAGTCTTGCCACAGATTCTCAATTGGATGTAGGTCTGGACTTTGACTGGGCCATTCAAAACACATACAGTAAATATGCCTTAATCTAAATCATTCCATTGTAGCTCTGGCTGTATGTTTAGGGTCCTTGTCCTGCTGGAAGGTGAACCAACACATAGGTTGGACTTGATGGACTTGTGTCTTATTTCAACCTCACCTACTATGTAACAATGTAACCTCACCCTGAGTCTCAAGCCTTTTGCAGACTAACAGGTTTTCTTCCAAGATTTCCCTGTATTTGGCTCCATCCATCTTCCCATCAATTCTGACCAGCTTCTCGGTCCCTGCTTAAGGAAAGGCATCCCTACAACATGATGCTGCCACCACAATGTTTCACGGTGGGGATGGTGTGTTCAGGGGGGATGGGCAGTGTTAGTTTTTTGCCACACAGAGTGTTTGCTTTTTTGCTTTTAGGCCAAAAAGTTAAATTTTGGTCTCATCTGACCAGGGCACCTTCTTCCACATGTTTTCTGCGGCCCCCACATGGCTTCTCGCAAACTGCAAACTGTACTTCTTATAGCCGTCTTCCAACAATGGCTTTCTTCTTGCCACGGTCCCATAAAGGCCAGATTTGTGGAGTGCATGACTAATAGTTGTCACGTGGACAGATTCTCCCATCTGAGCTGTGTATCTCTGCAGCTCCTCCAGAGTTAAGATAGAACATGAAAGGGGGGCGCATGCGCGCAGCTCGACGTGATGGACGTCTGCCACTAGAGCTCCGCACTCCCCGCAACGGTCCCGGGACTTTACAAAGCTACCGACATCACCACAACCAGGCATTCCGCCGGTACGGTTCGCCGATACCGCCGAGCACCCCCCGGGATGGTCCTGACAGGCCATCGGGGTAAATCAAAGCCGAAGCCGATCAAAGAGGCACTCGCGCGGGCCTCGTCCAAGATGGCCGCGAAAGCACAAGCACAAGCTATGGCCCTCTCGCAGCGCTCCAGCTCCCCCGCTGACACAGCGGATCCTCACAGCGATGATTCCGATGAGGACGGTGGGCGCAACAAGGAGGACTTCCCTGCACTTCCAAAACCAGGTATGCCACAAGCTGACCTCCTTGCACACTTTGAAAAAATGCTGCATAAGGCCCTGAAAGTGACCTCAGAGCAAATAACCACCAAACTGACACACGAGATACGTGAATTAGGACAGCGCACTGCTGACCTTGAGACCCGAGCAGACGACATGGAATTAACCCTTAAAGAGCATGACCAAGAGCATTTAGCACTTCGTGAGGAAAACGCAATGCTTCTTTCCCGGCTGGAAGTCGCCGAGAATCGCTCAAGGAGGGCGAATTTGCGCCTCCGTGGCATTCCGGAAACGGTGCAGGATATACAATCCTTTACTACAGCCCTATTCCAAGAGCTTTCCCCATCGATTCCGATTGAGCGTCTGGAATTTGATCGGATTCACAGAGCCCTGACGCGCCGACAACCTGACGGTCCCCCACGGGATATCATTGTGAAACTTCATTTTTTCAGATCCAAGGAACAACTTCTTGTTGCTGCCCGTAGCAAAGAAGACACCCTCGCATTCCAAGGGCATGCCTACCAGTTATTTACTGACTTGGCCCCTCTCACAATTGCTAAACGGAGGGCCATGAAGCCACAGCTACAAGTTCTTATCCACCACCAAATCAAGTATATGTGGCGTTTTCCCTTCGCCCTTCATTTCACCTATAACGGTCAACAATACACCTGTACCTCTCCGGAAGCTCTCCAGCGCCTCCTTGAGTCCCTACATCTAACAACGCCAGAACAATCAACTGAGACTTCACTTCCACGCACCCCTGCTCGTCTCACCCCATATCCTCACACGACGACCCCTAAACGAGACCCCAGGGACATACATTCCCCAAGATCCATCCGGAAGGGTACACCAGCGAGGGCCTCTGCAGCAAATCTCCACAGCCCTAGAGTGTTTGTGCCTCGCTGACCGGACTCTACCGCCCTATTGATCGTCATCTTGTTTTCACCCACATTGCGGGCGCTTTGAGCCTTAGCCCGGTGGTTCACTTTACCTGTTATGGTTACTGGTCACCTACATACTGGATGCACTTTTGACCTTGTTTTTTAGTTTTGTTTTTTGATTTTGACTTTTTGATCTTTGATTGTTGATTTTTGATTCTCGATCATTTGCTTTTGATTTTCGAGGTACTTTTACGCATTATAGCAGGTCCCTTCTCCTTCTACTGTATTGCACCCGTGGACCCCTTTGTTTGCCATGTTGATTTTTTACTTATCATAGGGGTCCATAGAATTTGACTTTCCGTTAGCCAGGGAGAATGCGCCTGCTAAGCCTGCTGTCTTTCCTCAATGTCCCTTTTGAAGTTGATCTACCCCTACCCCTTTCCTTTCCTTTCCTTTCCTTCCCCCTCCTTACCCCCCCCCCTTCCTTGCCCCTCCCTTTTCCCCCTCCACCCCTCCTCCTTCCCCCCCACACAGGGTCTCACAATCATACTGTTATTTTTATTCTTATATCACTCTATGTTCCATGAAGGTTATGGTTAAAGTATATTTTTTGACCTTATTTGAATGACTTTCGGCTGTTTTAGCATGTTTTTTGTTATTACTTGCAACGCTTCTCCCTGTCCCGGTATGTTGCGGGGGACGGCCACTTCCCCCCACCTAGGTGCGCTCTCCCCATGGCGGACTCCTCTGCTGTCGGGACCACGCACTTTAGAGTCGGGCGATCCAGTCTCTTCCGACTCACACTGGTTTACCTAACTTTCGCCTTACATACCTACTCTGATGTCTCTCTATCCTTCTTTTTCTTTACTCTTTTATCTTCCAACTCACTCTCTTTTCAAGCCCTTCTTACCATTTCTGGTCGGTGGGCCTGGGATGACCCCAGGTCATACTATAGTGCTTGCCCATGTCTTGACCCATGGCCCCCTTAAATATACTGTCACTTAATGCTAAAGGTCTCAACTCTCCTAATAAAAGGGTAAAGGCATTTCGATCTTTCGTGTCCTTAAAAGCGGGTATAGTAGCGTTACAAGAAACGCATTTTTCTACACATAATACTCCTAAATTCTTTAGTAGCAGTTACCCCTTAGTATATACAGCCTCTGCGGCTACAAAACAGCGGGGGGTCCTCTTGGCGCTCCATCGTTCCCTCCCGTTTACCTTTGCCTCAGTTATCCAAGATCCTGAGGGACGATATATTATACTGTCGGGCTTTCTTCAAGAATCTGAAGTAACTTTAGTTTCCTACTATGCTCCCAATTCCAATCCCATCCCCTTCTTTTCTCACCTTTTTCAGGTAATTAAGTCGCATCTTAAAGGCACCTTGATTATGTGTGGGGACTCCAACCTAGTCATTCACCCGTCTATTGATAAATCTCCCTACGTGCCGGACCACCATTCACTATCGGTTAAGTTCCGATCATTACTCCAACAATACTATCTATTGGATACGTGGAGGGAATGTAATCCCGCAAAGAAAAATTACTCCTTTTTCTCTAATCCTCACAATTCATTTTCCAGAATTGACCACATATTTATCCCAGTAGCTTCCTCCCCCGTCCTGCTCCAATCTCTCATTCACCCAATCACCTGGTCCGACCATTGTGCAGTGATTACCACTATCTCTTCACTTGTGCCACAATCCAGCGAAAGGTTCTGGCGCATGAACGACAAATATCTCACAAACGAATCTTTTCGACTTGACATTGAAGTAGCATTACGTGATTATCTTGTGCACAATGCCGTCCCAGGCACCTCCCCTGTTCTTCTATGGGAAGCCCATAAACCTGTTATACGAGGTAAATGTATTTCTACCGCCTCTTTCCTCAAAAAAGATAGACTTAATCGTATACAACATTTAGAATCCGAATACCAACGCCAGTTCCTGCTATTTCAAACTACACCTTCAGAGACGAACAAGTCTAAGTTAGATAACATCCGTCTCGAATTGGACTTGCTCTTTTCTGAAGCAGCTGACAAATCTTTGCGTAGGGCCTATCACTCTATCTACACAAAATCCAACAAGCCTGATACATTTTTGGCCCTCCGCCTTAGACAACCAGAGCGTATCCACAAACCAATTAGACTCAAACTCCACAATGGGACCCACACCAGCAACCCAGCCAGAATAGTGAATGAATTCTCTAAACGCCTCGCTAAACTATATGAATCTCCTGCCCCCTTTCCTCTTGATAAAGCTGAGGCTTTATTTCGTAATTTACCGATCCCCTCCCTCCCGACCCTTGCCCGCAGTGCCTTTGAGGAAGAGATCTCGCCATCTGAGGTGTCTCAAGCTATCAAATTACTCAAACCCAATAAACAACCCGGCCCTGACGGTTTCACTGGGTTGTACTATAAGAAGTTTACGGAAGTCCTGTCCCCTCTCTTGGCGAATTCCTTTAATGCTCTGCTGAAGGGGGAAACATTCGGTACCGAGACGCTTACGGCCTCAGTCTCTATGATACCCAAACCTGATGCTGACCATTCTGTATGGTCTAACTACAGACCGATATCACTCTTGAATCTAGACGTGAAACTTTTAGCAAAAATCCTGTCCACACGATTAAACCCACATATTGGAGGATTGATACATAGGGATCAGGTGGGATTTATTCCCAAACGTCAAGCTAGTGATAACGTACGTCGGGTCATTTTACTACAGCATTTGGCTAGAGCTCGGGGTGTCCCTATGCACCTCCTGTCTCTCGACATTCGGAAAGCGTTCGATACCGTCTCTTGGCCCTATCTTACCTATATTTTGACTAAATGGGGCTTCGGCCCCCACTTCCTTTGTTGGATTGAGGCACTATATGCCAATCCCCAAGCATTCGTTAGATACTCTGGCTTTAACTCTGTTAGATTTCCGATCCAACGTGGCACTCGGCAGGGGTGCCCTCTGTCGCCCCTGCTCTTTGCCCTTGCTATTGAGCCCCTCGCAGCTCTGATTAGGTCTAATCCTGACATTCGGGGATTAGAATTAGCCTCCACGACGCATAAACTATGTCTCTTTGCAGACGATGCCCTTTTATTTATAACCTCACCTCACACTACTCTACCTAACCTGTTTAAACTCCTTGATTTGTTTGCGCAAATCTCAGGCCTTGAGGTGAACCAGGCTAAGTCTAAGGCTCTAGCTGTATCCCTTCCTACAGATACACTTCAAATTCTACGCACGAACTATCCATTTCAGTGGTCCACCTCTTATATTCCCTATTTAGGAGTGAAATTAACCAGCAACCCAACCCAATTATACCAAACTAATTATTTACCCATGCTTCGCAACCTATCATCCCTCCTTAATTCCTGGCAACCCTTATGTGTTTCATGGCTTGGTCGCATTGCGGCTGTCAAGATGTCCCTGTTACCTAAGTTGTTGTATTTATATAGAACCCTTCCAGTTATGGTCCCTTTATACTTTCATAAAGCTATACAAAGTCGAACCTTTAGATACATATGGGGTAATATTAGACCTAGGGTCTCTAAGGCTGTTCTGTTTCGACATAAACTCCGCGGGGGCCTGGGTATTCCATACTTCAGAAATTACTATTATGCAGCGCAGGTAGCACAATTGACCTTATATCATGCCAAGTCTGAAATCCCGCTGTGGGTCAGTCTAGAAGCAGTGGAGGCACATCCAATCTCTGTTTCCAATTTACTTTGGCTTACCCCACAGGCATGTAGATCACTCACGAACCCCATTACAAGCCACTCCCTTAGGATTTGGCATAAGGTGTGTACTCCCTTTAAGTTGCGATCCCCACATCTCCCTCTGCTCTCATATTTGGGTCATCCGAATTTTTATCCGGCCCTTGCAGAACCGAACACTTTCTCAGCCTGGTCCCAAGCAAACCTCACTAGAGTTTGTGACTTCTCCTCGAGAAGGTCCCTCGCAGCATTTTCAGCCCTACAGTCACAAACCCATCTGCCCCCCACAGAATGTTTTCGTTATCTACAAATAATCCACTTTTTCCGGGCACATATTACCCCCGATTCTAATCTTAACTCCATGACCCCATTTGAATCAATATGCTCCTCTGACCCCCATGCCCCGGGCATTATTTCATGTCTATACTCTTGCCTCTCTAACATTGCTGAAGACCTCCCGCCCTATGCTACCGCATGGACCAGGGATTTGTCGCTTAACCTTGACGCGGAATCATGGTCTGATATTTGGACCAACACCAAAAATTCATCGCAAAATGTTGTAGCGTCTGAGGCAAATTACAAGGTCCTGATGCGATGGTATCTGGTACCCTCTAGAATCTCTAAATTTGTTCCTGGCTATTCGCCTGATTGCTTTAGGGGCTGCAACGAGCGGGGCACCCACCTTCACATCTGGTGGACCTGTCCCATTGTAGCAAGTTTCTGGTCTTCGGTTTACCATTTGCTAACCACATTGTTGCAATACCCTGTGACACCAGACCCAGTGTCAGCCTTGTTAAATTATCTGCCCCAGGATCTTACTAAAGCCCGAAATAGACTTTTTCTTCAGGTGCTGACTGCAGCCAAACAAACGATTGCGAGGGCCTGGAGGACCCCATCACTGAATATAACTGAGACCAAGCATAGAATCACTCAAGCGATGATACACACTAAAATTGAAGCGGTAGTATTGGATAGGATCCCTTTATTTAACAGAATTTGGCAACCTTGGGTGGACCATTTTCTACCAAAAGATTTTGATACGCGTCTTATGGCCCCTTAACTCACGCTGACTATTGGTCTGGACTCTGCGGGTTGCCCGGGCCCTCCGACCTTACCTTTTTCTTCTCTTTCTTTGCTTCTCTTCTTGTCCTATATCTTTTTTCTTATTTCCCTTTCTCCCTTTCATTCTACTTTTCCCTCTGTTTTCTTTTCTCTCTCTCGGTTACATGTGTAAAATTCTTCCAGCGGAACACTACTCTACAAAATCACCTGATGTGATTGCTGCCACCACAGCATTGTTTATTACATGTTTCCCCTCCAATGGAAATGGTTAATTTTCTTTTTTTCTTTTTTATTTTGTTAAGACCCCTTACTTGGATGCCTCTTGTTTGCTTACTCTAGCATCTGGAGGGTTCACGAGTGCGCTTTCGTACTGTTTGGTCTATACCCTTTGGCGAAAATTGGCAGCAGCCTGTTAAACTATAATCTGTATCGGTTGTTAATGCAAACTGTTCTGCTTATTTCTATGTACCTTGATTGACTTTCCAATAAAATATTTGAAACGAAGATAGAACATGAAAGACATATAGCGGAGGAGAGCAAACAAATTCCCAAGAAATTCTTTAAGTATGTGAACATTAAAAAAAAAAAAAAAGGGAGGACAGACCATATTGGACCCATAAAGAACATCTGGTTACAAAGGATGGGGAGATGGCAAAGCTATTAGATTTATTCTTCTCCTCAGTCTTCACGAGGGAATTGGGGGGCTTCAGTAACCAAAACTGCAGTATTTATCCGCATGACACATCACAGGAAGCACCTCCATGGTTGAGAGGACAGAATTAAAATTAGACTTGGGAAACTTAACATTAATAAATTTACTGGGACCAGATGGCTTGCACCCGAGAGTACTTGGGGAACTCAGTCAAGTAATTGCCAGACCATTGCTTCTAATTTTTACTGACAGCCTACTGACTGGAATGGTACCAGCTGATTGGAGAAAAGCAACATAACACAAATATTTAAAAAGGGCCCAAAATACATCCCCGGGAATTATAGACCAGTTAGACTAACATCAATAGTATTTAAACTCTTGGAGGGGATGATAAGGGACTATATACAAGATTTTAGTCATGAGAATGGTATCATTAGCAGAAATCCGCATGGATTTATGAAGAATCATTCTTGCAAACTAATCTATTAACCTTTTATGAGGAGGTTATTGCCCTCTAGATAAAGGAAGGCCTGTAGACGGTGGTGTATCTGGATTTTGCAAAAGCATTTGATACAGTTCCCCATAAAGGTTTACTGTACAAAATAAGGTCCATTGGCATGGACCATAGGGTGAGTACATAGATTGAAAACTGGTTACAAGGGCGAGTTCAGAGGGTGGTAATAAATGGAGAGTACTTGGAATGGTCAGGGGTGGGTAGTGGGGTCCCCCAGGGTTCTGTGCTGGGACCAATCCTTTTTAATTTGTTCATAAACGACCTGGAGGATGTGGAAAGCCTGCAAAAAGATCTGAACAAATTAATGGGGTGGGCAACTACATGGCAAATGAGGTTCAATTTAGAAAAATGTAAAATAATGCATTTGGGTGGCAAAAATATGAATGCAATCTATACACTGGGGGAGAACCTCTAGGGCAGTGATGGTGAACCTTGGCACCCCAGATGTTTTGGAACTACATTTCCCATGATGCTCACGCACTCTGCAGTGCAGTTGAGCATCATGGGAAATGTAGTTCCAAAACATATGGGGTGCCAAGGTTCGCCATCACTGCTCTAGGGGAATCTAGGATGGAAATAGACCTGGGGGTCCTAGTAGATGATGGGTTCAGCAATGGCATGCAATGCCAAGCTGCTGCTAACAAAGCAAACAGAATATTGGCATGCATTAAAAAGGGGATTAATTCCAGAGATAAAACAACAATTCTCCCGCTCTACAAGACTCTGGTCCGGTCGCACATAGAGTATGCTGTCCAGTTCTGGGCACCAGTCCTCAGGAAGGATGTACTGGAAATGGAGGGAGTACAAAGAAGGGCAACAAAGCTAATACGGGGTCTGGAGGATATTAGTTATGAGGAAAGGTTGCGAGCACTGAATTTATTCTCTGGAGAAGAGGCGCTTGAGAGGGGATATGATTTCAATTTACAAATACCGTACTGGTGACCCCACAATAGGGATAAAACTTTTTTGCGAGAGGGAGTTTAACAAGACTCGTGGCCACTCATTAAAATTAGAAGAAAAGAGGTTTAACCTTAAATTATGTAGAGGGTTTTCTTACTGTAAGAGCGACAAGGATGTGGAATTTCCTTCCGCAGGCGGTGGTCTCAGCGGGGAGCATTGATAGTTTGAAGAAACTATTAGATAAGCACCTGAACGACCACAACATACAGGGATATACAAGGTAATACTGACATATAGTCACACACATAGGTTGGACTTGATGGACTTGTGTGTCTTTTCAACCTCACCTACTATGTAACTATGTAAGTTACCATGGGCCTCTTGGCTGTTTCTCCGATTAATGGTCTCCTTGCCCTGGCCAGCCTGTAAGTTTAGGTAGACAACCATCTCTTGGTAGGTTTGTAGTTGTGCCATACTCTTTCCATTTTTGGTGGATGATGGATTGAACGGTGCTCCGTGAGATGTTCAAAGCTTGGTATATTTTTTTTTTATAACCCAACCCGGATTTAACTTTGCCACAACTTTATCCCTGATCTGTCTGGTGTGTGCCTTGGCCTTTGTGATGCTGTTTGTTCAGAAAGGTTCTCCAACAAACCACTGAGGGTTTCGCAGAACAGATGTATTTATACAGAAATTAAATTACACACAGATGGATTCTAGTTAGGTTACTTCCACTAGATTTTAGTTAGGGATATTAAAGTAAAGGTGGCTGAATACAAATGAGTGCCTCATTTTCACATATTTATTTGTAAAAAAAAAAATAAAAAAAAAATAAAAATTGAAAACCATGTATAAATTTTCCTTCCACTTCACAGTTACCTGCCACTTTGTGTTGGTCAATCAAAAAAAAAAAAAAAAAAAAGCACATTTATGTTTTTGATTGTAGCATGGCTAAATGTTGAAAATGTCAAGGGGAGGTGGGGCGTGGCCTGCAGCGGAACCGAATGGACGTCTGATTCCAGAGCTCCTGCTTCCCCGCAGATACAACGGCGACAAGCGGCTAACAGGACCCCGTTTATCCCCCATATACCTGGCGTTTTGAGAGGGGCATACCTGGAGAGCATGATGGGCAAGCGAAAAGGCTCGTCGAAGCCACAACGGCTAACGGACTTCTTCCTACAACCGCGCCATAATGGTAGGCAAGATGGCCCTGACCATCCATCCTCACTGACTGCCAAACACAAGCTGAAACTGCCCACTAATACCTCATCCCCTAAAAATCTGGACTCTTATAGTGACCAGGCCTCCCCATCAGCATCCTCTCCCTCGGGGAGCCCAGCTAAAGCAAAGTTAAAGCTGGATGGCTCTGGATGCAGCCCCGCGCTGAGCCCGGCGGCAGACTCTGAGGATGACACCAGGGAGCTCCATGAATCTATCTCCAACTATCCTACTACCAACCAGCCAGTGCTGGATACAGTACTGAAGGACATGCTAGTCTCACTGAGGAGCACAGTCCAGGCTGACATGATGGGCTGCATGAACAGGCTTAGTGGAGCCGTGAGGAAAGTGGAAGACAGAGTAGATCACCTGGAAGGCAAGATGGGGGAATTTGCTTCCACCATAAATGACTTGGTAGATGCCCACGAACTGCAGGAAGGGGAATCATCATGGGTAAGAGACAAGCTGGCCGACATCGAGAACAGGTCTAGGAGGAACAACCTCAAGATTAGAGGTATTCCCGAATCCATCCAAACCTCAGAATTACGCTCCTATGCCGCTGACCTGTTTGCCTCTCTTCTACCCAATCTTTCCGCCATTGAACTGACTATTGACAGGATACACCGGTTACCAAAACCGGCCTACCTCCCAGACAAAATCCCCAGGGATGTGATCCTTCGTATGCATTTTTACTACTCAAAAGAACAACTGATGCAATACGTTCGCAAACAGGAGCAGCTTCCACCCCAATACCAACACCTGCAGTTCTATGCTGACCTGTCCCAGCATACATTGCAAAAGCGGAGAAACCTGAACACGATCACAAAAATATTACGGAACCACCAAATCCCCTATCGTTGGGGTTATCCCACCAAAATCACGATCACTTACCAGGACCGTCCGTTTGTCGTAGACTCCTTGGATAAAGGTCTTGCCTTGCTAAGGGACTGGAAGATCCTTCCTGACGCTAAGGATAATAATGCGGATGCCTCCACTCGCCGGCTGCCCAGCCCAGACTGGAAGACAGTGACACCACAAAATGCCAGCTCACATGCTTGACTATATGTTAACGGGGTAAACTTTCCTCCCGACGGGGAGGCAGGACGACCGTTGGGCCTGAACTTTTACCCCGATCCACCTGAGCAACATTTGGTTGCATACGATCCACCCCTTCCCTTTCGAGGGGTGTCTTAGACCTATGTTGGAACTTCCCATGTATAATGGTTTCCGTTTTCTCAGTTATGTTTGTAAAAGTTGGAACTTCTTTGTTTTTTTTCTTTTACTTAATCTACCTTTATTTTTTCTTCCGGAGTTTTGCCAGTACCTGCAGGACCGGCAGTTCACCTTGAGAGCGCTTGTTCAAAGCACGGATAGCAGCTTCCACGAACAGCTTCAAACGCAGCCCACAGAACGGACTCAACCCCGGCTTAACTGTGAGTACCCATTCCACGGAATGGCCACCTCACCCCTGCTGACACTTCTAGGGAGAAATTTCTGCCTTCTCTTTATGTATACAGAGCCTACACCAATCTCAACCTCCGTCCATCCCCACGGCCATTAACTTTTTATCTATCAACACTAAGGGGCTCAACCACCCCATGAAAGTCCATGTGGAAGGAAGCATTATCTAATGGGTCAGATATTCTCTGCGCCCAAGAAACCCACTTTTGTCAACATGCGGCACCAGTCTGCAAACATAAAAATTTCCCACACACCTTTTTTGCGAATGCCCCCTCTAAAACGAAAGGAGTTATGATAGCGATCAGGGACTCTGTTACTTTCAATCTACATACGGTAATTGCAGACACTCAAGGTCGCTATTTGATTTTGGTATGCGATATTAATCAAACGACTTACACCATTGTAAATGTCTACACTCCTAATACCCGGCAAGTTTGTTTCTTTCACAAAATTATGAAGAAGGCCCGAAAATGCAGCAGAGGTTCGCTGGTGCTATGTGGTGACTTTAATGTCGTACCCGATACGTCCATTGACACAACATCCAACTCTAGACGCCTAATCACATCTCTGGGTAGTACATTGCACAGAGAAGATGTTTATGATGTATGGAGATGCCTGCATGTAACTGAACGAGACTTTACTTTTTTTTCTGCCCCTCATCATACGTATTCGCGAATAGACTTATTCTTGGTCGACCAACACACACTATCCAAAGCAATATCGGCATCTATCAACACCATCACGTGGTCAGACCACGCGTCTATCACGCTATCGTTGAAAAACTCTTCTACATTTGAATCCATTCCTCTTTGGAGGGCGAACTCTTACCTTATGCAATTACCTGAATATAAGTCGCAAATCGAGGACCATTTGGGGGAATTTTTCTCCCTCAACGGGCCCTCGATGCCTAACAAATTTGTGCTCTGGAATGCCCATAAGGCATATATTCGGGGAATTTTTATAAAATTGGGAGCTGGGGAGAGGAGGCGGCAGCAGCAGAGGATACGTGAAGTTACTGACAAGATCCGCGACTTAGAATCTCAAAATAAACGAGACACATCCCAATCTTTGACTGAACAGCTCAACAGACTGAGACATGACCTGAGACTCCTTCTACTGGACTCTTTTGAAAAACAGACAAAAAGACTAAAGATGACGTACTACACACAGGGCAATAGGGCAGGGAAATTACTTGCACACCAACTTAAAGGTCATAGATTAAAATCAAAGATCCCTTACATCCTTCATCCCGATAACAAACAAAAAATGTTGCATCCACAAGACATTGCCAACGCATTTAGCAACTATTATGGTTCCCTCTATAACTTAAAAGACGATACTGCCACTGTCCAGCCCACGCCCTCCCTCATCAATGACTTTCTCCAACAGCTATCCTTGCCTACTCTTTCCTCACAACATCTGGACCGACTCAATACACCTTTTACTTTAGAAGAAATTCTCAAAACAATTGACTCACTCCCCGGCTCAAAATCCCCTGGTCCTGACGGATTCTCTGGAGAATACTATAAGGTGTTTAAATCATTTCTACTACCTTGTCTGACAGAAGTGTTTAATGCTGCCGCCGCTTCCTCCTCCTTCCCACACGAAATGTTGAGCGCTATCGTAGTGACTTTGCCGAAGCCAGGAAAAACTCCAGACACACCGGCCAATTTCCGTCCCATATCCTTACTAAACACGGATGTGAAAGTCTATGCTAAGCTTATAGCAAAGCGGCTGATAACCATTCTACCCTGCTTAATGCACCCTGACCAAACTGGGTTTACAAAGGGGCGTCAGACCTCAGATGCCACGAGGAGATTGACAAATATCATCCATCTGGCCGGCGCTGGACGGGGGCCTTCTCTGCTCCTCGCATTGGACGCGGAGAAGGCCTTCGACAGGGTCCACTGGGGATATATGAATGCAGTCCTAACCAAATTTGGATTCTCTGGTATGATCCTATTGGCTATAATGGCTTTATACTCGAACCCTTCAGCTAAGGTATACACTTCGGGTGTACTTTCTACTCCCTTCCCAATATCGAATGGGACGCGCCAGGGGTGTCCACTCTCCCCACTAATTTTTTATCCAATTTTAGAACCCCTGGCGGAATGTGTACGATCCCACCCCAATATTACTGGGTTTAAGACCCAGACATCGGAACACACGATCAGCTTGTTCGCAGATGACATTATTCTGATGCTTACAGACCCCGAAAATTCCTTGGCTTCGGTTCATGACACTCTGAGACTATTTAATACGCTGTCTTATTATAAAATTAATGAGAACAAATCTTATATCTTGGGATTGGGAGTGGACGGGGACATGCAGTCGAGAATTAGTGCACGGTTTCCCTATAAATGGAGTGAGAAGGGCATAGAGTACCTGGGAATCACCTTGACCCCCACCACTGGCGACTTATACACCAACAACTACATACCCTTTCTTAAATCCCTACCATCCAAGCTGCAAGCCCTTGATAAAACAGAACTTATCTGGTCCGGTAGATTAGCAGCAATAAAGATGATAATTTTACCCCAACTACTCTACTTATTCAGGTCCCTTCCTATCCCCATCCCCATTAAATACTTTACTAAGGTACAAGCTGTAATAAACAACTTTTTATGGAAAGGGAAAAAGGCTAGGTGGGCCTTTAAAAGCTCGCTGACAGCGAGAACGGCCGGGGGAGTGGGAAATGTACTGATCTATGACTATTACATAGCCTCCATACTAGCGCAACTGAGGACGTGGTTCCCAGATTCGCCCCAAACGAGATGGCAGGAACTTGAAGAAAGCCAAATCCCCAGCACTAGCTTATACAATTATTTACTGACACACGTAACCAATGCTTCCCGCATCACAGCTTTGGCTCCCTCTATCGTAGCGTCTCTACGAGCTTGGAGGATACTCATTACACAAGCTTTTACCACCCCTACTTCTACTTTAAAAATTCCTCTTAGCAGTCTTATTGGACTCATCCCCAATCTGCAAATATCTCATTGGCAAGAAAAGGGTATCGCATTTATTGAGGATCTTAGGATAGGACCAGCAATGAAAACATTTCGCACATTACAAATTGAATATGGACTGACAGATTCTGCTAACTACAGATACATCCAAATTAAGCATCTTCTCTAATCACACAATCTCTCCGACATACAACTCCCCTGGAAGATTGTTTTATATCTCACTAAACCCTCTACTAACTTAAAGGGGATCTCTCTATTCTATAATGCCCTCAATGACAAACTGACATTCCGCAAGACATCTAATATTAGTGCTTGGGAGAAAGATTTAGGTGAGACATTCACGGAAGCCCAATGGCAAACAGCGCTGCGAACAGCTTACGCATCCACTAAATGTATCAACCTTTGGGAATTGATGCAAAAAATACTGCGACGCTGGTACATTACTCCATATAGGATTTCCAAATTTGCTCCCAATGCCTCTCCACTCTGTTGGAGGCAATGTAACCACCCCGGCACCCTGTATCATATCCTCTGGGAATGTCCTAAAATACAAACACTTTGGAACAAAGTATTTCACTTATGCTCACAAATAGCGCAGATTCACATCCCCGCTGACCCGGCACTGGCCATCTTATTCCTAAACATAGATCAAATACCCAAACCCGCCAGAATGATTATTTCCCAGATTATGTTGAGTACCAAACTGGCTCTAACGCGCCACTGGAAAGATCATAACGCACCAACGTTAGGAGAAATTATCATGATTACTGACACGCATGCCATGTATGAAAAAACCCTGTTTGCGTCAACCCAGGGCAAGCTTATCGGGGCCAGAGCAAGTTGGAAAAGGTGGACTGATTGGTTTACAAATACTAAACTGATATGATTATTGCTCTATAATAACCAAGACCTGTGAAAGGACATATAGCAAACTGTGTTGAAACTCCGAACCTCTAGCTTTTATTTTTTTTATTTTTATTCTATCACTTTATTATTTCCTTTGTTCTATTTATCCTTTATTAATTCTATCTTTGATTTATTCTTTACTCTCTAAAACTCTCTTATGTTAAACATCCATCATTCTTTCTCAATTGCCTACAAGACGTATTATTCACATACTGATGCAGTGCAACAAGCTTCACCAGATTTGATTGCCGACCCAGGGGAAGGTGGAGGTTTTCCCTCTCTAGGCACAGCGAGTACCCACTAGGGGTGCCAGAGGGAGGGTCTCCTCTTCATAATGGAGAACCTGCTGGATACACAGGTAATCCATGTTACCCCCTGACTACTGTACTGGTAAACCAGATGTGATGCGGTTCTGTTCTTTCTGTATCTTTCTTTACGTTATATATCCCATGTTAGTCATCATATACTACTATTTATATATTGTAAACCGGAATATTGCAATTGTATGTATGTAGGTATATACCTGTTATCTTATAAAAAATTTTAATAAAAACTTATTGCAATGAAAATGTCAAGGGGTATGAATAATTTTTCAAGGCACTGTATGTGCCTAGGTCAGATTTCATGAATTGAGTTTACAACCACTTTAAGCTTTGGCTCAGATTTTGTGGGTTGAGTGTTACATAGGTGGGAGTGACAGCTTCTTTCCAGGTTCAGTCCGAACTCAAGCTTGAACCAAACCCGAGATCATCCCTATTGGTTAGCAATGTTTTTCCATTTTAGTTAAAGTAATCTAAATGATGGATATAAAATTTGGAATTTAAGTGGCAGCAATGTGGAAGTCTTAGTTCATTGCACAGTGTGCTTTCTGTATGCATAAACTGAACAACCGTTTTTAGAGTGAATGCCTCTGAAGCAGATGTGAGCCACACATGTAGGGGTGGGGATTGTATCTCAGGATGACCTAGGCAAGAAGTGGTAATTAGGGATTTTATCATCAGGGAGATGGAAACAAAATTGCCAGGATCAGCTCAAAAAATGTTTTGCTGTTGCCAGAGTTCTGCATGTAGTGGACCAGGTAAACATAATACTAGGAGGGGGTGGACGTGACTCAGTTGTCTTGGTCCATCTTGGGAGAAATGATAGTAGTAATGCATGGAAGGTGGAGGATTCCACTTCCAGCCCAAGCCAATTCTGGCACTCCTCCTCTGTGTAAAAATCATTATTTTGTTGCTAGAAATTTACTCAGAACCCCCAAACATTACATACCCGCTGTCATAAACTAGATGTGACCAGAACTGTGTGACTGCGACAGAGTAAACCAGACATAAATAGGTGAAAGTTTATTAAAGTAAATGCATATAAATGTGAACAAACCACCAATACAAACTGAGTGAACAAACCAAACAACCAGTGATGATAAACAAACCAGCATATGTATCAAAAGGAAGTACCAGAATCGTAATCAAGCCAGGCCAGGGTCATAAACAGGAGGTCAGCAGATGGGGGGACAAGGAGAAAGGGATCAGGTTGCAGGACAAGGTTCCAGGGATGCAGGAATAGACAGGATCAGGTACAACAGGTTCAGGAGGCAGGATGCAGGAATCAAGGTTCAGGATCAGGTTAAAAAGGTAACAGATAAACAGGCTGCAGGTCAGGGCACAAGGACAATATCAGGGCAAGGTGCTGAACTTGCTGGGTATTTATACTATGGCTGCTATCAGTCATGTGACTCGTGATTGCAGAAGGCAATACCTGCTCCAGGCTGCCAGGATCCCTCCGCTGGTGGACGCCAGTACTGCGGCCCAAAAATGACATAATTCAAACAGGAAAAAGCTCTTCTGACAGCTGAAAACTGTCAGGAGACACCTGCTGGTGGATCTCAGTACTGCACGCCAAATGATCGATATTACCAGCGGAGGGAAACTTTCCTGACAGTACCCCCCCCCCCCCCAAAGGGGCGACCTCCGGACGCTCCAACTAGCGGTTGCTGGGGAAAGTCCATGGCGTCAAGCCAGGCCATGGGCAAAGTCACATCAGGATGGGCAATAAGTATGTCAAGCTGGATAGCAGGCACAGGAACCTCAAGGTGCGTAGCAGACACATTGAACTGGGCAACAGGCACATCAAGCTGGGCAGCAGGCACATCAGACCAGGAAACTGGCTCTGGTTCTTCGGGCTGGAACTCTGGCACTGGAACTTCAAGTTGGGACAGATTGGTGGGTGTGGAGGCAGGTTGGGTTAATGGTAGGATCGTTTTGGTTGGGGGAAAAAAACTTGTGTTTCTTTGGCTTAGCCACTGAAGCTCTGTAGGCGACTGCAGGACTGTAGGTAAGGGGTGCTGCAGACTGGAAAGGAGGATTGGCATATGGCAGAACAGAGGTATAGCATTTGTTTGGGAGCAGCGTGTACTGGGCTGCAACGGAGTTGACATGGCTGATGGGGAAACATACATTTGGGAAGGCTGGTGTCTGATGGCACAGGTGGGTTGTTTGGCTGGGGCTGATTGTACGATGTCAGACCATGCTGAAAGTATAGGTTGTACAAACTGTAGTTTTAAGTCTCCCTGTCTAACAAAAGACTGAGCAGACAATGCACTCAGCAATCACCTATGGGGAACAGGCTGAGTAGAGTTCACACAAATCAGCAGGATCATCTTCAAAAAGCCAAACTAAGGATACAACCCGATTCATATTAAAAGGAGGAGTGACATCATCACAGCCATCTGGGATACAGGGCAGGGCCAGCTCAGTACAGATCTTGATCAAAGGCTGCACCTCCCCAAACAATATATAACCCTGATCGACCAGGGAGTGAGCCAAACTGATAGCTGCAAACAACTGGTCACTAGACCATCCTTTCAAAGCCTGGCGGCAATAATCGCTGCTTTCAGATGCCAGCAGAGAAAAATATATGACCTCATCAGCATTCATGTTTGCAACCAAACTGATGCAAAATGGTTCCCCTGTGCAGCCACTTCTGGTCAGGGATGGCCCTGGTATTCTGTCATAAACTAGATGTGACCAGAACTGTGTGACTGCGACAGAGTGAACCAGACATAAATAGGTGAAAGTAAGTTCGTTAAAGTAAATGCATATAAATGTTAACACACCACCAATACAAACTGAGTGAGCAAACCAAAAACCAAACAGTGATGATAAACAAACCAGCATCTGTAGCAAAAGGTAGTACCAGAATCGTAGTCAAGCCAGGCCAGGGTCATAAACAGGAGGTCAGCAGATGGGGGGACAAGGAGAAAGGGATCAGGTTGCAGGACAAGGTTCCAGGGATGCAGGAATAGATAGAATCAGGTACAACAGGTACAGGAGGCAGGATGCAGGAATCAAGGATCAGGTTAACAGGTAACAGATAAACAGGCTGCAGGTCAGGGCACAAGGACAAGGACAATACCAGGGCAAGGTGTGTGTGCACTTGCCGGTTATTTATACTATGACTGCTATCAGTCATGTGACTCCTGATTGCAGAAGGTAATACCTGCTCCACACTGCCAGGATCCCTCCACTGGTGGACGCCAGTACTGCGGCCAAAAGATGACATAATTTCAGCAGGGAAAAGCTCTTCTGACAGCTCAAAACTGCCAGGAGACACATGCTGGTAGATCTCAGTACTGCACGACAAATGATCGATATTACCAGCGAGGGAACATTTCCTGATACCCACTTCCTGACCACCTCACACCGATATATATACGTAGGCAAAAATCACATACCTGTACATTGCCCTTTAAGAGGCCGGGAGCGCCATGAGCGTGATCGCGGGTCCCTTGGACTCTATGTCTGTCGGGATACCCACGATCGCCTCACAGAAAAGGAAGAACCGGGAAATGCTAATGTAAACAAGCATTTCCCCGTTCTGCCTAGTGACACTGATCACAGCTCCCTGTAATCAGGAGTGGTGATCAGTGTTGTGTCACACACAGCCCCCCTCCTCCCACAGAGTCACTCCCTAGGACACACGTAACTCCTACATTGCCACCAATTGGTTAACCCCTTCACTGCCAGTCACATTTACACAGTAATCAATGCATTTTTAATTGCACTCATCGCTGTATAAATGTGAATGGTCCCACAATCGCACCAAAAGTGTCCAATCTGTCTGCCTGAATGTCGCAGTCATGATAAAATTTGCTGCTCACTACCATTACTAATAAAATATATATATATATATATATATATATATATATATATATATATATATATATATATATATATATATATATATATATATATATATATATATATATATATATATATATAAAACCATAAAACTATCCCCTATTTTGTAAACGCTATAACTTTTGCACAAATCAAACTCTTATTGCGATTTTTTTTTAGCAAAAATATGTAGAAAAATACCCATTGGCCAAAACTGAGTGAAAAAAAAATATTTTTTTATATATATTTTGGGGATATTATAGCAAAAAGTAAAAAAATATATAATTTTCTTTCAAAATTGACGCTTTTTGTTGTTTATAACGAAAAAAAAAAATAACAGAGGTGATCAAATACCGCCAAAAGAAAGCTCTATTTGTGGGGAAAAAAGGACGTCAATTTTGTTTGGGAGCCACGTTGCACGACCGCGCAATTGTCAGTTAAAGCGTCGCAGTGCCGAATTGCAAAAAGTGCTCTGGTCTTTGGCAAGCCAAATGGTCCGGGGCTTAAAATGGATACAGTATCTCACAAAGGTAAGTACACCCCTTACATTTTTGTAAATATTTTATTCTATCTTTTCATGTGACAACACTGAAGAAATTACACTTTGCTACACAGGTTGCCACTGGAGTCCTCTTCCACTCCTCTATGTCGGCATCACCGAGCTGGTGGATGCTGAGACCTTGTACTCCTCCACCTTCCATTTGAGGATACCCCACAGATGTTCAATAGAGTTAAGGTCTGGAGACTTGCTTGGTCAATCCATCACCTTTAACCTCAGCAAGGCAGTGGTCGTCTCGGAGGTGTGTTTGGGGTCGTTATGTTGGAATACTGCCCTGTGGCCCAGTCTCCGAAGGGAGGGGATCAAGTTTTTTTTTTTTTTTTTTTTTTTTATTCTTTACTTTTTATTGAGTTTCATATTGACAAATTTAAAAACACATTATCAAAATATAATACAACCGATAGTGCAGAGACTAAAAATTAAAAAAGAGCTATTATTTTTGTACTCCCTTTTCTACCTGCTCAACCCACCTAAACCCAACCCTCCACTACACGCCTCCAAATCCCAGGTTGTATAGGTCAAGTTACCTATTGATTAATGATAAAGGAAAGGGGGAATAGAGAAGGAAAGAACTCTAAAACCAACAGTGTGGGTAGGAAAACTATAAAGAATTGATGCGTGGAGGAGACGATGTCAGAGGAGGAATTATGTCCCCCACTCAACATCCCCTCCCCCCACAAAGAACAGCCCATCTCTCTCAACCATGGGCTCCACAAACTTGCAAGCTTCTTTAAGTTATTTTGCCTAATATAAAACAAAAATAACGATATAGTAGGTCTTGGTGCTGGTTTCTTAGGTTGATAGACTTTATATTTAAACAACACTTTTTACAAGGTGGGAAAAACTATGTCCTAGGTCCTCCAGAAACCCAGCTCTTCATCTACCACTGTGCCCTCGGAACCCAGTGGAAGAGTTTTTCATCCGCAGCATCTCATCCCAGGAGATCGGGGTAAGAACTTCCTACACACAGCTCACCTCCCTACCTCTGGTCCATGGCCTCTGATTCCAAGCTCCCCAACAATCTAAAGATTGTTAAACACAACGTACATGTTTTAAATTCGCCAGTCAAAAGACGTAAAATCTTTCATCTTTATCACTCCCAGCGCCTAGATGTCCTGCTATTGCAGGAAACTCATTTACCAAAATCCTATATTCCTTTATTCCTTTCCAGACACTATCCCCAATTCTTCCTCTCCAGTGCCGTTAAAAAGACAAAGGGCGTTGCAATATGCTTTGCCAAAAACGTGGCCTTCTCTCACTCATTCACATTTAGTGATTGGGACGGTATATATATCTTGGTCAAGGGCTCTATAGAGGGCACTGTATACTCATTAATTTCCTACTATGCCCCAAACAAGAATCAGGCCAGCTTCTTTTCCTCCATGCTGTCCACCCTTAGCCCACCGCTGGAGGGAAAAATTGTAATGGGAGGGGATACTAACCTCCCCTTTGATCAATCCCTAGACAAATCGTCCAAGGGGACTCAATCTCGGAAACCCCCGAGACAGAGCACTAAAATTGCCTCCTCGCTATATACTCTGGGTCTGGTGGACATCTGGAGAGAATTGAACCCTAGATCAAAAGACTACACCCATTTTTCTGCCCCTCACCAACTCCACACCAGAATCGAACACATCTTCATCCAATCCCACAACATCCCTTTCACGACTAAAGCTATAATTAGAGACTCCCCCCATCTCTGACCATTCTATGGTCATAGTTTATATAAAACGATCATACAAGTCAGGACACAGGTTCACCTGGCATCTGAATGAAGCACTTTTAAGTGATCCGGCCTACTGCACATCCATACAGCGCGACATCCAGGAATATTTGAATAACACTGACTCAATAGCCCCAATAATCCCTGTGGGCAGCCCACAAGGCGGTAGTCAGGGGTAAGATTATCCAACTTTCTTCCCAGCTTAAGAAGGGAAGGAGGAGGACTGAAATAGATAAACTCACCAGGGAGTTTCATTCCCTAAGTAAAGCTCATAAACGAGACCCAACTAGTGCATCGCTGCTTTCCCTTGAATCGGCCCAAACCTCCTTAAACTTAGCTCTTACCACTGTGGCAGAGAAACACCTTAGATGTCAGGGGCCCGCTTCTACTCTCAAAAAGACAAAATAGGAACCAAACTGGCAGTAAAATTGTCCCCCAGACCACGCATTCCCCAAAATTCGTACCCTCTCAGGTGATCTGTCTCATAACCCACACAGCATTATGGAAACGTTTCATAAGTTTTACCGTTCCTTATATAAAAAGATGACCACCCTGTCCCCCTATCCCAACTAGACGACTTCCTTGACTCTGTCCCTCTACCAAAACTCTCTTTGGATCACTCGGATCTTTTGGAAGACCCGATTTCTGAAGCGGAAGTTCTGGGAGTCATAAAACACCTAAAACAGAACTCAGCTCCCGGCCCGGACAGCTTTTCAGTTGGATACTATAAAAAAATTTGCGCCGACGCTTACCCCTTTCATGGCCAAATTTTATAACTCGCTCAGGTCCGGCTCTCCCTTGGACAAAGCCCTTAATCTGGCATATATTTCAGTGATATCATAACCGGGCAAAGATTCCACATTGGTTTCTAACTTCCGCCCCATCTCGCTTATCAATAAGGACCTTAAAATATTTACGAAAATACTCTCCAACAGACTTTCATCCTTTATAGCAATATTATATATATATATATATATATATATATATATATATATATATATATATATATACACACAAACACACACACATACATACAAATACCAGATGGGCTTTGTCCCGGGAAGACAAGGACCTGACCAGATTAGGAGAACAGTAGATATAGTTTCTCTCCTCAATTCCCGCTGGGATGGCGGACCCCGTCAAGAGGGTTTCCTATTGTCAATAGATCTACAAAAAGCTTTTGACACCATCTCCTGGCCTTATCTGTTTAATGTATTACAGAGATGGGGTTTTGGCCCACACTTTCTATAATCACTGCGATCCTTATATTCGACCTCTTCTGTGCAAAATCAGACTCTAAGGATGCTTCTCTGACCCCCTCGTAATAGAAAAAGGCACCAGACAGGGTTGCCCCCTTTCCCCCCCTCCTTTTCGCCATAGCAATTGAGACCCTGGCAATAACCATTAGCGATCACCCTGATATTAAGGGAGTTAGGTGCGGAGGGCAGGAACACAAATGTGCATTCGCAGGCGACTTACTGTTATATGTCACTTCCCCCCTGATCTCCACTCCTAACATTTTCTCTGTGCTTGATACCTTTGGCAAGGTCTCTGGCCTGCGCGTGAATTCCTGGAAGTCCTTGGCCCTTAACATCACAGTCTCTCCAGAACGCCTTGATAGCTTACGGAGCCATTTCCCCTTTTCTTGGTGCCAATCATCTCTTCCATACCTCAGGGTTAACATTTCCCCTAAAATAGACACCTTATACGCCTCTAACTATCCTCCAGCCTTTCGGAAGCTCACAACTGACCTCTCGAGCTGGGATAAACAGAACATCTCCTGGTTGGGCCGCATCAATGCAATCAAGATGACCCTGCTTCCACGTCTTCTTTACCTATTTAGATCCCTCCCAATCCCGATTTAGGAAATCCCAAATACAGGCCCTGCAAACCAAAATTCTCCAATTTGTTTGGAACCCCAAAGGCAGGCGCTGTTCGAAACATATATTATATTGATTAAAATCCCAAGGAGGCCTAGCCTTGCCTAACCTCTGGTGGTATTACCAAGCGGCGCAACTCGCACAAATATCTACTGTCTACTCTAAGGGTCCGAAACCAGACTGGGTTGGAATTGAAAGACAAGCCATTCCACGTCATACGATTGATTAAATCATATGGTCCCCTTCCAAACTTAGGCCCCCAATCTTAGCCCCCACTCTCTCCCACTCAATAGCCTTGTGCGATCAACTACACAAACAAACAGCCCTAGTTTCCGCCCTCCGTCCCCTTACACATTTGTTTCACAATCCCTCTTTTCCCCCGGGAATGAATATCCTAGCATTTAGTTGGTGGCTCAACAAGGGCCTTCTTAGAATTTGGAATTTCTTCACACCTACGGGCCCCATATCGGAGGCGTACTGCACCAGTAAACTCCAAATGCCTTCTTCTGAACGATACAGGATTCTCTCAATTATTATTACACTTCCTCCGCTCAATTTGGCCCCATAAGACTGCTTCCCCTAAAGCTACCCCCTATGAATCTTGGAGGCCATGGACCAGAGGGGCGGGATATCCATCATATATGCCTCCCTAGCCACGGCGACCTCTAAGCCCTCTTACGCTGTCGCCTGGGAGAGAGACCTAGACATTTCCTGGGATCAAGATATATGGTTTGCATGCTTCCAGCGCTCTTTTAAACGTATCTTAAATATCTCACTTATCGAAGCGAACCTAAAAGGTATTTACCAGGTGGTATAGAGTCCCCTCCCTCTTAGCCAAGTTCTACCCAAATGCTTCACCGCTGTGCTTTCGGAACTGTAACCATCTGGGCTCCATGCTTCACGTTTGGTGGTCCGGCCTAAAAATTTGGTGTTTGTGGAATAAGGTCTTCTACTTGATAAGTAAGGTAACTTCGGTCCAGGTCCCCCAAACTCCGGAGATAGCTCTCCTCAACCTCAAAATAGATAGGATAGACAAACACTCCCAGGCTTTAATCTTCTTCTTCATTCTACTGGGGACCAAAATCACTATTGCGGCCCACTTTAAGAAGCCCTCTGTCCCAATCACAGCGGTGAAGCATAAAATATCCTGGATCATGGCACAAGAAAAGCTAGTCAGCATTACCCTAGACAAAACCCGAATCACCGAATGCATCTGGGAACTGTGGGCGAAGTATTGCCACATCTCCCTAGTCCCGGGAGTATCCCCCGCTTGAACGCTCACTCTGGAGGACCTGGATGGAACTACCCTCTACCTCCCTTATCTACACTCTGTCTGGACCCCAATTCCCCCTCCCCTCCTCTCCTTTTCTTCCTGTATTTCTTCTCTTATACCGTATTGAGGCTCCTGAGTCTGACAGTTTATGTTTTAGTCTTTTTACCTCCTCCTCCCGGTTGTCAGGGGACGGAGGTTTACTCTTCGATGCTAAAGAACTTCTTTGTCCATTGTAAGCTTGACACCCAGGCTTTTTTTTTTTGTTGTTTATATGTTCTTTTTACACTAGCACTGGTTAAATATTTTTACTGCAGTCAGCGGAGCGTGGGGGACGAGACCTTCCCTTCCGCAGCGAGAGCCCTTTGGGGGCGGCGGGGGGGGGCCTTGCCCCTACACCCTCACCCATTCTCTAGCGGAGGGCACTTGGACTGTTGTCCTCTGCCTGATCTGCTCAGGGTAACTTTTCTTTTAGTTTGTTTTTCTTTTTTTGCTGTTGGGGGACGCTTTTAGACGGGGCTCGTACCCCGACGGTCACCCCTGAAATACTGTAGCTCACTGGAGTTGGCACTACAGTGCTCCTCTTATTTTCAACTGTTTATTCTAGTTGTCATATCCATCAGCTTCAAGGAATGTATTGTCAGACACAACTCTCCTTGCTCGCTCCAATTTATGTCCTTATTGTTCCGCTCGTTGAGTATTGTAAAAGTGATTTACTGTAACTTGAGTTTTGTTTGCATCTTCCGCATGTTGTTGCTTGCAAACACTTAATAAAAACGATTGAAAGAAAAAAAAAAAAAAAAAAAAAAAACACAACAACAACAGGTGGGAAACCCTTTGCAAGGGGCATATCGAGACCAGGCCTCCTTGTTCTAGAATCTTGTCCCATTGTTCTGGCGTTATTGGCCCTATGTCTCTCACCCACCCTGCTCTGCTCTTAAAAGGTCCCTTTCCACTCATAATTCTATCACCCAGACTAGCATATAACTTGGAGATTGGGCCTTTCATTGAACCAAGTTTAATTATTCTTCAAAGTAACAGAGTCTGCACCCATTCAATGGTCAGAGACCTGAATTGGGCTTGGATTCCATGCCTAATCTGCAAGTATTTATAGAACACCTTACATGAGATATTAAATTCTTGTCTTAAATCTTCAAATGACTTGATAAGATTATCCTCATATAAAACTTAAATTAATCGGCTAATACCCTGTCTTTACCATTCGAGGCCTCTCTATTCTCATTATTTCAACTAGGTCTTTATTATACCATTAGGGGGGTATATTCAGTGACCCTGTTATATCCCATTAGTGCCTTTGTTGCCTGCCACACTTTACTAGCTAGGTCAACCATCGGCCACCTATGGCTATACGAGTCTGCCTCCAATACCTCCACCAATGAGTTATGGGGGGCTCCCATTACCATCATTCTATTACTGGAGCTCCCGCCCCCTATGACTCCACCACCTATCAAATGCTGGAGCTGAGATGACAAAAAGTATAATCGCGGGTGTGGAATCGCCATCCCTCCTTCCCTAAAAGGGAGCTGCAGTGTTTTCAAACTAATCTGGACTTGGCCCTTCTTCCAGATTAAATCTCTAAATAGGGATTCAATCTTCTTAAACCATTTCTGGCTAATCCAGATTGGAGAGTTATGAAGAATGTACAATATCTGTGGGAGCCATATAATCTTGATTAGATTATAATTCCCTGCCACAGACAGAGGGAGGCGACACCAAATATCCCCCTTTTGTTTCAGACCTAGCCCTGTGGTAAGTGATGAGTAATGAGGCTCTGGTGGTAGAGCAGGGTTTTGGTTTGGGTTTTAACCCCCCATTGCCTGTGAGTGAACAGAGGTTAAACACCCAGTCGTGTGAGTTGGTCTTCAGCAGAAACTTGTCGCTGGAACCACTTTCCTCCCTATAATCCATCTTAATAAGAAAAATATATAATTCATAATAACACATGCAACAGACAACACAAAAAAAATAAAAAAGCACACTTACCCCATGCACCATTAAATACAAAACACAATAAAAATGTAAAGGCCCATCCAAGGGTATATGGCCACAAGGTCATTTTGACAAATCTGTAGAAAAAAAAGAAAAAAACACAACAAATGACTAAGTGAACCAGAGTTTTAATTCAGCATTTGCTTTTATCATTAATATTTAACATATAAAATATTTTATAGCAAATTATTTGATAGGCAATATTCCAAAATACAGTTGCATGCACAAAAAACACAAACATGCAAGTCCAAAAGGTTAGGGGTAAGCAACTGTGGCTCTCCAGCTGTTGTGGGACTACATGTTCCATGAGACATTGCAAGACAGTTACAAGCATGACTCCCAGAAGCAGAGCCAAGATGAGAGCTGTAGTTTCACAACAGCATCAAGGCCACAGTTGCCCACACCTGGTATAAAATATTGCAACTGTCAATAGTGTCCTGAACTTTAAAAAGTGTGTGTTCAAAGAATGTCTCGCCAGTCTTGGGTTGTCTACCTTGCAATATACTGATCTGAAACAAGCTTACAGCAGGGAAATATGAAGAGTCAACCCCACATGCTTGCTCCAGGTCAGTAACCCACAGAATCAGCATTACAGCCTTGGTGCCTGCATCTACAACCAGTTTATTTCCAGAGATATCACATTTCAACTAGAAAAATTATCAAATTCCTTCATCGGGCTAGATAAAAACATAACTGAACATTAAGTCCGCACTACTTCAAGGAGGAAAAGGCTATTTTTTTCTTTTAAATGCAACCTGCAAGGCAAAGGCATAATGAGCTAGTATGCATAGCATACTAGCTCATTATGAATAACTTACCTGAGAACGAAGCCCCCAAAGTGGTCCTCCATCTTCGCCGCTGCCATGTATCCCGGAGCGACTTCCGGGTCTAGCTACTCCGGTCCTGTGATTCGCTGGAGCCGCGATGACATCACTCCCGCACATGCGGACAGGAGCGGCATATCGCCGTGATCTGCGGCATGCTCAGTGCGCCTGCGCGCTGCTGTCTACGGCGCATGCGCCGGTCGACAGCGGTGCCTGTCTGTGCCTGTCTTTTTGTAAACCTCTCCTAAACCGTGTAGGTTTAGGAGATATTTCTTGGACCTACAGGTAAGACTTAATCTAGGCTTACCTGTAGGTCAAAGTGGTTTGTAAGGGTTTACAACCACTTTCAGTTTACACTATTACTCTACCTATTAGGGTTGCACCGATGCCACTTTAAGACGGAGTACAAGTACCGATACATTTTTTTTATGGTGCGACAGTGGCACGAATATACAGCACTGATGATGCATGACAGTTTATTTTTTGTATTATTTTTTAACTTATATATTTTTTTTATTGATGCTTTCCTTTTTTTTTTTGGGGGGGGGGGGGGGGAGAGAGGAGGGTGTGTCAGTCTTTATTTTATTTTTTACAATTTTAAATATTTATTACATTTTTTTTTTTAAATAATCAGCCATGTTGGGGGGGGCTCAACCTAAACAGACCCCCTGACATCGCCCCTTTGAGACAGGGAAAGGGACTAAGGACACAAATTCCCCAGTCCCTTTCACTGCAGCCCCAGCTGCACTGAAGATGAATGGACAGGAGACAGCGGCTCCTCCCCATTCATAAACTGTGACATGGTAAACATAGTTTACCATGCTCAGTTATGAATGGACAGTCAGTGATCACCGACTATGCATTCAGAAAAGGAAGGAGCCGGTAAATGACATTTACCAGCTCTTTCCTCCGTTCTCTATGCGGACACATCCAGGACAGGGGGGAATGGGAGTAGGACAGAGGGGAACCACAGGAACCCAGGGGACACGAAGGGGGATGGAGGACACAGTGGGACCCAAAGAAGCCCAGAGGGGGACCGGAGGAGCTTGGGTGACACCGAGGGTGACCCAAGGAGCTTGGGTGACACCGAGGGGGAAGCACAGTGCAGAAGCACATGGAGGGGGACTGGAGGAGCACAGAGAGGGTCACCGGAGAACAGAGGGAGATCTGTGCTTGTAACTCCCCCCCCCCGCCGCGCCGCAGCACCGATCATCCCTGACTGCCCGGGTACTGGGTCAAGCTTCGGAGCATTTTCAGGAGTACAAGTACTCCTGCAAATGCTCTGTATCGGCACCAATACCAATACTAGTATCGGTGTAACCCTACCATCTATACTTCACATCTCTGCATACCAAGCCATACACTCTATTGCTACACTTTGTACGTTCTGTCCAACACTGCACTTGGCTCTCTGTATGGTGTCCAATATAACAACATGAGGAGAAAAAGTGATTACAGAACCTCTGTCAGTTTAGGCATTTATATTGAGTACAGTTCTAGACAATTTGTCTGGGATAGAGAAGTGTTAGTTTGTCAGCTTCAGCTCCTGCACTGTAAACACTGGCATGCCAATCAGACATAAGTCTATGTGCAAAACAACTTCTTTATAAATTTGATGTGACGTGATAAGACATGTTGAATGTACCAAATAGATTGACTATTTTTATTATTGGAGCTCATTTATTTGTTGGTAAAGTCAGGAATATAGGCAGATCAAATTTAGGCCAGTTGGAATTTAAAGTGTCATTAAACCCAGGCTATAAAAAAAAAAAAAAAAAAATCGTATTACATGCAATATAGTATAGTGTTAATTAGAGGTCGACCGATATGGGTTTTTCTCTGGCCGATGCCGATATTTAGATATCATGGTGGCCGATAGCCGATATATGATGCCGATTTTTTTTGGGCCGATATGTTAGGCCGATTTTATTTTATTTATTTATTTTTTTCCTTTTTTATTTTATTTTTTTATCCCCCTTGATCTAACACACCTTTCCCACTGGGGCGCTTTTCAGGCGCTTTTGGGCTAAAAATAGCGCCTGTAAAATGGCTCCCCTGCAGTCTGTGTGAAAGACAGAGTGCTTTCACACTGAGGCGATGCGCTGGCAGGATCTTAAAAAAAAAAAAAAAGTCCTGCAAGCAGCACATTTGGAGTGGTGTATACCGCTCCTCCACCACTCCTGCCCATTGATATGAATGGGCACCACTGCTGAAGCGCATGCAATGCGATTTGGCAGCGGTGCTTCATGGGCGCATTTAACCTCTTCCTTGGCCGCTAGCTGGGTTATATGTGCCCCACTAGCAGCCAAATAGCACCGCTAAAATGATGGTAAAGAGCCGCTAAAACTTGCGTTTTACCATCAACGCCTGCCCGCTCCACTGTGAAAGCAGCCTTCATAAGTGATACAGAAAATTTCTTACATTTAAACATTTATTAAACAAAACAAACCTCCAATCAGTTTACTTGTATGTATGATTTAGATAAAAAAAAAAAAAAAAAAAAAAAAAACCTATATATTAAATAAAAACGGGTAGTCAAAACTTTTGTACGAAAAAAAAAATGGGCTAACTTTACTGTTTTTATTTTATTTTTATTTTTTAAATAGTGTATTTTTTTCCTAAAAAAAATGCATTTGAAAGACCTCTGTGCAAATGCCGTGTGACATAAAATATTGCAACAACCGCTATTTTATTCCCTAGGATCTCTGCTAAAAAAATATATATAATTTTTGGGGGGTCTAAGTGATTTTCTGGCAGAAAATACAGGATTTTTACTTGTAAGCAACAAGTGTCAGAAAAGATTTAGTCTTTAAATGGTTAAACTGAGAACTTCTACACACAGAGATGACTTCATTCATTCAGTGTAAACATTGTATCATTCTGTTCTTTTCTTGGCAGCCTGCCCAGAGAGGAGGAAAGGGTTTCTATGACGACTCAGGCAACTCACACTGACTGAAATGACTTCTGTAATAGAAAAGTCCCGCTGTATCGGCTTTTTATCAGCTCAAATCGGCCGATGCCGATTATTTAAAAAACGGCAAATATCGGCCGATATATCGGCCGGCCGATATATCGGTCGACCTCTAGTGTTAATACTCACAAAGCCACTAAAGCATTAATTTTGTGTATAATGAAATATAACTGGTTGATCCTGCCTTCAGCTGTGCCTCCCATCTTCCCTGTGTCCACACTGCAGGCTGAGATTGTGTAGACCAGCTGGTGTCCTCTACTGAGGTTGTCTTTGGGAAATAGACGTATGAGTGCTGCCAGCGTTGCTACTGAGGTTGAAGGGGCGCAGGGGGGGGGGGGGTCAGCCTGTAAGTGCTCAGACCATACTCCGCACACTACATGGAATTGATCCCTTCTAAAAGACAATTCACAAGAAAGCCTGCAAACTGTTTGCTGAAGGCAAGCAGACTAAGGACATGGCTTACTGGAACCATGACCAAGATAAACTTATTTGGTACAGATGTAAAGCGAGTGTGGCAGCAACCAGGCGAGAATTACAAAGACAAGTGTGTCTTGCCTACAGTCATGCATGTTGGTGGAAGTGTCATGGCCTGGGGTGGCTTGAGTGCTGCCGGCACTGGGGAGCTACAGTTCATTGAGGGATCCATGAATGGCAACATGTACTGTGATATACTGAAGCAGAGTATGATTCCCCTCCCTTCGGAGACTGGGCCACAGGGCAGTATTCCAACATAATAATGACCCCAAACACACCTCCAAGACAACCACTGCCTTGCTAAAGGTCTCCAGACATAAAAGCTATTAAGCATCTGTGGGATATCAAACGGAAGGTGGAGGAGCGCAAGGTCTCCAACATCCACCAGCTCTATGGTGTCGTCATGGAGGAGTGGAAGAGGACTCCAGTGGCAACCTGTGAAGCTCTGGTTAACTCCATGCCCAAGAGGGTTAAGGCAGTGCTGGAAAATAATGGTGGCCACACAAAATATTGACACTTTGAGCCCAATTTGGACATTTTCACAAAGGGGTATACTCACTTTTGTTGCCAGCGGTTTAGACATTTATGGCTGTGTGTTGAGCCATTTTGAGGGGACAGCAAATTTACACTGTTATACAAGCTGTACACTCACTACTTTACATTGTAGCAAAGTGTATTTTTTTTCCCAGTGTTGTCACATGAAAAGATATAATATTTACAAAAATGTGAGGAGTGTACTCACTTTTGTGAGATACTGTATATGATTTATGTGAAGGAATTTTGGCAATTAATACTTCTCTGTTTAGCATTAATTACGGTGTAACTATGTAGCATCACTTTAAATACAGCTTCGAAAGAACTCAAAGGCACCAATCAATGATCTGAGAATTTTCTTAAAAAGCATCTCAAAACGGATGCCAAGCCAAACAAGCAACATGAAATTGAACACAATCTTCATTCACCTATCAATACTAGCCCATAGCTTCATGTTCGCACAGCTACATGCATCAGTACATGACTGAAGATAATCGATGATGAGTGGTACATACAGGCAGTGGGGTTCCTCAGCTGCCCAGAATGCTCACTTTCCTCAGATTCCTCTTCATACACCACTAAAAAGTTTAACCCTGCAATTACATTAGATATCGGTTGTAAGTTCCTTGACAGTGGATGAACAGAGTGCAGAAAGTAGTGGGCTGAGAGGAATTTTGGGCTACAGCTGACAGCAATGGACCGCCTTCTTTTGAAAATCATAATCCCCCCCTCCCCATGATGTAATTTTGGAGAAATCACTATTTGCTTGTCTGCTGAATGCACATAGAATTTTATAGCTCCCTTATATTGCATGATATTTGCAAAAAAGTTATTATATTGTTATGGAAAAAAATACATTAAAATATTAAAGTATAATGCCAGGCAAAACATAACTACTATTAAACATGCTGCCTCCCACTCCTAACACCTATTCTGACTAAGATGTGTAGGAAAGATCTGTATAGTTAACTATTTTCCAGTCCCTTGATCCAGCTCCCCTCTGTTAGTCAGCGATGACTGCAGAGGAGATGGGGGGGGGGGGGGGGGAGACAGCAACACCGGATGGGCCATAGGAGCCTATGTCACCACAACCAGGCATTACCAGCCATTGTTGCATGGTTTCTCCTCTCCCCGGCGGCCGCTGCTGGCTGACACAAGGAGAATCACATGACCAGACTAGAGCTTTCTTAGCCCTTGTACACACGGTCGGAGAATCCATCGGAATGTGTCCTATCGGACCGTGTTGTCAGATAATCCCGACTGTGTGGTATGCATCGGACCGATTTCCATCGGAATATCCGCCGGACCCAATTTTCCAACTTGGAAAGATTTTCCGACCAACTGGTTCGATCGGACATACTCCGATCATGTGTAGAGAATTTTGATCGCACCAAGTGCCACGCATGCTCAGATCAAATTCCTACATCAAAGCTATTGGCTACTAGCCTGAACATAGTCCCATCGTAACAAAATTACGTCATCACGTTCTGAATGATCGGATTTTTCGACAACTTAGTCCGACCGTGTGTATGCAACAGTTTCGGACAAGATCCGACGGATTTGGTTGTCGAAATCTCCGACCGTGTGTACAGGGGCTAACACAGATTAGTCAGAATAGAGGTTAGGAGAGAGAAGAGGGCATTTTTTAAGGGCAGTTGGGTTTTGCTTGGAATTTTACTTTAAAATGTACATAAATTAAATTCCCTGCAGAATGGAGGTGCGGTCACCCCAGACGAGAATAAGGCCTATATTAGGGTCATCCACAAACCTAATAAAGATAATACCAATGTCTTTATCGTCCGATCTCACCAATTAATTCCGACCTGAAAATTCTAACAAAAAACTCACGGCCCTACATCTTAGTAGATTTCTGGCAGAATACATTCATAAAGACCAATCGGGATTCATCGCTGGGCGCCAAACAGTAAACCAAATCCGTAAAACTATTAGCCTGATTTCAGCTGTACGTACTAATTGGGATGTCTCCTTTTCGGTAGTTTCTACCATCATTAGACCTTCACATGGCTTTTGATAGCGTAATTTGGAATTACTTATTCACTATGCTAGAGGCTTTCGGATTTGGTCCCAGCTTTCTAGTCCTATTGAAAACTCTATATGGATCTCCGTCAGCTCAGGTCTCCATACGGAGTCCTTATTTCTGGCATCAGCTGCGGGCAACAGGTACATAAATGTGCGTTATTTGCCGATGATGTCCTTATGTACATTACAAACCCCCAGGTCACTTTACCCCTATTTGCTATCTCTATTAGAACAGTTTTCTCGGCTCTCTGGCCTCACTTTGAACCCTCGTAAAACAACCCTTAATGTTTCACTTCCCCAACTCAATAGTATGGAGCATTCAACAAAATTACGATTTTCAATGGGCATCACATTCCCTTTCATATTTAGGGATCCAATTAACACCTACCATTGAGACTCTCTATAAAGCCAACTATCCCCCATGTTTAGAAAACTAAAAGACCTTCACAACTGGGCAGACTATTCCCTATCATGGTTTGGCAGAATCAACTCAGTCAAGACACTTTTACTCAGGATACTTTATTACTTTAGAACCCTACTGCCACGTACACATGATCGGACTATCTGCCGGACTTTGTCCGCCCGACCAGAGTCCGCCCTTGTGTGTTTGAAATTAAATGAATGGACTTGCCCACACGTGGAGAAAAGTCTGTTCATTTTGAACGTGGCTCCAGCTAGAAGGGACAAGGGGAAAAAAGTAAATGTTGCCTCCTCCATCGGCGAGATTGACACCTCGCTAGCCCCGTTGTGTGTCCTCAACATGGGGGGTGCTTTGGGGAAGGGGGGAGCCCCCAAATCACCTTGTCCCCATGTTGATGAGGACAAGGGCCTCTTCCCGACAACCCTGGCCGTTGGTTGTCCGGGTCTGCGGGCTTATCGGAAACCAGGAGCCCCCTTTAATAAGGGGGCACCCAGATACTGGCCCTCCACCCTATGTGAATGAGTATGGGGGGGGTACAATGTACCCCTACCCATTCACCTGGTGAAAAAAGTGTAAATAAAAAAATAAAAACACCACAAGTTTTTAATATAATTAGACAGCTCCGGTGGTCTTCCGTCTTGGGGGGGGGGGGGGGGGTCTTCTCGCCGGACTCCTCTGCTATCTTCTGCTAGCTCTTTTACTAGCGGAGGAGCCCGGATTTCTTCTTAGTCGTTGCCGCCGCCGTCCGGGGGTCTTCTTCCGACTTCGGGGTCTTGTGCCACTCTTCGGTTCTTCTTGCCAGGCCTCCGCTATCTTCTTACAGCTCTTTTACTAGCGTAGGTCCGGTCTTCTGTCGCTGTCGCCTTCTCTTCTTCCTTGAGATGTTGACACAACGCTCTCTGGACGCGTTGTGCGGCGACTTATATAGGGACAAGGGGCGGGGTCACCGGATGTCACATGGTGACCCCGTCCCTTATGATGTCACAGTCCTGGAGGATGCTGGGGATGTGACATCATAAGGGGTGGAGTCGCCGCACAATGTGTCCCTGCCATTGCGTCCAGAGAGGGCGCGTCGTGTCAACATCGCAAGGAAGAAGACAGCGAGAGAAGACCGTGCCAACTCTAGTAAAAGAGCTATAAGAAGATAGCGTGGGCCCTAGCAAGAAGAAACAGAGAGCGGGACAAGAACCCGAAGAAGTCCCCCGGACGGCGGCAAAGAAGAAAGCCGGGCTCCTCCGCTAGTAAAAGAGCTAGCAGAAGTATCAGAAACCATGAATCAGACCGAGACAGAAGTACAATTAAATCACACTTGTTTATTAAATAAAAATGTAAAAAGAAAAAGCATAGCCAGAGTCCGGTAACCGGATAGAGTAGTCAGCCAGGCCAGAGTTCAATAACCAGATCGGGTAATCAGCCAGGGATCCAAGTAGAGCAACAGCAAGCAGGATAAAGCCTCATACACACAATAGGACTTTGTACAAACTTTCCCTTGGATTTTTGTACAAAGGGCGTCGGCCCTGAACTTGTATTGCATACACACAGCAGGACTTTTTCAGCCAACTTTCACCAAATCACGTGGTTTTTCTGCTCTTTACCGCCACCTTTGGTCAACTTCTGTATTGTCTGATCTTTTGCATTGGTTTTGAGCATGCCCGTTTGTACTTTGTACAAAAGTCCTATGGTTTTCTGTACACATGATCAGACTTTGCTCCATTGGACTTTTGTTGCCAGAAAGTTTGTCCGTTCGCACAGCCAACAAAAGTCCGATGAAAACCAAAAAAAGTTTGTCCGATGGAGCGTACACACGGTCGGATGTTGCTCCAAAACAGCTAATTTGCATGTTTGTTGTCAAAAATGTCTGATCGTGTGTATGGGCCTTAAGGAGCCAGAAGGGATGTCAGCAAGTCAGTCTTTAAACAGAACCACAGGAGATGGTTTCTTGTGATGTGACCAAGTCAAAGGCAGAGGTGAAGTGAGCTGGACAGCTTTAAGTAGGCAGGTCAGACGAGCATGATCAGGAACAGCTGGTAACTGGAGAGAGATGAGAGCTGGCAATTAGCCAACAGCTTAGCAGCCAGCCCAGAGAAAGGCGGGCTAAGCCAGCCCTGACAAGAAGATAGCAGAGGAGACCGGTGAGAAACCCCCCCCCCCCCCCAAGACGGAACAAGACCACCGGAGCTGTCTAATGAATTATTTTAAAAACCTGTGGTTCTTTTAATGTACACTTTTTCACCAGGTGACTGGGTAGGGGTACTCATTCACATAGGGTGGGGAGGCCCAGATATCTGGGGGACCCCTTATTAAAGGGGGCTCCCGGTTTCCGATAAGCCCCCCGCCCAGCACCCCCCATGTTGAGGGAGCACACTGCCTGGTATGGCTCAGGGGGGGGGGGCGCTCGCTCGTCCCCACCCACTTTCCTGACCGACCGGGCTGCGTACTCGGATAAGAGTCTGCTATGGACTTTGGGGGGCCCCCACAACGTTTTTTTGGTGTGGGGGTTACCCTTTAAGTCCATATCAGGTGACGGGGCTAGCGAGCTGTCAATCTCGCTGATGGAGGCAGCGACATTGACTTCCCGTCTACCTGGAGCCACGTTCATAATGAACGGACTTTTCCAAGTGTGTGGGAAAGTCCGTTCATTTCAAAAGTCCAGCGGACTCTCGCCCTAGTCTGGCGGATTGTCCGGTCATGTGTGGGCAGGTCCGCTCTTTCTGAAAGTCCGACGGGCCTCCGCTGCAAAGTCTGGCGGTTTGTCCGCCAGATAGTCCGATCGTGTGTATGCGGCGTAACAGTCCCGAGAGGAGATCTGCAGTGTCTACAAGCCAAAGTTCTCTGCTTAATTTGAAGCAATAAAAGACCTCACATGAACAAACAGATACTATACACACCAAAGTTGAAGGGAGGTCTTGGGCTTCCCAATTTACTGAACTACTATCAAGCTGCCCAAATTTTCCAACTTGCCCAAACTACTGCTACAGGCCCTGCACCTCTATGGGTTTCTCTGGAAGCACTTTCTTGCCACTTGGCCATAGAAGCACTGATGTGGCTCCCTAGCCGACTACAACCCCCTATACTATGCCCATCCCCATCACACTCATTGGCGGTTTGGGACAGAGTACGGTTCCCCTATCATCTCCACACATTCCTTTAGCTCCTGTAATCCAAAGTTTCCACCTGGGTTGGCCTCACAATCATTTCACTGGTGTCTTAATAAAGGCTTGCTGAGAATTGGTGACTATCTTGATGGTAATTTGGTATACTCTTTACAGCATTTTAAAGACAAAATGCAGGTCCCTACCAGTGAAATATTTCAATATAACCAAATTGTATCCTTTATCAGATGCAAACTTAATCTAATCATCAAACCGCTTACAACGTTCGAGCTGTCATGTCAAGCAAGCACTCAAGGGAAAGGACAATTATCTAGGGTATATACTTCCCTCACGGAACCTACCTTAAAGCTTTCCTATAAGACAAAATGGGAAAAACACCTGAACCTCAGTCTCGACTTAAGTGAATGGCAAGAAGTTGCCTATAGCCTGTCCAAAATCTCAATCCATACCACGTTAATCGAAGCCAATTATAAGACATTGTTACGTTGGTATTTGGTACCAACTCAAATAGCTAAAATGCATCCATCTGCATCACCCAATTGCTTTCGACATTGTGGCCAACCTGGGACAATGCACATTTGGTGGCAATGCCCTCCCTAGTGATTCGATTTTGGATTAGGATATTTAATTTAATAAACTCAGTGACAGGAATAAATATCCGTAGATCTCCAGAAGCAACCTTGTTCCACAGACTACCTACAGAGATACGCAGGAAATTAACTAAATTAATTACATATATATTACTAGCGGCAAGGATTACAGTGGCCAGGCATTGGAAACAAATATCCCATTAGATGTCAGAAATAAATTTAACTGGATTGTGGTAAATGACAAACCTACTCACACGCTCCATAATACAGCCCAAAAATTTGACAAAATTTGGGACCCATGGATCAGTTACATCTCAAGTCCCCAACAAGCTCTAGATTGACCCTCCTGAATGCCTCTTCTTCCTGCCTGTTTTCCTTTTATCTCAATTTTTGTTTATTTGTAGATTAAACCCATTATTTATTGGGCGGAATCAGAACTCCACCAAGTTTCTGAAACTGATTTTATAAGAAGATACCAAAGCTTTCCACTATGTTCTACCCATTAGTCCCCTTGACTTATCTTTTCTCTATAGCTACCTGAATATGCCATGCGTAAGCTCGGGACACCACTTTATATGGGCGTGATGCCGAACATTGTTTAAAATTAAAGGGGGTTTAGTTAATTACGCACTTAAAAATTGGTTGACGCCGCATACTGGAATCCCCTTTTGTTGAAGAGTAGATTTACCTGAAATTATCCTATGATTACTGTTTGCATAGTCTATTAATATGATATCGCAAGGCTTTGGTTAATTATACTCTGGATACCTCTAATTTTGTCATTGTGAAACCGTGGAGACTGATCTAAAAGTTCTTGCCGACTTTGTTATTTGTAAAAATTTTCAATAAAAACATTGAAATATAAAATGTGCATAAAAACAATATCTCCAATTTTTGAAAAATATAAAAGATGAGACTAATGAGTAAATAAAATATCAAATACATCAAGTCTCTAGATTGCGTGCACCCATGAAACCGCAAAAAAAAAACTTTTGCAGTTCATGGTTTATAGTTAAAGACACCACATATAGTAAACCACAACCTATTTTTTTAACCTGCAAGGGAAAGGCATAATGTGATAGTATGCATCGTATACTAGCACATTATGAAATGCTTACCCTAGAATGAAGCCCTCTAGTGGCGAGCTGCCACATGGGACAGGGCTTCCAATCTTTATCTAGTATTCCTTGTGGGTTTGCGGCCTCCGGCCTGATGACATCACTCCCGTGCAGGAGTCATGGAGTTCTGAAGGGACGGCACAAGCTGCAAGCATTCACCAGCTGCATGCAGTGTGAATATCTCCTAAACCAAGCATGTTTGTTTAGGAGATATTCGCTGTACCTACAGTAAGCCTTACTACCTATAGGTACAAGTTCAAAAACAGGGTTCACTTCCACTTTAACTGTAAATTATGGCCCAAGAATTATCGGTCTCACACTCTGATGTGTACAGGGTACTAAATGTGTGTTCAAAATCAAAATGTATGTATGCTAATCTCAGTTGTGTATATAAAACTATGAATGCGTGTAGGTGGGGTCCTTCAGAAAGATTTTGTTTTGGATTTCACCCGTTATTACATTTTTATAATGTTCTAAAAATTCCTTACTACAAGCTTCACCATCTACATTACAGCGCTGGCTGTGCAATGTTCAACCACTTGCCGACCGCCACATGCCGATATACACGTCGGTAGAATGGCACAGGTGGGTAAATGGGCGTACGGTGCCTGCAACGGTCAGGTTAGTTAGGGAACCTATCAGTCCTCTAATGATTTATGGCCTGGACCTGCTGATCGGTCCTGACGAATGAAATCTTTCCCCTGTTTGTGTAAGTGTAAACACAGACAGGGGAAGTGATGTCATCTCTCCACGTGGAGTCTTTTCGATTCTAGTGAGAGGACGTCCAAACATGGGATGCACAACACTACACTAACACCAGTATACATAGGTACACTTGTCACCCACCGATCACCCCACCCCACCCCCAGTTAACCCATTCAATCCCTGTCACCGTGTCACCAATTGCAGTTTTCAGATTTTTCACTGATCACTGCATTAGTGTCATTTGTAATAAGTGTTAGGGAAGTTAGTATTAGACCCAGGTAGGTCTAGGGTACCCCCCTAATCAAGGTTTAACCCCTTGATCGCCCCCCCGGTTAACCCTTTTACCCCCTGTTGCCAGTGTCACTAATAGATCTTTTTTTCTGATTGCCGTATTTGTGTCACGGGTGACGCTAGTTAGCCAGTTCATTGATTTGTTTCACCGTCAGGTTTCCCCATATATTACCTAATAAAAAGGTTTTAACCCCCCCCCTGATTTCCCCCTAGTTAACCCCCTTTCACCCCCTGTCACCAGTGATCACTGTATTAGTGTTACGGGTGATGCTGGTCAGTTTGGTTTTTTATAGCGTCAGGGGCACCCACCGTATATTACCCAATAAAGGTTTAACCCCCTGATTGCCTAGCAGGTGATATCAGTTAGGTTTTACCATCAGTCTGGGTCTGCGATGCCCCAGGCAGCGTCAGATTCGTGCCAGTAGTGCCAATACAAACGCACGCACCATACATCTCCCTTTGTATTATATTGTCTGAATGGATCGATATCTTTGATCTTATCAGAAGTATATTAGCATCCCCAATAGTTTAGGGTTCCCAAAAATGCAGCGTTAGCAGAATAAGCCCAGATACCCCTGCTAGCACCTGCGCTTAGCCCTTCTGCCCAGCCCACCCAAGTGCAGTAATCAATTGATCACTGTCACTTACAAAAACACAACACACATAAGGCAATAAGAGATGATCTGAATATCTCTAGAATATCATGTACCTCATTCCATTCTAGTGAAGATCAAGAAAGAGGAGGATTGGGATTATTACGGTGCTTGTAATGAATGATGCATAAAAAAAAAAAAAAAAAAAAAAAAAAAAAAAAAAAATTTAGGATTTCTTTATTGATATAAAAAGAAGAACAAGACGAGAAAGAGCAAGAATTTAAATTAAAACCAATATAGAGCATATACATAATACATATACTGGGTCGCTGGTGTCCCAAGAAAGGAAGGTGGTCACAGATAGATGTTAAACATGTTTTGCCAAATAATCCAGCTCCAACACAAAATACAAGGCAAAATATTAATGGATTATACAAATGATGACCATAAATTTAAGAGAAACAAACTTGTCATGACTTCAGGAAAATATAGAGCACATACCTCGATCAATCCCGGACCAGGAGATGGATAAATTGGGGTCAATGGGCGGGGGGGGGGGCACCCCCCCCCCCCCCATATCTCTTGCTGAGAGTAGGAGATTCTCATAAATGTGGAGAGATTATCTGCTCACTCAGCTGTCAAAAGAAAGCATCCAGGGCAATCTGCCAAGTTTAGATCTTAAAACATTGTAACTAATGCTTACTTCTTAGATCAAAGGGATAGAACTTCTTGTGTAAACAAATAATCTGGAACCCCCAAACATAATATATTATATATATTTTAGCAGAGACCCTATGGAATAAAATGGCAATTGCTGCAATATTTTATGTCACACTGTATTTGCCCAGCGGTTTTTGCATATGCAATTTCTTGGGAAAAAACACACTTCAATAAAAAAAATGAAACAGTAACGTTAGCACAAATTTTTTTTTTGTTTTAATGTGAAAGGTGAGGCAGGGGTCTGCACCCAGGGCAGATGGGACTTTATATGAAAGCACATGACAGCAAAGAAATGTAATGGGGTGATCATAAAGGAATTTTATTGATGTACAAGTTACAATCTCTACGTGTAAAATACATACATAATTAAGTAATACGGTATATACATAATAATGCTCATATCAGATATACAAACAAACAAAAAAAAAAAAATCAATCATAACGCGAGGTATAACCTCAATAAAATTCCAAGGTTCACCACAATGCAGGTTGGATAAAACCATAATAAAATGGTGATGCCTGCGGGACCTAAAGCCTCACTAAACCTGTGAAAGCGGGTGTATATAATAATTAAGTCTGGATCAGGAAAATATAAACACGTTGAATGGTGGCTCTACGTGTTTCGTGGCTTCCAGGCCACTCATCAGAAGCGAGCGTGTGAGATATCTGAAAGGACATTGTAAACAAGAGCAGAAAAGGGCAAAATAAGTAAATATAATTAGAGGTGGCGTAAGAAAACCCACAACTACTCTAAGTGTACTTACTAGGGTCCCGTATAGTGATGGTGGGATACCGCAAGCCCTCCAGGGTATCCCCCCCCCCCCAGAGACCAAACAGGTGCCAAACAAGGGCAGGCATGGGAACCAAGACATCTGTAGATAAAGTGAAGATTAAATCCGCGGAATATAATTGAGTTATGGAAAGAGTGAAGGGCGTGGAACTAGTGCTAAGGGATAAAGAGCAAAACCACTGTAAGGGGGGGGGGGGGGGAGGGAAAGAAATGGGGGGGTGGGCAAGAGTGAAAGAAGGTGGAAACAAAGACCCCACAAGGATCAGTGGGGTACTGGGAAGTGAAGGCGAGGAACAAGCGGCAAGTGATGTTTTAGCATGGACCTCTCCTCGGACGGTCTGGGTACTCGAGGCTCTGCACACACTGGACACCACAACACTTTGGAACTCCCCCCCCCCCCCACTATTCTGGTTAATGCTATTGGTAACACAACTTCACTTTCATCAGCACATCTTCATTGTTTTTGTTCCTTGCTATATTATGATTTCCTCACGCACCACCACTGTTAATAATTTTGTGATCCGCCTATTTCTCTTCACTGTGCTAAAACATCACTTGCAGCTTGTTCCTCACCTTCACTTCCCAGTACCCCTCTGAGAAAACGGGCCTGTGGAAACTCTCGAAATTCTAGCTTGTATCCTAGAGATATAGTGGAGAGGGTCCATCTGTCCTGAATTTCCCTCTGCCAGACTTCTGAGAACTTCAGAAGTCTCCCCTACACCTTGGTGAGGGGGGATGCCTCTTCATGATGAGGCCTTGGTATTCGGCTTTGCAGACTTGGGGCCCCAGGTCCTCCTCTGTGCCTGGGTCTGACCCTGAGATCTTCCCGTGGGGTCCGACGGCAAAGGCAGTCGCCCCTGCCTAGAGGAGGATGCCCTTGACACTGGGGAAAAAGTCTGTTTAAAACGAAGGACGTTTATATTTTCTTTTGACTGGTAAGAGTACTCTTTCCAATTTCCAAGTACTGTTTCCTCTGCAGAGGAATAACCGGCTTGTTTTTCTTGCCGATCATCGGCGGGAAAGACCTCATCATGTCCCCATAGTTCTTTAGGGCCCTCCACTGACTGTAAAACGGTCTAAGGTGGGGGAGGGGGATCTAGGACATTTCCTATCCACCTGGATGGATGATGCAATTAAAGTTGCTAATCTTCCTTCTAAGCCCTGCAGGGCAGAGGAAAGTGCTTCTTCAGTCACATAAACAGGGGCTGAAGTGTGTGAAGCAGTTGCACCACCTCTAGCTTCCAATGACTCACCCTGGCTTGCCATGTCTGATGGTGGCATGACTGGGGTTCCCAGCACCTGAGGGTGACACCTTCGGTACCTTTACAGTAGGTCTGGAAGACATAATGGCAAGTACAAAAGCAGAGGCACACAATATTATCTGCTAAATAATTCTAGCCAAACAATGCATGCTAACAGTTCTTTTCCTGTACTGGAAATGCCTGCTTTACACCCTTACGTGCCCCACGTTAAATGTCCTAGTATAACAGACTCCTCTCCTTAGTGAACTCCGGCTGCGAAGGCTGAGTTTTCTTGTAGCAGAGAGTGCTTTAATGTGTGACCCTCAGGTGGACCCGATTGGCATCCACAGCACTTCCCCCTCAGTAATCAACGCTGTATGGATAGACACTGTCTCATACCTAGCGTCATGTGACCTACGGCCACACCCCTCTGCAACCTCCAGCAACCCCCCATTCAGTTTGAATATGCTTAGCTCGTCTGTATTATGCAGACCTGAAGGGAGAGGGAACCTATGCTGCTTTGAAAACAACTGCCGGTTTATGCTGCTCCACAGCAGGCTAAGATACCTACCATAACTATACATAAAAAAAGACGCCAAACAACTCCTAAAGGAGGAGAGGGGGAGGGGGGGGAGGGAAAGAGGGGGTTCTGTCAGCATGCTGCTAAACTCTGCAGAGTTTTAATGATTATGAGAACTTTTCCCCTTAACTGCTAAGCAGCTGATAACCAGCCTGCTAATTCCCTTAGGAAAGTAAGAACCCCCTCTGCTGGACAACACATATACCGAGACAGCGCTGTTCTATGGCATTTAAGGCATATAAAAGGCTTTTTTTTTTTTTTTAACCTTATCCTCGCTGCAGGATACTGCTGAAACAGCAGATCCAAATTTCACTCATCGTGGCGGGCTGCGTTAACACACGCTCAAAGACTGGGGCCCTTATAAAAAGGGGTTCTGCTCCTTTGGGCCTTGTATAGCACTCCTCAGGACAGCTTTAGGAAATGTAGCAAGACCAAAAATTGTCCTGGTTCCTAGGGTCCAGCTCTCAAAGAGAAGCATTACAGGCAACACCTCGTTCTTGCATCGAGGTCCAGGTACCATCCTATGGCCTCAGTGGCAAGGATGTATCCGATTGTGGAGGTTTCTTTAAATCCAGCATGGATCCCTCCTGGAGCTCCTTAGAGCACATCTTCACTCGTGACCAACACTTTTAGACACTGGCGAAAAAACTGAGGTACTCCTGGAAGGAGGAGGGGTTATATAGGGGAGTCAACTTCCTGTATTGGTTATACCAGTGTCGACACCTGAAGGTAGGCCTATAACCCACCAAGTAATTACTTGAGGCTGTGTCCTATGATGTACAATAAAGAAAGTGCTCTGGTCATTGAGTAGCTAAATCCTCTGGGGCTGAAGTGGTTAACAAGGTACAGGTGCCCGCTGACTACCAATTAAAACCATGCCGGACATTCCAAAATACGTCGGATTTTTTCCAAAACTTGTGTTGCATACACACGGTCACACAAATTTGTCGGAAAATCCGATCATTCTGAACGAGGTGGCGTCAAACACGTACGTCGAGACTATAAAACGGGCCAGTAGCCAATAGCTTTTGTCTTAGTTTATTCTGAGCATGTGTGGCACTTTGTTCATCGGAATTGTCTACACGCGATCGGAATTTATGTGATCGGATTTTGTTGGAAAAATTTAGATCCTGCTCTTGAAATTTGTGTGTCGGAAAATCCACACACGATCGAATTTTCCGATGTGTGTACAGGGCATAACACTGCAGGCTAAGAACTATCGACCAGTAGCGGAAGCCGTATGAGAGAGACTTTGTGCATTGCATTGTGAATGAAGAATCCTATGTGAAGGGCCAAATTCCCAGTTGCAACGTAAAGAAAAGCAGCAGGGATAGTTTAACCACTTGCCACCTGCCCACAGTAGTTGTACTGTGAGCAGGTAGCAGCTGCAGGCTGGGTGACGTACTGGTACACTGTGGCCTTTCTTGCAGGTTTGGGGTGCATGTGCGCACCCCCTACCCCCACTTGCACCCGCTACTGACCTGTGCTGTGATTGGCCACAGCACAAGTTTAGCAACTGATTTCAGCCACACATTTTTTACAAAGATACTGAACTCTATGTACTGTGAACAGCGGTCTGGCTGCCAGATGGACAAGTAAAAGCAGGTAAATATAAAAAAAAAAGGGGGCCCAGAATGGCCCTAGATTGGACATTAGAGGCAAAATGGACAAGAATATAATAAAAATATATTTTATGGGGGGGGGGGGTGGGGACATTTGAATATCTCATGTTCAGCTCCAATAGACTTCAATGGAGTTTGCGGTTCGGGGCCAAACTTTCCCCCTGTTCGGGAGTTCTGCTACAAACTGGCCCATCTCTGCTGGTGAGCTGTACATGGAACATATAGCAGTCACTGGCTTCTAGTACTAGCAGAAGATCATCTGATAAAAGGATTTGGGGGAAGGAAAGAAAGCCACTACAATATGTCTAGGAGTGGGTAGGTAAAATAGCGGAAGCTGCTAGGAACAGCTAATTATAATGAATTTTGTTTAAAAAAAAAAAAAAATTGCAAACTTCCATGGAAAAGAAAAGGAACGTTTAAAATACACAAATGGCATCAAAGTTTTTTTTTTTTGGGTGCAAAAAGTTAGAGTTGTGATAAACTGATCGAATGGCAGAATTAAAGTGGTTGTAAACCCTTACAACACACTTTGACCTACAGGTAAGCCTAGATTAAGGCTTACCTGTAGGTCCAAGAAATATCTCCTAAACCTACACGGTTTGAGAGATAATTACCGAAAGACAGGCACCGCTGTCTATGGAGCATGCGCCATAGACAGCGGCACGCGGGCGCACTGAGCACGTCGCCGTCAACGGTGATATGTCGCGTGTGACGGCTCCCATGCGCATGCGCGGGAGTGACGTCATCGTGGCTTCGCCAAATGACAGCGGCTGAGGGGCAAGACCCACCGAGAAGATGGATGCACCGGACTACAGGGGACAGCGATGACATCGCTGGCTCCTGTGTCAGGTAAGTGACACATAATGGACTACTATGAGATGCATAGTAAATAGTCTATTATGTTTTACCTTTGCAGGGTTTACTTCCTCTTTAAATTATTATTTTGCCTTTAAAATATATATAAAAAAAAAAAAAAAATGATAATTCTTGAAAGACAGAACTACCAAAAGAAAATCAAACACTGAGAGCTAAAGTGGTAAAAAGAGGTAGTGAGCTAGTTTTGTAGCTTTAAGAAAAATTTGCTTTTTTTTTTTGTTGTGGCATGAAAATTGGCAATTTGGTTTGTATGCATTGCTATGCTTGGCAAACTTTTATTGACACTGCATTAAATCATCGTGGAGGTTGCTCAGCAGCAGAATGAAAACACCCAATTACAGGAAGAAGAGTCAGTACATGTTTACTGTCATTTAAGCAATATTACAAAAGGTTTAGAAGTTTACAATTTCCTGCTTCATGAACTTCCCATTTTTAGGTTTTTCAAATTAAAGTGGCATTCCAGTCAAACCCTAAACTGACTCCCACCCCCCATTAGAATAATCTTCAATGTACCCTGTAAAGAAAATATATTATTTTTTCCTATTCATAGTGAGCCTACGGGTAACTTCATTGCCTATGTCTCTCCTCTACACTGAAGCTGGTCATGTGACTGAACCAGAGCGCTTCACAATAGGAAAGTATAGACATCTTTTCTGTTACAGGGTAGATAGTAACAGTAGCGGAACTACCAGGGTCACAACAGTCAAACTTGCGACCAGGCCTTGGCATTCTGTCACTGTCGGGGGGCTCCAGTGGCTTTGCTAGTCGCACGGCTCTGAGCTGAGAGCTTCTCTCTTACAGCTTAGAACCAGTGTTCTGTAGAATACTGCCTCCAGTCCTCCCTCCCAAGTCAGCCATCTGTCCTCTCTCGCACATGATGAGAGACAGCCGATCTGATCATCCCCCCTCACTGCTCTCCTACTGTGTGTGCACTGTGGAAAGTGTGAGCTCATTAGCTTCACACTTGACTTCCCACGGTGCACACACACAGGAGGAGAGTGGTGGTGGGGGGGGGGGGGGGAGAGACAGGGTATGATCAGATTGTCCATCTCCTCTCTCTTCCCGTGCAAGAGAGGAATAAGGGGGGACTCGGGAGGGAAGATGGGGAAGCACTGGCAGTATTTGATAGAACACCGGCTCTGAGCTGTATGAGAGAGACGCTGTCAGCTTAAGAGGCAGGCTGCATTCATGACCACTGATAGGTGGGATTGATGAGCACCGATGGGCATTGATAGGCAGCACTGGTAGGTGGCATTGACGAACACTGATAGGCAGCACTCATAGGCTGTACTGATGGGCACTACTGATGAGCAGTGATAGGTGGCACTGATAGGTAGCACTTATAGGCTGTACTAATGGGTGGCATTGATATGAACTGGTGGGGACTGATAGGCAGAACTCATAGGCTGTACTGATGGGCAATCCCTACACAGTTAGTATGCACCCCCTAGGGACACACTTAACCCATTGATCACCCCTGGTGTTAACCCCTTCCCTGGCAGTGTTAGTACAGTAACAGTGTATATTTTAAGCACTGATCACTGTAATAATGTCACTGGTCCCCAAAAAAGTCTCAAAAGTGTCAGATGGGTGTCCGATTTGTCCGTCACAAGCTCTCCAAAAAAAAAAAAAAAAAAAAAAAAAAAAAAAAAGGGAGGGAGATAGAGATAGCCATTACTAGTTAAAAAAAAAAAAATTCTATATAAATTTGTAGACTCTAATTTTTGTGCAAAACAAGCAATATACACTTGTTGGGATTTCCTTTACCAAAAATATGTAGCAGAATACATATATTGGCCTAAATTGATGAAGAAATGTATTACAGCAGAAAGTAAAAAATATTTTTCAAAACCATCTCTCATTTTTTTTTTTTCAGAACACAAAAAAATGCAGAGGTGACCAAATACCATGACAAAAGGAAATTTGGGTACAATGTCGCACAACCGTGCAATTATCAGTTAAAGTAACGCAGTGTCGCATCGCCAAAAAAAAATAAAAATGGCCTGGTCATGAAGGGGGTAAAACCTTCCAGGGCTGAAGTGGTTAAGTCTATTGGTCAGTGACACCACTGGGATTCCCATGACATTACTAACAAAATATGGTTACATAAATATACTGTATGGCCAATGGCATCACCCAGAGACACTGTCCCTTTGCTTATTTTGCAGCGATGGGACGTACGGTGAGATTCAAGAGACAGGTTTGGACATGTCAGCGGATTTACCATGTTTACCATGCCCTTTACCATGTGATCAGCTGTGTCCAATCACAGCTGTTCACATGTAAACAGACTTGCCGGAGGGGGGGGGCCCGCAGTGCAGAATGCCTAGTTGAGGAGCTCTACCACCGCAGGGAATTTATCCTGTTTTACCACCCTGGGACTCTCCTATACTAGCTGAATCCTTCCCTAAACAACCCTGATGGGGAATGGCATGGACCCAGAACAGAACCAAGATGCAAAAGCAGGGAAACACCCCTAAATTCCCCAATTCTCCCGGAGGAGCGGCTGTGCATGTGGCCAGTAAGAGCAACATGGCTTCCCAGACGGAGGCTCCAGAGCCTGCTTTCACAGAGCAACTTGGCTACCCTGATACAGGCGATCACGGGTTTCCAGTCCACGTGTTCGACCCTCATCACCAAGATCGATACCCTTCAGCTAGAAATTGGCCTTATCCAGCAGGACTTCAATAAGATCTGTGAGTGTTAAAGACCGAGCGCCGGCTGGGAGTAAAGGAGGATACAGTCCGTGACCACTCAGCCTCCATGCAGACCCTGCAGGTGAGAGTGCGCTCCCTTGAATCGAGAGCTGAAGATGCAGAAAACCAAAACAATCAAAAGGAACTGTGTCATTACTGGTTTCACCTGCTGGTGGCACTGTTACACTCAGCACCAAAGGATGCAATTCTGGTGGTCACCAGCGCGTGTCTACCTGCCTGGACTACCGACCAACTATCAAGCACACCTGTTGTGGGTCTTCTGGTCTATATAAACCTGCCCTGAGCCAAAGATCAAATGCTTCAGAATTCCCTCTGCTAGCCTTGTCCCTGCTTGTCCGGGACCCTGCTCTGTGTATCCTGTCCTTGAGACCCATTCCCTGTTACCTGCTCCCTTTTCAGTCTGCTTCCTTATGTCTGGCTTGTGTTCCCCTGTTGCTTTTGTCCCAGTTGGATGTTTGTGTATAGCATCCCTAATAATAGGTCTCCCCGAGAGGTCCTTACTCTTAAAAAAAAAAAACCTGGATGGGCCACCATTATCATGACACCTACTCCTCCTATGCCGGGGGGGGGGGGGGGGGGGTAAGGTTGCTCATTCACAAGTCCCTCTCTTTCACACTGGTGGATTTGCATCTGGACACTGGGGGAAATTTGTCATTCTCCATGCGGTAATTGCAAATGTGCCTATGGCAGTTGTGGGACATTATATCCCCTCACCAGCATCCTTGACCGTTTTAAATAAGATTGCCCTGCACCTAGCAAATGCTTCAGTTGACAATGTGGTTCTGGCAGGGGATTTCAATATGCCCCCTTGTCCCGCATTGGACTGACTGACTGACACCAGGTGGGGCCGTGGATTCCCTGCTTTCCTGTTGGGCCTCCACTTTTGGCCTAACCGATGTCTGGCGTTGGAAAAATCCCCTCCAGAGAAGCTTTACTTATCAGTCTGCCACCTACGCAGCCATGTCCAAAATTGATCTTGTTTATGTCAGTGGCCCTCTCCTAGCCAAGGTACAAGAGATATCTATTCAGCCTAGGGGTATATCTGATCACACACCTATCATGCTACTCCTGAATGTTTGTCTTGCTCCCACTTACTGCCTGTGGCGCCTGCCCCGGTTCTGGATCTCAGGTGACAGGGTTGCCCTAGGTGCTGAATCAGATGTACAAAGGTGTTGGTACACGAACACACCTGCCACTGACTAGGATGTTTTTAAAGCCCATGTATGGGTATAATATCAGAGGAAAATCGGTCAGGTATGACGCCAATCTGGATTGAAGCTGGCCCAGGCTGAGCAGAGAGCCGGCAGATTGGAACGGCAATATATTGCTGCTAGAGATAAGGTGACGTACAGGGACCTACAGTGATCTCTGCATGAGGTGATGTTGCCGAGGGTTGCATCGGCCCAAAAAACTACTACTGCATCAGTCGCAGCGTGTTTTGCGAACAGGGTGAGCGAACTGGTCATCTCTTGGCATGGCTATCCAAGGAACAGTCGGTTATGACAGGTATAGCAAATGTTAAAAGATGCTAATGGACAGCTGGTATTAATGATTGCTTTGCCTCTTTCTCTTAGCTCCATACAGGCAGGGAAAACACTGACACAATATTCTCCTGGCAGAATTTTACAAAGCACACATGGAGGAAATGGATAGTAGGCTGTTGGAAGTACTATCGGCCTCTTCTCTCCCCCCTCAATGTCTACGGCTATTATTGTTGTGATACCCAAACCCGGCAAGGACCCTGAACTATGCTCCTCGTATAGGCCCATTGCACGGCTTAGCGTGAATGCGAAGGTCCTTGCGAAGGTGCTGGCGGCTCGCCTTAACAAGGTCATTCCATCCTTGGTCCACAGTCACCAAACTGACATCAACTTGAGAAGGCTTCACACAGTCCTAGCCAGCGTTACTGCTGGGGGAGGGGCTCCAGGGTGGTGGCCTCGCTCAATGCCGAGAAAGCCTTTGTCATGGTGGAGTGGGAATATTTGTGGCTCGTCCTTCAGAAGTTTGGTTTATGGCCTAACTTTATCTCCTGGCTGCGGATGCTATATTTGGCCCCCTCAGCCAGAGTTCAGAACGAATGGTATGCTTTTGGCCCTCTTCCCTCTCCAGAGGCACGGCTCCTCCCTCTCCCCAGCCCTTTTTATATTGGCAATTGAGCCATTGGCAGAGCTTCTGAGGTCCTCCAAGGAGGTACAGTGCATCTCGTTTCCCCTCCTGGTTGAAAAGGCGTCTCTGTACGCAGATGATACGTTACTGTACCTGCATGATGCACGACGCTCACTACAGGCGGCCCTGGCTATTATTGACCGGTTTGGGTTCTTCTCAGGAGTTAAGGTGAATTGGGACAAATCCCTCCTGTTCCCATTGTCAGAAGGGAACCAGTCGATTGATTCACAGATCTCCCTACAGCAGGTGTCCCGCTTCAAATATTTAGGTATCCACATTCAGAAGGACCTGCTACAATACCTAGAAGACAATTTATACCCTGTGCTGAACCTCCCGCTCACGCTGGTAGGAAGAGTAAATCTGATAAAAAAGTCTTATCTCCCTAAATTCCTCTAAATCTTCCTGTCCCTATTCCAGCTGCTTTCTTCACCAAACTTGACCGAGCCATCACCTCATTTATTTGGATGGGCCTTGCCCCCCCCCCCCCCCCATGTAGCCAAAACCACATTACATCGGTCGCTGAATGAGGGATGTTTGTCCCTACCAAAATTCAGGAAATTATTGGACAGCACAGTTGGTCACGGTGAGGTGGTGGTTTGCTCAAGACATTTCCAACCTGGCGGTGAACTTATAGGTGGTCATTCTGGGGTCCTACTCTGAACTCAGGATTCTTGTATATTGGAGGGCCAAGCATGGGCGTCCGCAGAACTTTTTCCAAGGGTGGGCATCATTTTAAGGCCACTCATGCTCCGCCCCTTTTCGAAAATCTCATGAAAATCTTTCCACTGGTAATACTCTACATATGTGTTATATAACAGATAATTCATCTTTACTTTGTATTGGAAGTTACTCTGGTGGCTGTGTTCCATGCCCATATAGCCTAGAGAATATACATCTTTTACATTGCAATACATCTATTGTGGCCATATTTTGATCTCACACAGTCACTGTATAGGCTGTTTTCATCAACATAAAAATATGGCAACAGATGTATTGCAATGTAAAAAAGATTTACATTTCTCTAGGCTATATGGGCATGGTACGCAGCCACCTGGGTAACCTTGCCGACGCCCATGCTTTCAAAAACCAGCCCTGGAAAAAAAAATTTCATACCAGCCTCGCAGTATTATTATACCAGCCCAACAGCATAACGTCATTATTTTATTGTTCATGAAAGGGAAAACCACACATTTTAAAGCACATTTGATGGAGATATAGAGAGAGATATAGAGATATATCCTATGTGATTTCATCTATCTATCTATATACTCATACATACGCACACAAATTCCAGTTAATAGTGGCAAGTGATCAATCATCAATGGGGACCCCAGAAACTCAGAACGTGGGGGGGGGGGACCACCTTCTGCAGAAAGAATACTCTAAGGTAAGGGGGGGGGGAGGGGGGTGGGTTACTAATATAAGGAGGAAACCCTTTATATCTTGAATTAAGGGTCTTGAATTAAGGTGAGAGGCTGGGGGAAACGGGGGGTGCACTACTAGAGCACTGAAGGTGGAGCAATATATTTGTGGAGCCTGCTTGCACTTTCCAAACACTGCATGAATATTTATGAACTGTCACTATTGGATATCAATTTATTGAACAGCACTGGATATTTCTGAACACTGGAGTTTCTCATGGACTTTGTTTGCTATTTGCACTGTGATTGTGTTACATTTTTGCGTAATTTTCAAATTTTATGAGTGTGGATTAATATCGCATGTTATATGTGATTTTGCACTTTAGTCATTGTATTACTATTTTTGCACCATTTACTGTGATTGCACATTTATTTATTTATGTACAGTTTTTATAGATTTTTTTCACCGATTGATTAGGTGGTTCATATATTTATAAGTTTATTTATTTTTGTTTAAAATAGGTAGCGCTACATAACTTTTTTATATATAATAAATATATTTAATAGATAGTGTGGAGATCATTATTTATGTTGGCAGCTTCCTGTAAGTTTATACTAGTTAGATTGTTTAGGGTTGTTGATTTGGGGTTGTGCGCACTAGTACCTTTTTTATTATACTGCCTTTATATCAGTGCCCCTTACATTATCGTATTCACTCCCCCCTTACATCAGTGACCCCCGACTGGCCTGGCGGTGCTTTCACTGACCTCCTCTCAGGTGCACTATGCAGGGCTCAGTCAGTCGGCTCCTGCTTGGTGGCTCTGGTTTTATCCTATAGTCTGTCCACAGTCCACACAAGTCTGACTTCTCCCATGACCCCCATCCAGGCGATGCTCCCACTCTTGACTCCTCTCAGACTGCCTCAGAGACTGCAGACATGCTACAGGAGATGGTCAGAGACTGCAGACTTGATGCAAGAGCTCAATGCAGCCTCACCTGTGCCCACCAAATGCAGCCTCACTGTGCCCACCAAATGCAGCCCCTCCCATGCCCCATGTCCCAGTCTGCAGTCCCTGTCTGTGGGAAGGTGTGTTGATGCTTGGTACGGTACCTTGCATGCCAGCAGAATATCCATGACGGCCAGCAGCAGGCAGGGTCTGTTCTCATTTTTTGGATGGGGACGGTGCTCCTTCCAGAGGATCTGTCTGCTGTAAGATGGAGTGGTCCCTGGTCACCTGCACCTTCCTCATTTTCTGGCCCCAGTCAGCCTGCCCTCTGATCCTGGGGTAGTGCAGAGCACTGGGTGGGAGTTGGAGAGAAGGGGGGATCAAAGAGTTCTGGCGGGGTTGGAGAACACATGGGTGGGGGCAAAGAGCGAGTGGGAGTGGAGATCACAGGGGTGGGGGACTTGAGAGCACTGGGGGGGGGGGGGGGCAATAAGAACAGGGGTAGAGAGCACGGTAGACTGAGAGCACAGGGGGGGCATAAAAACAGGGGGTAGTGGAGAGCAATGGGGGGGCTGAAAGAACAGGGGTGGAAAGCACATGGGTGGGGGCAAAATGCAGGGGGAGTGGAGAGTGCTGGGGGGGGGGGAGCCAAAAAGAACAGGGGTGGAGAGCAAGAACAGGGGGAGCAGGAGGAGGAGGAGGGGGAGAGCACTGCGATGGTGGCTAGAGAAGGATGAGGAGAGAACTGTGGGGGGGGGGGCAGGAGAGTGTGGTGGTGGAAGAGGAGTACTGGGGGGGGGGGGGGCAGGAGAGCGTGGTGGTGGAAGAAGTGCACTGGGGGGGGGGGGGGGGGAAGAGCACTGGGATGGTGGCTAGAGAAGGATGAGGAGAGAACTGTGGGGGGGGGGGCAGGAGAGCGTGGTGGTGGAAGGAGAGTGTGGTAGTGAAGGAGAGCACGGGGGGGGGGGGGGGGCGCAGGAGAGTGTGGTGGTGAAGGAGAGCACTGGGAGGGGGGGGGGGACAGGAGAGTGTGGTGGAGAGAACTGGTGGGGGGGCAGGAGATTGTGGTGGTTAAGGAGAGCACTGGGGGGGGGGGGCAGGAGAGTGTGGTGGTTGAGGAGAGCACGGGGGGGCCAGGAGAATGTGGTGGTGGAGGAGAGCACTGCAGTGCGCCCCCCCCCCCCCTCCTATCCAGGCACTGTAGCACACAGGGCAGGCTGTACAGATGGGCATCTACTCCTCTGGATCACAACGCTGGATGGCTCTGTATTCGGTGGCCGCTCTGTAACACAGTTCTGCCGCCAAATACAGAGCCAGCCAGCGTTGTGATCCAGAGGAGAGAGCGGAGGGTGCAGCCGCCAGCGGACTCAGTAAAAGAAAATGCAGCATGGCGGCGGCAACACCTTGGGGATTCCGGGGGGGGGGGGGCACTTGACCCCCCTTGCCCTCCTGCTGCGGACGCCCATGGGGAGTAACCACTCCTATGAAAAACGACACTACTAGCCTAGAAGCAGGTTATCCAACAGCTTAGCAAGGCGGGCACCACATCTTCACATCCCACTATGGGGCAACCCCTCTCTACCTCACCTCAGATCCATACCAGAGCTCCGTCTGGGCTAGATATGCGATTACGAAGATGAGTCATATCATGTCAGCAGAACACCTCCTTCGCCTAGGGCAGTGATGGCGAACCTTGGCACCCCTGATGTTTTGGAACTACATTTCCCATGATGCTCAAGGACTCTGCAGTGTGGTTGAGCATCATGGGAAATGTAGTTCCAAAACATCTGGAGTGCCAAGGTTCGCCATCACTGGCCTAGGGGAACTCAGGTGGCAATTTAAACTACCTTTGTGGATGTACTTTAGATATATGTAACTTGGGCATGCCGTACAAGCCCAATTCCCTGATGGGGTTGTTCTTGCTGTACACTCAGTTGAATCCCTTCTTGCTGATGCTGACATCAGCCAAACACTGTCATCCATATACCCGAGACTTACCTGCAAAGATACCTCGAACATGCTCCGGTTGTTTGGAGTGTGGCAGCGAGACATTCGCGCCCTGATGGAAGAGGATTGGACTGATGGTCTGCAACAATGTATCCTACTTATGATTTCAGCCAGGGACCGCTTTGTCCAACTAAAATTTCTGCATTGAGTGTCCTACACTGCTTTCAGACTCTCTAGGATTTACCCGGGTGTGGATGGCACTTGTCAGTCAGTGGGAACTTTCATATATATATATATATATATATATGGTGTAGGAATGCCCCCATATTCAAACCTTCTGAAAAGGCAGTGGCCGCTGACGTGAATAGGGTTGCAGGCCTCTCTGGACAGGGACCCACTTTTTACTGGGCATCACTGACAATCTGGTAACCACCAAACACACTAAACTCTTCACATTTCATGCAGCCTACTATGCTAGGAAACGATTCTGTAAAAGTGGAAGCTTCTAGATCCCCCCAGCTTTCACCATCGAGTGTACTTAATAACGCTGCTCTAACCCTGTACAAACTTATGGGATGTAACTGCCCTCAGAGGTTTGAAAAATCTGGGCAGCCTGGGTACAAGCTAGGCACCTCATGATATAGTAGGCTTAGACAAACTGTGATATGTTGGGGAAAGACCACCGAAGGAGCTGCAGGTTTAGCTAGATCCTCTTTGCCTACTAAATACCAGAAATATATTCCAAGGCGGATGTGGCTTCTCCCCGCTTCACTCCCCCCCCCCCCCGCTTCTACTCTGCCATACTGAACCCCTATAGGGGTGCATAGTTACCTGAAGGTGTGTTACACTCTCCGCCAAATATGTTGTTCTGAATGTAAACCTTCTTTCGGATAATGAGATATTGCAAACTGACATTAAATATTGAGAACTGTTGCTAGCCAATTTATGTTGACTGGTTCAGATTAGAGATGCACCAAAATTTCGGGCGGTGAAAACTGTATGGAGAAAAAAAAAAAAAAAAAAAAAAAAAAAAAAAAAAAACACAACAACTCAGCCGATACCAAAAGGGGGCGTCATCTGCCCATTGCCGGAGCGTCACCCTGGCATGCCCAGTCCTCCCCTTCCTCCTCCTCCCCGTGAACTCTGTTTCACGGAGCTGAATTGCCCGGCCACAGTATCAATGTCCTGCCTCCTGTGGTAGACGGCACACTGATCCAATGATGGGATGTGATTAATAATGTAATCAGCGTGATGTGATTACAGGAGGCAGGACATTGTTACTGCAGCCCAGGCAATTCAAATCCAGCTCCGTGACACGCGAAGATCGCCACTGATGCGAGCACATACCATGGGCACTGGCAAAGCTGCTGGGCACTGGCAAGCTGCATATGATGGGTACTGGTGGGGCTGCTGGGCACTTACAAGCTGCATATGATGGGCACCGTTGGGCTGCATGATGTGCAATGGTGAGGCTGCTGCGCACTGGCATGCTGCATATGATGGGCAGGGGCAGGCTGCATATGTCGGGAACTGGCGAGGCTGCTGGGCACAGGCAGGCTGCATGCGACGGGCACTGGTGAGGCTGCATTGATCTCTTGTATCTGCTAGAGGTGCACCAAATCGAAATTTTGCTAATATTATTAGCCGGGTGTTCAAGTTTAAGAGATTGCAGACATGATACAAGAGCTGGTTAGAGACTGTTTTTCTTGACCTTTCTTGCACTAAAAAAGGTGCCAATAATGGCCAACAATCAATTCATATTAAATTAAAAAAAAAAATAAATAAAAATAAAAGTTTAATACAAATTCTATATAAAAATTATTCATATTTTTTTAAAAACTGTAATTTTCAGTATCAGTTTTCGACCTAGTGCATCCTTCATTTTCCGTTTTGGCACCAAAATTTCCATTCGGTGCACCCCTAGTTCCGATGATGAGGAACGGTCTATAACAGCACTGTTAATGTACTCCTTTATGTCAAACCAATGTACCACATACATGTGTACCATTTCACTACTTCAATAAACATTTTTATTTTTTAAAACAGAAGGAAAGTAAAAAACAGACTTGCCGGTTATTGCTGTGTCTGTATGAGGAAAGGAATGCAGATAATCGTCAAGCCTGTCAGCATGTTGTTTACACTGATAACCATGGCACCGATTATCAGTGCAGCCCATCAGCACCCACCACTTATTTGCAAAATGTTATAACAGAAAAAAATAAAATAAAAAAAATTCTCCCCCATACTGTATGTTTAGCAAAAAAATAAGAAACCCAGTGGTGAATAAATACGACCAAAAGAAAGCTCTATATGTCTCAAAAAAACTAAAAAATAAATAATTTGGGTACAGTGTCGCATGACTGATACACGTCAATCACGGCAAGCAACAGATTTACCCTCTGTATATGTGTACTGATATTACGGATTACACCATTGTATGCATTTGTTTACCGATATTAAAATACATCAGTGTTTAGGTTTGATAACACCACCTCAGTTGTTTCAATAAAATGCGACTAAACCTGGGTCGGCTGTATTGCTACAGCACCCCCCCCCCCCCGGACACAGTTTTGCTCCTAAGGGGGTGTCCGGGATAGGGAGCAACACACCTACCATAAGACCAATTCTGTTAAAACCTACTAAGTTCTGGTTTAATTTGACTCCTACTTGGCATTGCACTCATACCAGTAATCCTTTGTTGAAAGTTCCACTGTATGCAGAGTGTAGCACCGCAATTATCCATTTGTATCCTTTAATAAAAATGAAATCCTTCAATAAAAACTATTGAAAATAAAGGTCATGTCAAAAAAAAAAAAAAAAAATGTGTGTGTTTATTTACCATTGACTTTTTTTATTGTAAATGAGTAGGGGTACTATGTACTTATTCACATAGGGGTGGGCGGTGTTACTTATTTTTAAAGAAGGCTTTGAGATTACTCTAAGCCCCCTGTTCGCCGACCCCTACAACCATTGGGCCAGAAAAGAGGCCCTTGTTCTCATCAATATGGGGACAAGGTGCTTTGCCAAGAAGGTCACCCTAGCTAGGCACCCTCTTTGCCCTCCCATGTTGAGGGCTTGTGGACTGGTATGGTTTCCTTGCCACACAGGCTGCATGTTCAAATAAGGGGTCTGCCATAGTTTTGGGGGAGACCCCATGCTTTTTTTTCATGGTGTCCCTCCAGGGTTCATTTGATTTAAATCAAGTCTTTTTAAATCACTAGTAAAAAGGCTCGATTTAAATCATGCTTTTTTAAAAATTATCTGTCATCTCAGTCCTGCAGTCTCTGACCTGCTGTTGACTCACCGACAGTACCATGGTGAGACGGCTGGTGATGTTACTGTGAAATTGTGTGAATGTTCTCAACTTGCAGAGCGCGGATTCATTGAAAGAGTTTACCAAATATGACAATTTCCCAGAATATACAGCCTCATGCTACATAACTAAGCTCCATTTCATGCTGAATAAACTAAATTATTAATGTATCTTAAATAGAAAACTATTTTTGTATAGATTTTTATTCCAAAAGCATTTTATTAAAATTAATTTGATAGAGGAAAAAAAAAAATCTATTTATAACAATCAAAAAATGTTTGAAGAAAAATAAATAAAAATAAATCATTGATTTATAGCCACCCTGGGTCCCTCTTAAAATGTATATGAGAATTGGCTGCTGTGCCTCCTGAAATGCAGGGAAAAAGGTCCCTGTATAATTTTGGAAATTGCAGCCTGTGTGGGAACCGCAAGTGCAGTGTGGTTTCCCAGTGCATGTGAGCGTGCCAATAGGATTAATGGCACCTGCCCTTATCCAGCGCATTTTTCAGTGATTGTGGTCAGGGCCGTATTAACATAGGGGCTATTGGAGCTGCAACTCCAGGCCCCCTTACCTTAAGCTAGGCCCATTTGCCCAAAATCACAAAAAACAGGGGTCACATGGGGATTGGGTAGCTGAAGACCTACGCCACCACTGTCAAAATTTGGGGCTCCTATCATCTATGGTTCCGGAGATACAGGACTCCTTGCGCAGCCTGTCAGAAGCTACATACGGATCGGCCAGTTTAAATACAAGCTGGCACACTCTGTTTGCAGCAGACAGAGGATGAGCTCACAGTTCCCCTCCTCACTTATCAGAGGCATTGAGCTCAATGGATAGCTTGGAGCCTGCAGTTTGACGGGCAGCACCGCCTGTCAAACTTGCCTATCGATTTCAATGGGCCCACTCTGCAACTGCAGGCCAAACTCGCTCGTAGTAGCAGCATAGTCCAACAATGTAAAAAAACAAAAAACAAACACACAAAACACACACACAGGCGGCGGCAGTAGCACCTCATGAACGCCTGTCAGCTGCTGCAATACCACTCGTTGTAAAGCAATCCACCACAGATCACTTTTCAGAGGGCAGTAAGCATTACCGCAAATGTGAAAGAAACTTGAAACATCATCCATTTCATACTCCCCACCAACCAGGTCACTCCCCAGCCACTTCCCATGTTAGCCACCTCACAGTTATTCGCCCCACCCGCTAACTGATATCCCCCCCATGACCACCTCACACCCCCCTGCCGACAGATTTCTCTCCCCAGCCTGTCCCCACACACCCTCTCAACTGCTGACCTGTGGATGGTTGAATCACTCCCACACTGTTATTGTGTTCAGCCAGTGGGGAGCCTTCCCTACCCACAGAATACAAAGATTAGTGTTGCCAACTATAGCTGTCAGCACTGGTTGTTTTGGGAAAAACCTGACAGGCTGGTTGTGCTAAAGTTGATTAATAGTTTGACTTGTGTAGAACCAGCTAGCCCATACATGGCTGGTCTCTGCTTAATTGGTTTATTTTCAATCCATGTATGGCCCGCTTAACCACTACACAGTCCCTAAACCTCCTACCACGAACCTTAAAACTTTCCCTTCCCAGATTCCTTCATCCTCCTTTCTGTACATAGTGCCCGCTGTTCTACCCTCTACACGCCTCTCCTATACATAGTGCCGCTTGGCATACCCCCCATAATCCTCTCCTGTACATACTGCCCACTGTCATACACTTCTCGCCTGTACATAGCGCCCATATATAGTGCCATACCCTCCACACTCCTCCTATACATAGTGCCCCCTGTCATAGCCCCCCCAATCCTCTCCTGTACATAGTGCTCACTGTCATACTCTCCCTACTTCTCATTGTCATACCCTCCACATTCCTCTCCTGTACATACAGGTCACTGTCATACCCTCCACATTCCTCTCCTGTACATACAGGTCACTGTCATACCCTCAACATTCCTTTCCTGTACTACCCTCTGTCATACCCACCACTCTTCTTCTGTAAATACTGCTCATTGTCATACCCTCCACACTCCTCTCCTATGCATAGTGCCCCCTGTCATAACCCCCACAATCCCCTCCTGTACATACTGCCCCCATAATGCCTTCCACACTCCACTCCTGTACATACTGCCAGCTATCATACCCTCCACACTACTGTCTGTACATACTGTCAACTGTCTCTCTCTCTCTCCACACTCCTCTCCTGTACATACTGACCCCTTCATACCCTTCACACTCCTCACTGCTATACACTCCACACTCCTCTCCTGTACATACTGCCAAATGCCATACCCTCTACACACCTCTGCTGTGCATAATGCCCACTGTCATATCCTGCACACATCTCCTGTACATAATGCCCACTGCTATACCCTTCACGCGCCTCTCCTGTACAGTGCCCACTGTTATACCATCCATACTCCTCCCCTATGCCTCTTACCCACAAAAACAGTTCGTTAGTTCAACTAAAGGAAATCTTCTCAGTGCTCATACGTGTTCTGCCCATTATTAGTACTCATTTCATTTTGTGATTACTATTGTGATGTGAAGTCTCCCTGAAAATATTTTTGAAATGTTGGCAACTATGCACCTGGTCACTGCCCAAGGGCCACCATGAGAGGCTCCTGGGATCCTGTGATAGTAAAGCGGTAGTAACATTACTACTTTTTATGGGTCATGCCATAATGTACTAGTATGCACAGCATATTATCACATTACAGTACACTTACCTGTCAGACTGAGCCCTCCTGCACTGTGATCAATCTGGCGGGTCCCGGGTGCTTCCATCCAGGTTCTGTGCCTTCAGGCACATGCCTTGGCCGGGCTGCGTTTCTGTCCTTCCCATGCATGCTCATGCGCACCCTCTCTCTCATCCCTCCCTTTCTCTCATTCTCCCTCTCTCTAATTTAATATGTTATAACAAAAAATTGTTTGCATATTTTTTATTTTTTTTAAAAAGCCCTACCAAAATCCTCAGCACCAGGCCCATGATGTTCTTAATCTGGCCCTGGTGGTGGTTGCAGGTACAGAAACATGCGAGGACTTGCACTGGGAACCACCCACACGGTGTGAACCTAGCATCAGTGGAGGAAATAATTTGTTTGGACCTGCTTGGTCCAAAACAGAATAACGTTTACTAAAAACATGAAGTTATGCTCATTTTGTGCAGTTATATTGGCCTTGTTCCTGTAGGCTTTTTCCCAGTGGCACCACTACTCTCCAGTAGCTTCCCTTCTGAGCTCTGTTGGTAATGGCACTCCAATGTCCATTACTGTAAATGAGGATGCCGAGGGCTGCAAATTACCCAAAGCACTGGACAGCAGAAAAAGAGTGCCGACTGTCAGGGAAGTGAAGGATAAAGTAAAACTGCTCTGTTTCCCCCAGACAAGCATCCCAGGGGTGCATTTTTTGCTTTAGCGAAAACAGGAAGTCACTACTCTTCAACAGAAAACAGTCTCTTCTTGAATAAAACAATAGAACAAAAAGGTGACAAAGTACAACCAGTGTGTAAAATGAGAACCATTTAAGTGATTACGTCTAGGTTCATGCTGATGTAATGCGGGAACCACCACGATTACAGCCGATTCCCGCATCGCTCCTCTCACAGGAAGTTCACACTGCCTTCTACAAAGTGCTGAGGGTGTCATTACATTGTTAATTACACCCCCAGTTTGGTTCACAGATCACAGTGCAAACTCGTACAGGAATCAGATCACATAGGGGAGAACACCCATGTGATCCAATTTCAGTGCGGGGGAAAAAAGTCCCTGCACTTTTGTTCCTGTGAATCTAATGCGAGTTCAGCCATACAACTGTAGGTTGCATACAACTTTGCAGGTGCGAATCAAATGCTATGTCGGATTGCATTATTGTGAACCTGGGCTAAACCTCAACTTTAAAGAAAGTAACAATCCTATTGCATTAAATGCAAATGCCTTTTTAGGTCTAGGGCAGCGTTTAACTTCAGGCCCTAAGGCGCCCCAACAGGTCATGTTTTCATGCTTGCCATTTTGCACAGGTGATTTGATCAGTTTCACTGCCTTAGTATTTACCACAGCCATTTCATCTGAGGGAAATCCTGAAAACATGACCTGTTGGGGCCCCTTGAGGACTAGAGAGTTGAGAAACAGTGGTCTAGGGAAAATAAAGAGCAGTTTTACTTACCCAATCCTCTGTTCCTGCAGCAACTGGCACTCCACTGCGCCTTAGCGGTGGACTGTTCCACAGTGTCCTCACATCTAATGCAGGGCATGGACACTGCATTGGACTTGATGACATCAGGGAACCGGCAACTGCTGGGGCATAGACGAGAAGAGGCTGGGGGACCAGTCTTGCAGCCTGGAGGGAGCATTGTTCAATGGAGGATAGGGTAAGAAAAACAGCTTTTTTTGTTTCCATAGACCTGACAGTCTGCAGCCTTGCAGTCTGGGGTCAGCACCACTGCAATGGAGACTTTAGGGCCCAGTCACAATATGCATTGTGCTGATGCACATCTGTTAACATAGGGTGTTATGTGTTGGTGTAGTCAAGTTTTCAATGGGCTGGCATGCAGCCTTTAAAAAAAAAAAAAAAAAACACAATAAGAAAAAAATAAATAAAATAAAAAACAGTGTGTGTATTGTGGTGCATTGCAGTGTGTCTGAGTTGTCTCCTACTATAATATGCGCTTTGTGGCAAAATGCAGTAATGGGCCACATGCGGTTTAGGCCACCTTATCACAACAAGAAAAGCCCAAAGCTGTTTTTTTCTTCTTTTCTTTGTTAGTACCAGCTCCCCTTTCTTCTATCATCCAGTCGCAGCCACCCCCCTTTGGGTCCTCCCAGAGACATGATGGTGCTTACAGATCCAGGAAGCAGGAGAGTGTGGGCTTAGTCCGTAGATCCCTATAGAGTCTCTCCCACAATTCCTCTGCGAGCAGATTGTCTCTTGGGAGATGCGTTTCACAGTCAATTCTGCAATGCCTATTCAGGGAACTACATCTCCCACAATGCCTCTCTCAGTGCTTTAGGAGAGGATGTCAGTAATTGCAACCCAGCACTAGGGGGACATAGGCTCAAGGTTAGAATAGTAATGGATAGTCTGCAAAGTCAAATAACCGTAGTCCGCTCCTAGCTACATCATAAACGTTATTGTCCGATTAAACAAATCAAACATTATGAAAACAGTCTATTTGCAGAGACCTTCAAAGGTCTATAGTAAAAGGTCACTAGAGGTTCAGATTAAAATAAACAGTTACAATCCACGCTAGTTTATCTAAAAATAATATACCATGAAAACAAAAACATGTGTCAGCACCTCAGTGTTACAAAAAAAAAAAAACACCCCACACAACCTGTGTATTCTTCTGCGATTGCTGCAATAGCACTATATACAGTAGCCAATTTCACAGCACCCTCTGATATACAGGGATGCCCCATCCATTAAGGGTGCATGGGCACTGCCCCCTCTATCACGCCACCCTCCTATATGTAGAATGGATAAATTCATGTATAGCATGAATCTATACATGGTCGCTGTGTCCACCCCCTATTAAGGGGACTGTTTCTGGACGCCTGAATTACAGAGGCGGGGGAGGGGTTTGAAGCACCAGATTAGATCCAAAGGCTCCAATAGGCTTTAAATAAAGGGGGATCGGAGCGCAGAGCATTGCACTTGGAGCCCACCCAGGTGTGTTAGAAAAGTGAATATACATTTACTTTTCTAACACTGAACTGCCTCTCCGCCAATCAGGAAGTGCGGGTCTAATACCATACACCCGATTGTCTGAAGGCAAAGGCGATCCTATTGGATGCCTAGCAGAAGGGAAGAAGAGATGCATGAGAAGCATGGAGGACACAGGAGCCTTCGTCTGACCCACTGCCCTTCCCACAGCTCACCGCCACCACCCGCTGCCTGAGCCGCCATCAAGATGGGGTAAGTGCTGGTCAGACAGAGAGGGCGGGTCACAGTGAGGCTGTATTTGATGGGGCACAGTGCTGCATTTCACGTGGCACAGTGAGGCTGCAATTGATGTTTGTTTTTCCAGTATTTTTCAGTTTGTTTGCACCCCCCAAAAAATTTGGAGCACCAGCCGCCACTGCTGATATATATAACCAAATAGAACACAATTAGTGCAGCACAACGCAAAACTCAATATAAATCCGAATAACCACAATTCTATCATGATCCTATTGAATCAACATGACAGGTTGATGTGAGGTGGCAAACTCATTTCAGGAAGGTGATCCTTTGTGCCGGCACCACCCTCAATGCAGCCTTACCAGTGCCCATGGAATACAGCCTTATCACACAAAGCTCTGAAACGGATTTGAATATCCCGGCATCCACTGTAACAAACTCCCACCTCCTACAATGCACGTCACAGTCATTCAATGCATCATTGGATCAGTGTACCGTCTATCTAGGAGGCAGGACTTTGTTACAGTCCTCCACTTTGCACAGACAGGGACGTCATCACATCTGCCTAGGCCCAGACCGCGACAAAAAAAAAATAGGCCCAGGCATTTTAGACTGTGCAGCCCAGCTACTGTAGGCAGAGAATGTACTTTAATTAGGGGCGGTGCATTAATTGAATATGGGTGTTAACATATTTATTGCAGAATATATATTTTATGACACTTCCCTGTCCAGGGATCCAGCGTTGTCCAGAGCAGAGCCAATTCTTCAATTGCTTTGGGTGCAGGCATCTCAAGCAAGCGAAACAAGAGAGACAGCACACTCCACTGTCAAATGAGCACCCCGATGTGACATGTCCTGTTTGTGTGCAACAGAGCAGGCAGTCCATCTGTCACTCATCCACAGACAGGAGACAGAGCAGCTCGAGCAGCCGCCACGGATGTACTTCATTCAACCACCTGGGCTGCTCCATCTTCTGTGTGAGTGGCAGGCCCAGCCGGGAGATTGCCCAGCACTCACGGGTGTCCGGGAGCTGGCAGCAAAATGCTGGAGACTCCCGTGACTTGTGGGAAACTTGGGATGTCTGACATGATATAAATACATAAAAAGTCCCAGATATGTAAACACTGAAGTGCATTCAGTGCAATGACTATCTTCCTTGTGGAACATTCAGTGACTACCACCTTTGGGTGAAAGGCCTGCTCACTTCAGCTTCAGACCCTACAGCAGAATCTAAAAGGCCTGAATCAATCTCCTCCTCAAGTACTGGGATAATAGATTTCCTGGGTAATTTCCAACACTTCCTGGGTAATGATATCACTGTCTCGGCTCCTCTCACCTAGATCATTACTAGAGGCTCACCAACACACACATACAATCTTATCAAGATATACTATATTACCAAAAGTATCGGGACGCCTGCCTTTAACCACTTCCCTACCCACCCATAGTAATATGATGCCCGCAGATGGGATCTCCCATCCTGGACGGGCATCGTATGGCGTCCTCCCATTCCCGGCCACCTAGGGGGCGTGCACCCCCCAGTGCGCATGCCTGGCGTCCACCGGGCACACAGCAGGACCGTGGATCTGCGTATGTAAACACACAGATCCATGTCCTGTCAGAGGAGAGGAGACCGATGGTGTGTTCCCAGTACAGAGGAACACCGATCAGTCTCCTCCCCTTGTTAGTCCCCTTCCCCCACAGTTAGAATCACTCCCAGGGAACATAATTAACCCCTGCAGCGCCCCCTGGTGTTAACCCCTTCCCTGCCAGTCACATTTACACAGTAATCAGTACAATTTTATAGTACCAATTGCTGTGTAAATGTGAATGGTCCCAAAATGTGTCAAAAGTGTCCGATATGTCCGTTACAGTGTCGCAGTCACGAAAAAAATAAATAAATAGCCATAAATCTGTCCCCTATTTTGTAGAAGCTATAACTTTTGCGTAAACCAATCATACGCTTATTGCAATTTTTTTTTTACCAAAAATATGTAGAAGAATATGCATCGGCCTAAACAGATGATTTTTTTTTTTAAATGCGATATTTATTATAGCAAAAAAATAGTGTTTTTTTTTAAAAAAAGTCGCTCTTTTTTTGTTTATAGGCGCAAAAAATAAAAACCGCAGAGGTGATCAAATACCACCAAAAGAAAGCTCCATTTGTGGGGAAAAAAAATGACGTCAATATTGTTTGGGTGCAACATCGCAAAACCGCGCAATCGTCAGTTAAAACGACACAGTGCTGAATCGCAAAAAGTGCTCTGGTAAGGAAGGGGGTAAAAATCGCCCAGGGCCGAAGTAGTTAAAGGCATGCAAACTTTAATGGCATCCCAGTCTTAGCCCATAGGGTCCATAAAGACATGGATGAGTGAGTTTGGGGTGAACTTGACTGGCGTGCACAGAGTTCTGACCTCAACCAAACAGAACACCTTTGAGATGAATATGAGTGGAGACTGAGCCAGGCTCTCTCATCCACATCAGTTCCTGACCTCACAAATGCCCTTCTGGAAGAATGGTCAAACATTCCGATAGACACACTCCTAAAACTTGTGGACAGCCTTCCCAGAAGAGTTGAATCTGTTATAGCTGCAAAGGGTGGGCCAACAATATTGAACTCTACAGACTAAGACTGGAATATGCCATTAAAGTTCATGTGCGTGTAAAGGCAGGTGTCCCAATGTTTTTGGTAATATAGGATAAATGAATCTATCAATTGAATTTTCTGCTAGGGCTGATCATACATTTCAGAAAGCATTCACACCTTCTGTTCTAAAACACGTGGTTTCCAATGAAACGAGAAGAAATGCATGAAAACAAACTCATGAAAAATTATGCACTATTTCGTGGACATTAGAATATATATTTTTATACTTTTATATTGGTTTTAATAGCAAACACAAGTGTTATTGCAAAGGTGTAAATCCAGCTAAGACAATATTGACAAAGCATTTGTTAACCCCCCCAAAAAATGGATCCTGATGATTTAAAGCATGTTATATGACAGTGCTTGTCCTGTATCATTTGGCCCCCTGTACCTGAAAAAAAAAAAAAAAAAAAAAAAAAAAACACACAGTACTTGCATTTTGGATGCAGGTCCATAGAATTCTATTACATGCAAAATGCTGCAATTTGCATGAAAAAAAGTACCCGACCCTTTCCAAAAATGCAGAGATGTGAACATGTTCCATAGGAACTCATGTTAAAAAATGTCCCTGCATTTCTGCAAAATGCATCAAAAAACGCATTAGTGTGAATCAAGCCTAAGTCTCATTTTACTACACAATGCATGCTACACAGTGTGCAATAGAAGATGCAGAAAGTCAGATATAGGCCACTTCCTTTCAAGGCTTCTCAGTTCCAGCTTGACTTTCCCTGGCTGCTCTATTTAGGCTACTTTCACACTGGAGGCGGTTTTCAGGCATTTGAGCGCTAGAAATGGCCTCTACATAATGCCTGAAAACCGCCTCCCTTTCATTTTAGTGTGACTTTTCACACTGGGGCGGTGCGCTTGCAGAACATTAGGAAAAGTCCTGCAAGCAGGATCTTTTAGGAGGTTTTATAGCGCTGTGTACGAGGCATTCTAAAAGCCCTACTTATTGAAATGAATGGGCAGCGCTTTCAAAACGCCTGAAAAGCGTTTCGAAGCGCCACAACACAGGCACTTTTAACCCCTTCTTCAGCCACGCACTCACTATCGGCTGCAAAGCACGGCTAAAGCGCTGCAAAAACGAGCAGCAATTTAGTGCCAAGGGCCATGCACTTCAGTGTGAAAGTAGCCTAATTCTTTCAATTATGGAGGCTCAGGCTCACATGTGGCCAATACCTAGGGTAGTCCGCATGCAAACGCTCCTCTTAACTTGCCGACAAGCAGCGGGACGTGTCCCCTCCCCCTCCCCCGCCGGGGGACCAGATCGGCTTTGTTCAGCTCTATGATATAGTATCAAATGAAAAGCATTTGATCACATCTATCTTGGTGTGATTAAATGCTTTGTGGTTGAACTGGATGGACTTGTGTCGTTTTTCAACCTGACTATGTAACTTTTAAGGGCAGAGGAGGCATCTGGGGTCTACAGACCCCAGATAACTCCATAAGGAATACCTGTCACATGGGATGTTTACATTTCTTGTTGTTATAGCAATAAAACAATAAAAATGTTCTTAAAGCGACAGTGTAAAAATATATATATATATAAGTAATTTGAAACTGATACTAAGTGTTGAATCACACCTATACATTTTTTATGCTTTTTGCATATTTGCACTATAGTCCAGTTAACATGATTTGCTATGGAATAAGTTCTGTAGTGCAAATCTGCAAAATGCAAAAAGCACAAAAAAAAAAAAAAAAAAAAAATGCATAGGTGTGAATCAACCCTTTGTATCACACTAACCAGATCAGGCATTATAGCCACAAAAGGCAGAGAAGCTAAAAGACAGTATGTACTGTAGCTGTATACAATACCCATGCAGATGTATATAACATGTGGGTAGATGTATGCAAGTACACCATTGCTAGCAGGGTGGGTGAACTATAGGCATAAACCAAAAATACATTTGTGCGATGAAAGGAACTGTTAGGAACCAGCTGTTTATACTGGTAGGCAAGGTACCAGAGAGGAACATTTAATTATACACAAGAATGTGGTTGGCAGCTCTCTAGGGACTCCCGACTCTAGGCCACAGTCTATTTTGGTTATGCAGTTATCTTGCCTCCGATTGTCACCATTCGTCAGATGCCATATATGGGAAAGTCCTAAAATTCATGTATGTAGAAATGTAATTTACAGTAACTATGTAGTACTATAACCGCAAGCAACCATTCTATTTTGGTTACAGTAACTATAGAAAGTATTCACCTCTTTGAAGTTTCATGATTAAATTTTTTTTTTTTTTTTAGAATAATAAAACACAATCACAATGGATTTCCCTTTTTAATCAACAGAAATATACTCACAGATCAAAAGGTTTCAGATCTTTCTGAAAAATGGAGCTAACCACAGCAACACATAGTAGGGTACATGGGCATTCTGCCACTGTGCAAATGGCAGCACTAGAAATGCACCCATTCTTGTTGCCGTTTTGACAGGTGTGGGTGGCTGAGCCCATAGACTTTATTTACAGGTTGGTGGCAGCCTCAGCCATTTATGGCTTTTCATACTTTGTTATGGGGGGAGTAGGAGAGGTTTATATAGTTCCCGTGATGAGGATACAAAGGTAATCACCCCAGGGGAGGCCCTGGCTCAAGGCCAGAGGGGCATTTGCTCCCTAGACCAGTACAAATAATATATGTTGTGCTGATGGTCCTGGGGGGGGGGGGGGGGGGGGGGATCAGTGACCTGTGATCATCCAGCACCCACTCTCATTTCACTCATTTCAGCTCTAGGCCGTTATATGACTAAAAGCAGAGCGCTGAAAAGATGTCAAGGTTGTAAGGCCCCTTTCACACAGGCTTGTCCGTGTACAGACTGTTTTGCTCAGCAGGGATCGCTCCACTAAGCAGGCGGATGACAAGTCTATCTACACTCACTGTGCGGAGATGGACCTGTCAAAGCCCCTCTGTCCTCTATAGAGATTGGATGAAAACAGACCACCTGTCCGTTTTCATCCAATCCGATTCTCCAGACAGATGGAAAATAGGGTTTCCATCTGTCTGGATTTCATGGACCGGATAGGATAGCAGTGCTGACATCTGCCACTGCATGGAGCATCCGATCAGGTCCGCCTGAAAACTGACAGGTGGACCCAATCGGAAAGCCCGTGTGAAAAGGGGCCCAAGAGGGAAAGACTGTGTAATATGTTGTGTTCATTTATTGAAGTAAGCTAAATTAAACAAGATTTTTGATGTTGGGATATCATTTTAATTACTTTGGTGAGCATCATTTGAATAGAACAGCAGTCATCTTATTTAGCTCAAAGAAATTTCTGGTTTACAATTCCTCCATCACAGTCCCTTCTTGGCACGTATGAGTATATACAGGGCCACTGATAAGGCAGTACAGTCAGCCCTCCTGTATGGACCCCATTAGTTCAGCAGGGAGCAGGGGAAGCTTTGTATTTATTTACAAAATACAAAGTTGCTTGTGAATGACTGAGCTCCGCTCAGACTGACTCTGCATTGCTGGTGTGAGAAGGGATGTCTGTCTCACAGCCGGAACCCAGCACTGTGTACTGTATGTAGCTGAAGCTATATGCAGTACATGCACAGCACTAAGGCTGCATTTACACTACATCATATTGAATAGCAAGCAGATTTTCTGCAAATCTGCCCACGATTTGACAGCGCCGATGTGTGAATGACAAATCGCATTTGAGATGCCATTCATTTGAATGACACCTCAAATCACGGTGCGGGTCTGCCATGATTGTCGCACAATAAAACGTGCCAAAATCGTAGCAATCCCCATCGTGGAAAGCATGTCGCCCCAAAAAGATCAGGAGCTTATTTTGGGCGACATGCTTCCAGTGATGCGGATTGCTACGATTTCAGCACGTTTGCAGCAGAAGCGTACTACAATTTGAGGGGTCATTCAAATAAATGGCATCTCAAATGAGAGTTTCTCTACAAAGGTCCCTTGGTATGCACCATAGGGTGAGTACATGGACTGAAAACTGACTACAGGGGTGAGTTCACAGGGTGATGATAAATAGGGAGTACTTGGAATGGTCAGAGTGGGTAGCTGGGTCCCCCAGGGTTCTGTCCTGGGACTAATCCTATTTCATTTATTCATAAACGATCTGGGAGGATGGGATAAATAGTTAAATCTCTGTATTTGTGGACAATACTAAGCTAAGCAGGACAATCATTTCTCTGCAGGATGTGGAAACCTTGCAAGTAGATCTGAACAAATGAATGGGGTGGGCAACTACATGGAAAATGAGGTTTAATGTAGAAAAATGGAAAATAATGCATTTGGGTGAATCTGGGAATCTAGAATGGAAAAGGATCCGGAGGTCCTAGTAGATGACAGGCTCAGCAATGGCATGCAATGCCAAGCTGTGCTGCTAACAACGCAAAAAGAATATTGGCATGCATTAAAAAAGGAGATCAACTCCAGAGATAAAACGATAATTCTCGGCCGCACCTAGAGTATGCGGTCCAGTTCTGGGCACCGGTCCTCCGGAAGGATGTGCCAGAAATGGAGAGAGTCCAGAATAGGGCAACAAAATGAATAAAGGGTCTGGAGGACCTTCGTTATGAGGAAAGGTTACAAGCACTGAACTTATTCTCTCTGGAGAAGAAACACTTGAGAGGGGATAGAATTTCAATGTACAAATACCGTACTGGTGACCCCAAAAAATGGCTGAAACTTTTCCTTGAAAGATATAAAAAAAAATAAAAAATAAAAAAAAAGACACCTGGCCATTCACTAAAAGTAAAAGAAAAGAGGTTTAACCTTAAACTGTGTGGATGTTTTTTTACTGCAGTAAGGATGTGGAATTCACTTCCACAGGCAGTGGTCTCAGCAGGGGGGGGGGGGGGGGGGGGGGTATCAATTTAAAAAAAAACTATTAGATAAGCACCTGAACAACCACAACATACAGGGATATACAATGTAATGCTGACATATAATCACACACATAGGTTGGACTTTATGGACTTTTTTCAACCTCACCTACTAAGCAACTATGAGTTCTGCGATTTGTCATTCACACACTGGCGCTGTCCAATCAAAACGCTGTAGTGTGAATGCAGCCTTAGTGAAGGAAAGATTGTGCTTGTACCAGCTTGACCCAAACTAACTATTTAAAGTGATAAAGTGTTTCCTGTGCCCTAGTAGTGATCTGCATTTTTCTTAGGCAGAAAAAAAAAAAAATTTACTTTAATGAATTTGAATGCCTAAAAACACAATATAATACCCAATTGTTTGGTAAAATATAAAAGATGTTACACTGAGTAAATATATACCAAACATGTCACACTTTAAAATTGCACACGTCCACATAATGTTGGAAAACTACGTAAATTATATTATGCTTAGGTGAAGCCTTAAAGCGGTTGTATAGACATTTTTGGGACTTTTACCTACAGGAAAGCCTATAATAAGGCTTACCTGTAGGGGAAAAAATAAAAAATAAAATATTCCCCTCGCAATGAACCGCTAACTGCAGCAGTGCATGAGCACAGGGGATTCTCGGCTGAAAGTCCGGCAGACGCCGGACCCTGCCGGGAAGAAATCTCCGGCGAGCATGTGCGGGAGTGACGATATTGCGACTCCGGCCACTCACAGCGCCAAAGCCGCGATACCCAGAAGAAACATGTCAGCTCCCTCGGTGTGGATCGGGCCAGATGTTGGGGCCTGGTTCTAAAGGAAGTATTTCATAATGAGCTAGTATGCAGTGCATACTAGCTCATTATGCCTTTTCCTTTGCAGGTGAGGAAAAAAAAAAAAACACACACACACACACACACACACACACACACACACACAATCAGCGGGTATACAACCTCTTTAAAAGCCTTTACAGGTTACCACTTTAGATTTACACAGGGTGTCTGTTGCTACAATTGCTCTCGATCTGATGTTTGCGCTGATACTTCACATGTGGTGCAATCACTGTTTAAGTACAATGTGGGACCGAAGTGCGCTTTTGCCTTTCTGCACAAGCGGGGGGGATGCGGGGTGCTTTCAATTTTATTTTATTTTTTGTAATTTTACTGTTTTTGGATGAATTTTATTGTTATCACAAGGAATGTAGACATCATGTGTGATAGCAATAGGCAGTGACAGGTCCTCTTTACTGAGATATCTGGGGACTATAAAATCCCAGATCTCTCCTCTGTACTTAAAAGCTTTGCATCATAGCCAGATCAGTATGATCCAATGCTTTCTTCAAACCAGTAAATAGTTTGTTTACAACCAGCGAAAAAAAAATACTCTTCCAGTTTCTCATACTGCAGAGATGATCGGGGTTTTTCTGGTCCCTGACCAGCTCTGTGGTCAGCCAGCAGAATCACCATCTGCAATCCTGGGTTCCCCAGTGGACGTTTGTAAAAGCAATTCAGTGGCCATTTAGCAGCTAGGATTGCTTTTACAAGAGCTCTGCCGGCTTTAAGGCTGGGTTCACACTATTGCAAATTGGATCACGATCTGAAGATTCAACGTATGGACTATGATTTCACTGGGTTACATTATATTATGTTCTCAGGAAGTTTCACAGTGGTGATTGTAACTTTTTTTTTTTTTTTTTTTTTTTTTTTTTAGGAAGTGGACATTGTCTGATAGAACTTGAAGCGATTCACTTGATTCTCGTTCAATGTTTATTTTCAGTGTTGAACAATATTTAGTCACGGGGTAATTTGTTTCAATAGACTATTTATTTGCCATCACTATTCATTTGGTGACATGCACTATATAATAATTTGTGTTTAATTGATTTTGATTAAAATAAAAAAAATAACTTGTAATTTTTTTGTATGCACAGGGCATGGCATGGCTTGCACAGTGTAGTAACATTTAGTAATTCATGTTCACTGGAGTGGATCCATAGTATTTAATATTTTTTATTCTATTCAGCGCTGCTTATTCTAACGTTTAGATAAGGATTATTGTACACATTTTGTTTTAATAAAGTGGCGGCTTAGTTTAAAGTTTTTGCTCAGCGCAGTGGTGATACACAGTAGATGGGGAAAGAGTGAGTATCTTTGTTTCACAACTTTTTTATTCTACCTAATGTCTGTTTATTCCCGAAAGTCACAAATTTTGCTCTCAATACTCTTTTGATAGAGGACACCTACTGAGCTACACAATCTCAGGCTGCAGTGGGGACACACAAGGAGGGACAGCTGAAGGCAGGATCAATCAGATCTATTTCACGCCACACAAAACAAATGCTTTATGGCTTTGCGAGTATGAACACTGTTATAGAACATATAATCAGACTTCTTAATAGTCTGGGTTTAGGCTTCTTTTTCACTGTTCTGTCTGAAAAAACGCATGCGTTTTTGCCACATTTTTTCAGGTTGTGTTAAATTTAATGTAACATTATCCATTATTGATGCGTTTCTTGACCTTTTGCATATCACTTTCCGTCATTTAGAAGGTGACTGTCATGTGATTTCCAGTGCTACATCGATGTACTTAGGTAGGAGGGAAATCACATCATAGTCCGGCTTCTGTGCAATTTCAGCCCCATAGGACTTCTATGTTATCTCTCAGAAGTCACATAATCATGGATAAGCATTCCTATGCGACTTTGGTGGATCAGTGTGTTTTTTTTCAACCCTCCCCTCAGTCATCCTTGCTGCCTAAAGGCTAGGTTCACACTGAAGTGGTTTTGATGCTTCGTTTGATCGACAGACAAAAGGACAGAATGGTTGGTTAAGGAAAGAGCCTATCAAAGGGTTGGTCGATCAAAAGAAGTGTCAGCTGGGGAAGAAAGGAAGGGAGGAAGGGTAGGAAGGGTCGGCCAATCAAAAGGGAGGGAAGGAAAGGAAGGTAAGGGAAGGAAAGGAAGGGTCGGCCGATCAAAAGGGAGGGAAGGAAAGGAAGGGTCGGCCGATCAAAGTGAGGAAAGGGAAGGGTCGGCCGATCAAAGGGAGGAAATGGAAGGGAAGGGTCGGCCGATCAAAGGGAGGAAATGGAAGGGAAGGGTCGGCCGATCAAAGGGAGAGAAGGGAAGGAAGGGTCGGCCAATCAAAGTGAGGAAAGTGAAGGAAGGGTCAGCCAATCAAAGGGAGGGAAGGGACGGAAGGGTCGGTCGATCAAAAGGGAGGAAAGGGAAGGGTCGGCCGATCAAAAGGGAGGAAAGGGAAGGGAAGGGAAGGAAGGGTCGGCCAATCAAAGGGGAGGAAAGGGAAGGGAAGGAAGGGTCGGCCAATCAAAGGGAGGAAAGGGAAGGAAGGGTCAGCCAATCAAAGGGAGGGAAGGGAAGGAAGGGTCGGCCAATCAAAGGGAGGAAAGGGAAGGGAAGGGAAGGGTCGGCCAATCAAAGGGAGGAAAGTGAAGGAAGGGTCAGCCAATCAAAGGGAGGGAAGGGACGGAAGGGTCGGCCGATCAAAAGGGAGGAAAGGGAAGGGAAGGGTCGGCCGATCAAAAGGGAAGGGAAGGGTCGGCCGATCAAAAGGGAAGGGAAGGGTCGGCCGATCAAAAGGGAAGGGAAGGGTCGGCCGATCAAAAGGGAAGGGAAGGGTCGGCCGATCAAAAGGGAAGGGAAGGGTCGGCCGATCAAAAGGGAAGGGAAGGGTCGGCCAATCAAAGGGAGGAAAGGGAAGGGAAGGGAAGGGAAGGAAGGGTCGGCCAATCAAAGGGAGGAAAGGGAAGGGAAGGGTCGGCCGATCAAAAAGGGAGGAAAGGGAAGGGAAGGGTCGGCCGATCAAAAGGGAGGGGAGGAAAGGGAAGGGAAGGGAAGGAAGGGTCGGCCAATCAAAGGGAGGAAAGGGAAGGGAAGGAAGGGTCGGCCAATCAAAGGGAGGAAAGGGAAGGAAGGGTCAGCCAATCAAAGGGAGGGAAGGGACGGGACGGAAGGGTCGGCCGATCAAAAGGGAGGAAAGGGAAGGGAAGGGTCGGCCGATCAAAGGGAGGAAAGGGAAGGAAGGAAGGAAGGAAGGGTCGGCCGATCAAAGGGAGGAAAGGAAAGGGAAGGGAAAGAAGGATGGGTCGGCGGATCAAAGGGAGGAAAGGAAAGGGAAGGGAAGGAAGGAAGGGTCGGCCGATCAAAGGGAGGAAAGGGAAGGGAAGGGAAGGAAGGAAGGGTCGGCCGATCAAAGGGAGGAAAGGGAAGGGAGGGAAGGAAGGAAGGAAGGAAGGGTCGGCCGATCAAAGGGAGGAAAGGGAAGGGAAGGGAGGGAAGGAAGGGAGGGAAGGAAGGAAGGAAGGAAGGAAGGAAGGAAGGAAGGAAGGAAGGAAGGAAGGGTCGGCCGATCAAAGGGAGGAAAGGGAAGGGAAGGGAGGGAAGGAAGGAAGGAAGGAAGGAAGGAAGGAAGGAAGGAAGGAAGGAAGGAAGGAAGGAAGGAAGGAAGGAAGGAAGGGTCGGCCGATCAAAGGGAGGAAAGGGAAGGGAAGGAAGGAAGGAAGGAAGGAAGGAAGGATCGGCCGATCAAAGGGAGGAAAGGAAAGGGAAGGGAAGGAAGGAAGGGTCGGCCGATCAAAAGGGAGGGAAGGGAAAGGAAGGAAAGGAAGGGTCGGCCGATCAAAAGGGAGGGAAGGAAAGGAAGGGTCGGCCGATCAAAGGGAGGAAAGGGAAGGGAAGGGAGGGAAGGAAGGAAGGGTCGGCCGATCAAAGGGAGGAAAGGGAAGGGAAGGGAGGGAAGGAAGGAAGGGTCGGCCGATCAAAGGGAGGAAAGGGAAGGGAAGGGAGGGAAGGAAGGAAGGGTCGGCCGATCAAAGGGAGGAAAGGGAAGGGAAGGGAAGGAAGGAAGGGTCGGCCGATCAAAGGGAAGGGAAAGGAAAGGAAAGGAAAGGAAAGGAAAGGAAAGGAAAGGAAAGGAAAGGAAAGGAAAGGAAAGGAAAGGAAGGGAAGGGAAAGAAGGAAGGAAGGAAGGATCGGCCGATCAAAAGGGAGGGAAGGAAAGGAAGGGTCGGCCGATCAAAGGGAGGAAAGGGAAGGGTCGGCCGATCAAAAGGGAGGAAAGGGAAGGGAAGGAAGGAAGGAAGGAAGGGTCGGCCGATCAAAGGGAGGAAAGGGAAGGGAAGGAAGGAAGGAAGGAAGGAAGGAAGGAAGGAAGGAAGGAAGGAAGGAAGGAAGGAAGGATCGGCCGATCAAAGGGAGGAAAGGAAAGGGAAGGGAAGGAAGGAAGGGTCGGCCGATCAAAGGGAAGGGAAGGGAAGGAAAGGAAGGAAGGAAGGGTCGGCCGATCAAAAGGGAGGGAAGGGAAAGGAAGGAAAGGAAGGGTCGGGCGATCAAAAGGGAGGGAGGGAAGGGAAGGAAAGGAAGGTAAGGGAAGGAAAGGAAGGGTCGGCCGATCAAAAGGGAGGGAAGGAAAGGAAGGGTCGGCCAAACAAAGGGAGGAAAGGGAAGGGAAGGGTCGGCCGATCAAAAGGGAGGAAAGGGAAGGGAAGGGAAGGGTCGGCCGATCAAAGGGAGGAAAGGGAAGGGAAGGGTCGGCCGATCAAAGGGAGGAAAGGGAAGGGAAGAGAAGGGTCGGCCGATCAAAGGGAGGAAATGGAAGGGAAGAGAAGGGTCAGCCGATCAAAGGGAGGGAAGGGAAGAGAAGAGAAGGGTCGGCCGATCAAAGGGAGGAAAGGGAAGAGAAGAGAAGGGTCGGCCGATCAAAGGGAGGAAAGGGAAGGGAAGAGAAGGGTCGGCCGATCAAAGGGAGGAAAGGGAAGGGAAGAGAAGGGTCGGCCGATCAAAGGGAGGAAAGGGAAGGGAAGAGAAGGGTCGGCCGATCAAAGGGAAGAAAGGGAAGGGAAGGGTCGGCCGATCAAAAGGAGGAAAGGGAAGGGAAGGGTCGGCCAATCAAAGGGAGGAAAGGGAAGGGAAGGGTCGGCCGATCAAAAGGGAGGAAAGGGAAGGGAAGGGTCGGCCGATCAAAAGGGAGGAAAGGGAAGGGAAGGGTCGGCCGATCAAAAGGGAGGAAAGGGAAGGGAAGGGAAGGAAGGGTCGGCCAATCAAAGGGAGGAAAGGGAAGGGAAGGAAGGGTCGGCCAATCAAAGGGAGGGAAGGGAAGGAAGGGTCGGCCAATCAAAGGGAGGGAAGGGAAGGGTCGGCCAATCAAAGGGAGGGAAGGGAAGGGAAGGGTCGGCCAATCAAAGGGAGGAAAGTGAAGGAAGGGTCAGCCAATCAAAGGGAGGAAAGGGAAGGGAAGGGTCGGCCGATCAAAAGGGAGGAAAGGGAAGGGAAGGGAAGGAAGGGTCGGCCAATCAAAGGGAGGAAAGGGAAGGGAAGGGAAGGAAGGGTCGGCCAATCAAAGGGAGGAAAGGGAAGGGAAGGGAAGGAAGGGTCGGCCAATCAAAGGGAGGAAAGGGAAGGAAGGGTCAGCCAATCAAAGGGAGGGAAGGGACGGGACGGAAGGGTCGGCCGATCAAAAGGGAGGAAAGGGAAGGGAAGGGAAGGGAAGGGAAGGAAGGGTCGGCCGATCAAAGGGAGGAAAGTGAAGGAAGGGTCAGCCAATCAAAGGGAGGGAAGGGACGGAAGGGTCGGCCGATCAAAAAGGGAAGGGAAGGGAAGGAAGGGTCGGCCGATCAAAGGGAGGAAAGAGAAGGGACGGAAGGGTCGGCCAATCAAAGGGAGGGAAGGGAAGGGAAGGAAGGGTCGGCCGATCAAAGGGAGGAAAGGGAAGGGAATGGAAGGGAAGGAAGGGTCGGCCGATCAAAGGGAGGAAAGGGAAGGGAATGGAAGGAAGGGTCGGCCGATCAAAGGGAGGAAAGGGAAGGGAATGGAAGGAAGGGTCGGACAATCAAAGGGAAGGGAATGGAAGGGAAGGAAGGGTCGGACAATCAAAAGGAAGGGAATGGAAGGGAAGGAAGGGTCGGCCAAAGGGAGGAAAGGGAAGGGAAGGAAGGGTCGGCCAATCAAAGGGAGGAAATGGAAGGGAAGGAGGGGTCGCCCAATCAAAGGGAGGAAAGGGAAGGGAAGGAAGGGTTGGCCAATCAAAGGGAAGGGAAGGAAGGAAGGGTCGGCCAATCAAAGGGAGGAAAGGGAAGGGAAGGAAGGGTCGGCCAATCAAAGGGAGGGAAGGGACGGAAGGGAAGGAAGGAAGGGTCGGCCAATCAAAGGGAGGGAAGGGACGGAAGGGAAGGAAGGAAGGGTCGGCCAATCAAAGGGAGGAAAGAGAAGGGAAGGGAAGGAAGGGTCGGCCAATCAAAAAGGGAGGAAAGGGAAGGGAATGGAAGGAAGGGTCGGCCAATCAAAGGGAAGGGAATGGAAGGGAAGGAAGGGTCGGCCAATCAAAAGGAAGGGAATGGAAGGGAAGGAAGGGTCGGCCAATCAAAGAGAGGAAAGGGAAGGGAAGGAAGGGTCGGCCAATCAAAGGGAGGAAAGGAAAGGGAAGGAAGGGTCGGCCAATCAAAGGGAGGGAAGGGAAGGAAGGGTCGGCCAATCAAAGGGAGGAAAGGGAACGGAAGGAAGGGTCGGCCAATCAAAGGGAGGAAAGGGAAGGGAAGGAAGGAAGGGCCGGCCAATCAAAGGGAGGGAAGGGAAGGAAGGAAGGGTCGGCCAATCAAAGGGAGGGAAGGGAAGGAAGGGAGGGTCGGCCAATCAAAGGGAGGGAAGGGAAGGAAGGAAGGGTCGGCCAATCAAAGGGAGGGAAGGGAAGGAAGGGTCGGCCAATCAAAGGGAGGGAAGGGAAGGAAGGGTCGGCCAATCAAAGAGAGGAAAGGGAAGGAAGGGTCGGCCAATCAAAGGGAGGGAAGGGAAGGAAGGAAGGGTCGGCCAATCAAAGGGAGGAAAGGGAAGGGAAGGAAGGGTCGGCCAATCAAAGGGAGGGAAGGGAAGGGAAGGAAGGGTCGGCCAATCAAAGGGAGGGAAGGGAAGGAAGGGTCGGCCAATCAAAGGGAGGAAAGGGAAGGAAGGGTCGGCCAATCAAAGGGAGGGAAGGGACGGAAGGGAAGGAAGGAAGGAAGGGTCGGCCAATCAAAGGGAGGAAAGGGAAGGGAAGGGAAGGAAGGGTCGGGCAATCAAAGGGAGGAAAGGGAAGGAAGGGTCGGGCAATCAAAGGGAGGGAAGGGAAGGAAGGGTCGGCCAATCAAAAGGGAGGGTCGGCCAATCAAAAGGGAGGAAAGGGAAGGGAGGGGAGGCCAATCAAAAGGGAGGAAAGGGAAGGGAGGGGAGGGTCGGCCAATCAAAAGGGAGGAAAGGGAAGGGAAGGAAAGGAAAGGAAAGGAAAGGAAAGGTCGGCCGATCAAAAGGAAAGGGGGAAGGAAAGGGTTCATCAGTTGGTTGAAGGAAGGGTTGCAAACACTGCAAATGAGCCGTAAACATACCACAGATGCAGTAAACATGCATTCTGAACTGCACAGTGAACATGGGGAATGCAGTGTAAACCCGGGTCGGTCGAATGAAGGGTTGGTTGATGAGGGGGTTGCCATTGCACCGTAAACATACCACAGATGCAGTAAACACACATTCTGAACTGCACAGTGAACACGGAGAATGCAGTGTAAACCCAGGTCGTTCAATCAAAGGAAGGGTCAGTCGATCAAAGGAAGGTCGGTTGGTAGATTGAAGGAAGGAAGGGTCGTCGGTCAAAGGGAGGAAAAGCACTAGATGCAATCGCACTGCAAAATGAGCTGTAAACACACACCATAGATGCAGGGAATGCAGTGTAAACATGCCCTTACACCAGATGCAGGCTAATGTTAATTTAAGCACAGTATGAATGCGCATGCAAGACAAATGAATGTATTTCAATGAGCCTGCTTTCCACCATTGTGGTGCTTTCATGTGCTATTAGTACAGCATGCTCCATTTTTTACTGCTGTAAATGTACTGGAACACATACTAACTTACTAAGGGTCCATTCACACTTGTGTGACATTGGAATGCAACTCTGACGCAACTTTGGATGGGTGCGACTTGTCCCTCTGCAAAGTCAGACCCACTGCTACATGTAAAACATTCAGGTATGACTTTCCTGCAACTTTTCAGTGCTAACATTTATGGCCCTCAAGTTGCATGAAAGTTGGACCAAAAGTATTGCATGCGTGACTAAGTGGCATGTATGTAAAATGGTTATCGGCGGATGTCCAAAGTCCCACGACAAGTGTGAATGTGGTGTAAATGCAAATCAGGAAAAAACAAAAACACACACACACGATAAAATGCGTGTAAATGCCCATGCGGACTCACACACTGAACACACGCAACAGCTAGGTTTACACATAGCATTTCATAAAGGCGTTTTTTATTTATTTTTAACACACTTTTTCTCCCTATTTCAACAAGCTACTCTACATTGAGCTAACATTTCTCATGTACCTTTGTGGACGCAGACATTAACAATGAATGACTTCGTAATCGCACAGAAAAATCGCAGAGCCCTCAGGTGAGAACCCAGCCTGAAGCCAATGTGTTATACAATGCTCAGTGTAATATCTTGTCAGTGAAGTGGATTCCTTTACAACTCCCCCCCATGTGCCCAGCCAAATACATACCAGGCTAGCCCAGTGACTGTACCAAGAAAAACACTGGGTGTGCCTCAAAGGAAACGACAGTGCCTGGTACAACTCTCTACCGACTCACCTCACACACAGCTACTTACCTTTTAGGTACCGCTCTACACACCTCTCCTATAACGGGTTCTGTTCATGGAAATAGTGAGAGACCAGCGCACACACTTATTTATACACGCCTCTCCTTCCTGCTGTTACTAGCAGCTGATTGGTCCTTTCCTTTCCTTGGTGCTCGCTATAGGAAGGCATCCCCGGTATCCTTTAGCTGGGCTCACTGTTTCCTCCTCCTAGCTGGGCGGAGACACTTCCGTGGATGATTCAAGACCATTTCCTTGGTAACATTGTGCAAGTAGAATTCTTATCTTTGAAATGAACCTGTTATTACAGCAGCAGAGGAATGCTGGCTGCTTAGACTTTAGGTGTGAGGTCCATTATTTTGGGTGAAAATAAGTAAAGTAAATGCACCCCTATAGATTTGTTTAACCACTTCAGCTTTTACACCCATTCCTGACCCGGCCATACTTTGCAATACACTACTTTGACAATTGCGTGGTCGTGCAACGCTGTACCCAAATAAAATTGATGTCCTTTTTTACACAACAAACAGATCTTTGGTGGTATTTGATCACTTCTGCGTTTTTTTGTATTTTTTGTGCTATAAACAAAAAAAAAGTGACAAAAAAAAAAATATATATATATTACTTTCTGCTATAAAATATTTTTATTGTATATGTTTTCCTGCTTCAGTATAAAGCTGACCACTCTACACACCAGTTCCTCCCCATCTCTGTATACCTGAAATGATTGAAATACACAATGTCACAGGATTTTGTTTTGATGTGTTTGTATTAAAAGAGAAATATGTGTTTTATTTTGTTTTTTTTCCCCCATCATACTTACCTAGATGGATGGTGCATCTGTCCCCCGGCATCTCTGCCCTGAGAACCGAGCAATCTAGCATCACCGATGGCTCGGTTCTCTCAGATCCCGAGAGGAGAGCTGCTGCCTGTCAATCAGTATCTCTCCTGCTCTGCTCCTCCACACTCATTAGAGTGCTGAGCTGTGGGGGGGGGGTTTGACCTTTAACCAGGATGCTTGGTGACCTGCCCATGGACACTCTCTCTGACAGTGCATGCTGGGTAGGACATAAAAGGAGCCCGAGCAGCCATTTTAGGTCTCTTCTGAATGCATGGTCTAACTGAGGACTGGTGAGGAGGCCTCCAGGAGGAAGCGGCCTACAGCCATTGCAGAGCGCAACTCCAAAAGTTTGTGTGAGTGACCCGACGGTGGCAGAGACACTGTGACCGGATTGGAGAGATCCAGAGACACCCGTTTGAGCATCTGAGGACCGGGTTCACCCAGCATAGCGGAACGGGGTGACGGAACAAGTTGACAGAGAAGCAAGCTGCAATCACCGGACCAAAGCTACCATACAGAGCTCTGATCCAGTTGGTGAGCGGGTTGCTGCCCTCTCTCGCTGGTGGCTGGCAAACATCAGGTCCACTAGACTCTCAGATTGGCTCTCCCTCTGTCCAATCAGCAACCCCCCCCCCCCGGTCTATTGCACAAAATGATGTACAGGTACGTAATTTTGTGCAATAGAGATGCCCTGCCGCATTATATCTGTGGTAGGCGGTCTTTAAGTGCTTAAAAATGCACATTTTACGGGACGGGAAGGAAGCATGTGAGGAACCTGGGGAGCTCCATGTTCCAGGACTGTCCTGGGTGGAGCCTCAGGAGTACCTTATCCTCTGCCCAAAGCGCCCCTCTGTCTAGTGCAGTGAAGAGAGGGCTGCTTGTACACTGCTGCCTATAAACTCGAGGAGAACTGGACCTCTGAAGAGCGGCGGATCCCCTACCTCCATTTTTGTCGCACTAACCGGTTTTGTCTTTCATTGGAAAAACGGACGGCGGCCAAAAAAGAACGGCTTCCACGAGGCATGCAGGATGTCCGTTGCAGGTATGGTTATGAACACACGTGCGTCCGAGGAGGGGCTTCTGCGTTCCAATGAACGGAAGTGACGCAGCTTCCGATGGAACCGCATCATCAGGGGGCGCCAGGAAACGAAGGTTCCAGTTATAAGGCGCAGTTTGTGTGGCTTGTTGGGCGTCCGGAGCCTGTGTAGATCCAGCAGAGGCTGTGACAACACTAAGGAGCCATTGAGGGCACTGCAACAGTTCAGGCGGTTGACGCCGGTTCTTCTGGCACCGGCACCTCTCAGGTAAGCGTGGTGAGGGCAGACCATGGCTTACTCTGGGAGGGGGTAAGGTCCTTGAACCGAGGCCATTCTCTGGGTGGGGAACCACAGGTGAAGGGCTGGGCACTTCTCACCTCCCCCCTGAGCACAGTGGTGGTGACGGTTGGGAACAGGCTTTCATGATTTGTTTTCTGTCTTTTCTTTTGCTTTCAGGGTAAAGCACAGGACAGAGGTCAGATACAGCCTCCAAGGAGAAAGTGAGTTTGTGGGACAAAACTTGGGCCCAATTCGGAGAAGCCTATTTCCTCCGAATGTGTCAATAATTTATCTAAGGATGACTCTATGACAGAGTGTCAGAAAATTCTTTTGTCAGTAAAAGACGAGATTGCATCCACCTTCAAATCATTTAGAGGAATGATGGATAGGATGCAGGCTCCCTCTGTGCCATTATCTTGAGCATCAAGTTTGCCCTCCCTGTCTGAGCCCAGTCAGGAGGATAATGAAGATAGGGAGAGGGAGCCCAGGTCGCTGGCCTCTTCTCAGGTGGACTCAGGGTCTGACTCTGAGGAAGGGGAAGATTTCTCCAGAGGGTCCAGGTACAAATTGACATTGGACGATGTGGGGGATTTGTTAAACGCGATCTATGACACCCTAGAGATCAGAGAGGAGTCGGTACAGCTTTCTAAGCATGGCCTCATGTATCAGGGAGTCTCTGCTCAAAAATCCAGTTTTCCCTGTGCACAAATCTCTAGTGGAAGCGATCTTGCTGGAGTGGGAGCACCCTGCGAGGAGACCGTTCTTTTCAGGCAGTCTCAAATGCAGATTTCCCTTCGAGAATGATGTGGCCCTGCCTTGGAACAAGGTTCCTAAGTTGGATGCGCCGCTAGCGAATGTGTCCAAAAAGACTGATTTGGCCTTCGATGATCTAGGATCCCTTAAGGACCCAATGGATAAAAGGGATGATGTGCTGTTAAAGAGGGCTTGGGATGCCTCCTCTATTGCACTCAAACCTACCCTTGCGGCCACCTATGTGGCTAGAAATTTAGAATGCTGGTTAACGCAGTTACAGTCTCATATTTCTGCAGGCATGTCCCGACAACAGCTGCTGAAATCCTTTCCCTTATTATTTAAGACAGTTGGGTTCCTAGCCGATGCTTCTAAAGAGTCGGTAAAGCTAGCGGCTAGGTCTGCAGCTTTGGTTAACACGGCAAGAAGGGCTGTATGGCTGAAGGCCTGGTTGGGAGATGCAGCATCAAAGCTCAGGCTTTGTGAATTGCCTTTCTAAGGCAACTACCTTTTTGGCCCTGGGCTCCAGGAGGCCCAGGAACGTACCCAGGACAAAAAGAAAGCCTTTCCAGAGAAAAAGAAGAAGCCTGAGAGCATACGTCTTTTTCGAGGGCTTACAAACCCAGCAGGAGAGAGAGGGTCAGCCTAAAAAACACTGGTGGGGTCACAAGGGGTGTGGCAGAGGAGGAATACTATTCAATCCTCCTCAGATCACCTCAAAATCCCAGTGACTCCTGTGTTCCAGTGGGAGGAAGGTTGGGGGATTTCCTCCCACAATGGACCAACGCAACTTCAAGTCAGTTTATATTAGAGATAATAAAAAAAAAACAGTTACAAGTTGGAGTTCAGTGCCATTCCCCCATCTACCTTCCTAATAACCAAGTTACCCAGAGACTGGGAGAAGGCAGAAGCTCTGAGTCTGCTGTTGGGAGAGTTGTTAGATCAACAGGTCATCAGCCGAGTACCAGATGTGGAACACGGACAGTGGGTATATTCTCAAGTGTTCGTAGTTCGAAAGCCATCAGGCAAATTCAGGTTGATCCTCAATCTCAAGCCCCTAAACAGGTTCATCAGGCGCAATCGGTTCAGGATGCAGTCAATCCTTACGATAACAAACCTCCTGTTTTCCGACAGCTTTATGGCAACAATAGACCTCAGGGACGCATATTTGCATGTACCGATACATCAGGAATTCCAGAAATTCCTCAGGTTGGCAGCCAGAGTGAACTCAGAAATTCTCCACTTGCAGTTCAGGGCACTTCTGTTTGGCCTAGCATCCTCTCCCAGGATTTTTACAAAGGTCCTGGCAGAAGCCCTTGCTCCGTTGCGTGTCAGGGCCATTACAGTGATCCCCTATTTGGAGGATCTTCTGTTTGTCGCCCAGTCTTACCAGCACACTGCACTACAGCACTACAGGAGGCGCAACACTTCCTGCATTCTCTTGGTTGGTTGATCAATCTGGACAAGTCCCAGTTGATCCCAACCCAGGAAGTACTGTATCTGGGTTACAGAATGTCCTCTGATGTGAAAAAAAAGGAGAAGGTTTTTCTCACATCAGAGAAGATAGAGAAGGTAGGTCTGGCAGTAGCGCGGCTTCAGACCAATCAGGAAGCCCAGGTCAGATGCCATGAGAGTGATAGGCTTAATGTCATCCTGTTTTCCAGTAGTCCCTTGGGTAAGTATTCACCAGCGCCCCGGGTTCTTCTGCGTTGCTGGGATGGCAGCCAACAGGGCTTGGATCAACCCATGCTGATATGCACCAGGGTCAAAAGGACTTTGTGGTGGTGGCGAACCAGTCACAAATTGGACAGGGGTCTTTTGTGGTTCAGACCAACAGCTCTGGTGCTGACAACAGATGCCAGCTCTTTCGGCTGGGGTGCACACCTGGAAAAGGATCTGGCTCAAGGATCCTGGTCTCAGGTGGAAGCCAGACGGACCTCCAATCAGAGGGAATTGCTGGCAGTACAGAGGGCGATAATAGCTTTCCAGCAAAAAATATGGGGACAACACCTCCAAGTTAGGTCCGACAATGCAGCTGTTGTTTCCTATATAAACAAGCAGGGGGGACCCTGCTTTGCAGAAGATAGCAGGAGAAATTTTCTCTTGGGCCGAGATGAATCTAGTGTCGCTGTAAGCGTTTCATTTAAAGGGGGCTCAGAACTCGCTGGCGGACTTTCTCAGTCGCCAGTGTGTGAAACAGGACGAATGGTCAATCAACCAGGAAGTGTTCGAGCAGGTGGTGAGAACTTGGGGCATACCAGAGGTGGAGCTGTTCACCTCAGAAAGCAACAAAAAGGTTGCTCAGTTCTTCTCCCTGCATTTGCAGGATCAACCCAGAGGGATAGATGCCTTTGCCAGTGCATGGTACTTCAACCTGTGCTATGCCTTTCCCCCAGTAAGGCTGGTTGCGGCGGTCCTTCAGAAATTTCAGACCCAGGTAACGGATCTCATTCTGATAGCCCCGTTTTGGCCAAGAAGGGCCTGGTTTGCAGTCCTAAAGAGATTGACAATATATAGGGAGGATCTGGTTACACAGAGTCCTATCCGGCATCCTCAAATAGAGACCCTCGGACTTACAGCATGGTATCTGAGGAACAGCTGTCAAGGGCCCAGGGTTTTTCAGAAAGGGTCATCAAGACTCTCTTAGAATGCCGTAAACCAGTGACCAGGGCCATTTACACCAAGGTGTGGAGGAGGTTCAATTCCTGGTTGGCAGAGCAAGGGCAGGAAGATCCAGGTATTCCAGCAGTGCTGGACTTCTTACAGGCAGGAGTGGAATTAGGGCTTTCTGTCAGCACCTTGAAGGTACAGGCTGCCGCTTTAAGCCTCTTTCTTCAGGTCCCCCTGCAGCAAGATCATTTTGTAAACAATTTCTTTAAAGCCCTCTCCAGGTCCAGGCCAGTGAAGATCAGAGCCTGTCCCTCCTGGGATTTAGCCTTGCTCTTACAAGGAGTCCCTTTGAACCTCTGGAGAAATCTGATGCTAAATGGGTATTTTTAAAAACGGCTTTTTTGATTGCAATTACCTCAGCCAGAAAAGTGAGGGAGTTGCAGTAGCTCTCGATTATAGTGCCTTTTTTGTTGATTTTGGAGGATAGGGTTGTGCTTAAAACAGATCCTAGTTTCCTCCCCAAGGTTTCTTCTACTTTTCATAGAACTCCAGACATTATTCTGCCAACATTTTACTCCTCCTCAGAAGGTGATCAGGAAGGAGGATTCAGTTTAGTTGATGTTAGGCGTAGCCTTTTAGTTTATTTAAAAATTAGCAAAGACTTCAGGAAGTCGGAATCTTTGTGAATTTTTGTGGGGTCATGCAAAGAACTTAAGGCATCTAAATCCACCTTCGCCAGATGGATTAGGATGACGGTTTTAGAGACATACAGGTTGGCAGGGAGGCAAGAGCAGAGAAGGCCGGTGCCACTCTGGAGGAGATCTGCAGAGCAGCAATGTGGTCCAGCTATTCCACGTTCGCAAAGCAGTACCGCTTGGACCTTGCTGCTGATAAGGATCAGGCATTTGGGAGAGAGGGCGTGACCACTGCCTGGAGGACCTAACAGAGTAAGTTTCTTGCTTCTCTCCGAGGCTGTCCTGGAAGACGATAAGAGAAAACCGGAGTTAAACTCATGACGCGTACACACGATCTGACTATCTGGCGGACAAACCACCGGACTTTGTAGCGGAGGTCCACCGGACTTTCCGAATGAGCGGACCTGCCCACACACGACCAGACTTTTCCAGCGGACTAGGTCCGACGGACAACCCGCTGGACTATGGTGGGAGTCTGTCTGACTTTTGAAATGAACGGACTTGCCCACACACCCACACAAGGAGGAAAGTCCATGCATTTTGAACGTGGCTCCAGGTAGACGGCACTAGTGCAGGAAGGCAATGTTGCGGCCTCCATCGGCGAGATTGACACCTTGCCGGCCCCGTCACCTGGTATGGACTTAAAGGGGAAGCCCTACGCCGAAAAAATGGCGTGGGGGTCCCCCCAAAGTCCATATCAGACCCTTATCCAAGCACGCAGGCCGGTCAGGAAAGGGGGTGGGGATGAGTGAGAGCCCCCCCCCCCCCCCCGAGCCATACCAGGCCGCATGCCCTCAACATGGGGGGTGCTATATTTCATATACCAGGAATATGAAATACTGGGGTAACAAACACTTTAATTGCCCCATCTTAGTATCTTTTTTTTTTGTTTTGTCCTTTAACTACTTGCTCTCTGGAGAAAAATTTCCCCTTTCATGACCAGAGCATTTTTTTTGCCATTCAGCACCTCGCTCCTTTAACTAGCAATTACTCAGTCATGAATCACTGAATCCAAATTAAATTTCTCATTTTTTTTTTTTCACACAAATAGAGCACTCTTTGTATTTGTATTTAACCTCTTCACAACCGCACTCTAGCCAAAAGACAGCTACAGCACAGTTGCACATTGCCAGGAGGGTTATGCAAGAGAATAAGCAGACACATACTGAGCATAAGGATATGCAACCCTGACTTACCCTTGGGGCGACATGCCCGGGACATACACATGGGGAACTTCCCTAAAATTGGGTTTCTGGTATTTGATCATATACATCCGAATTCGAGGGGAGGGGATTGGGACAAGACCCTTCTACAGCACGAGACAAGGTAGATAGTGGCCTTGAGTGCTACACGACTGCCTGGTCTTAACGATTGTATTAGCTTTAGACCCTTCCTAGAAGGTTTTACATCTGGTACCTGGGAGGTGTTGGAGGGCTAACAACCATTTCTTTGACAGATGTGAACTGTCGTAATATATACTGATCGATATATGTTTTTTTTCACATGTCTGCCCTTGGGATGAATATTTTTTTCCCCCTTCCCCCTCCCTACATGCCCCGGGCATACACTTGTATGGGCGGGTCTAATTTCCCCCCCCCCCTTTTTTTCTCTATACTTTTATAACCTTTTTTATTCTTCCCCTCCTGTTTTTTTTTTTTCGCCCTTTTTTTTGTTCTTTTATCTTTAATTTGTATCATTAACCACCTCAGTACAGTGCACTTACACCCCCTTCCTGACCAGAACAATTTTCAGCTTTCAGCGCTCTCACAGTTTGAATGACAATTACTCAGTCATGCAACACTGTACCCATATGAAACTGTTTTCCACACAAATAGAGCTTTCTTTTAGTGGTATTTAATCACTAGTGGGTTTATTTTTTGTGCTATAAATAAAAAAAACATTTTGTGAAAAAGACCAAGTTAGACTTACCGGTAACTTGTTTTCCAGAAGTCTTTCAGGACAGCACCTGAGAGATAGCGACTCCTCCCTCCTCGTTAGGAAACACCTTCTTCCTCCAGACTTTAAAGGGAGGCGCCTCCCTACCACACCTCAGTTGTAGAAGAGAACCTCCGGCCCCGGCTGGAACACAAACACATACGTTAGTCACAGCGTAGCATAATACAATACCATAGGGCGGGATGTTTGCTGTCCTGAAAGACTTCTGGAAAACAAGTTACCGGTAAGTCTAACTTGGTCTTTCCCAAGGCGTCTTTCAGGACAGCACCTGAGAGGATAACAGAGATTTACCCCTTAGGGCGGGACAACAGCTTGCAGGACCTTTCTGCCAAATGCCTGATCGCTGGCCGAAGTGAGGTCAAGTCTATAATGTTTCACAAAAGTGTGAAAACTCGGCCATGTCGCCGCCTTGCAGATCTGCTCAGGGGTGGCACCAGCTCTCTCTGCCTACGTAGACGCCAGAGCCCTGGTTGAGTGTGCACAAATTCCTGCTGGAGGGGATAATCCTGCCTGGGAATATGCCTCCGAGATAGCCAATTTCAGCCATCTAGCTAAAGTAACTTTAGAAGCTTGAAAACCCTTTTTTCTTCCTGAGAAAAGTACAAACAGTGAATATGAACGTCTGAAGGACTCCGTCCTCTTTAGATAACTCAGCAGAGTCCTCCTGACGTCCAAAGTATGGAAAAGAGTCTCCTTATTTCCTTTGGGGTTAACACAAAAGGTTGGCAGTACTATGTCCTGTATACGGTTCTGAACTGAAGCTACCTTCGGTAAGAATTTTGCATCTGTTCTAAGAATAACTGTCAGGAAAAATGGAAAGATATGGTTCTTTAACTGACAGAGCATTTAGCTCACTGATCCTGCGTGCAGAGACAATGGCAATCAGAAAAACGTTTTTTAATGTGAGAAACCTAAGGGAAGCCTCCACAAGAGGCTCAAAAGGCCCCTTTGTTAGAGACTGTAGGACTAACGACAAATCCCATCTAGGAAAAACCTTAATCGGAACTGGCCTAGATCTTTTAAGGGCTCTAAATAATCTGATCACCAGCGGATCTGAGGCCACAGATTTCTCTAAGAACACTGTCAGAGCTGCTACCTGCACCCTCAGGGTACTAACTGCCAGTCCCTTGTCTGCTCCATCTTGTAAAAACTCCAAGATGGAGACAAAGCTCCCTGGCACCTGGGCGGCTGAAAAACACCAAGTTTTATAACGCTTCCAAACCTTAAAATGGATGGCCCCCATAACCCTTTTCCTACTTGCCAAAAGGGTAGAGACCAAACGGTTGGAAAACCCCTTGCTCCTAAGGAGCTGCCTTTCAGAAACCAGGCCGTGAGGGCCAGGCTGGCCACTCCTGGATGGTTTACTGGGCCCTGCAACAACAGATCGTGCCTGAGGGGCAGATGCCAACAAGGCTTGATTGCCAGACCTAGAACTGTCGAAAACCAGGCCCTTTTTGGCCAAAAGGGCATGATTAGAATAACTGGCACCTTCTCCCTCTGAATTTTCTTAAAATTAACGGGATTAACTGAAATGGGGGGAAAGCGTAGCAAAGACGAAATTCCCATGGATAAGCTAGCGCATCTGTGCCCAGCGAGCCATCGCGACTGTCCAGGGAAAAGAACTGGGGAACCTGGGCGTTCACCCTTGAGGCGAACAGGTCCACCTCTGGTAAACCCCATTTCCCGGCAATCATTGCGAATACCTCCGGGTTTAGAGACCATTCCGCTTCCTGAATAGCGTTTCCGCTTAGGAAGTCCGCTAACCTGTTTAGATCCCCTTTTAGGTGGACTGCTGATAGGGATAACCAACGTCTTTCCGCCCACCGAAGAATCTCCATGGCCAGTACCTGAAGCGACCTGCTTCTTGTACCCCCCTGTCTGTTTAAATAAGCCACCGCCGTGGCATTGTCTGTTAGGACCTGGAGGTGATGGGACTGAAGTTCCTGAACAAAACTCCAGAGCCAAGGCAATCGCCTTGAGCTCCCTCCAGTTTGAGGACCTTATTGCCTCCTCTTTGGCCCAGGACCCCTGAGTGAAAGGTGTTCCTAGATGGGCTCCCCACCCCCAGGAACTGGCGTCGGTTGTTAGTCTTTTCTCGACTGGAAAAGCCCAGACTAACCCCTCCGATAAGACATCCTGTCTTTTCCACCACCCTAGGGACCTTTTTACCTGGGTTGACACTCTTACCTCTGCCTCTAGGGATGCCACTGTGTGCTCCCGAGATTTGAGAAGGAAAGCCTGCAGACACCTGAAATGCATTCTTGCCCACTGGACTGCTGGCATTGTTGAAGTTAGAACCCCCAAAGCTGACATAACCTGTCTTACTGTCAGATTTTGGCTGGTCTGTAATAAAGACACTGCACCGGAAATCCTGTCCTTTTTGTCTAAGGGAAGGAAGATTTTTTGATCCACCGAATTTATTAGATACCCTAAAAACCGAATCTCCTGAGATGGGTTTAGGGACGACTTTTGGAAGTTTAAAATCCACCCCAACGTCTCCAGATGGCTGCGAGCCCAGCCTAGATTGATCTGCAATTCCTCGCTGGATGGGGCGAAAAACAGCAGATCGTCTAAATAAGGAATAACTGCGATTCCCTGAAGTCGCAGCGGCGCTAAAGCTTCTGCCATTATTTTGGTAAAAATTCAGGGAGATGATGACAGGCCGAAGGGTAGGGCCCTGAACTGGAGATGATGAACTACACCCCCCAACCTCACTGCCAGCCTGAGGAACTTCTGAGACTGGGGAGAGATTGGAACATGTAGGTATGCGTCTTTTAAATCTACTGACGCCATAAAACATCCTGGCGTCAACAGATTTCTGACCGAAAAAATTGAGTCCATTTTGAACTTCCTGTACCTTATGGACTCGTTTAAAGGTTTTAGGTTGAGAATCAACCGAAATTTTCCTGTCGGCTTCTTTACTAGTAAAACATGGGAATAAAACCCCTCCTGCTGTTCTTGCAGGGGTACCTGTATTACTACGCCCTGTTGCATCAGTTCCTCTAGAGAGGACTTCATGGCCAGGGCCCTTACTGGGTCCCGCGGGGTGTTGGTAATCAGGAACTTTTCTGGGGGGTCGTTGACAAACTCGAGTGAGTAACCCTGCGCGAGAGTGGTCAGGATAAACTGATTTGAAGTTATCCCTGACCACTGCGGAAGAAATTCTTGTAATCTTCCGCCTACCCGCAGAGACGAGTCATTGCGATTTTTCGGCCTGTGTAGGAGGACGGAAGAGAATTCCGCCTCTACCCTTCGGCTTCGGGGCGGACCAACTTTTCCTTCTCCCCTGCAACTTGCTGTCCTGATCCTGAGCTTTTTGAGGTCAAAAAAGACATTTTGGTACCTGCTTTTTCTTTTTGACCGGAAAGGATCTCTTTTTATCGGCTGTCAAGAATATTATCGAGGTCAGGGCCGAAAAGCAGGTCCCCTGAAAAGGGTAACCCACACAGCTTATTCTTTGAAGCCGAGTCACCAGGCCAGGTTTTAAGCCATAAGGCTCTTCCTGCAGCATTAGTTAGAGCTGCTGACCTGGCTGATATCTTAATTGCCTCAGCTGAGGCATCTGCAACATAAGCCACTGCCGTAATCAGGGTAGGAAAAGAATCTAAGATTTCCTGTTTAGGGGAATCTGCAGCTATATGTGACTTTAACTGGTTAACCCAGTATTCTAAATTTCTGGCTACACACGTTGTGGCCATTGCTGGTTTTAAATTGCTCATAACTGATTGCCATGATCTCTTGAGCAAAAGATCCATGCGTTTGTCCATCGGATCTTTCAAAACTCCCATGTCCTCAAAGGACAGATCCGTGGACCTTGAAACCTGGGAAAAGGCGGCATCCAGTCTGGGCACCTTGTTCCATACTGCTGCAGGGTCCTCCTCAAAAGGAAAACGCCTTTTGTGGGCTTTGGAGAAAAAGGGCTTTTTCTCTGGATCCTGCCATTCTTTCCTAATGACCTCAGAGATGACCGGATGAACTGGGAACGTTCTGCCCTTAGGCTCATCCAACCCAGCATACATGCGATCATGGAGTGATAATTCCTTTTTCTCCTCACTTAAACCAAGCGTAGCATGAATGGCTTTAAGGAGCCCATCGACCTCTTCAAGGGACAGTTTGAATTTAGAGGGGGCTACCTCAGAATCCTCCAACTCCTCTTCCGAATCTTTAACGGAAAGAGCAGAGGACTGCTTTTCCCTATCTGAAGGGTCTTCAGGCAGAGATTCCAACACCGGGATTGAGAGAGACCCCTGGGAAGACTCTGAAGTGGCAGGCTGACTAGCAGCCGGATTTGCTAGTGAGTCACGAAAAGTCTGGATCGTGGCGTATAGCTCCTTCTTTACAGAGGCCACCAGATCCTCACATACAGAGGCAGATTCCTCCTTAACTAAAGAAGTAATGCAGGGACTGCATAGGGTTTTCTTCCAATTTTCTCCCAGCTTGGCCCTGCAAGAAGGACATCTTTTCTTTGGGTCAGAGCTCTTAGCCTACGAAGAAAAAGACAAAAAAGGGAAAAAAAACAGGGAACCCTTAGTGAGACCCAGTCTCAGCCTTGATAGGGATCACCACACAGGTGCACTGAGAAGAAACCAGTCAACTTCTAGTGCCCAGACAGGCCCCCTTGCCACCAGGGGGGAGAAAAAAAAAAAGAGAGAGCGAGACCAAACGCCAGGAAATAGGGAAAAGAAAGGCAGACTTTAACCGCTGCCTCTTACCTGGGCTTTGCTGGTGCCTGTGCCTGTCCCCACTGCTGCAGACGCTGAATCTTTCATAACAGGTGTGCAGAAATCCACTTGTGGCTATACGCCGCCTCCGGAGTCACGCAATGCAGCTGCACCGGACCGGAAGCGGAAATAGGCACCAGCACCTGTCCTCCCTCCTCCCCCCTGCGTCCACGCCGGAAACGACGTTTCAGCTGACCCGATGACCCGCTCTGTCACTTCCGGCGCGACCGCCGAAAAAAACATGGCGGCGGCACACGTGCGCCACCGCGCCTACGAACGTGCGGGCCACCGAATCTTCGGCTCTCTCCGAGCACAAGAGGGGAAGAGGAGCCCGCTTGCTACCGCTGACGAGGCGTGGATAGGTCGGGAGGACAGCGGGTCTCTAAAGGAGGAAAAAAAGGGAAAGAAGCCTAGTCCCTCAGGAACACCTAAGAGAAAAGGACTCCCTCCCAAAAGGTGTTCCCTCCGGGCCGGAGGAAACACAAAAAACTGAGGTGTGGTAGGGAGGCGCCTCCCTTTAAAGTCTGGAGGAAGAAGGTGTTTCCTAACGAGGAGGGAGGAGTCGCTATCTCTCAGGTGCTGTCCTGAAAGACGCCTTGGGAAAAATGCATTTTTCTTTGTTTCTGTCATAAAATTTTGCTAATTTGTAATTTTTCTTCATAAATTTTGGCCAAAATGTATACTGCTACATATCTTTGGTAAAAATAACTCACAGTGTATATTATTTGGTCTTTGTGAATGTTATAGAGCAGTGGTGCCCAACCTTTTGAAGAGCAAGGGCCACTTAAGCGACTTGGTAACAGGTCGCGGGCCACAATGAGCAGAGTGGGCAGATGACAGGTCTGTGTACACTCCGCATATGCAGAGCAGACATGGAGATAGCCCACTCTACTTTACTACTCTATGGGCCCTCCAATCCGCCCAGATGGTAGGGGATAGATCGCCTTCAGACAAGTCTTTTTACATTTGTCGCTCCATAGAGGTGAATGGAGGGTCTGATTGGGTTGGACCGATCGTGAACTACTTTCACACTAATGTGCTGTGGTTTACCCAGAGCAGTGCACCGCTGGCTTTCCTGTGGGTTAGCTGCACTTTGCCATAGAATTCTATTACTTCCTGCAGGCGTGGTGCACTTTCTGAAAGTGCACCAAACCCGTAGGTAATAACAGAGGTCTATGGCTCAGTGCAGGTAACCCACAGGTGCAGTGCACCTGCGGATTAGTTTGAAAGCAGTCTGGTAACCACTGCAGAACACAGATGCCCATATATACACTGAGGTTACAGTATTAAACATACCTTTAATAACAGTCTTCAATTCGGGTCTTGCCAGCTGTTGCTTTTCCAGGCAGAGTGCACTTGGTATCTCTCCACCTGTGACAGGAGGTGACGCTATACAGGAAGCATCGTCTTATGCGTCTTTGCTACATAGCCGCTTGCTTCCTCTACCCCTGGTTTAATTCACAACACTAATGCTCTGGGAACCCGCAATCTGGGCATGCCAACTAGCCATCCCAGAGCAGGAGCTCGGGGGCCACATCAGAGGGCTCCGCGGGCCACTGGTTGGGCACCCCTGTTATAGAGTCTACAAACTATGGTGCCAATCACTGGAAATTGATCACATCTGATCAGGCCTTCAGTACATCAGGTGTATCTCATTTCTTGAGACACTAACAAGTCCAAAGTACAAATACCCCCCAAATTACCCCTTTTTAGAAAGTAGACATTCCAAAGTATTAAGTAGCATGATGAGTTTTTTTAAGTTGTCATTTTTTCCCACAATTCTTCCCACAATCCCTGCAAAATGAAGATTTTTTTTATTTATTTTTTACAAAATTGTCATTATCAGGTTATTTCTCACACACAGCATATGCATACAACAAATTACACCCCAAAATACATTCTGTTACTCTTCCCGAGTATGGCAATGCCACATGTGTGAGACTTTTACACAGCCTGGCCACATACAGAGCACCAACATTGAAGTGGCACTTTCAGACGTTCTACGAGCAAAAATTACGCATCTCATTTCACAGCCACCTATTACACTTTTGAAGGCCCTAGAGTACCAGGACAACGGAATTGCCCATAAATTGACCCCATTTTGGAAAGCTAACACCCCAACTTTTTCCAGAAGTTTTTGGAAAATGTGGAAAAAAAATGAAAACGCATTTTTTTTTTTTTTTACACAAAGTTGTCAATTTATAAGATATTTCTAACACATAGCATGTATATAGCAAAAATTACACCCCAAAACACATTTTGCTACTCCTCCCGAGTATGGCGATTCCACATGTGTAGGACTTTTACACAGCCTGGTCACATAGAGAGGCCGAACATTGAAGTAGTACCTGCAGGCATTCTAGGAGCATAAATGACACATCTCATTTCATTCCTACCTATCACACTTTTGAAGGTCCTGGAGCACCAGAACAGTGAAATTACCCACAAAATGTCCCCATTTTGGAAAGCAAACACCCCAACGTATATTCTATGAGGCAGGGGCTGCAAATAGGTACTCGGGTACTCGGATGGGCTGGTGACAGGTACTCGGGTATTCTGATGGCCTGGTGACAGGTACTAGAGTACTCTGATGGCCTGTTGACAGGTACTCGGGTACTCTGATGACCTGGTGACAGGTTCTCTGATGGCCTGGTGACTGGTATTTGGGTACTCTGAAGGGCGGTGATAGGTACTCAGGTACTCATATGGACTGACAGGTACTCGGGTACTCAGATGAACTGTGACAGGTACTCGGGTACTCCGATGGACTGGGACAGGTACTCGGGTACAATGGACAATGGAATTTCCCATAAAATGACCCCATTTTAGAAAGCAAACACACCAACGTATAATCTGTGAGGCATAATGAGTCTTTTGAACGGTTCATTTTTTTCCAGAAGTTTTTGGAATATGTGGAAAAAAATGAAAACGCATTATTTTTTAAATTTTTTTTACACAAAGTTGTCAATTTATAAAATATTTCTAACACATAGCATGTATATAGCAAAAATTACACCCCAAAACACATTCTGCTACTCCTTCCGAGTATGGAGATACCACATGTGTAGGACTTTTACACAGCCTGGTCACATACAGAGGCCGAACATTGAAGTAGTACCTTCAGTCGTTCTAGGAGCATAAATGACACATCTCATTTCATTCCTACCTATCACGCTTTTGAAGGTCCTGGAGCACCAGGACAGTGAAATTACCTACAAAATGACCCCATTTTGGAAAGCAAACACCCCAACGTATATTCTATGAGGCATGGGCTGCAAATAGGTATTCGGGTACTCTGATGGGCTGCAGATAGGTACTCGAGTACTCTGATAGCCTGGTGACAGGTACTCGGGTATTCTGATGGCCCGGTGACAGGTACTGGGGTACTCTGATGGCCTGGTGACAGGTTCTCTGATGGCCTGGTATTTGGGTACTCTGAAGGGCGGTGATAGGTACTCATATGGACTGTGACAGGTACTCAGATGGACTGTGACAGGTACTCGGGTACTCTGATGGGCTGTGGCAGGTACTCGGATGGGCTGTGACAGGTACCCGGGTACTCTGATGGGCTGTGACAGGTACTTGGGTACTCTGATGGGCTGTGACAGGTACTCGGGTACTTTAATGGGCTGTGACAGGTACTCGGGTACTCTGATGGGCTGTGACAGGTACTCGGGTACTCTGATGGGCTGTGACAGGTACTCGGGTACCTTGATGGGCTGTGACAGGTACTCGGGTACTCTGATGGGCTGTGACAGGTACTCGGGTACTCTGATGGGCTGTGACAGGTACTCTGATGGACTGTGACAGGTACTCGGATAGACTGTGACAGGTACCTAGGTACTCTGATGGGCTGTGACAGGTACTTGGGTACTTTGATGGGCTGCGACGGGTACTCTGATGGGCTGTGACGGGTACTCTGATGGGCTGTGACGGGTACTCTGATGGGCTGTGACGGGTACTCTGATGGGCTGTGACGGGTACTTGGTTACTCTGATGGACTGTGAGTGACAGGTACTATGATGGGTGGTGACAGGTCCTCTTTATTGGGGGGGGGCAATCAGTGTGTGTTGGTGCACACTGTAAGCGGTAACGAGATGTTACCGCAATCTCCTCCTCACAGTTTGTTTACATTTAGTTATCGGCTGTGAAAGGATCACAGCCGATCACGTGGGTAAACAGCCAGCCAATGGCTGTTTACCAGCGTTGGTGACGAGCAGTGTTCCCGGGAACACGCCACCACCAACGTGCACTTGTGCGCATGCGCCGTGCACAGTGGGGGTGTGACCATCTGTGATTGGCCGTGACTTCATCACGGCCGATCATGTGGTAAACAGCCATGCGCAATTGCTGTTCACCCCCCCTCGGTGGCGAGCGCTGTCTCCGTGACATGCCGCCACTGAAGGAACAGGGATGCGCGCGCATTCCCTGTTTAAACGGGAGGACGTCATATGACGCCCTCCTGCCACAATAGGTGCGCCGCCTGCCTGTCATTTGATGGCCCGGGGTCAGCATCTAGTTAATATAGGTTTTACATCTCCCTAATGGGTTGCCCATATGGGATATGGCAGTTTTCTGATTGTAACACAGTTCTATTATATTTCCGGTACATGCGCCTTTGGGACATGATGCACTTCCACCCTTCTGTTGTTTCTGTCCTATCCAATGGTGCTCGCATTTGCGATCGGGCGCACGGTGGATTTTGTGGGTGTTGTGGCGGCATGCTCGCGCATGCGTGGTTTTCGGCAACACCTCCTCTACGTCTGGACGCCTGGTCACAGACATTTAGGCATCATTACCGACGCCTGTACGCCAAGTGCTTATTTAAACACAAGGAGCCATCTACAGGTGAGCCATACCATCAGCTTGAAGACACAGCGTAACATACACTCCCACTTTCTCTGTAATTATTTAGACTTTGATATGATCGGTGACACTTTCTCTGGCAACCTGTTGGTATCCTCGATTCATTCATAGGCATTATCTTTAACAGGTATCTACACCCATAGGCGACTTGGGGAGCCTCATTCGGGCCTGACAACTACATTTCTAGGGGGTTATTTTCAAACCCCCCCCCCCCACCCCCAGCCCTTGGGTAAGCCATGATAGTCTTGTTAACCCTTCATACATCACTGCTATATTCACACCATTATTAGGGAGCAGTGTGGGCGTCTACTTCTCTGTCTACACATATGATTTTTACAAATATGACACTATGGCCTTTACTTTGTACCTTCTGAGCATGCATGTATGTGGGGATTAGTACGAACTTTGAGCCACACTGATTATAGACACCTGCACATATCCACATTCAACTCTATTTTACTTTCTAAATCCCAGGAAACATCTACAAAGGGGTTTTCCAATTTCTTTTTTGAAAATTTACATCAATCTTTTTTCCTACCTTTTTTCTTTTTGGGGGGATAATTTGACATTTCGTTCTCCATATATTCTCTTTGCCACAGGGACAGTGGATGTACAATTTACACGCTTTACTTTGTAGTATCTATGGAGGACTGCTCTGCGAGTCACTATTTCAGTGAAAGACCCACTATTGTGCCTTAGTGATCTTGGCACCTACAAGCGTTTCCACCTTATATATATGGAGGAGCGCTTCCGTTAAGGTGGGCATTATAGCGATATGTTGTTGAAGGAGTCTATGCCGGGTACATGTGTGTTTTGTTGTGGGGGGGGGGGTTATTTTTACTTCCCTGTCCCTCCCATACCCCCACTTTTTTTTTCTTCTTATAGATCTCTTTTTTTGTCTTTTTACTCTAGAAATACCACAATATTGCGATTTCCTGCTCTCTACCCCTGATGAAAATTCTGTAACAGAAACTGGAAATGCATCGAGTTTGGAGTTTGGGACACCTAGGAGAGTATCAGTGGTCTTTGTATAGATGTACTTTTTGGCTGTATATTTTATTGGAGAAGTTTGTTGTGTGTCTCTTTTTATCATTTTATACTTTATAAATAAAAATATATGTTTTATTTGCACTTTTGGTCTATTAAAGTCCCATTAAGGGGGTTTCTTTTTTTGAACATTGCCAGAAGGGCATCTATGGAATTTTAGCTGTCATGAATAGGCTAACATTCATGAACAACTTGCTTATAGTTGTGATCTGTGATTGGCTACAGCTAATCACATTGTACAGGTAGCCAGGTACCATGTGATTGTTGTGGGCCAATCAGACCACAACCGTAAGCAAGCTGTTCATGAATGGAAAGCCGCTAGTTTACATTGTACCCGGTAACTAAGCCACTGTGTCCAACGCACAGGAGTGGCATATGCAGCACACCCCTTACCCAGAACATGTACGTCATCCAGCCTGCTAATGCCGGCTGCCCGCCACTGTACACTGTATATGTACAGTAGGTTGGTGCCAACTAGTTAATTGAAAAATACAAGACCCTGTCCCCCCCATGCATGCCACTCAAATGAATGATGTGCACAGAGCTCCCTGTGCCTCCTGGGATAGCCACGTCACCAATCCCAGGAGGCCTTGCCCTTTATTCAGAAAGGAGGAGGGCGGTGCCTAGTACCAGAGAAGATGATCTCAGAGGGACAAGACTCGATCCTCTGGGTGGGCGAGTATCTGAAATGTGCAGAACACAAACATTTTCAACATAAGCATAATTTCAGGGATGGATTTCACAAACACAGAGGTTAAATCTGGTCATACACCTATAGATTATCTGCAGATTTTCTATGGTTAGATGGAAAAAGTGGGAGATTCTTCCATCCACACAGTTTAGCGAACATGGAGAAATCTGTTGCACCTTTTTCCATCTAACCATAGATAATCTGCAGATAAGCTATAGGTGTATGGCCAGCTTTACATATGTTGAATGCAATTTTTAGCATATCAGCTATCAGGATACCACATAATATGTCTTAGCCACTTGGTGTAAACATGGCAGGGCCCAGAATCTACACAGAAGAGGGAGTGCATTCTGGCTTTCAATAGCAGAAAACAGCCGTGTTTTTTGCTACCCTAAAGCAAAACGTAACCCATAACAACTTGTTTAAAAAAATAATGTTCTTTAGCAAGGAACATACATTCCACATTAATAATTATGCTTTCAAAATTAGTATGTGCTGTAAATTGCCACCAGCATTGCTTCTTCTTGCTGGGGGCCATTTTGCTGAAGTCGATACCCCTGAGCAGCAGTAAGTCATAAAGAGAAACGAAACCTATCAATTTAATGGTTTCAAAAAAACGGCTACATTCCTTGAATGCTGGGATTGCTGTCACATTTGCTTGTGTCCTCAACCAAACTGTCAAACCCTCAAATGGCTGGTGTCATAACTGATCACACGTGCAGCACCATGGCAGTTGCTTTGGCTGTAAAGGATAGGAGGGTTTAATTCTGCTTTAAAGCTGTCAGCAGATCTGCCTCTACAAACTTAGCAGTGCCAGAAAATAGTAAGCAACTGAGCATGTGCAGAACAGGATGATTTTAACCAGTGTAGCTACAGTACTTCTTTTTAATGTTTTACATAGCTATAGTTGCAGAAGGGGCCAGCCTGAACTGATCTAGTAGTACTTAATTTTTGGACTAAAGTTCCACTTTAAAATGGGTCAGAAGTTGAAGGACCCCAGAAAATTACCCTAAAATTACTTTTTAGAAAAGTACACCAGTCGAGATTTGTGGCAAGAGGTGTAATGTGGACTTTGAACCCCATTTTTTTCAGAGTTCACTGACAGCAATACAACAAAAATTGAATACACATTTTTCAACAAAGGTAAATTTGGTGATGTGTTTTGCAAATACAATGATGGTGTTGTAAAAACGAAAAATTATTTCATACTTACCGTAATTTTCCTTTCCTGGTGCCTAACCATGGCAGCATACCAGTGATAACTCCGCCCCGGAGTCCTCCCCAGGGAGGGTATGTATGCTGCCATGGATAGGCACCAGGAAAGGAAAATTACGGTAAGTATGAAACAATTTTCAGTTTTCCTGGTGCCTCCATGGCAGCATACCAGTGATGCAATGAATAGCTAAAACCAGGGTGGGTAATGCTTCAAAGGAAAACTTTATTTAAGGCAATGTCAGGGCTGACTCAATAGTCCTTCTACCAAATTCCACCAAAGTTAGTGCCCCTGGGTCAATTCTGTAGTGACGCTTGAACATATTTGGAGACGTCCATGTGGCTGCCTTGCAGATAGTCTCTAAAGATACGCATGTCCTTGCCGCCCATGAGGACGAAACAGCTCTAGTGGAATGAGCTCTGACCGCCGGCAGATCCAACCCTTTTGCTCTATACACCTTTTGAATTAATTTGCAGATTCCAGAGGCAATAGTCCTAGATGTGGCTTCTTTCCCTTTATTCCTACCCCATGGTATTATGAATAGCCTATACGAGGACCTAAAAGGGACTCGTGACCTGTAAGTAGCGTGTTAAAACTTTTGAAATGTCCAGTTCTTGTACCGCCCCAGAGTGTGGGTCTGTAAAGGTTGGTAGTGCCCAGGCTTCAGAGAGTGTGGCACAGGAAGAAACTTTCGGGACAAAACCATGCACTGTCCGTAGTTCTACCCTGTCTGGAAAAAGGTTATGTGCTCTTTTTCTGCCCTCAACGCTTGCAACTCTGAAGCTCTTCTTCCTGAAGTAATAGCCACCAAGAAAACCGGTTTCAGGGTTAGGTTCTAAAGTGAAGCAGAATCCAATGGGATGAACGGTTGAGACTTTCTAGAACCAGAGGTAGATCCCCGGCTGGAAAGGAACGTTTTAGCGGTGGGCTAATCTTCTTGACTGCCTTAAGGAACTGTACGATGAGTGCATCTTCTGCCCATCTTTTCTGGGTACTCGCTGAAATAGCTGCAACTTGGACTTTTAGGGAGCTTAGGCTGAGTCCCAAGTCCAAGCCTGATTGTAAGAATTCTAAGATTACTGAGGTGGACAGCACAGCTGGGTTCAACTGTCTGTCTTCCGCAAACTGTTTGAACTTATCCCATATCTTTGAGTAAATGTAATTAGTAGAGGGCATCCTTGCCTTTAATAGGGTTGAAATTACGCCCGCCGAACATCCTAGGGATTGGAATTTTTTCTGTTCAAGATCCAGGCATGCAATTTCAGCTTGTGTGGGGGCTGGATAAAAAAACTTTCCCTGTGAAAGCAGTTGCGGGAATACTGGGATCTTGACCAGAGGACGTACACTGAGGCTCATTGTCCAAGAGAACCATGGCCTCTTCAGCCAATAGGGAAGAACTGTCACAACCCTGACCGGCTCCCTCGATAATCTAAGTAGAAATTTCACAACCAATGGTCTGGGAGGAAATGCATATGCTGTCTTGCAGTGCCACAGGCACGATAAGGCATCTATCGCCTCTGCTCCAGGGTGAGGTAGGCGGGACAGGAACCTTGGCAACTTTGCGTTTGTCGGGGAGGCAAATATGTCTATTTCCGGAGGTTTCTGTAACTTCGCAATCCACCTGAACACCGCCAGATGGAGCGACCATTCGTTGCTGTCTGGGAAACAGCAAGATAGGAGATCCGCCTGTTGATTCAAACAGCCCCGGGAGATAGATTGCTTTCAAATCCACCAGATTTCTCTCTGCCCACAACATAATAAACTCTACCTCTCTCAACAGCATGAGGCTGTGAGTTCCCCCTTGACGTTGTATATATGCTACCGCTGCTTTATTGTCCAGACGGACCAGCACCTGTTTCTGACGTACATGTTCCTCCAAATTTATTAGTGCCAAATATACCACTCGCAGCTCCAGGATATTGGATATTATTCCCTCTGTGGGGATATCCCATCTCCCTTGTACCTCCAGGTGACCAGAGTGTGCCCACCACCCCTTCGCGCTCGCATCGGTGGTAAGGATGGTCCAAGAGGGCCCTGTAGGAGATGAGGCCTCGAGATGTTGTCTTCTTTTGTCCACCATAGCAGACCCCTCTTCATGGATGTCAATATCGCTATCCTTTGACACAGTGAGTTCCTCTTCCATTGTGTCAAAAAGCCCCATTGAAAAGTCCTCAGATGCCAATGGGACCAGGGCACCATCGGTATACAGGCTGACATGGTCCCTATCAGACTTAGGTAATTTGACACCGACAGGTGAGATAGCGTTCTTACGTGGCCTATTTTCTGAGCAAACGCTGTCATTTTCTGGGGGGGAGGCGCACTGTGCCTGCCTTGGTGTCAAAGAGGGCACCTAGATAAACCATTGCTTGCATCGGGATCAAGCCCCTCTTTCCTGTGTTTATTAGCCACCTGAACGCTTTCAGAGTGGACAGAAGAATTTGCCTATGCTCTACCAATTGGTCTGAACTGTATGCTAGCGATAGGATGTCGTCCAGACAATGGAAAACTCGAAGTCCCTTCTCTCTGAGGAGTGCTAGAACTGCAATCAACACCTTTGAGAATATTCTTGGCGATGTGCACAGACCAAAAGGAAGGCACTAAAATTGAATGTTAGTTGATTTTACTGCCACCCTCAAAAACCTTTGGAAGGCAGGAAGCATGGGCACATGGAAATACGCATCTTGCAAATCCACCGAGATCATCCAATCTCCTGGTTGAACTGCCTGTGTGATCGTCTGTAATGATTCCATCTTGAAGGATTCCAACTGAATAAATTGATTTAACCTTTTCAGATCCACTACCGGCCTGCACTCTCCACCCCTTTTGGGGGTAAGAAAGAGAGGAGAGTAGAACCCTGTGAATCTTTCGGAGGGAGGGACAGGTATCACTGCTTGTTGCACCAGCAGGAGTTGAAGGTAACTTTGCAGAGCTTCTGCCTTTTGAGGTTAGATTTGGATCTTTGTTTGAATGAATAAATCTTGTGGGGACTGTTCTTGGAACGTCCATAAATGTCCGAACCTGACTGTAGATAGCACCCACAGGTCCCTGCACCTGTGCAGCCAGGCTTCTACGAACTCCTTCAAACTGGCACCTACTGGTGGGGATGACCTCTTGTCAAAAGGACTTTGCACCCTCCTGGGTGCTGGGGAGACTTCTTTGCTTATTTTTTTTCAAGAAAGTAGCCTGAGTGCTTCTCCAAGTCCTTTTGGAGTCCCTACTTTGCCGGAAGTTGCTGGAATTTCTATTTCTAGACCACTGATATTTAGACGACACCACTCGAGAACGCCTAACCCTTTTATCCTGGGGGAGCAACCCTGATTTTCCCCCAGTCACTCTCGAGATTGCCTTTTCCAGCCTCTTTCCAAAGAGGGCCTTCCCATCAAATGGGATTTTGCAACAATTTTGTTTGGATGCCGCATCCGCTGCCCACGGCTTTAGCCACAATGCTCTTTTGGCCATGTCAGCATGGAACATTGCCCTGGCTGAATATCTCATGGTGTCTATTGCAGCCTCTCCAATAAAATCTGCTGATATTTTAAGCTCATCCAAAGCTTTAATAATAGCTTTGGGGACATCTTCTCAACTAGCCTCCTTGATATTCTCCGTCCACACTTTGACCACATTGGAGACTAAAGCCAGGGCCACTGATGCCCTGCAGGCTCCGCTAGCCAACTGGTAGGCCTTCTTCAGGTCCGCATCTATTCGTCTATCCAATGGGTCCCTAAAGGAAGCCGAATCTTCCATAGGAAGGGTAATATTCTTTGCTAGCCACACCACCGCCACGTCAACTACCGGAGGAGTGTTCAGGAAAGCTGCATCCGAATCTGCCAGGATATAACTTCTGAAGCCTATTCAAGGAAAAATGTTTGTCTGCTTTTTCCCATTCACCCTCCACTAGATTTTTCAATTCCTCACTTTTGTCTCCTGCTCGGGCAGGTGGGCTTGATGTAGCGCCTGCAGGGGCTGAAAAAGACGGGCCAGGAACGGATAACTCCTGACCAGAGGAACCCTGTGGAGAGGGGATCACCTGCATTAGTTCAGTTAAGGAGTCTTTGACTATTCTTTTAATAAGGTCTGTGACCTGCTCAACTTCGGTCTCCTGAATCGCATAACCCTGCAAGCAATTTTGGCAGATATATTTATCTGGTAAAGGCGTCACTCCACATGCCCTACACTCTTTGATCTTTCGTCTGGATGGGCTGCTTGACTGCTGCTTTTTGGAGGATGACCTTTAGACTGATGAGAGCTAGACGAACGGCTGTGTCTTGAGCTTGGACTGGAGTGTCCACTTTGGTGGCCAGAAGTCTGGTTAGACGTGTTCTGGTGTATAGGGCTGAAACGAGAGTAACAGCCCAAGGCACACTTTTAGTCTAATTTCTTTCTTCTTTTTTTTTTTTTTTTTTTTATAAAGTATGTATGTGCCCTTTCCTAAGAAAGCGAGGGTCTTGGTCAAACAGCGGCTGGCTCATAATTGTGAAGGCAAGTAAGGGCGGAAAAGGCGACTGAAATAGAGGCTAAAAGAATGGACAGGAAAGAATAAAAAGGCTCCTAATTTTTTTTTTAGATATATATATATAATTTCTCTTTATTACACACACACATATCCATACACATACATACACTATATATATAATATATATATATACACACACACACATACAGTGCCTTGCGAAAGTATTCGGCCCCCTTAAACTTTTCAACCTTTTGCCACACTTCAGGCTTCAAACATAAAGATATAAAATTTTTATTTTTTGTGAAGAATCACCAAGTGGGATAATTGTGAAGTGGAACGAAATCTATTGGATTTTTAAAACTTTTTTAACTAATAAAAAAATGAAAAGTGGGGCGTGCAAAATTATTCGGCCCCCATGCGTTAATACTTTGTAGAGCCACCTTTTGCTGTGATTACAGCTGCAAGTCGCTTGGGGTATGTCTCTATCAGTTTTGCACATCGAGAGACTGAAATTCTTGCCCATTCTTCCTTGCAAAACAGCTCAAGCTTAGTGAGGTTGGATGGAGAGCGTTTGTGAACAGCAGTTTTCAGCTCTTTCCACAGATTCTCGATTGGCTTCAGGTCTGGACTTTGACTTGGCCATTCTAACACCTGGATACGTTTATTTGTGAACCATTCCTTTGTAGATTTTGCTGTATGTTTGGGATCATTGTCTTGTTGGAAGATAAATCTCCGTCCCAGTTTCAGGTCTTTTGCAGACTCCAACATGTTTTCATCCAGAATGGTCCTGTATTTGGCTGCATCCATCTTCCCCTCAATTTTAACCATCTTCCCTGTCCCTGCTGAAGAAAAGCAGGCCCAAACCATGATGCTGCCACCGTTTTGCATTGTGGGCAAAAAGTTAGATTTTGGTTTCATCTGCCCAGAGCACCTTCTTCCACATGTTTGGTGTGTCTCCCAGGTGGCTTGTGGCAAACTTTGGAAGAGATTTTTTATGAATATCTTTGAGAAATGGCTTTCTTCTTGCCACTCTTCCATAAAGGCCAGATTTGTGCAGTGTACGACTGATTGTTGTCCTATGGACAGAATCTCCCACCTCAGCTGTAGTTCTCTGCAGTTCATCCAGAGAGATCATGGGCCTCTTGGCTGCATCTCTGATCAGTCTTCTTGTCTAAACTGAAAGTTTAGAGGGACGGCCAGGTCTTGGTAGATTTGCAGTGGTCTGATACTCCTTCCATTTCAAAATGATCGCTTGCACAGTGCTCCTTGGGATGTTTAAAGCTTGGGAAATCTTTTTGTATCCAAATCCAGCTTTAAACTTCTCCACAACAGTATTACGGACCTGCTTCAAGGGGGCGAATACTTTCGCAAGGCACTGTATATATATATATATATATATATATATATATATATATTTTTTTTTAACTAACTGCAAGCGAAAAAAGGAAATACTGTATTTATCAGGGTATAACACGCACTGGCATATAACACGCACCCCAAGTTTAGGAGGGCATTTTAAGGAAAAAAGTTTTAGGAGGGAAGTTTAAGGAAAAAAAAAACTTACATTTAAATGTCCGTCAATGCAGCCTTATCAGTGTGCATCTGCAGCCTTGTCCATCATTGCAGAATGATCAGTGTCATTTGCAGCTTGCCCAGCGCTGTTTGCAGCTTTGCAGTGTCATTTGCAGCTTGCCCAGCGCCGTTTGCAGCCTTGCCCATGTTTAAATTTCCCGCCGCCGAGACAGACCGAGTGAGCGCCGCCGAAAAAGACTGAGCGCTGCTGAACAAGACAGAGCCGTCTGTACTGTGTATTCGGTGTGCTTGGCTCCGCTCGTAGTCCCACCTCCCTGCTGTTTCTCTAGCGAGCGCTGCCGAAAAAGACCGAGCCGTCTGTACTGTGTATTCGGCTGGGCTCCGCTTGCAGTTCTGCCCAGTATGGGCGGGACTGCAAGCCGAGCTGAGCCGAGTACACAGTACAGTCAACTCGGTCTTTTTCGGCAGCTCCAGAAACAGCAGGGAGGCGGGACTACGAGCGGAGCCGAGCAGTTGGCTCTGTCTTGTTCGGCGGTGCTTGGTATTTTTCGGCGGCGCTCCGTATTTTAGACTCACAGACAGTGGGGATCGGCGTATAACACGCACCCACGACTTTCCCCCGATTTTAAGGGGGGAAAAAGTGCATGTTATACGCCGATAAATACGGTACTCCCCAAAGACCCCATATTCCCTAGAATTATATAGGTATACATATATACATATATGTACATTCACAAACATATTGACTAATCCTTACCGCATACCAAAGTATACAAACTACAAAAGGTTTGATCACTCAATTAAATTAAATAAATTAAACACATATATACATATACACCAATATACACACCTACCCACATACATCTCTGAGAAAGGTAAGGAATAGACCACTTACTAAGTTGAAATGGTAGAGTTGCAGAAGCACTCCCAGGCAGGACAATTTTAGCAGAGCCTGCCACCTTTAGCTTGTTTGAGCTTAAATGGAGAGGGGGAGGGGAAAAGGTAAGCAAAGGAAAACAGACTCAGAAAGAGCCCCTACCTGCCTTCAAAGACCAGCATAGCCTGTCTGCAGAACTGAAGCCCCTGTTAGGAAACTGTTGCTGCTGCCCCAAAAGACCCTCAGAAGGGGCTCCCCTCTTTTCCGTGCTCTTAGCAACCCAAGACAGGGGACTGCGTCTGGGAGAGGCCAGAACCCAGACAGAAGCTGCGCCAGGCAGAGGTAAGAACACATACAAAACTATCCATCAGGTATGAGGAAAAAAAGGAGAATACTAGGGGGGGATATGGGTTTCCTTTTTGTAAGCTAGTAACTATCCTGAGGGGAGGACTCCGGGGCGGAGTTATCACTGGTATGCTGCCATGGAGGCACCAGGAAAAATGCATTAAACATACAGTATACCTCTCCTATGCACAACTGTACCATACAAGTATTAGATGCTTGGTGGGAACATGGCAGGGCCCTTGAACAAGGGAGTGCATTCTGGCTATCAATAGCTGAAAACTGCAATGTGATTTTCTTTTGGCACCGTACTGTATTTTCTCAGAAATGGCACGACTCCAATAACGACCGCAAAATTACCCCATTTGGAAAAATAAAAAAACTCTCCCACATTTTTGGCAAGGGGTAAAATTAGGCAATAAGACAGTGGGAGTGGAGTACGGTACATATTATTTGGGATACTTTAGGGGCACAATGCAATATTTTGTAAATACCAGGGGAAAAGCTTAAAAGGAAAAAAAAAATCCTCAATGCATTTATTCACACAAAGGCCAGGATTAGAAGAGCATTTTTGGCAATAGTACCGGAGTCACGTCTTTTGCTTTTTTATTTTTTAACAAACACAACATCTCTTTTGAGGTCTTTGGCCCCTTTAACTTCATCAGTTTAGTCACGTTTAAAAAAAAAAAAAAATTAAATAAGTTCAGTCTAGTTTTTCCGTGAAGGAACACACACTACTAAATTAGCCGTGGTCATCTTGGTTTTGGGTGAACAGACCATCCAGGTGATAGGAACTATCTGATTAACATCTACTTATGCGAGTGCATTTACCCCTATTAAATTTCGTTTTACCTGATTGATTTGCACTATGGAGAGTGTGGCTTCCTTTTTTCATGGCATCTTTTCTGCATGGAGCTTTACTGCATATTGATCTGTGATATACTCGGATGTGTAATCTTTTAAAAAGACCCTCTGATGGAGGTTGGAGGTTCTGCAAAATATCAAAACAAGTGCCACTTGACCTTTCCTGATTGAGGGTCATTTGAGTCTGGTAAGCCCCCACCTTTATTCAGCTTGATGGTCTGTGTGGTGATCCTATCGCTGAAAGGCTTTGAGGCTATTGGGATACACATTCTACTCTTCTTTTTTTTTCTGCTACACATTGAGAAGACTGTTCAAATCATTCTTGGATTTCCCTTTGGAACTTTCTAGTTCATAAGTTTTATGCACCTATATGCATTTAATTGAGGTTTAATTTCTAGAGATTTTTTTTTTATATTATGCACATTGCAATCACTTGTTAGGAGCATTATGTGATTTTTCATGTATAGGGGTGTTGTGTTAGCTGCTTTCAACTAGTTTATATTTGGGCCTCTAGTGTGTTTTTTTTCCTTTATACACATTTGTTTTTTTATCCGCCATCAACTATTTTTTTCATATCCACTAGTATACCAGAGCCATTTTTCCATCCAAAAACAAACGTTCGTTTACAGACGGTTTTTTCTGTAGAGATCCATTGATGTCCGTTTCTTATTAGTCAAAGAACAGATGAAAAACAGATGGCCCGCATGTGTGAAAGGGGCTTTTAGGTTGTATTGCTGAGTGGGATAAGAGATGGTAAGTGCCAATCCTTTGCTAGCAGACTGCTCAGTGATTATGCCTTGAGTACTCTGCTCTGCCAAATCAGAGAAGACGTGACTTTTTCAATATATCCTAAAAATGTGGTTTGCTTGCTCATAAATTAATTAAACATGGCCAACTGGAAGTAAATCCAAAAACTTTTTGTACCAAGCTTTAGATTTCCTTAGTAAAAATTATGGCTTGAGCATTTGACCCGAATAGTCCACTGTATCCATATATTTGTTAGAGACATAGCCTTGGCAATATTGTTCTTGGAGCTGTGGCATGTTACAGCGCTGGCAGCCTCTGCAAGAAATGTAACATTATTTTCACTGCAAGTAGTTAAAGTGGAGTTCCAGGCTCTATAAAAAAAAAAAAGTTTCAAGTCAGCAGCTACAAATATTGTAGCTGCTGACTTTTAATATAAGGACCTGTCCAGGGATCCTGCAATGTCAGCCCCCCAAAGCCAAATTGGCTCGGGTGCAGGCGCCGCCACTGCAACTAAAGGAAACCGGTAGTGACGCCTTCAGGCTTCAGAGCCAGTTTCATACTGTGCAAGCACAAGTCGAGCTGCACATTTTCCCCTTTTTAATGCTCTAAAGTTGCTTTGGAAATTCCTTTCCATTTTTCCTAATCCTGTCACACACCATACAGACTCATGAAAAGTGGGATGTTGGTATAATTGTCCATGTAAATTTGATATACAGGATTTAAAAGTGGGGTCATCAAATCCCATACAATTTTTCCAGTGATGCTCATGTACATTGAGCCCCCTGGGGGATCCAATTTTCTATCCTTGCCCTCATACACATGAAAGATGTGTGTAGCCTGTGACACTTTTGCTCAACTTAAACAGTTTTATGGCATACAGGGAGCGTTTGCTAGGTTTACATTGTTTTAGTTCTTGCTTACCAGTAAAATAATTCAGTGATTTGTCTATAGCTATGCACTGGCTGGGTGTGTAAATTTCTAAAAATGTAGTTAATATTCTATAAGAGACCAAATTTTAAAGACGCTATCATATGAGGGCTCGTAGCTTCTTAGACAGAGTTCACTGTTCATAAAGTACAAAAAAAAAAGCGCTTTCAGAATAGAGGGGCATTTTATAAATGATTTGTAGACCAGTACCTTTAATGTTAGGCTTTTTAGTGAGGCCCATAGTAAATGTAAGGCCCAAAAATAAACTCTGACAGAGTCACTGGTTCCCAAGATTGCCCATAGTAACTCGGATTCGGTCTCAAAACCTCCTGAGCATAAGGATTCGGGTGGTGGACAATCACCTTTAACTACTTAAGGACCAAGCCTCTGAGATTTGTTGTTTACAAGTTAAAAACATATTTTTTGATGGAAAATTACTTAGAAAAAAATGTATATGTATATGTTTTTTTTTGGAAAAAATAAACTTTTTTGAATTAAAAAAAAAAACGTAAAGTTAGCCCATTTTTTTTATATTGTGAATGATAATGTTATGCTGAGTAAATTGATACCCAACATGTCACGCTTAAAAATTGTGCTGCTCATGGAATGGCGACAAACATTTACCCTTAAAAATCTACATAGGCAACTTTAAAAAATTCTACAGGTGGCATGTTTTAAGTTACAGAGAAAGTCTAGGGCTAAAATTATTGCTCTTGCTCTACTGATCGCGGCAATACCTCACGTGTGGTTTGAACACAGTTTTCACATTGCGAGCCCTACTCATGTATGCGTTCGCTTCTGCGCGCGAGCTCGTTGGGACAGGGCGCGTTTAAAAATCATTATTTTACCTTATATTTTTACACTGTTCTTTTTTTTTTTTTTTTTTTTAAAGTATGACAGGCCTTCTTAAATATGAGATCTGGGGTCAAAAAACCCTCAGATCTCATATTTACCCTAAAATAAAAAAAAATTCCATATCATTGCAGGGTGGAAGCGATGTCAAAATGTCACGTCCACCCATAGCTCTTAGAGGGCCATTTTTTTTTTCAAATGACAAAAAATAAAATAAAAAATAGGATTTTTGTACCCACCGTGAAATCCTTTTTTTTGAAGTTCACTGATGACACAGTTCCTTTATTCTTGACCATTGGGATATTACGCCACCTTCAGGAGAGGACTAGGCAGAACATGTTATACATGTGAAAAAAACAGAACTTTAAAGTTCCGCCCAGAAGGCGGTCCCTCCAGTAACATCCCCTCAGCCCGCTTTCTGCAGCTTCAGTATATCAACAAGCAGTATAACGGAAATCAATAGGAGGGGAGGGTGCTGTGTCAGTCAGTGAACTTCAGAGAAAAGGATTTCCCCAAGCAGTATCATAATGAGGGGTGGGAAACAGAATAACAGAACTTCACCCCCAATCAGAAGTGCTCCCTAACAAGGGCATCACCACCTTATCTAAATGCATCAGAACTTGCGGTAACAATGCAACAGTGCATTATACTCAAAGGCAACTGTATTTACTTTAAACAGAAAAAGTAGTTCAGAATTGCAACATTACACAGCCGCCCACAAACATTTTGGCCAAGCAGGCATCAGACGATGCGCATACATCCACTGTCCACTCTGTAAAAAAAACTTTGCGGCCAAAGCAGGCATCAGATGATGCGCTTACATCCATTCTGTAGAATTTGGGAAAAAGGGGAACGGACGTCTAAATTGCACACACCAGAGCGACTGATACTCGATGTTGGAAGCCCGAGAGGCCCCGATTGTCCTGGTGGAATGGGCCATGGCAGGAAATGTAGGGGAACCTGCCCCTTAAAGACATGGGCCTGTACCACATCTGTCTGATCCACCTGGAAATGGTGGTCGACTACACTGCCATACCTCTTTTTCGGACCAGCTACTGAAACGAACAGAGATCTAACTCCTGAAGGGGAGCCATGGCAGAAAAATCTATCCTTATACCCCTGACCACGTCCAGGGAATAAAAGGCCACCTCTTAGGATGTGTCGGTTTAGGACACAGAGATGGTAACACAATATCTTCATTGATGTGGAACACCAAAACCACCTTTGGCAGAAAGGAAGGTTGTGGACGCAACACCACCTTATCCTTATGGGTAACCATATAGGGCAACTTGCAAGACAAGGCCGCCAGTTCCGAAACCCTCCTGGCCGATGTAATGGTCATTAGAAAGACCATTTTATGAGAAAGAGTCAACAAGGGAATTCCTCTGATGTTTTCCTAAACGGCGGTTTCTGAAGCGCTGATAACACCAAGTTCAGATCCCACGGGGGTAACGGTGGACGCACCGGAGGAACTACAAGTCAGACCCCCTGAACAACAGTGCTCACTAGAAATTGAGATGCCAAGGGTCACAGAAAAAAAAGACAGCCAAGACTGATATTGGTCCTTTAATGGTGCTTAAAGTCAACTTCTGGTCTACTCCTCACTGTAGAAACAGCAGGATCCTAGAAACTGAATAGGTGCATGGATGCCATCCTTTCTCCTCACACAGAGATGTATGCCTTCCAGGTATGACGGTATATCTCCCAAGAAGAAGATTGCTGTGCTCCCAACATAGTTGAGATCACCGAGTCTGATAGGCCTCGGTACCTTAGCATCTGGCTCTCAACAGCCATGCCGTTAAAACCAGCGATGGTAAAACAAGATGGAGAATTGGACCTTGTGTCAGGGCTGGCTTAGCCCTTCCTCCTCTGGGCTGGCCGCTCAGCTGTCAGCTAATTGCCAGCTCTCTTCTCTTTCCAGTTACCAGCTGTTCCCGATGATGCTCGTCTGAACTGCCTATTTAAAGCCTTCCTGCTCACTTTTCCATTTGCCTTCGCGTTGGTCACATCACAGGGAACCATCTCCTGCTGTTTGTTTCAAGACTGGCTTGCTGACATCCCACCTGGCTTCTTATCCTGCTTGTGGTTGCTCTCCTTGGATCCCTGACTTCCGGCCTGGCTGATTACCCGATCTGGTTAATGAACTTTGGACTGGCTGACTACCCGATCTGGCTACAGGACTCTGGCTATGCTTGACTACTCTTTTTTCTATTTACCTTTTTATTTTTATGATTAAACAAGTGTGATTTGATTGTACTTCTGTCTCAGTCTGTTTCATGGTTTCTGACACCTTGACACAGAAGGTCATCTCGCAACGGCAGTCGCCAGGGAGCATTCGCAACCAGGAGTACTAGGTTGGCGTGTCAGGGACGTCAAGGCCAATCTGGGGCATTAGTATTACTGGAACGCCCACGGCCTCCACTCTACAGAGCAGACAATGTAGTAGCTTTTGCGGAGGAAAGTCGTAGATCAGTCGGTACTGATCCTATGGAGCCACCAGCGCGATTTACGCATCTGCCCAAGGATCTCTTATCCTGGATACGAATCTCAGCCCCTTCCGATTGAGATGAAAAGCCAGGAGATCCATGTCTGGTGTGCCTCACCGTAGACACAGTAGCCTGAACATCTCTGGATGCAACGCCCATTCTCCTGGGCCCAGCATCTGACGACTTAGGTAGTCCGCCTGCCAGTCTTCTACTCTCGGGATGTAAATGGCCAACATGGCCGGTACCTGTCGCTCTGTCCACTGAAGGATGTGAGCGACCTCCCGTGCTGCAGCCGAGCTACTTGTTCCTCCTTGATGGTTGTCATATGCCACCGCCGTGGCGTTGTCTGACTGGATTCTGATCGGACGCCCTCGTAGTCTCATAGACTATGTGTAGAGGCAAAGCCTGATCGCTCGGAGTTCGAGCATATTGATTGGCACTTGGGTTCCTCACCCGACCAGAGACCCTGGGTCTACTGTACTCCCAGTACTCCACTCCAGCCACTTGGGCTGGCATCTGTTGTGATCACAGTCCAAAGTAGAGGTAGGAACGACTTACCGGACCGAAGTGCCAGGGACCTCAGCCACCAAAGCAGGGAGTCCCTGACTGACTGGCTCACCTGAATCTACCGATCCAAGGATAACGGAGATATGTCCCATTGTGTCAATATCTCCTTTTGCAAGACTCTGGTGTGAAACTGGGCGCACGGTACCACCTCGAGGGAGGTTGATGCAGAAAACGCAGCGGCGACCACCTGCGGTTCAGCAATAGTTTTACCGTGGCTCTGAGAGTCTGCAGTTTCTCTGAAGAGAGAAAACTCTCGCTTCCATGGAGCCCAGCGGTAAGCCTAGGCACTCCAGCGCTGAATCGTTATGAGCACTGACTTTTTTAGGTTCAACAGCCACCCAAATACCTGCAGGGTTTGCATGGTGATCGCCACATCCTCCTTTAATTCTGAGGCAGAAGCTGCTCTCAGAAGGAGGTCATCCCGGTAACTTACGATTGCAATCCTGCGTTGTCCCAACAATGCCAAAATTGAAGTCAATACCTTGGTAAGGACTTGGGGTGCTGAAGCCAAGCCAAAAAGGGAGAGCCACAAACTGGTAGTGGGCTTCCCCGACTGCATTTTGCAGAAACCTCTCATACCTGAGGCATATGAGTATATGCAGGTATGCATCCTGGGAGTCCAAAGACACCAGGGAGTCCCCTTGATGGAGTGCAGCGACTACTGAGCAAACTGATTCCACACTGAGCCTCTGTACTTAAACAAAGCAATTGAGGCTTTTAGGTCCAAGATTGGACGTACCCCTTCCTTCTTTGGGGACTACAAACAGATTGGAGTAGAACCACTGGAACCTTGCCGACACTGGAACAGGCACTATCACCCTGTGGCTTAGCAGGTCCCATACTGCCCCCATGGGGCCTCCCAGCGAGCCAGTAGTAAGGGTATGCTGGAAGGGAAGAATCTGTTTGGCCAAGAGAGGAACTCTATCCAAGGAAATCAGTTCGCAGACCCATTGGTCAGATAGCCGAGAGGCCCACAGGGCTGCAAACTCCCGAAGGTGACACCGCAACCGTATGATGGCGGGGGCAAACCTTCATGCAGTAGCACTTTTTCTTGCAGGCTTGTGGTTCCAGGGACGCTTATCAGGGAAGTAATTTGGCTCAAGCTCACCATCTCCCTGCACACAGACGCAGCAGAACGGCGCCTTTTGCGCACACAAATTCGCCATGGATCGGCGCTCTGGTGCACGCACATTTGCAGCCTTACTGAGCGGCACACATGCATGCGCACAAGCACTCACATAACGCAAATTCCCTGACCAGCCTATAAAAGGAGACAAACAAGTTGCTAGTTTGTCTCAGCTCACCTATGTTCCTCTGCTTCCTGTTCCTGTTTACCACTTCCTGTTGTGACCCGGATTGCCTGAAGACTACCCTGATTCTCTCCTGACCTGACCCCTGGCTTGTTTAACGGACTTCCTGCTCTTAGCCTTGCTGGCTCCAGGACTGATACCTGTGTCTGAACCTCGGCCTGCCCCTGGATTATCCTCTGTCTGCTGCACTTAGCCTTGCTGGCTCCCGGACTGATACCTGTGTTTGACCCTCGGCCTGCCTCTGGATTATCCTCTGTCTTCTGCACTTAGCCTTGCTGGCTGTGTTTGACCCTTGGCCTGCCCCTGGATTATCCTCTGTCTGCTGCACTTAGCCTTGCTGGCTCTCGGACTGATACCTGTGTTTGACCCTTGGCCTGCCTCTGGATTATCCTCTGCACTTAGCCTTGCTGGCTCCTGGACTGATTACTTGTGTTTGACCCTTGGCCTGTTTCTGGACTTTTTTACCTGTTTTACAGACTTGCTTGCTACTTACCTTCTGGTCCGGTCCATCCTGCACGAGCCCTCTTGCAGACCTTCACACAAGTCAGGTATCCTGTTGGACTGGGAGCGTTTAGCCGAAGGACAAAAAAAACTATTTTGAGCGGAAAATGAGGGCCTTTGCCTGTGGCATGGCTCCTCAGTCTTTCTGGCCTGTGGGAACAAGGTACTCATCCCACCTGTGACATTCTTAATAATTTTATCCAATGAGGCTCAAAAGAGCCACTCACCAAGGAAGGGTAGATCTGTCAAGGCTTTTTCAAATGCCTGGTCCGCCGACCAGTATTTCAGCCAAATCAGGAACCTCAGCACCACTGCAGACACTGAAACCCTGGATAGCAGAGGAAGCGTATCCAGAGCCACGTTCCAAACGTACTTACGACCGTGCACTAACTGGTCTGCTAGTTCCACGCAGACGGAAGTAGCCTGCTGCTTCTCCAATTCATGGTGCAAAAGTTTTGCCTCTTCAGTGTGTGTCTGACACAAGTGCTGTGGTCAGTACTGGTCGTATTGCTGACCCACCCAACCGTAAATAAGGAACGGGCCACTGCCTTGGTTCCTGCCCGTGGGGTCCTTAAACACAGGAGCCCCTTCTACAGGGATCGTGGTTACTTTTATTTAACCTGGATAGTGGGGGGTCCATGACCGGAGGAGCCGACCAATATTTAGGAAGGCTCTCAAGGGGGTAATGCACCGCCATGCATTTTGGGACCGAAAAAGGTCCGTTGCGGTCGCCCCCCATTCATGTAACTGAACATATCGAACCAAGTCAGATACAGAAACACCTTAGGTGTACGGACTGGCTTACGGGACCCAAAAAGGACCGTTACTGCAGCAGAAGGACCTGCTGTATCCTGATTTTCAAGGTATCACGCACAGCTGTGATCAATGCTCCAACTAGTGATTTTCTTGTGCGGACCCGGACGGGGACTCATCCTCACTGTCCGATCAGTCCTGGTCAGCGTCATCTGAAATGACAGAGCATGGGCCACCAGTCACTGCGGGGCCAGGGTCTGCATCAGAGCTCTCCCTGGAGGACAGGGGGGGACCGCTTTCTACCACCTTTGCGCCCGCACACTGCCTCCACGCTGGCAACAAATGTTTTTAGGACCACTGACAAGGCGTACAAAGGCGCTGCACTGTTTGCAGGTGAGCCGGTTGCATTACAGGGAGTTAGAGGGAAGAAACATCAGTTTCTGAAGCCATGCTGACCCACCCCATCTGCCACCTGTTGGGGACTTAGGACAGGTGTATAGTCCCACCCTCCTTGTTGCTGCACGCTGAGGGGCCCCCACCGCAGGACTCACCACCCTGACAGAGTTCTGCGTCATTCAGCTAGTAGTGCCTGTGTCATCTCCCAGGCATCTGAGTGAAGAAACCACGCTGTTCTGAGCCTCATGGACCAGCACAGGGCATAAAAAACTTGCTGGGCTACAACAAAATGGCCCGCCGGGCGTCCAGTATAAAGGACATAATCACAGGGAAAATGGCCATCGAACTACAGCAAATTGGTGCCATCCAGCGCAGCCCCCCACCCAAGGTGAGAGCCCCCCCCCCCAGAGGGCCCCAGTCTATGTGGCACACACCGCCCAGCAGCCCATGCAGCATCCCCCACAAGGGGGGGGGAAGATAAGGACAGGGAGAGAAGAGAGGTAGGGGGAGCCCCGAATCAACCTCCCAGGGAATGCCCAGTTGCTCAGCCCCACCGAGGCAGGGAGAGCTGTACTTATCATTCCGGATGAGCTGGGGATATTCCATAATAGACCCACTCTCGGATCAGTACGGGGTGGCTGCTGGCCCAGCACACTGACGCAGACATCAGTAGCCCGGTCATATGTGTGCCCCAGAGCATTGCGCTCACTGGCCGCCCCTGGAGCCTGAGGGGCATGTCGCGGCAGACCCAGCGCGGAGCTCTGGTCTGCACACACTCGATGGCCAGGCTTGGGAGACTACAAGGATAAGCGTATCCAGCCTGTCACTCAGCCAGCTGTTGATTGCAAGATTAAGATCCTGTGATCTGCTAACTTCTTCAGAAAAAAATCCACAGACCGATGGGCCCGCAGGGTTCCTAGGAGCATCTCCTTCACTAGGCAGAACAAAAACTGAAGCTGCAGGAAGCAGGCTGAGGGGATGTTACTGGAGGATATAACATGTTCTGCCTAGTCCTCTCCTGAAGGTGGCGTAACAACCCAATGGTGAAGAATAAATGAGCTGTGTCAGTCAGTGAACGAAAGAGAAATAGGATTTTTGCACTCACCGTAAAATCCTTTTCTCTGAAGTTCATTGACAGACACAGCAGCTCATCTTGACATTAGGGTTATATTGCCCCTTTAGGAGAGGACTTGGCAGAAAGTGTTAAAAACAGCAACACTTGCACAGTACCGCCCAGGGGACCATCCTACTGGATATAACCCCTCACACCGCATCCAGCAGCTCAGTTCATCAAAAGCAGTACAAACATAGATAGGCGGGGTGGGTGCTGTGTCTGCCAATGAACTTCAGAGAAAAGGATTTTACAGTGAGTACAAAAATCCTATTTTCCCTATAGTTCATTGACTGACACAGCAGCTCATCTTGACCTTAGGGACGTCCCCAAGCAGTGTCAAAGAAACGAGGGGTGGGAACAGCAAACAATAACTCCACCCATAACAACCAGAGCTCCTCAACGGAGGAGTTGCAACCTTAAACAGTTGCCTACAAAACCTTGCAGCCGAAGCGAGCATCTGAAGATGCGCTCACATCAAGTGTGAACGGATGACCAGGTCACCGCCTTACACACCTGGGAAATGGACGCTTGATGTGGTAAAGCCCAAGAGGCACCAATTGCCCTGGTAGAATGTGCCATGAGAGGAAAGGAACCACCTTGGAGCTGTCTTCCATGCCTTGAGAGGATTCGGTATTCCAGTTATTGTGTGACCATCCAGGCCGGCATTGTTTATAACATCGGGAAGTCCTCTATTCCAAGCAGGGGCGGATCCAGAGTCTAGTCTCGGGAGGGGCACTGCTAGAAAATATGTTTTTTTGGGAGCAATTTATCGGTGAAATGACTGGTATTGTCGCTTCAATCATCACGGCACCATGGTTGTTATGGTGTCAAGATGATTGAAGCGCATTATTTCTATTATTACATTGTAATACAAAAATAAATGGTTCAACTGACCATAATGCAGAATCAGTGGGAGCCCTGAGGGTGTCACTTTCCACGTGGCTTGCCACACATTGCGGATTGTCACTTGCCACGTCACCTGCCACACATTGTGGATTGCCACTTGCCACATAGCCTGCCACACATTGCGGATTGTCACTTGCCACACAGCCTGCCACACATTGCGGATTGTCACTTGCCACATATTGCGGATTGTCACTTGCCACATAGCCTGCCACACATTGCGGATTGTCACTTGCCACATAGCCTGCCACACATTGCGGATAGTCACTTGCCTCTAAGCCTGCCACATATTGCGGATTGCCACTTGCCACATAGCCTGCCACACATTGTGGATTGTCACTTGCCGCGTCAACTGCCACACATTGCGGATTGTCACTTGCCACGTCACCTGCCACACATTGCGGATTGTCGGAATGCCCGAGACGTTCCGATCACCCTTGTGGAGTGGGCCGTGACGGAAAGGGGGCACCTGCCACAATCTGCCTGATCCACCTGGAAAGGGTGGCCGACGAGACTGCCATGTCTTTCTTTGGACCAGCCACCGAAACAAACAGTAAGTCTGACTTCAGGAAGGGAGCCATGGCAGACAAATACACCCTCAGAGCCCGAACCAAGTCCAGGGAATGGAGGGCCACCTCCTTAGGATGTGTCGGCTTAGGACACAAAGATGGTAACACAATGTCTTTATTGATGTGAAATGCCAAGACCACCTTCGGCAGAAAAGACGTTTGTGGACACAACACCACCTTATCCTTGTAGATAACCAGATAGGGCGACTTGCAGGACAAGGCCGCCAATTCCGAAACCCTCCTGGCCGATGTGATGGCCACTAGAAAGATCACTTTCTGGGAAAGAGTCAACAGAAAGATCTCTCTGATATTTTCAAATGGCGGTTTTTGCAGCGCCGATAACAGCAGGTTCAGATCCCACGGGGGTAACGGCGGACGCCCTGGAGGAACTACATGCACCCCTTGAACAAAAGTGCTCACTAGAGAGTGAGCCACCAGGGGTCGCTGAAAAAAGACAGCCAAAGTGGATATTTGTCCCTTAATGATGCTCAAAGCCAGTTTCTGGTCTACTCCTTGCTGAAGAAACAGCAAGACCCTGGATATAGAAAAGGAGTGCGGACGCCATTCTTTTTCCTCACACATGGAGATGTAGGCCTTCCAGGTGCGATGATATATCTTCCGAGAAGAAAAAAGGGGGTGGTGTCCAAATTAGGATTTTCCCGCATTCCTATTGAATCGACAAAGAAAAAATAAATGTTCCTCTTAGATGGGACTTTAAGTGGGAAAAAGGCTACTTGGGGTATAAATGCGTATATGAATTTTATTTGGGGTAAATCGTATAAGAAATTTCTGTAGAAAATACAAATATACATTAATATGAATATACAGACAAAAAATACATAGGATGCAGTATACATGAACTAGAATGCAATACAATATGAGACAATCACAATCAGACTCCACAACACATGTGAACTACATGTATGGGGAAAAAAAGGACCCGACGCGTTTTGAGTAATCACTTTTCTTCAGGGGTAATGATTGGAAACAGCACGGTATAAATGTGTCTGCAAATAAGGGAATACTTCATGAACACTCAAATATGAGGAATGTTTCAAACCAAGACATTTTGCAAATTGCAAAACAAGTGGGGTGGTCTGCTGCCATACTCTATCTACTATTACCAGAGGTAACCTTCAATCCCCGTTGTTTTTTGCCCCCCTTTCTGTTTCCTTTCTCACCATTAAGGGGTCCCCGCCTTGTGAGAGGAACATTTATTTTCTATCCTACACTTTTGCTCATTTTTTATTTATTTTCCATGTATTTATTAATTTACTTTATATATATATATATATATATACATTTTTATTTATTTTTTTCTTCTCCCATGATCTGTGGCCTTTCTACTCACATCCACTTTTATGGTTCATCATCCAGCAGCCTATCCTTCTCCTTTGTGGGCTTTAGGGGAGCCACTACCATCTGGTCGGGGCAAAATCATTATATATTACCCCAGGTATGTATCCTGTTACCCAGCACGTTGAGGGCCCTTGTCTTATTCCCTTTTTTTTTTTTACACTTCACTCTTCCTCTTCTCTCTCTTTTTCCCATAGGGCACAGAGACCAATTTTTGACGTATCTTTACCATTTTTGCTGTGTGGTTTTCTTTGGAGCGCCCTCTGTTGGGGGGGGGGCTGTGTGCCTTTTTTCCCCCCGGGGATTCCTTGGGCTCGGACACAGAGGGGTTTTCCCCCGCGTAGCAGTCTCTGGGATCAACAGCACCCAGCTGTCCTGGATGGTTTTTCATTGTTTTTAACCACCTCAATACAGTGCACTTACACCCCTTTCCTAACCAGACCAATTTTCAGCTTTCAGCGCTCTCACAGTTTGAATGACAATTACTCAGTCATGCAACACTGTACCCATATGACACTTGCGTCCTTTTTTCCACACAAATGCTTTCTTTTAGTGGTATTTAATCACTTTTTTTTTGTTTTTATTTTTTGTGCTATAAATAAAATAAAACGTATATTTAAAAAAAAAAAAAAATTCCTTTTTCTTTGTTTCTTTCAGAAATGTCTGCTAATTAGTAACTTTTCTTAATACATTTGGCCAGATTTATACTGCTACATATCTTTGGTAAAAATAACCCACATTAGTGTATATTATTTGGTCTTTGTGAAAGTTATAGAGTCTACAAACTATGGTGCCCATCACTGAAAATTGATCACATCTGATCAGGCCTTCAGTACATTGGGTGTATGTCATTTCTTGAGACATTAACAAGTCAGGAAAGTACAAATACCCCCCAAATGACCCCTTTTTCGAAAGTAGACATTCCAAGGTATTAAGCAGCATGGTGTGTTTTTTTAAGTTGTCATTTTTTCCCACAATTCTTTGCAAAATTAAGATTTTTTTATTATTTTTTTTTACAAAATTGTCATTATCAGGTTATTTCTCACACACAGCATATGCATACAACAAATTACACCCCAAAATACATTCTGCTACTCTTCCCGAGTATGGCAATACCACGTGTGAGACTTTTACACAGCCTGGCCACATACAGAACACCAACATTGAAGTAGCACCTTCAGACGTTCTACGAGCAAAAATTACGCATCTCATTTTTCAACCACCTATTACACTTTTGAAGGCCCTGGAGTACCAGGACAATGGAATTTCCCATAAAATGACCCCATTTTGGAAAGCAAACACCCCAACGTATAATCTGTGAGGCATAATGAGTCTTTTGAACGGTTCATTTTTTTCCAGAAGTTTTTGGAATATGTGAAAAAAAATGAAAACGCATTCTTTTTTTTTTTTTTTGACAAAGTTGTCAATTTATAAGATATTTCTAACACATAGCATGTATATAACAAAAATTACACCTCAAAACACATTTTGCTACTCCTCCCGAGTATGGCGATTCCACATGTGTAGGACTTTTACACAGCCTGGTCACATAGAGAGGCCGAACATTGAAGTAGTACCTTCAGGCGTTCTAGGAGCATAAATGACACATCTCATTTCATTCCTACCTATCACACTTTTGAAGGTCCTGGAGCACCAGGACAGTGAAATTACCCACAAAATGACCCCATTTTGGAAAGCAAACACCCCAACGTATATTCTATGAGGCATGGTGACAGGTACTCGGGTATTCTGATGGCCTGGTGACAGGTACTAGAGTACTCTGATGGCCTGTTGACAGGTACTCGGGTACTCTGATGGCCTGGTGACAGGTTCTCTGATGGCCTGGTGACTGGTATTTGGGTACTCTGAAGGGCGGTGATAGGTACTCAGGTACTCATATGGACTGACAGGTACTCGGGTACTCAGATGAACTGTGACAGCTACTCGGCTACTCAGATGAACTGTGACAGGTACTCGGGTACTCAGATAGACTGGGACAGGTACTCGAGTATTCAGATGAGCTGTGACAGGTACTCTGATGGGCTGCGACAGGTACTCGGGTACTCTGATGAACTGTGACGGGTACTCGGGTACTCTGATGGACTGGGACAGGTACTCGGGTACTCAGATGGGCTGTGACAGGTACTCGGGTACACTGATGGGCCGTGACAGGTACTCGGGTACTCTGATGGGCTGTGACAGGTACTCGGATGAACCGCGACAGGTACTCGGGTACTCTGATGGGCTGTGACAGGTACTCTGATGGACTGTGAGTGACAGGTACAATGATGGGTGGCGACAGGTCCTCTTTATTGGGGAGGCAATAAGGGTGATTGGTGTACACTGTAAGAGGTAACGTGATGTTACCGCAATCTCCTCCTCACACATGATCGGTGTGTGAGGAGGAGAACCATCTCGTTACCGCGGTTTGTTTACATTTTAGTGCTCGGCTGTGAAAGGATCACAGCCGATCACATGGGTAAACAGCTGGCCAATGGCTGTTTACCAGCGTCGGTGATGAGCAGTGTTCCCGGGGAACACGCCGCCACCAACGTGCTCACGCGCATGCGCCGTGCACAGTGGGGGTGTGACCATCTGTGATCAGCCGTGACTTCATCACGGCCGATCACGTGGTAAACAGCCATAACCAATGGCTGTTCACCCCTTTTGGTGGCAAGTGGCATTTCCGTGACACGATGCCACCGAAGAAACAGGGATGTGCGCGAATTCCCTGTTTAAACGGGCGGCCATCATATGATGGCCTCCTGCCACAATAGGTGCGCCGCCTGGCCGTCATTTGACGGCCGGCGGTCAGGAAGTAGTTAATGCAACATTTATACGGATGCAGCAAACCATTATGCTTCCCAGCAATACTTTATGGTCAGTACTGAAGGTTATACCTTTGTTGTTACTATATAACTGTGTTTATAACACATATGCACCTTTTCCTGTTTTTATATTTTTTGACGTTTGCATATTTCTTCATCAAGTGTTCATGAAGTATTCCCTTATTTGCAGACATATTTATACCTTGCGGTTTCCAATCGGTACCCCTGAAGAAGAGTGATTACTCAAAACGCATCGGGTCCCTTTTTTCCCCCCCATACATGTAGTTCACATGTGTTGTGGAGTCTATGATTGTTATTGTCTCATATTGTACTGCATTCTAGTTCATGTATACTGCATCCTATGTATTTTTTTGTCTGTATAGTCATATTAATGTATATTTGTATTTCCTATGGAAATTTCTTATACGATTTATCTTAAATAAAATTCATATACACATTTATACTCCAAGTAGCCTTTTTCCCCACTTAAAGTCCCATCTAAGAGGAACATTTATTTTCTTTATTATCTTCTGAGAAGAAGATTTCCGAGCTCTCAGCATGGTTGGGATCACCGAGTCTGAAAGACCCCGGTTCCTCAACACCTGGCTCTCAATAGTCATACTGTTAAAACCAGCAATGGTAAAGCAGGATGGAGAATTGGACCTTGAGAAAGGTGGTCTTCTCGCAACGGCAGTCGCCAGGGAGCGTCTGCCACCAGGCACACTAGGTCCGTGTACCAGGGACGCTGGGGCCAATCTGAGGCAATCAGTATTACTATGATCCCCTCGGCCTCCCCTCTGCAAATCAGACCTGATAACAGTTTCAGTGGAGGAAAGGCATAGATCAGCTGGTACTGATCCCACGGCGGCAGCAGCTCATGCGACGCGTCCGTCCACGGATCTCCTGGATACGAATCTCGGCACCTTCCAATTGAGACGGGAGGCCAGAAGATCCACATCTGGTGTGCCCCACTGCAGGCACAGGAGCCTGAACACTTCCAGATGCAACGCCTATTCTCCTGGGTCCAGCATCTGGCGACTTAGCTAGTCCACCTGCCAGTAAACAGGTGGACTAAACGGCGTAAACGGCTGACAGGGCCAGTACATGTCGCTCTGCCCACGAAAGTATGTGAGCGACCTCCCATGTGGCGGCCGAACTTCTTGTTCCTCCTTGGTGACTGACAAATGCCACAGCCGTGGCGTTATCTGACTAGATCCTGATAGGGCGCCCTCGCAGTCTCAGTGACCATGTTGAGAGGCATAGCCTGATCGCTCTCAGTTCGAGCAGATTGATCTGCAACTTGGATTCCTCCGTCGACCAGAGGCCCTGAGTCGACTGAACTCCCATTACTCCACCCCAGCCAGATAGGCTGGCGTCCATTGTTATCACCGTCCATTTTAGAGGTAGGAACGACTTCCCAGACTGCAGTACCAGTGACCTCAGCAACCGGATCCTTAATCCCTGACTAACTGGCTCACCTGGATCTGTCGATCCAGGGACAATGGAGACGTGTCCCATTTTGTCAAAATCTTTTTCTGCAGGATTCTGGTGTGGAACTGGGCATATGGTACTGCCTTGAAGGAGGCCACTGTGAGTCCCAGGACTCGCATGTAGAAGCATAGCGATGACCACATGCAGTTCTTCAGCAGTTTTACTGCGGCATTGAGAGGCTGCAGCTTGTCTGAAGGGAGAAATACTCTCGCTTCCATGGAGTCCAGCAGTAAGCCTAGGTACTCCAAATGCCGAGTTGGTACAATCACCAACTTTTTTAGGTTAAACAGCCACTCAAATTCCTGAAGGGTCTGTATGGTGATTGCCACATCCTCCTCTAACTCTGAGGTGGAAGATGCTCTCAGGAGGGAGATCGTCTAGGTAACCCACAATCGCAATCCCACATTGCCGTAGCAATGCCAAAACCAGAGCCAATACCTTGGTAAAGACTCGGGGGCTGATGCCAAACCAAAAGGGAGAGCCACAAACTGGTAGTTCAACTGTACACGGGAGGCCGCGCTTATGGAGCAGGTCACAGTCAAACAGGGATATATGTGAATGCCTATGTCTCCCCCTGACTCTATTGATAATGTGTTACTAGTTGCAGTTTTTATGAGGTATAGCAATGTAGAAAATACATATATAAAAGTTGGATCTATTTATATTAATCACTATGAGGTTACTGCCTCCCTAAGAACACAATCTGAAACCCAGGTTATGTTTAAAAATTGAATAGTAATGATGGGCTAATGGCGCTACCTCAAACCTTCTGTTACCTATTATCTTCCCTATAGGCTCTGTGAGACCCAATTTGTGCTTACTATGATGTCCCAATTGTTTAGTGTTTATGTCCAACTAATTCTTTCTGTTAACCCAAATTCAACCATGTGCCACTACAAATCAATTATATTGCTTACCCTAAAAAAAGGTGACACGTACAGTTATTCACTAGCGTGATCAAACCCTCAATCAGAATCCCAAAGGGATAAAAAATAAATAAATTAAACCCTAAAACACCCAAAACCACATATAAAATCCAAAAATCCCAAACAATATACAAAGTATTTTTGTGATAGTAATTTTTGTGATACCAAAAATATCAGTATACTACACAGCAAACAACCGCACTTAGTGTAAAAACCCCTAATCTGGGAAAGATTACACCTATAATCGCACTGCGTTTGTGCAGTTCCTGTGCAATTACTGACACTGTGCACAATTTATATTTCCACTATAATACCCCGTGGGTGAAAAAATATTACAATAAAGGAACAAAGACCACCAAGACCATGAAAAATACAAAAAATACAAAAATAAAAAATAATAAAAATAAAAATGAATAAATGTGCCGGGTGATTCCTAACCCCCTTGCAAATGTGAAAAATACAAAAACCTGGAAAAAGGTCCACAAAGAGTCTCTTATCATGTATTTTCAACCATGCGATTATTCTTTTTCAAATAACAGGAAGGTGACTTTTGTGATTAGGCCTGCTTATTGGTGACTTCCGTGCTCGTTCCCCCTCAAGGGTCCCCACTCACCGAATCCACGCACCCCCTAGGGGGTATATTGCCTGTAATCTGTGCTCCACTAGGTTGAGGATTCTTCTAATTAGCTCTGTCTTCAGCTGGTCTTCCCCAGGGTTTATTGGAAATGATGAGAGAAGGAGGCTTTGTTATCCACCAATGGGTCCTCAAGAAAGAAAAAATCTACTCATGGTGTAGTATTCTCAATAACTGACCACTTGAGAGAAAGGGAAACGGACTACAAAAAAGCAGCTGAGGACGTCTATGACGAAACGCGTACAGCGTCATTACGTACACCACGTCACTTCCGGTGCGCCTGACCCGGTGGAGCGCAGCTGGAGCGCACGCCGTTCGATTAGGGGATTACCCTTGTGGATGAGCGAACCGGGCTGGTGCTAAAATTTCTTTTAAACCTCCGTCCATAGGAGGATGACTGCTTAATGAAGATAAGTAGCTTTGCATCCAGTGTATGGGAAGCCTGCAAAAACGGGACCCCCTAGAGAATTGGGGACTTAGGCTCCATGTAACTGTGTATAGCGCTGGTTTGCACTAAAAAGGATTGTACCGCTGTTTTTAAGATACATTTTTATTTTTTATTTTTTTTATTTTTAATATTTTTCTGATTTTCTGGCTTTTAGTTTATTTTATTTTTTGCCACTTTTTGGTATACTCTTTTGAGATGCATTATTGGTACATACATATATACTAAATTTACAGGCTCATAGTGCAATTGCTGTAGATCGCACCTTTGACTTAAAGGGACATTTTTGTAAAAAAGTTTTTTTGCACTAAGCGCTGTAAAATAATTTTTTAGCATATGCGAAAGCTCTCTCTTTTTTGTAATTATATAACATTTTTGTAATAAAGCATATTTTGAGTGATCATCAGTCCTCTGCTATATACATATCAATAAGGTATATAAATCTTTTCAGAAGCTATTACCCTGTGCAAGCCTTTTTGAAGAACTTTTTTGTAGTCCGTTTCCCTTTCTCTCAAGTGGTCAGTTATTGAGAATACTACACCATGAGTAGATTTTTTCTTTCTTGAGGACCCATTGGTGGATAACAAAGCCTCCTTCTCTCATCATTTCCAATAAACCCTGGGGAAGACCAGCTGAAGACAGAGCTAATTAGAAGAATCCTCAACCTAGTGGAGCACAGATTACAGGCAATATACCCCCTAGGGGGTGCGTGGATTCGGTGAGTGGGGACCCTTGAGGGGGAACGAGCACGGAAGTCACCAATAAGCAGGCCTAATCACAAAAGTCACCTTCCTGTTATTTGAAAAAGAATAATCGCATGGTTGAAAATACATGATAAGAGACTCTTTGTGGACCTTATATATATATATATATATACACCTATTGATATTTTTTGGACTTTACTTACATTTTTTCCAGGTTTTTGTATTTTTCACATTTGCAAGGGGGTTAGGAATCACCACCGCACATTTATTCATTTTTATTTTTATTATTTTTTATTTTTGTATTTTTTGTATTTTTCATGGTCTTGGTGGTCTTTGTTCCTTTATTGTAATATTTTTTCACCCACGGGGTATTATAGTGGAAATATAAATTGTGCACAGTGTCAGTAATTGCACAGGAACTGCACAAACGCAGTGCGATTATAGGTGTAATCTTTCCCAGATTAGGGGTTTTTACACTAAGTGCGGTTGTTTGCTGTGTAGTATACTGATATTTTTGGTATCACAAAAATTACTATCACAAAAATACTTTGTATATTGTTTGGGATTTTTGGATTTTATATGTGGTTTTGGGTGTTTTAGGGTTTAATTTATTTATTTTTTATCCCTTTGGGATTCTGATTGAGGGTTTGATCACGCTAGTGAATAACTGTACGTGTCACCTTTTTTTAGGGTAAGCAATATAATTGATTTGTAGTGGCACATGGTTGAATTTGGGTTAACAGAAAGAATTAGTTGGACATAAACACTAAACAATTGGGACATCATAGCAAGCACAAATTGGGTCTCACAGAGCCTATAGGGAAGATAATAGGTAACAGAAGGTTTGAGGTAGCGCCATTAGCCCATCATTACTATACAAACTGGTAGTGGGCTTCCCTGACTACAAATCGCAAGAAACTTTTGATGCTGGAGGCATATGGGTATGTGCAGGTATGCATCCTGGATGTCTAAGGACACCAGGGAGTCGCCTTGACGGAGTGCAGAGACTACTGAGCGAACAGATTCCATTCTGAACCTTTGTACTTTTACAAAGTCATTGAGGGCTTTTAGATCAAAGATTGCAGTCCCCAAGAAGGAAAGGGTACGTCCAAACAGGTTTGAGTAGAACCCCTGGAAACGTTCCGATTCCAGAACAGGTACTATCACCCCACAATTCAGCAGGTCCCTTACCGCCCCCAAGAGGGCCTCCCAGCGAGCCGTGAGTATGGGTATGCTGGAGGGGAAGAATATGTTTTGCGTCCAAGAGATTAAACTGTAGCCAGAGGAAATCAGATCGCAGACCCACTGGTTGTACAGCCGAGAGGCCCACCGCGCTGCAAACTCCCAAAGGCGACCCCCCCACCCGTGCTGCGGGTAGGGGGCAAACCTTCATTCGGTAGCAGTTTTGCTCAAAGTCTTGCAGTTCCAGGGAAACTTTTGTCCATCAGTGGTCGTCCTGTCAGGCTGGGGACGTTTGGCCAAATCTCCTCCAGTTGTGGACCGCCCCAGTCTCCAGGTTAAACAAAGTAACCACAATCTCGGTAGAGGGGACTCCTGCATTTAAGGATCCCATGGACAGGAAGGCCGAGGCAGTGGTTCATTCCTTGTTTACGGTTGTAGGGTCAAGGCACTGAGTGAGCAAAACTGTTGCACCATGAATTGGGAGAACAGGCTTTTCCTGGCTGCATGGAACTATCAGACCAACTAGCAGATCCAGGTGAGCCAGCCAGTCAGAGACTCCTTGATCTGGTGGTTGAGGTCCCCGGTGATTCAGGCCGGATAATCGATCCTTCCTCTGAAATGGACAGTGGTCACCATGGACGCCATTCTGTCCGGCTGGGGTGGAGTGATGGGGATTCAGTTGGCTGAGGGCCTCTAGTCGACGGAAGAATCCAAGTTGCCGATCAGTCTGCTCTAATTGAGAGCGATCAGGCTATGCCTCCACACATGGTCGACATGTCTTCAAGGGCGTCAGACCAGGATACAGTCAGACAACACCACGGCTGTGGCATAAATAAATCACCAAGGGGGAAAAAAGCTCAGCCGCTGCTCGCGAGGTCGCTAACATACTTTGGTGGGCAGAGCGACATTTTGCATCCCGGGGGTGGAAATTGTCAGGCGGACTATCTGAATTGTCAGACGCTGGATCCAGGAGAATGGGCATTGCATCCAGAGACATTCAGGCGGCTGTGTCTGAAATGGGGCACACCAGATGTGGCTCTATTGGCCTCCCGCTCAATCGGAAGGTGCCAAGATTTGTGTCCAGGGCAAGAGATCCGTGGGCAGACGCATCAGATGCGCTGGTGGCTCCGTGGGATCAGTACCAGCTGATCTACGCCTTTCCTCCGCTGAAACTGTTGCCACGTCTGCTTCGCAGAGTGGAAGCCAAGGGGATTCCAGTAATCCTGGTTGCCTCAGATTGGCCTCAGCGGGCCTGGTGGCAGACGCTCCCTGGTGACTGCCGTTGAGGGAGGACCTCCTGTCTGAAGGTCAAATCCTTCACCCTGCTTTACCATCGCTGGCTTTATCGGCCTGGCTTTTGAAAGGCAGGTATTGAGGAACCGGGGTCTGTCGGACTCGGTGATTCCAACTATGCTGAGGGTGCGGAAGTCTTCCAGGAAGATATACCATCGTACTTGGAAGGCTTACATCTCCATGTGTGAGGAGAAGGGGTGGCATCCGTACTCCTTCTCTGTATCCAGGATCCTGCAGCAAGGTGTAGACCAGAGGTTGGCATTGAGCACCATCAAGGGGCAGATTTCAGCTCTGGCTGTCTTTTTTTCAAAGACCCCTGGCATCTCACTCATTAGTGAGGACCTTCGTGCAGGGGGTGTGACATGTGGTCTCTCCGGTGCGTCCTCCGTTACCGCCGTAGGATTTGAACCTGGTGTTGTCGGCGCTTCAGAAGCCTGACCTTTTCACAGAATTTGGACTTTCTAGTGGCCATCACATTGGCCAGGAGGGTGGTGTTGCATCCGCAACCGTCCTTTCTACCGAAGGTGGGTTCAGCCTTTCATATCAATGAGGACATTGTGTTGCCATCATTGTGTCCTAAGCCAAAGCACCCCAAAGAGGTGGCCCTTCACGCTCTGGATGTGGTTAGGGCTCTGAAGGTGTACTAGTCTGCCACAGCTCAGATTCAGACACATTTCAGACACAGCCGCCTGAATGTCTCTGGATGCAATGCCCATTCTCCTGGATCCAGCATCTGACAATTCAGATAGTCCGCCTGACAATTTCCACCCCCGGGATGCAAAATGTCGCTCTGCCCACCAAAGTATGTTAGCGACCTCACGAGCAGCGGCTGAGCTTCTTGTTCCCCCTTGGTGATTTATTTATGCCACAGCTGTGGTGTTGTCTGACTGTATCCTGGTCTGACGCCCTTGAAGACACGTCGACCATGTGTGGAGGTATAGCCTGATCGCTCTCAATTAGAGCAGACTGATCGGCAACTTGGATTCTTCCGTCGACTAGAGGCCCTCAGCCAACTGAATCCCCATCACTCCACCCCAGCCGGACAGAATGGCGTCCATGGTGACCACTGTCGATTTCAGAGGAAGGATCGATTTTCCGGCCTGAATCACCGGGGACCTCAACCACCAGATCAAGGAGTCTGACTGGCTCACCTGGATCTGCCGATCCAGGGACAACGGAGATTTGTCCCATTATGTCAAGATCTCCTTCTGCAGGACTCTGGTGTGGAACTGGGCATAAGGTACCCCCTTAAAGGAGGTTACCATGAGCCCCAGCACCCGCATGCAAAAGCGGAGCGATGACCACTTGCGGTTCAACAGCAGTTTGACCGCAGATCTGAGAGTCAGCAATTTGTCTGAGGGGAGAAAAACCCTGGAGTCCAATAGTAACCCCAGGTACTCCAGACGCCAAATTCTTTAGGTTCAACAGCCACCCAAACGCTTGCAGGGTCTGCAAGGTGATCGCCACATCCTCTAATTCTGAGGTGGAAGAAGCTCTCAGGAGGAGATCGTCTAGATAACCTACGATCGCGATCGCGCGTTGTCTCAATAACGCCAATACTGGAGCCATTACTTTGGTAAAAGACTCGGGGGGCTGATGCCAGGCCAAAAGGAAGAGCCACAAACTGGTAGTGAACCAGAAACTTTTGATGCCAAAGGCATATGGGTATGTGCAAGTAGGCATCCTGAATGTCCAAGGATGCCAGGAAGTCCCCTTGATGGAGTGCAGTGACTACTGAGCGAACGGATTCCATTCTGAACCTCTGCACTTTTACAAAGTGATTGAGGGCTTTCAAGTCCAGGATTGGACATACTCCTTCCTTCTTGGGAACCACAAACAGATTGGAGTAGAACCCCTGGAAGCGTTCCGATTCCGGAACTGGTACAATCACCCCGATTCAGCAAGTCCCTCACTAACCCTAACAGGGCCTCCCAGGGAACTGGGAACACAGGTATGCTGGAGGGGAAGCATCTGTTTGGTGGCCAAGAGAGAAACTATCTTGTAGCCTGTAGAAATCAGGTCACAGACCCATAGGTTGGATAACCGGGAGGTCCAACGGGCTGCAAACTCCCGAAGGCGACCCCCCACCCAAGATGTGGGTGGGGGCAAACCTTCATGCAGTAGCACATTTGTTCGCAGGCTTGTTAGGCTTGCGGTTCCAGGGACGCTTCTGACTATCCGTGGGCGTCCTGACGCGCTGTGGTAGTTTTGCCGAAAGCCCCGGGCAGACAAAAAAGCCGCTTGCGAGCGGAAAAGGAGGGCCCTTGCTTGCGGCATGGCTCCTTAGCCTTCCTGGCCTGTGGGAGTAGTGTACTCTTACCACCCGTGGTATTTTTTAAAAAGTCATCCAACGAGGCTCCAAAGAGCTGGTCGCCAAGGAAGGGAAGATCCGTCAGGGCTTTCTTGGTCCGCTGACCAGGCATCCAGCATTTCAGCCAAATCAGGCGCCTCAGCACCACGGCTGACACTGAGGCCCTGGATAGCAGAGGCAGAGTATCCAGGGCCACGTCACAAACGTACTTAAGGCCATGCACTAGTTGGTCTGCTAGCTCCACGCAGACAGGGGAGGCATTCTGCTCTCCCAATTCGCGGTGCAAAAGTTTTGCCCACTCAGTGTCTGCAATACCAGTGCGGATGCCAGTACAGGTCGCACGGCTGACCCACAACCATAAACAAGGAACGAGCCACTGCTTCGGCCTTCCTGTCCGTGGGATCCTTGAATGCAGGAGTCCCCTCAACCGGGATCGTGGTTACTTTATTTAACCTAGATACTGGGGGGTCCGCGACCGGAGGAGCCGACCACTTTTTGAGAAGGCTTTCCTCAAAGGGGTAACGCACCGCCAGGTTTTTGGGGACCGAAAAGGTCCGCTGCGGGCAACCCAATTCCCTGTAGATGAATTTGTCAAAATAAGTCTAATACAGGGACACCTTAGGTGAACGTGCTGGCTTGTGGGACCCAAAAGGGAGCGGTACATCAGCAGCGGAATCCGCTGGCTCCTGAATCTTCCGGGTATCATGCACAGCTGTGATAATTGCTCCAACCAGCGCCTTGTCGCGCCCCCGGACCCAGATTGGGAATCATCCTCACTGTCCTGGTCAGCCACATCCGATAGGTCAGAGCAGGGGTCTCCAGCCGCAGCAGGGCCCGAGTCTGCATCAGAGCTCTCCCCAGAGGACAGGGGGGCAGGGGCCTCTTACGTGCACCTTTCCTGCCATGTGCCGCCTCTATCTTAGGAAAATAGGAGTCCAGGAACACCGTCAGGGTGTCCATGCGCACCGCACTAACCGCAGGTGACTTGGTTGCTATACCCTGGATTTCGGGGGCAGAAACACCAGTTTCTGAAGCCATGCTGACCTATCCTGTCTGCCACCTGCAAGGGGGCTTAGGACAGTGAAGGCCCCACCCTCCTGCTGCGCTGCACAGGGGGCGGTGCTTATCTCTAGACTCACCACCCCGGGGCATTCTGTGAATGCCAACAATAGTGCCTGTAGTCCCTAGGAGGTTCCCAAATGCAGAGAGGAGAAAAAACTGTCGTCAGCAGCAGCCGCACTAACAGCGGTGCAACGATCTGCAGAACAGCCTCAGCGTTCAGCATAGAGCCATCCAGTGTCCCTCACTCACAGGGGATACAGGAAGTAACAAGAGAAAGCACATTGCATGCTTTCACAAGAGGCCAGCGGTGAAGAAAGCATTCAGGCTTTCACAAAATGGCTGCCAATGTAATCAATAGGAATCCTAGAGAAAATGGCTGCTGAAGCTCCCCAAGGGAATCTATAGCTTTCCCAAATCCAAGATGGCTGCCGGAACAGTGCCATGCAGTGAACAGAGCAAAAATAAAGAACGAACTGCCTGCTGACAGACAACCTCCACAAAAACTGCTTTTTTGGGACCTCCAGACCTGAACAGCAACCGCACAGAACCCCACAGGTGAGAAACAGCGACCCACACATACACCGCCCACAGCGCATGCAGACAACCCCCTCAGAGGAAGGGGTGATAGGGACTTGGGAGAGAAGATAAGGAGGTGAGGTGGCCCCCGAATCGACCCCCCAGGGAATGCCCAGCTGCTCCCCCCACCAAAGCAGGGAGAGCCATACTTACCAGTCCTGAAAAGCTGGGAGCCATTCCATCACAGACCTATGCCTGCACAGTTACAGGGTAGCTGTTGGCCTGGGTATACTGTGATCCAGACATCAGTAGCCCGGTCATATGTATACCCCGGAGTATTGAAGCTCACTGACCACCTCTGGAGCATGAGGTATGTCGCGGCCTGCCGAGCCGTAGCTGCGGACTGGGGGGACTACAATGATTTCATTAACCAGCCTGTCACCCAGCCGGCAGTTGATAGATCTCAGGATCTCTCATCTTGCGCAAAAAGCAGCAAACCTGCAGTAAAAATATGGACCGAGAGGCCCGCAGGGTTTCCTAGGTCATTCTCCTTGCTAGGCAAAATAAAAACAAGCTGCTAGGAGCAGTGGGAAGGGTTGATAGCACGGGGCCTGCCCCCCCGGGGCGGGATTAAAGTTCTTTGTATTATGTAACAATTTTGCCTAGTTTCTCCTAATGGCAGGCTATACAACCCATTTAGTTACAGAGAGGAGCTGTGTCGGTCGGTGAATATAAGAGAAATGAGGACCCTTAGCCTTCCTGGCCCGTGGGAGTAGTGTACTCTTACCACCTGTGGCATTTTTAATGCCTGGTCGGCAGAACAGCATTTTAACCAAATCAGGCGCCTCAGCACCACTGCTGACACTGTAGCAGAGAAAGGGTATCCAGGGCCGCATCACAAACGTACTTAAGGCCTTGCACCAGTTGGTCTGCCAGTTCCACGCAGACAGGAGAAGCCTGTTCTCCTAATTCATGGTGCAACAGTTTTGCCCACTCAGTGTCTGCGACACAAGTGCGGATGGCAGTACTGGTGGCATGGTTGACCCCACAACCGTAAACCAGGAACGAGCCACTGCCTCGGCCTTCCTGTGCGTGGGATCCTTAAATGCAGGAGTCCCCTCTACCGGGATCGTGTTTAACCTGGATACTGGGGGGTCCACGACCAGAGGAGCCAACCACTTTTTCAGAAGGCTCTCCTCAAAGGGGTAACACACCGCCATGTATTTGGGGACTACAGGAAAGCATGCTGTTCTCCAAGAGACTGAATAAAAAACATGCTCAGGCTTCAAGAAAATGGCTGCCGGGCGTCCAGTATAAAGGACAAAACCACTGGGAAAATGGTCACCAAGCTACAGGAGAGCATGCTGCTCCTTGCCCCCACCTAAGATGGCCGCCGAACACTGAAAAACCATGAGGAACAGTGACAGAAAATGGCAGTGAACAGCACTGTAAAGATCACAGGCACAGCCTCTGACACCCCCAGGGAGAGAAAAACACACATCAGGGCACAGCCAGCCAGCGAAGCCCCCCACAGGTTAGAGCCCCCCCAAAGAGCTCCTGCACATGACACACACACACTGCTCAGCAGCCATATGCAGCATCCCCCACAGGGAGGGGGGAAAGGGAGGGAAGATAGGGACAGGGAGAGGAGAGAGGGAGGTGAGGGACCCCCGAATCAACCTCCCAAGGAATGCCCAGCTGCTTAGCCCCACTGAGGCAGGGAGAGCTGTACTTACCAATCCTGCAGAGCTGGGAGACATTCCATAACAGACCCACTCTCCGATCAGTACGGGGTGGCTGCTGGCCACGGCACACTGACGCAGACGTCAGTAGCCCAGTCATATGTGCGCCCCCCGGAGCATTAAAGCCAACGACCAACTCTGGAGCCGAGGTACGTCGTGGCTGACCCAGCACGTAGCTCTGGCCTGCACACGCTTGCTAGCCAGGCTGGGGAGACTACAAGGATAAGGGTATCCAGCCTGTCGCCCAGCCGGCTTTTGATAGTAGATCACAGGATCTATAGTCTTGCGCAAAAAAACAAAGCTTCCACAGAAAAAAATCCGGACCGATGGGCCCGCAGGGTTCCTAGGTCCTTCTCCTTCACTAGGCAAAATAAAACCGCTGCATGGCAGGCTGGGGGGTTGTTACCTAAGGGACCACCCCTTGGGCGGAACTAAAAGTTCTGCGTTTTTCATAACATGTTATGCCTGGTCTTCTCCTAAAAGTGGCGTAACAACCCAACGGCTAAGAGAGGAGCTATGTCAGTGGATGAATATAAAACCTATTAAGGTTTATAAGGTTTTATAATTCTTCTAAATGTGATACCACGTGCTTATCCTAAATCTCATCTGACTACTATGTTTAAATACAATATCTTTTTTCAAAAGTTAAAACCATTGAAAAGGGACTGTATAACCTAAACATTAATGGATATGCAGACAATTAAAAATGAAAGGAAATTTATGTAAAAAAACAAACAACTGAAACTCTTTAATTGGGGGAGTACGCCGATATAGATTCTCGGCAAGGGTGCTGGAGACCCTAGGTACACCTCTGCCCTAATGCACCAGATTCAAATCTCACGGAGGTATCGGTGGTTGAACCGGAAGGGCCACATGTCGAACCCCCTGAACAAACGTACTCACCAATGAATGAATCGCCAAGGGACACTGAAAAAAGACAGCCAAAGCTAATATCTGCGGGGGCATGTCCGGATGTGAAAGGTGCCGGATGTCTCAGTGAAGGACTCCGAGAATCCTAGGCTCTATCCTCAGCCATCCTTGTACACAAACAAAACTAGCCAGTCTACCTGTCTGTTACCCTTCACTATCTGCTGCAGCCAGTGTGATTATTGTGCAGGATCCGGGCCATGATCAGCCCAAGAACCAGCGATCCTGCACACCCAAGGCTTCCGCCATCTTCTCAGCCTGTACCCCATGGGAGCGAGCCTCTCCTGGACTGGTATCAAGGTAAGGGGCCCCTCACTATCCAGTCCACCCTCTCCTGTTTCTCGGTGGGGCCTGGTGGTCCGTGGGGCCGCTGATGCCACCCGTCGAGGCCGCGGCCTAGTGAGCCCCCCAGCCTATGCCACCGGCCTGGACTCGGGAGTGCGGACGCGGTCACTTCTGGCCACCTTGCCAGTCCCCCATACTCCTGCTAGGACAGCCGAACAGAAAGGCAGAGGCTCCAGCTCTGTTCCCGGAGCGGCGGCCATCTTGGTCCACCCAACGACGGCCCCGGTGCGCGCTCCCAGCCTTCCTGATCACCCTGGGTCCGGTTTCCTCCTCAGGCAGTGACCCAACTCCACAACTGGTCGACCGCTGCCTGCAGCCCTCCTGCATAAAATATTCTGGAGGACAAGTCACAGATCCAGCCTGGTGAGTAGCGGCCATCTTGCTGCACCCAGGCGATCACCTGATCCTCCTACCTCCTCTGCACCCGCGCCAAGCCCGTGTCAGGAAATGTTCCATTCACTGATAATATCTGTCTTTTGGCGTGCGGTACTGAGGTCCACCAGTAGGTGTCTCCTGGCAGTTTGGAACTGTCAGGAGAGCTTTTCCCTGCTGATGTTATGTCATCTTTGGGCTGCAGTACTGGCGTCCACCTGCGGATGGATCCTGGCAGTGTGGAGCAGACAGCGCCTGCTGCAATCAGGTGTCACTTGAGGCCAATCACAGGCCTATAAATGGCTGGCAAGCACTCACATGTTTGCCTTCGTATTGTCCTTGTGCCCTGATCTGCTGCTTGTGATCCTTAGCCTGATTCTGAACCTGTTCCTGTGCCCTGAACCTGTGACCCGTGTTTCTGATCCTGTTTCCCTGTCCTGGTCCCTACCCTGTCCCACCTGTTACCATCATCCCTGCCCTGCAGTCTGATCTGTCCATCCTCTCCCTGTCCTGTGTTCCTTATCCCATCTGCTGATCTCCCCATGTATGACCTTGGCCTGGCTTGTGTCTCAGATTCTGGACTTCCCTTTGTTTATCTACTGATCTTCTGTGCATTACCCTGGCCTGGCTATCGTTTATGATCCTGGTATTTGCCATTTATTGTACATATCTGTCTGTTATTAAGGGGTCTCAGTTGGTTGATTTATTGCACGGTGTGGTTGTATTTATATTATTAATTTCCCTTAATAAATTATATTTCACTTATACATGTTTGGGTTTCCTCTGTTGCAGTCCACACAGTTCTGGTTTTATCTGATACATGATACCCTGCTAACAACGCTTTGGCCTGTCCACAGTGCAGGGGGACCATCCTTATCTGCAAACAAGCTGCAGCCTTAACCCCTGGCTCCAGTCCCACGTGTGGTGGCCATCTTGCTCCACCCAGCTACAGTGCACACACCCAATTTTAGTCCCCCTAACCCCTTTACACCTAGCTCACTGCCACCAGAGCTGCCCTGCCGGCCGGACTGCCACCTTCATATCAGTACTCCTCTATTTTCTGTGGCTGCCTGAAAGACTATCCACACCACCAGCATTGCACATAGCGGCCATCTTGGTACACCACAGCACTCACTCCTGGCCCCATCTCCACTGTCCCTGACTCTTGCTCTACCCCAGCTCCAGAGTTTTCCTGCCTGACAAGGAGCTGTCTGATGCCTTCAAAGAAGCAACCCAAGGCTAAGCAACACTCCAGGGCACAGGCTGCAACCCCACCCACATGTGGGGACTCCACCTTACTCCAGAAACTACAGGCCTTGTTGGTAGACATGGAGGACAGCTCCCCGCTGACATCCCTGCGTCTCCTTCACCCCAGTCCCCCACAGGTGACACTACCATGATCTTAGCAGCAATCGAAAGCAGCAGGACATCTCTATTGGTACAGATTGATCATCCCGCAGAGAAGTGCAATCTTATCCGTAATGATCTGGACAAAATGCGGGGGCGCCTCTCGGAGTCCGAAAACCGGATCTCCGATGTGGAGGGTCGAATGGGACAACATGCCGATCAGCTCACGGGCATGCAAAACACAGTTAAAGCTCTAGTGGTGAAGTCTGATGATGTTGATAACAGAATGAGACATAATGTTAGGGTGCTGGTCCTTCCCGAGGGCTCTGAGGGAGATCACCCGGCAGACTTTGCAGAAGCCTTCTTCAAAGATTTACTGGGACTGGCTGATGCGCCCCCCCCCCCCCCCCATCCTCTAATGCAAAGCATGCAACCTAGAATTTTTTTAAACGTTGCCTATGGAGATTTTTAAGGGTAAAAGTTTGTCACCATTTCAAGAGCGGACACAATTTTGAAGCGTGACATGTTGAGTATCAATTTAATCGGCGTAGCATTATTTTTCACAGTATAAAAAAATTGGGCCAACTTTACTGTTGTCTTAATTCAAAAAAGTGTATTTTTTCCAAAAAAAGTGAGCTTGTTAGACCGCTGAGCAAATACGGTGTGACAAAGTATCGCAACGACCATTTTTTTATTCTCTAGGGAGTTAAAATAAATAAAAAATAAATATATATATATATAAATATATATATATATGTATGTATAATGTTTGGGGTTCTAAGTAATTTTCTAGCAAAAATTTATTTTTTTTTTTTAACTTGTAAACAACAAATCTCAGAAAGAGGCTCGGTCCTTAAGTGGTTAGGAGGTGGTAGTTGAAGGATTTAATACCAATACGTGGAGCATAGATGTGTATAAGAAACAGACATCTGATGAAAGCCAAGTTTACTCGGGTTCCCAACAATAATTTATGTCAAAGCATATCAATCAGAAAAATCAACACTAAACAAGAGAAAAGAAATACAGAAACACTTGTGTATTGTCATCTCCCATTTACTACCAGTTCGATATAAAGTATAATCTACATAAATTCTTTAACATTATTTTACTATAGACTGACATTATGTGGATGATTTACTAAAGGCAAATAGGCCGTTTACTTTGCAAAGGCAGTTGCAATTTATAAAGGAACTTTCTATGTAATGTGATAAGGTATTCTTTGTAAATAAATGTAACCACATTTAAGCTCTGAAGAAAATTTCCATGCAAAGTAAACAGTCTATTTACCTTGAGGCTGGATTCACACTGATGCAAATTGAATGCGGGTTTCCCCACATTCAATTTGCATGACAGGAGACTGTGACCGGCTTAACTGAGACTGGTTCACACGGCTCCAGGGCAGCCACAGAGCACACTGGAAAATGGTCCTGTGCATCTTTGGCTCCATTTTAGGTGCAAATTCTGCCAAAAATTCGGATCCTGAAACCATGTACAGGGATGCACCAGACCCCTGCTGTGAACCCAGCTTTAGTGAATCATACTCCTATGACTCAATGCTAATCTGTCATAAATCTTCGACAGCAGTACATTTCCTGCTCCAGTTTTAACAGCCTCTAAAAGCTTGATTTTAAATTTTTATTTTAAACACCTTCTTACACATTTATCTTTTGTAAAATGGAAGAAAACACAAATCTGACATTCTGAGAAATATTACATTAATGTACATTAAAACGCACTTATCTAAAAGATAGCAAATTGAGTACATGTTAATTCTGACAACTAAGGATCATCCATAATTGCAACAGCAATCAGGACCTATGAAATATAGTACATCAAGAAATAATGTCCAATGGGATAAACCTTTTTTTTTACTTGTATAAGGGAATGCCAAGTACGTACTCAACCTTCCTACTTCCAAATCCCCATTCCTTCTTCTGGAACTACACTTGTGGGAACCACTATAAAAGAGCAGTACCACAATGTTAACATGGTCTTACAGGCCTCCTCATCTAATGTAGTGCAGTGAGAACCATTTACCATTTGTTTTAACATGATCTTTTATATGTGGCAAAAGAGAATATAGTATGGGGAACCTGTTGTGAATAAACCATTTTGACATCTGTGTAATTGTGTACTTACTCTTGGGCTAGTTTAAATGAACAATGCCTGAGTAGGACTCTCCCTCTCCCCTGTTCGTTTAAAATTGCAATGTATTTCAAGAAAGTGTCCCTTACAAGTGTTCCTGGGCACACTCTCCTGATAAACCAGTCTAATGATCCCCGTTTCATTACACAGTTCTCTATGGAGGGAACTGTGTTTCAGCGTGGTTTGCGCTCACACTGCAGAACACTATACTGGATCACAAGTGAACCGCACCCAGAACCACCCGTTCCAAGTGGTCCTGAGCTACGTTCAGAGCACCCACCCTGCACAAATGAACTGGGATGAACTGTGCCTGGTTTAAAAAGTGCTAGTGTGACTGCACCCCAAATCCTTAAGGAAGCCAGTGAGGATGCCGGTTATATGGCATAGTAATGTTTCTATTTACGACGTCATCATGTTTGATCTAGGTATATTCTACTCCAGGATTAGTATGTGTGAGTTAAGGATGAGTGGCGCTGCCTGTAAGTTAAAAAGTGATCTTAGTGAATCACTCTTCTCATAGAGAGTGTACACTCAAGTGAATTAACACCAAGTGTGAGAATCGGGCACGCTCAAATATTCCACCTTCTAAGGATAATACAGCCTTGTGTAAAAATTTACAGGGGGTGGAACCCGCATGGCCACTTGCCATAAATAACGTAAGGTGCACCAAGATGGCACCACCTCAGATGATGTCTACTGACGAAACGCACAAAACAGGTCTACGCACATGTCATTTTTTGGTTTAACAAAGTTTCGGTCTGTGGAAAGTACGCCAACCTAGAGCACTTGTTGTTGCTTTTTAAGCTGTGTTGGGTTGGAGACTACCACCCATTTTTGTTTTAAAGTTGATTCTTGTTTTAAAATCTATTTTTTGGGGATTTATACCATGAGAGCCCATCTCTTTTCTGTACGAGGATACAATATCGGGGGTATAGAGAAGGAGACTGCTACACTCTGACCCAGAGTTAAAAGAGAATTCCAACGATCCTTTGAAAGGCTGGAAGCCTTGATTTTCCCAGGACGTGCAGGAGAAGAGTGATCAATTCGGCAACCATCACATATCCACTACATCCGGTTTACCCCTGCAGGGGTGCTAGGATCTTGTGAGTAGGGATTCAAAAATGGAAGAAAAAAGTCACCCATCACTCTGCTCAAGGATTAGAAACAAATTCCAGCTCAAGTCACTATGAACATTGCACAAGTCACTTGAAAATTGTGTCATCAGTGATCATATAAGGACTGCCTTTTAATACTTGATATATACATTGACTTTTTTATTTTTTGGTTATATTTTTGGTTTTTAGTTGAAGGTTTTTTTTTTTTTTAAAAGGTCACTCTTACCACTTTGTATGTAGCTAAAAACACTTGCATGTGCTGTTTTTTATCCGTTTACAATTTATGTCTGAGAAGACCCTAGGAATACTCAATTTTGTTGTCAAAATAATATAATATATGGATTTTGATGAATGCACATTTCTTACACAAGGCTCTATTATCCATAGAAGGTAAAGTGTGTGCTCAAATGAGCACACTCAATTCTCACACCTGGTGTTAATTCACTTCAATTGAGTACAATCTATGTGAGGCGAGTGAGTCACCAAGATCACTTTTTAACTTACAGGCAGCACCACTCACACGTACTAACTTTGCTATTGGAGCTCCTAAATTGGGGCCCCCAAGGGGTCACTGCAACCTAACTTAAACTTACATACGGAACTATTCAAATATATACATATTCTACTCTAGACCTAGCACTGGTTTCAGAGTCATGAAAGGTCTTCTGTCGTGATATGTTAGGCACTGCAAGGCTGCAATGTATAAAACAGAACAGAACTATGACACAACTAGTCAAGAAATGAGTAAAATAAATTAAAAAAGATAAAATGTGACTTTTCACAGCTGTGATATGCAGAGGGATACCATCTACACAATTTTAACAAAAAAAGTGAAAGAATTATACACACTTAAAAAGGTGCTGGTCGAACAAATAACATTTAACACATCTAGCTGTATGCCAGCAAAGCCAGTTCAAATCAGTAGGGTCCTTCAAAATGAATTTCATGTCCACATTATAGACATAATTAAGTACACAGAAAATGTGGCACTCAGTGCATAGAAGATATTTTTGGTTTACATTCAGACACAGCAAATAGTTTCTTCTGCTTTTCAGGTATTTATGCGCTGCAATGGCTATATTGCACAGGGGTATCAGGCTGCATCTTCCTAAAACAAAGAAGGAACAAATTATTAGCAATAATAATAATAACAACTTTTGGGAATGTAATATATTAAGGCCAAAGTACAGTGAAGAATTCTATAAGAAAAAAATAAATAAAATTTCAGCGAGGACCAGCCTGTTGGAAAGTGCTTGATCAGTGCCATGGGCTATAGCTCCATGGGAAGGAATCCCCCATCCATGTGTGGAAGGGGAAAAACTGATTAATTTTCTTTCAACCTGCTGTTGGGAAAAATAAAAATAAAATAATAATAATAATAATTTGTATGGCCTGCCTAAAAGTCAAATAGGGGTCAAGAAAAGAACAAAGAAAAAGCAAATGAATAGCAAATGTTAATGGATTTGCAGATAATTAAATCAAGACCGCAAAAAACAGTGTTGTACTATGGAATTTATGGTTTTCAAGTCTGAACCAGTGTATCTGTGAAGTTAAAGTGGTTCTAAAATAAAAGTTTTGTTTATCTTAATGCATTCTCTGCATTAACGGTAAAACACACCCCACTATTTTTACTAACCCCCAATATCCCTAAACACGTATCTGCTCCTGTTACCACTCCAGCACAGCTCCCCTCACTTCCTGCTTTCACATGAGAAACTGGAGCAACTGGGCAGTGGAGTGCTGTCAGTCAAATTCCTGTGAAGAGGGAATGGGAGCACAATACACACACACACACGGGTGCCTCCTTAGCCCTGGGATTGCTAGGCAGGCATCTGGAGCAGGGAGACTTTATATTACGTTAAATCTCCTAAATCACTTTAAAATGGACAAGACCGACACCAAGTAATAAAGCAAGAGTTCCCAGATTAGCATCTCACTGTGACAGCAAAACTCTGATGTCCTGTATACAGAAGCACCGAAATGGTTAAAAACAGCAGTTCGTTGCATAAAAATGTCAGAAAACAAAGGATCACTGTCTTCTTTAAAATTTATTATGGCTTGACAGGAGCAACCATTCAGCTAGAAATTTCAGAGGTTAGTATGTTGTTTCTTTATGCTACCATTTGGCTTGGTGAAGTCATCTTCAAAAAGCCAGTCAATCCAAAACAGGTATTTAATGTTTTGTGTATCTAGTGAAAAGATTAACAATGGTTTATTAATTAGGGACCTCAGTGGTGAGACACTTGAAGTTTTTTATAAATGTTATACTTTGGGAGAATGCAGCAACAGGATCAATGACCACCCCAAGGCTGGAAGCACGATCCTAAAAGCCAAGGTCAATGTCATGAACTAGGTAATTTAAATTCAACAGAATTCTTTGTGCAAAATATGCATTTGATTACCACCATAAAGTTGTATTTTGTGTCCAGCTCTGGTCCTTCCATAAAAATGCACAATTCAGCTAAAGCAAGCCCAACACCAATATGAAATGATTAGGTGTTTCTTTTAATCCTGAAATGTTTAATCATTTAAGGGTAGGGCAGCCCATACATTGAACAAAAAAAAAATAATTACCCGATTCCCCCATCAACACATTAGAGGTGGATGGGGGAATCCTTCCTACTGTATTGTATACTGACAGCGGGGAGCCTTCCAGAATACAATGATCAGTGTTGCTGACTATAGCGTTTATTTTCAATTTATTTTAGGCCCCTTTCACACTGAGGCGCTTTGCAAAAATAGCGCCTGCAAATTGCCCTGAAAGAGCCACTTAGTGCACTCCAATGTGAAAGCACTGAGGGCTTTCACACTGGAGCGGTGTGCTTGCAGGACGGTCAAAAAAGTCCTGCAAGCCGCATCTTTGGAGCGCTGTAGGAGCAGTGTATTTACCGCTCCTAAAGCGCGCCTTCCCATTGAAAACAATGGGGCAGCGCTCCAAACCCGCCTGCAAAGCGCCGCTGGTCAGTTATAACCCTTTTTTGACCGCTAGCAGGGGTTAAAACTGTCCCGCCAGTGGCAGATCAGCACCGCTAAAACGATGGTAAAGCACCGCTAAATATAGCACCCCTTTACCGCCATCGCGCTGAGCGCCCCAGTGTGAAAGTACCCTTATAGAACTAGATAAAGAAACTTGTGGTTGCAGATAAAGCTGGGATGAAATCTTAAATTAATTTAGAAAATAGTTTCAATTGTAATATGTTAGTAAACCGGGTAAGGATTTCTAGCAGATGAGAGCTTGTTTCTGGTACTTCTATTCAACATTGCCAAATTATGTTAGTATGCTAAGCAGGAAGCTGCACAGTACAACATCGTGACATTCTAACAAAGGTGGTATAGACTGTACAACAAAGTTAAACATTTTATGTAAGCATGGAAGTACCTTGTATGTGTGTTTTTTTTATTATATATCTGATTCACAGCTCTGGCTCTACAGACGCCGCAAACTTGTCTGTCTTTACGGAACAATGATAATCACTAGATAAAGAAGAAAATAATCTATTGTTGGATAAAAAAAAAGTGCCACCAACAAATATAATGACTAACATTTCTTTTTAGGGATCAATGTATGTGAAATTGCAAGGAATAACAATATTTAACTACAAATCAACAATGTGTTGTAATGAATAAAAATGTTGAACTGTTGGTAATTTTAACATGTCATGTAGTATCATCTTAGAATTACAGTTTAAAAACACATTTAAGAGTGCATTCTCAGCAGGAATGGAATTAAAATTTTCTTAGGTAGTATCTGTAGCTTTCATCTTAGTGATGCCAATTTCGAAACACTTCCCTAGAGCAGAAACCTTGGTTTTTCCACCATGTGCCTGCATTAACTATTTATGTGGCCAGTCTGATGTAAGCAATAACAGAATGTAAAGGATACACGTGCCTAATAATTAGTTTTACGGGCACATCTGATATCTTGCTTCCTCAGTGACATCACTGGGGGCAAAGCAGCATGATCAGCAAATAAGTAACTGCTAAATGCAATGATCCAGTTTTATACACCCAAAATGCATGAATAACCAACAGTCATACAGAGTTTGAGGTGCAACCCTGAAGACGAGTAGCATGAAGTCCTCAGACACATGGCCTGAGCAATAGAATAAATAACAGGTTGATGATCAGGATAGGTGTCAACAAACTGAGTGCAGCTGCAGTTCACACAGTCCACAGAATAAGCAATAAACCAGACCTGTGGAAAAGACAAGGGCTAAATGCTCAACAGACTATTTAATCACTCCTGAGGCGTCTTTATCCAGATTTAGTGGAACAATTATCAGATTTTTGGTATTACCTAGAACACAGTCTACACTAATTCTGTATTCCATAATTTAATAAACACATCTACATTACTTTAAAGAGTGATGAGTGTTCATTTCTGTATTCACTTTATGAAGCAGAGGTTTATTATGTTCTTATTACCTTTGTTAGAAAAATAAATAAAAAGAGAAGCACAATTTAAACCAGACATTATTAATAGGCGGGCCGCATTTGGACTGAGCCACTGTCCCATTGTACGAAGACTCCTATACATCACAGCCCACCCATATATCACAATCTCATTCTTACATCAGTGTTCAGTCCCCCTTCACAGTACTGAATCACTTTTACATAACACACCCCCTTTATTCACAGCAGTATCCTCAACCCCCCTTTCAAATCATCACCCCCTCCTAAATGGCGCGGTCATGCCATTTAGGAGCCGCTTCTATTCCCCAGCCCCAGCCACTGTCATTCTCTGCATGTTGGAAGGGGGAATGGTAATAAGCCGGCTGCAGGAGGCACAGCTTTGCATTGGGGTGGGTAATAAGCCGGCTGCAGGAGGCACAGCTCTGAATTGGGAACGGGAGTTGTCGGCTGTTAACTTATATTCACATTAACCAGTAAGTGATTGGTGGCTAGGATTTCCCTGCATCCTAGCCATCATGGACGGGGGGGGGGGGCTACAGAGCACATTACTGTGGGGGGGATGTGGGCGCCCTCCCGCATCTGTGTCCATTTAGCCAGAATGCAGGACTCAGCCTCACCCCGTCATTGGATTTGATTGACAGCAGCGGGAGTCAATGGCTGCCCTGCTATCAATCTATTCATAGAAAGGATGAACCACCGCTCCAAGGTAATCCTCGAGGACTGAAGCTGTCTCCTATTGATGAGCCCCAGGTGCTGACCATTACACACACTGAGCAAACAAGCAGGACAAAACTCTGGATAGGCGCACTGGAAAAAGACTTGAAATTCCATCTTTAATTGAAACAACGTGGGTTACATCAAAACAGGATCAAAAAATCCACAGCAAAGGGAATAACAGGGTACAGGAAAATTCTGACGCGTTTCACACCGCAATCGGTGCTTACTCACAGTTAACCATCTTTCAAGCAAACATCAAATATATAACAAAACGAGGCAAGGCATATCACATAATGGAAAGATTGAAGGCAATTACATACAGCTGAATCGCACTTTCAATTAGATCCTAGCATGTGCTGCCAAGCAGTGAAAATACTCAAGAAAACTTGAAAGAAAGCAAAAAAATTTTTTTGACCAAAAATTTTACCAAAATTTAACTCTTGGTGAAAATAGAAATTATGTAAAAGATCCTGCAGCCATACACCACCTTATACAGGTGTGTATGTCTGTATGAAATAGGTGAGATAAGTGAAAAAATTGACCAATAGGCCCTAGAAAGTGAAATGAAAATATTCCATTTTATCAAAGATGAAAAATTATTAAATCCCGTGCAAGAAAAAGAGCAAAAAGAAAAAGAAAAATTAGAGTGGGTGGAGGATATAGACTTAATGATAAAAAAATCAAACACATACACAGAGGGACCCGTGGAAACGTTAAATATATGCATAAATAACACAGGTGCCACATGTATAATCCGTTTATGGTGTCCTGTGAAAAAGCACATTGTGCCTTATAATGTTTGTACAATGAAACTCACACAAAGTGTTTGGTGTAATGTTTTATTTATTATTTTATCCAAGTGATTGCTTTGTAAAATGAATCTTATCTAAATAAAGTTGGCTTTTTCCAATAAAAAAAAAAAGCCGGTGGTGGTCTGGGTGACTGATCTGCACATGGTTTGACAAATAAAGAGACCATGGACTTTACTACTTTCTTTTGGACTCTAAAATGGGTGATGGTCATATATTTGTCTATAAAGAATTTATTAAGTTGTTACTGTTGGACTGCAACATGGAGTGAAAGGTTATATTGTTTTGATTGTTATTTTTGTTTTGCGTGCCCAAGCAAATTTTCAGTTTTCAGAGCTGTCACACTTTGAATGGCAACTAGTGTCATGAAACACTATACCCAAAGGAAAATTTAATTTTTTTTTCCACAAAAATAGAGCTTTATTTTGGGGGTATTTAAGATTCGGTGTTTACAAGTTAAAATCAAATTTTTTTTTTTGCTAAAAAATTACCCTCAAACATTAATTTTCTTTTCCTAACACCCTAGAGCAAAAAATGGCGGTCGTTGCTATACTTCGACACGCCTTATTTGCACAGTGGTCATATAAGCGCACTTTTTTGGGAAAAAGTACACTTTTTAAATTTAAAAATAAGACAACAGTAAAGTTAGCCCAATAATTATTTATACTGTGAAATATAATGTTACGTCAAGTAAATTAATACCCAACATGTTACACTTCAAAGTTGCGTTCGTTCGTGGAATGGCGACAAACTTTTACCCTTAAAAATCTCCATATGCAATGTTTAAAAAGATTCTACACGTTGCATGTTTTGCATTACAGAGGTGGTCTAGGGATCGACTATTGCTAGACGATCCCGGCGATACCTCACATTTATGGTTTTAAAACCATTTTTATAAGCGGGTGCTACTCACGATTGCGTTTGCTTTTGCATGCGAACTTGGCGGGACGGGGTGCGTTTCAACAAAAATAAACTGTAAAACTTATTTATTTTACCTTTTATTTTTACACTGTTCTTTTTTTTTAAAAATGTGTTACTTTTATTCCTATTTCAAGGAATATAAACACCCCGATAAAAGCGATCTTGTGGCGAATCTGTCGCAGCGACCACTTTTATCTGAAAACTGATTGCCCGCAGAAGAAGAGAATACCAGGGTTTTGGCAGCTAGCTGCTGCCATAACAATGATATTCCTCTTCAAAGTGCCGATGTATAACGACGGCGAGCGGTCCGTAAGTGGTTAAACTCTAAAAGCTGTAAGGGAACAACGAAAACCTTCAGATTTTTAGAGAAATATGGTTTACATTTTTTCTTACTTTCAGTTTTTTACCATTTTGCAAAAAGGCCTAATTTAAAAATGTGTTATTTAATAACTCAAAAAGGTTAAGCTTTTATGTTTAGTGGGGATTTTGTAAAACGTATTTTTATCTGCCAATGAGTTTAGTGTATTTTTTACGAAAAATAGGATTTTTTGTACTCACCGTAAAATCATTTTCTCTGTAATTCACCGACCGACACAGCTCCTCTCTGTACAAAGTGGGTTTGTTAGCCTGCCACTAGGAGAAACTAGGCAAAATTGTAACACAATACACAGAATTGTCAGTCCCGCCCAGGGGGGCGGACTCTGTTCTAACAACCCTCCCTGCTGCCACAGCAGCTTCAGTATGTCAACAAGCAGCATAACGTAAAGATAAAAGGAGGGGTGGGTGCTGTGTCGGTCGGTGAATTACAGAGAAAAGGATTTTATGGCGAGTACAAAAAATCCTATTTTCTCTTATATTCACCGACCGACACAGCTCCTCTCTGTACAAAGTGGGACATCCCCAAGCAGTGCCAAAACGAGGGGTGGGAAAACAGCATAAAAACTTCATCCACCATGGCAAGTGGGAACTAGTGAAACTTTACCCACAAAAAACAACAGTGCGTGGAAAAAACACCACAAAAATCAGAGTACCCTCAACTGATGCAGTTTGTTTGGGTAATTACTTCGAACTGTGGAAGTAATGCAACAGTGCACTTAGCATAACAGTACTGTGTTTTTACCGAAACCCTCCCCCCCAAAAAAAAAAAAAAAAAAGGCTATTTGTATATTCCAACGCAACTACACGGCCGCCTGCAAGACTTTGCGGCCAAAACAGGCATAAGCCGGTGCACTGACATCTACCTTGTAAAACTTGGTAAACGTGTGAACAGACGACCAGGTCGTCGCCTTACACACCTGAGCAACAGATGCTCAGTGTCGGAAGGCCCAAGACATTCCGATTGCCCTTGTGGAGTGGGCCGTGGCCAGAAAGGGGGGCACCTGCCGCTACAAAGTGTAGGCTTGTACTACAATCTGTCCGATCCACCTAGAAATGGTGATCAACGAAACCGCCATGCCTTTCTTGGACCAGCCACAGAGACAAACCGTGAGTCTGACTTCTGAAAAGGAGCAGTGACAGACAAATACACCTTCAGAGCCCGAACCACGTCCAAGGCGTGAAGGGCCTCCTCCTTAGGGTGCTTCGGCTTAGGACACAGGGATGGGAACACAATGTCCTCATTGATATGAAAAGCCGATACTACCTTTGGTAGAAAAGATGGTTGCGGACGCACCACCTTATCCTGTGGATAACCAGATAGGGCGACTTGCAAGACAAGGCCGCCAGTTCCGAAACCCTCCTGGCCGATGTGATGGCCACAAGAAAAACTATATTCGGAGAAAGAGTCAACAGGGGAATCTCCTTCAAACGGCGGTTTCTGAAGCGCCGACAACACCAGGTTCAAATCCCGTGGGGGTAACGGTGGACTCACCGTAGGGACTACGTGACGAACCCCCTGAACAAAGGCACTCACCAGCGAGTGAGACGCCAGGGGTCGCTGAAAAAAAAGACAGCCAAAGCCAAAATTTGCCCTTTAATGGTGCTTAAAGCCAACTACTGGTCTACCCTCTTGCTGAAGAAACAGCAGGATCCTCGATATGGAAAAGGAGCGCAGATGCCAACCTTTCTCCTCACACAGAGATGTAGGCCTTCCAGACACGACGATAGATCTTCCGTGAGGAAGATTTTCGTGCTTTCAACATAGTCGAGATCACAGAGTCCGACAGACCCCGGCTCCTCAACACCTGACTCTCAATAGCCATGCCGTTAAAACCAGCGATGGTAAAGCAGGATGGAGAATCGGACCTCGAGACCGAAGGTCTTCTCACAGCTGCAATCGCCAGGGAGCGTCTGCCACCAGGTTTGCATACCAAGGACGCTGAGGCCAATCTGGAGCAACCAGTATCACTGGGATCCCTTCGGCTTCCACTTTGCGAAGCAGACGTGCTAATCGTTTTAGCGGAGGAAAAGCATATATCAGCTGGTACCGATTCCACAGAGCCACCAGGGAGTCTGACACGTCTGCCCACGGATCTCTTGTCCTGGACACGAATCTTGGCACCTTCCGATTGAGATGGGAGGCCAGAAGATCCACGCCTGGTGTGCCCCACCTCAGGCACAGTAACCTGAATACCTCCGGATGCAATTCCCATTCTCCTGAGTTCAGCATCTGGTGACTCAAATAGTCCGCCGTCCAGTTCTCCACCCCGGGAATGTAAATGGCCGACAGGCCAGTATGTGTCGCTCTGCCCACTGAAGTATGTGAGCGACCTCCCATGCCGCGGCTGAACTTCTTGTCCCCCCCTTTGTGATTGACATATGCCACCGCAGTGCCGTTGTCTGACTGGATCCTGATCGGACGTCCTTTCAGTCTCATGGACCATGTGGAGAGGCACAGCCTGATTGCTCTCAATTCGGGCAGATTGATCGGCAATCTGGATTCTTCCGCCGACCTGAGACCCTGAGCCGACTGAACTCCTATCACACGACCTCAGCCGGATAGGCTGGCGTCTGTTGTGATCACAGTCCATTGTAGAGGTAGGAACGATTTTCCTGACTGGATCACCGGGGATCTCAGCCACCATAGCAGGGAGTATCTGACTGACTCACCCGGATCGAACGATCCAGGGACAACGGAGATTTGACAAAAGCTCTTTCTGCAAGACTCTGGTGTGGAACTGGGCATACGGCCTCGAAGACGGCCACCATGAGTCCCAGGACTCGAATGCAAAAGCGAAGCGACGACCGCTCGCAGTTCGTCAGCAGCTTTATTGTGAAGAGTCTGCACTTTGTCTGAAGGGAGAAAGACTCTCGCTTCCATGGAGTCCAACAGCAAGCCTAGGTACTCCAGATGCTGAATCGGTACAACCACCGACTTCTTTAGGTTCAACAGCCACCCAAATTCTTGCAAAGTCTGCATGGTGATCACAACATCCCCCTCTAACTCTGAGGCGGAAGATGCTCTCAGGAGGAGATCATCCTACACTCACAATCCCGTGTTGTCGCAGCAACGCCAAAACTGGTAGTGGGCTTCTCCAACTGCAAATCGCAGAAACTTTTGATGCCACAGATATATGGATATGTGCAGGTACGCATCCTGGATGTCCAAAGACGCCAAGAAGTCCCCATGATGGAGTGCAGCGACTACTGAGCGAACTGATTCAATTCTGAACCTCTACACTTTTACAAAGTGATTGAGGGCTTTTAGGTCCAATATTGGACGTACCCCTTCCTTCTTGGGAACTACAAATAGATTTGAATAGAATCCCTGGAAGCGATCCGAATCCGGAACTGGTACCACCACCCCGCAAGTCCCTTACTGCCCCCCAAGAGGGCCTCCCGGCAAGCCGGGATAATGGGTATGCTGGAGGGGAAGAATCTTGTCTGTGGCCAAGAGAGGAACTCTATCTTGTAGCCTGAGGAAAATCAGATCACAAACTCATCGGTCGGACAGTCGAGAAGACCGCCTGGCTACAAACTCCCGAAGACAACCCCCCACTCGAGACAGGGGTGGGGGCAAACCTTCATGCGGTAGCACTTTTTGTCACAGGCTTGCTAAGCTTGCGATGCCAGGGACGCTTTTGTCCATCCGTGGCCGTCCTGTCGGGCTGGGGGGCGCTTCGCCGAAGCCCCGGTCGGACGAAAACGCCGTTTGTGAGCGGAAAAAGAGGGCCCATGCCTGCGGTGTGGCTCCTTAGGCTTCCTGGCTTGCGGGTGTAGGGTACTCTTACCACCACATTTTTAATAATGTTATCCAATGAGGCTCCAAAGAGCCGGTCGCCAAGGAAGGGAAGATCTGTCAGGGCTTTTTTAGATGCCTGGTCAGCAGACCAGCATTTTAACCAAATCAGGCGCTGCAGCACCACAGCTGACACTGAAGCCTTGGATAACAAAGGGAGAGTATCCAGGGAAGCGTCACAAGCGTACTTGAGGCCATGCACTAGTTGGTCTGCCAATTCCACGCAGACAGGAGAAGCCTACTGCTCTCCCAATACGCAGTGCAAAAGTTATACCCACCCAGTCAGTGTCTGTGACACAAGTGCAGATGCCAGTACTGGTCGCATGGCGGACCCCACAACCGTAAACAAGGAACGATCCACTACCTTCCTGTCTGTGGGATACTTGAATGCAGGAGTCCCCTCTACCGGGATTGTGGTTACTTTATTTAACCTGGATACTGGGGGGTCCACGACTGGAGGAGCCGACCATTTCTTGAGAAGGCCTTCCTCAAACCGCCATGTTTTTGGGGACCGAAAAAGTCCTTTGCAGGTGACCCCATTCCCCGTAGATGAACTTTTCAAAATAAGTCAAAATAAGTCAAATACGGGAACACCTTAGGTGAACGTACTGGCTTGCGGGATTTAAAAGGGACCAATACATCAGCAGAGGGATCCGCTGGCTCCTGAATCTTCAGGGTATCAAGCACAGCTGTGATAAGTGCTCCAACAAGTGTTTTGTCACGCCCGGACCCGGACGGGGAATCGTCCTCACTATCCGAATGGTCCTGGTAAGCTTTGTCTGATAGGTCAGCAGGGGCCACCAGCCGCAGCAGGGCCCACGTCTGCATCAGAGATCTCCCCAGAGGACTGGGGGGCAGGGGCCTTTTTAGCGCACCTTTCCTTCTACGCACCATCTCCCTTTTAGCCATTAATGAATTAAGGACCGCCATCAGGGTGTCCATAGGCACCGTGTTATCCGCAAGTGACCCGGTTGCCATAGCCTGGATTTCAGGGAAGAATGCTGACCCTACCCTGTCTGCCACCTGAAAGGGGACTTAAAAAACAGTGAAGGTCCCACCCTCCTGCTGCCGCTGGCTGGGGGGGCTCTTAGAGCCAGACTCACCACCCTGAGGCGTTCTGTGTTGGTTACTAACCATGCCAGTAGTCCCCAGGTGGTTGCCCAAGTGCAGAGTGAAGAGGCTGTGGCGGCCGCAGCAATAGATATGAGCGCTGAAACGATCTGCAGAGCTGTCAGGAAAGGGTCCGTCCGCTGGTAAGATCCATCATTTGGCATGCAGTACTGAGGTCCACCAGCAGGTGTCTCCTGGCAGTTTGTAACTGTCAGGAGAGACTTTCCCTGTTGGTGTTATGTCACCATTGGCCCGCAGTACTAGCGTCCACCAGCGGATGGATTCTGGCAGTAGGGAGCAGGCAACACTTCCTGCACTCAGGTGTTACTTGAGGACAATTAATGCAGTCCTATAAATACCCGGCAAGCCCACACATGCTTGCCTTGGTATCTTTCTCCCTGGATCCTGACCTTGAGCCTGTATCTGACCTTGAGCCTGTATCTGACCCCATCCTGGACCTATCCCTCCTGTTTGCCTTGGATCCCTGCTCTACAGCCCATCCATCCATCTGTCCTCGCCCTGTCCTGTTGGTTCCCCATCCTTACTGCTGACCCCCCTGTGTATGACCTCGGCCTGGCTTTTGTTATGATTCTGGTATTCCCCAATATTTGTATATATCATTGTTTGTGGTTTTGGGTTGGTTGTGCACTATTATATTCACTTACTTTTCACCTATGTAAATAAACACCATTATTTTTCACTTACATGTGTTTCTGGTTTCCTCTGTGCAGTCCGCACAGTTCTGGTCTCATCTGATACATGACAGAATACCAAGGCCATCCCTGACCAGAAGTGGCTACACAGAAGAACCATCTTGGTTCAGGTTGCTTTGCTGAAATGAATTTAGAGGTTATTCATTATTATGCTTTGCTGGCGTCTGAGAGTAGTGACTATCTCCGCCAGACACTGAAAGAGTGGCCCAGCGATCAGCTGTTGGAAACCATTCGTTTAGCTCACTCCTGAGTTGATCAGGGCTATATGCTGTTTGGGGATGTTCAGCCGTTAATTCAAATCTGCACAGAGCTGGCCCTGCCCTGCATCTCAGGGGGCCATGATGATTTTTCTCTCCCTTTCAGTATTAATCAAGTCACATCACTGGTATGGCTTCTGGAACATGATTCCCCTTACTTTTTTGAGCATTACACAGCCTGTTCCTGACAGATGATAGTAGAATGTGTTGATTCCGTACAATCCCTTGTCAGACAGGCAGTATGTAACCCGCAGTTTGTGCAACCACTACTTTTAGCATGGTCTGGTATTTTGCAATTAGCCACAGCCAGCCCACAACAAACCATCTCTGCTACCAAACACCTGCCTGCCCAAGAGTCTCTTCCTCCATCACCTATGGCAACCTCAGTTTCAGCCCAATATACTCTACTTCCCACAAAAATAGCAATACCCCGTTTATTCCTGCTGCACATATCTTGCCTTTAATCCAACTGCCTCTTTCCCGCTGCCTACTATCCTTCAAGAACTTCCCCCAGCCACTGTTACCTCTTCCCTGCCATATTCCAACCCTCCTCTCCAGTCTGCTTCATCCCCTACATATAGATCTGCAGATAACTACAGGACTTCAGTAGCTAAATCTAAAAAGAGACGGAAGTTCTTTCCTACCCATTTGATCCTGCCAGTAACACAACCTGCCTCCACACCAACCAACCTGCTCCAGTCTGCCTGCATGCCAGCTGAACCTGATCACCCACCTGATTCTGCCAAACATCTGCCTGCTATCCAGCCAGTGTCTCCGCCTGAAATTCCTGTGCCCCAGTTTGATGTGCCTGACGTCCCAGTGTCTGCTGTCCAGCCTGACGTCCCAGTGCCTGCTGTCCAGCCTGACGTCCCAGCCTTCCAGTCTGATGTCCCGCTGCTGTCCCTCCAGTCTGATGCCTTCCAGTCTCATGCCCCGGCTTTCCAGTCTGATGCCGTCCAGTCTGATGTCCCGGCCTTCCAGTCTGATGCCGTCCAGTCTGATGTCCCGGCCTTCCATTCTGATGCCGTCCAGTCTGATGTCCCGGCCTTCCAGTCTGATGCCGTCCAGTCTGATGTCCCGGCCTTCCAGTCTGATGTCCCAGCCTTCCAGTCTGATGTCCCAGCCTTCCAGTCTGATGTCCCGGCCTTCCAGTCTGATGTCCCGGCCTTCCAGTCTGATGTCCCGGCCTTCCAGTCTGATGTCCCGGCCTTCCAGTCTGATGACGTCCAGTCTGATGTCCCAGCCTTCCAGTCTGATGCCGTCCAGTCCGATGTCCCGGCCTTCCAGTCCGATGCCATCCAGTCTGATGTGCCGCTGCCTGCCTTACGGTCCGATGCGCCAGCCTCCCAGTCCGATGTTTTCCTATCTGCTGTCCAGCCTGAGGCGTTCCTGCCTGCTGCAAAGCCTGAAGCTCCTGTGCCCGCTGCACAGCCTGAAGCTCTTGTGCCCACTGCTCAGCCTGATGTGCCTGTTGCCCAGTCTGACAACCCGGACCCTGCTGATGACCTGAAGCCCTCTGTCTGCCTTGATGTCCTGCCTGAGAAGCCTGTTGAAAAGCCTGATATACCCGATCCAGTGTTCTGTTTGACGCCATAGACTATGGACAATTTCAGCCAATTGGAGCGTCCGGAGGCCGCTCCTTTGAGGGGGGGTTCTGTCAGGAAAGGGTCCATCCGCTGGCAAGATCCATCATTTGGCATGCAGTACTGAGGTCCACCAGCAGGTGTCTCCTGGCAGTTTGTAACTGTCAGGAGAGACTTTCCCTGTTGGTGTTATGTCACCATTGGGCCGCAGTACTAGCGTCCACCAGCAGATGGATCCTGGCAGTAGGGAGCAGGCAACACTTCCTGCACTCAGGCTTTTGTTACGATTCTGGTATTCCCCAATATTTGTATACATCATTGTTGTTTGTGGTTTTGGGTTGGTTGTGCACTATTATATTCACTTACTTTTCACCTATGTAAATAAACACCATTATTTTTCACTTACATGTGTTTCTGGTTTCCTCTGTGCAGTCCACACAGTTCTGGTCTTATCTGAAACATGACAAGAGCTTTCTCCAGCATTCAGTGTATGGCCGTTCAGTGTCCTGTATACACAGGACCCACAGGAAACAGTGTGTGATAGCACATGGTAAGCTGCCACTAGAGAGCTGCGGGGAAAAAAAGTGCTCAGGCTTCAAAAAAAAAATAGCTGCCAATGCTCTGAATAGGAAAATCCTATAGAAAATGGCCACTGAAGCTCACACGGGGAATCTGCTCTGCCCTCAGCCAAAATGGCTGCAGGACAGCAGCACCATGTGGTGAAGAATAAAACTAACTGCACAGAACACTCGCCACAGCCAGATACCACCACAGGCACCCTTTGGGACCCCCCCACACGGGGACCAGGACCACCGCTAGCGGAGGGAAGATAGGGACGTGGAAGAGAAGAGAAGAGAAGAGAAGGAGGTGAGGTGGCCCCCTGAATCGACCTCCCAGGGAATGCCCAGATGCTCAACCCCACCGAAGCAGGGAGAGCTGTACTTATCAGTCCTGAAGAGCTGGGATACATTCTATTACAGATCCACTCCTGTGCAGTTACAGGGTGGCTGCTGGCTCGGTATACTGTGACCAGACATCTGTAGCCCGGTCATATGTATACCCCGGAGCATTGAAGCTCACCGATCACCTCTGGAGCTGAGGCATGTCATGGCCTGCCAAGCCTTAGCTGTGACCTGCACACGCTCAATGGCCGGACTGGGGGGGACGAAAAGGATAACTTAACCAGCCTGTCACCCAGCCAGCAGTTGATAGAAGATCACAGGATCATCTTGCGCAAAAATATATATAAGTCCTGCATGGAAAAAATGGACCAAAGGGCCCGCAGGGTTCCTAGGTCATTCTCCTTCACTAGGCAAAATAAAACTCAAGCTGCTGTGGCAGCAGGGAGGGTTGTTATCACAGGGTCCGCCCCCTCGGCGGGACTTACAATTCTGTGTATTGTGTTACAATTTTGCCTAGTTTCTCCTAGTGGCAGGCTAACAAACCCACTTTGTACAGAGAGGAGCTGTGTTAGTGAATTACAGAGAAATATTGTTTTGATAAATATTTGCACAGCTATCATTGTGCCCTAAACATCAGTAGCACCTTATTTATATTTTACTGGTCATGGCCAGGTCACCTAAGTGTAAAAATGGAGCACAGGGCCTGGCAGTGAAAGGGTTAAAGATTTTATATAAAGTTGTCACTTTAAAGAGATAGGTCTCACACATGGTATGGGTATATGTGTAATTTCACATGGCTACTTATCCAAAGTATGGGGAATACCACATCTTTGACTTTTTGGAAGCCTGGTCATGTACAGGCCCCCCAAGATTCAATGATTAAAGGCTTTCAAAGGGTGCATTTCCTCATTACCCATCACAGTTTTAGCTTCCCTGAAATGCCAGGGAAGTACAAACACCCCCCAAATGACCCCTTGTTTTTTGAAAAGTAGATATCCCAAGGAATTTGATAAGAGGCGAGTATGTTGCAGATTTATTTTTTTGTCACAAGGTTTTGAAAAATGAAATATGAAAAAAAAGTAATAAAAAATACAAGTTAAAAAAAAAATTACACTTTATCTTTACTGCGGATGAGAAATCTGCAGTGCTGCAGGCACCGACATATGTATTCTGAAAACACAACCCTGCTGCTGTCAGAATAAACAGATTAGTGGTGCAGCTGACTGGCGTTCCTGCAAAGCAAACAACAGTTAACAATAAAACAAACAATAGAAAATTAACTCAATAAAACAACTTTTTAAACTTTTTTTCATTGTAACTTTTTTTGGAATTTAACTTTTTAGAACAATAACCTTGCAGCCTTTGATTTTAGAGTCTCTCAAAATGTGAAAGCCAGTTTCCCGACTACCTAACATCAGTCGAGACCCTTGTGTGTGAATGGTGTGCCTAGACTGTGCCTTGCTGTACCCTAAATACTCCACTAGGGTGTGGTAGCGACAGAAGCAGTACTGGTACAGACACCTTTTTTGGGGTGATTTTTGGGTTGAGGTACCAGGAAAGACACCATCAGGAAAATGATTTTCATGCTGTTAGCTCACTGCATCTGGATTTGAACCACAGGACCTTCTGGATAAAAAAAGGGCTGTAACAATTGCTTCCTGACATTTTTAGAAATGATCCACTTCTTGTTGCTTTGTAAATCAGAAAAGCATTATATACAGCCAATTGAAATAACTACAGTGGAAATAGAAAAATAATAAACACCCCCTTTAAAATAATCACATATTGTTGCTTTGCAGCCTGAAATGAAAACAAACACTGTTTTTGTTTTATCCAGCTGCATTTATAAAAAACAAGTGAAAAATATAACACCATGTCAAAAATAAATAAATAAATAAAAAAATAAAAAAAATAATAAAACAAAACAGAATCACTGAGTTAGAAAAAGGATCACCCCTCCTAAAAATGACTAGTAAACTTAATCAGATTTAGCCAATTACCTTTTCAATAGAACACAAAGCCATTTGACTTTCAATTGTGATCAGCTGTGGTCATTTTGATTAGCTTAACATGGAAAGAGCTTTCCTGGAGCATTTCAGTCCCTGGTCGTGCAACGGACGCAAACAGTCAACTATGGGTGGTAAGGCACTGTCAAAAGATCCCTGGGATAAAGTTGCGGACAGGCCCAAGTCAGGAGATAGATGCAAAAAAAATTCAAAGGCTTTATCAATGCCTAGAAGCACACATTTACCTTCCATAATACCTTCCATAAGAAGTGGAAGGTATTTGGTACAACACAGACCCTCCCTGGATCCAGACGTTGCTCCAAACTGGATGAATGAGCAAGGAGGAAACTGGTCAGAGAGGCTACCAAGAGGCCTACAGCAACTTTGAAGCAGTTGCAGGAATTTATGACAAAGAGTGGTCATTGTGTGCATGTGACAACAATTTTACAAATTCTCCACAAATGTGGCTTGTATGGGAGGGTTGCAAGAAAAAAAGCCAACCAAATAACACCATTACTACAGTAAAGCAAGGAGGTGGTAATATCCTGTTATTGGGGTGTTGCTCTCCAGCATGGAACACTTAGATTGAAGGGAAAATAGATGGTGCAAAATACAATCAAATTCTTGAGGAAAATCTGCTGCCCTCTGCCAGAAAACCGGAGTTAGACTTACCGGTAACTCTTTTTCTAGGAGTCTTCCAGGACAGCCTTTGAGATATAGGGCTCCTCCCTCCGGGACAGGAAACACGTCAAGCCAATCAAATAAAAGGTGTGGTCCTCCAGGCCCTCCTCAGTTTTACCCCAAGAACCGCCGGAAGGCTCTGAAAGACATAACACACTAACAATCACGTTAGTACACATCCTCACCACTTAGTCCAACTTAAACAACTTTGGGTGGGAAACCAGGCTGTCCTGGAAGACTCCTAGAAAAAGAGTTACCGGTAAGTCTAACTCCGGTTTTCTCATATCGTCTTCCAGGACAGCCTTTGAGATGATAAGCAAGGAGCTCACCTTGTCAGGGCGGGACCACTGCCTGGAGGACCTTACGTCCAAAAGTCTGCTCTTTATCAGACCATAAATCCAGACGGTAATGTCTTGCAAACGTTGAGTAGCTGGACCACGTTGCTGCTTTGCAGATCTCCTCCGGAGAGGCTCCAGCCCTCTCTGCCCATGATGCGGAAACCGCCCTTGTAGAGTGTGCCTTAACTAAGGGTGCCTGCTTCCCCTCTAATTCATAAGCTTTAACTATCGCCATTCTTATCCACCTGGCGATAGACGATTTGGACGCCTTGCAGCCCTTGCGGGCGCCCGAAATATTAACAAAAAGTGAGTCTGACTTCCTGAAGACCCTAGTGGCTTCTAAAAAAATTAATAGACTTCTCCTGACGTCTAACAAACTTAACCCTTTCATGACTAAGCCTATTTTTGGAATTTGGTGTTTACAAGTTAAAATCCATATTTTCTACTAGAAAATTACTTGGAACCCCCAAACATTATATATATTTTTTTAACAGGGACTCTAGAGAATAAAACGGCGATTGTTGCAATATTTTATGTCACACGGTATTTGCGCAGCGGTGTTTTAAATGCAACTTTTTGGGAAAAGGGACACTTTCATGAATTAAAAAAAAACAAAACAGTAAAATGATCCCATTTTTTTTGCATAATGTGAAAGATAATGTTACGCCGAGTAAATAGATACCAAACATGTCACACTTTATAATTGCGCGCACTTGTGGATTGACGACAAAGTACGGTACCTAAAAATCTCAATAGGCGACGCTTTAAACATTTTTTACGGTTACCAGGTTAGCGTTACAGAGGAGGTCTAGTGCTAGAATTATTGCTCTCGCTCTGACGATCGCGGCGATACCTCACATGTGTGATTTGAACACCGTTTACATACGCGGGCGCGACTTCCGTATGCGTTTTCTTTGCTTTGCGAGCTCGCGGGGACGGCGGGCGCTTTAAAAAATTTTTTTTTATTTTTTAATTTATTTTATTTATTTTAAAATGACTAAATTGTTTAAAATAAAAAAAAAAAAATTTGATCACTTTAATTGCTGTCACAAGGAATGTAAACATCCCTTGTGACAGTAATAGGCGGTGACAGGTACTCTTTATGGAGGGATCGGGGGTCTAAAAGACCCCCCACCCCTCCTTTACACTTCAGTGTATTCAGATCGCCGAAAACGGCGATTCTGAATACCGGATATTTTTTTAAAACCGGCGCCATTGGCAGCCGAGTAAACGGGAAGTGACGTCATGACGTCGCTTCCGTGTTTACTATGAGGAGACTGGAACGAAGCCGATTACGGCTTCGTTCCAGTTCCTCCCCAGCGGCCGGAGGCAGCGCAAGTTGAATCGGTGCTCCCGATCGAACGGGAGCACCGGTAACAGCGGCGGGAGGGGGGGACGTCCCCTCCCGCTCCTCCGGCATAACAGCCGAGCGGCTTTTAGCCGCATCGGTTGTTATGGCTGGATAGCCAATCGCCCGCTGAACAAAACGGTACCGGGATGATGCCTGCAGGTGCGGGCATCATCCCGGTATACCCCCCGGAAGCCGAGTACGCAGATCTGCGTACGCTCGGCGGGAAGGGGTTAAAGATCTCGCCTCATCCTCTCCTGAGGTTGAGAAAAATGTTGGTAAAATAATATCCTGTGTCCTATGAAAAGTGGACACAACTTTAGGAAGAAAACTAGGGTCAGTCTTAAGTACTACCCTGTCCTCTAAAATTAACAGAAATGGCTCTCTGACCGAGAGCGCCTGCAGATCACTGACCCTTCTAGCTGACGTGATCGCTATCAAAAACACAGTCTTTAGTACCATCCACTTAAGTGATGCTCCCTCTAATGGTTCAAATGGATCTTGGGTCAAAGCCCTAAGAACCAAGGCCAAATCCCAAGTAGGACAGGTCTTCATTCTCACAGGCCTGGATCTAGATAAAGCCTTGAAGAAGTTCCTGACAAATGGATTCTGCTGAAGGGAGGACTGAAGGAAAACACTTAAGGCCGCCACCTGTACCTTTAGAGTGCTGATGGATAGGCCCAGCTCTACCCCTGCTTGTAGAAAATCTAGGACTGCCGGGACCCCAGGACTTGCAATCCCCTGTTCTCGCAACCAGGAATTAAACCTCTTTCCTACCTTGGCGTAAATTGCCCTAGTAACTGGTTTACGGCATTCTAACAAGGTCTTAACCACTCTTTCTGAAAAACCCTGTGATCTTAAAATCTGTTCCTCAGATACCAGGCCGCAAGCTTGAGCCTCTCTATCTGAGGATACAGGATCGGCCCCTGGGAAAGTAAATCCTCCCTGACTGGTAGAAACAGCGGAGGATGAACAGCCAATCTCTTTATGCTGGCAAACCAGGGTCTCCTTGGCCAAAAAGGGGCCACTAAAATGAGGTCCGTAGCTTCCGATCGGAACTTCTGCAGGACCTCCGCCACCATCCTTACCTTGGGCTAAGAATCCCTCTAGGTGGGCACCCCAACCCAGCGCACTGGCATCGGTCGTGACCACCACCGTAGCTTGTGGGGACCAGGGAAGACCCCTGTCTAGGTTGACCTGGGCCCGCCACCACCACAGAGACCTCCTGACTGCCAAGGATAGGGGCATAACCTGATCCAGGCTCTGCTGCCTGCCATCCCAATAACGGAGCATGAGTCTCTGTAAAGGACGCTGATGATGCCTTGCCCAGGCCACCGCTGGAAAGCATGATGTCATCAACCCCAGGACTCTCATAACCTCCCTGATCTGGGCTTCCCGACCTGATTGAAGTTGGGCTACCGCCTGTTCTAGCTTGCTGATCTTCTCCGCAGGAAGAAATACCCTCATCTCCACCGAAGAAATCCTGTATCCTAAATACAGGACCTCCTGTGAGGGGGTCAATTGGGATTTTTCCTGGTTTATTAGCCACCCCAGTGAGTGCAGGAAACCTAAGGCCTCCTGTACATCCTTCTGCAGCTGTTGGGCCGACTGGGCTATGAACAGTAGATCGCCCAGATATGGAATCACTGTTATAGCCTTGAGCCTTAATGGGGCCAGTGCCTCTGCCAGAACCTTTGTAAAGATTCTTGGTGAGGCTGAAAGGCCGAAGGGGAGAGCTCGAAACTGGAGGTGTAACACACCCGTGTTCAACCTCACCGCCAACCTGAGAAATCTCCAAAGTGTCATATATAGCCTTGAGGAGGTCACCCACATCGTCCAAAGACAGCTTGTATCTGGCTGATCTAATGGACTCTTCCTCCCCCTCTGACTCAGAAGTAGACTCTGTCCTAGAGGAGGCTAATGACCTAGGTAACCTCTCCCTATCCACCTCCTCCTCCTGACTTGGTTCGGATAAGGAGGGCATACTCACGGCCCTGGGTAAAGAGACAGAAGGACCCTGCACCCTATCCATCATGCTTTTAAATGACTGGAAGGTGGATGCCATCTCCTCCTTTACGGACGCCAAAACATTGTGACAAGCTGCCACCGAGTCCTCTTTCACCAGGCTACTGACACAATCCGGGCAAAGCGGCTTCTCCCAACCGGTGCCTAACTTAGCCCCGCACATGGCACATTTCCTTCTGGGCAAAGGTATCTGGGCTCTGTCCTGTTTAACCTAAAAAACAACGAAAAAACAGGGTCCCATTACAATATCACCCCTGACCACACCACTGTGCTTCTAGGGTCTGCCTAGGAAGTGCCCCCCTTCACCAGCAAGTTCTCCTCCCCAGGAAGGTACTAAGGTCAGAGTGACCCCTCCACCCCCCAGTGTAAGTCCTGGTCTGCCCTCACCAAGCTTACCTGAGAGGTACTGGAGCCTGTTGAACCGGAGTCCACCTGCACAACTGCACTCTCCATGGTTCCTGTGTCTCGCTCAGTCTCTCTGAGCCTTCACACCGCTCCAGGCAACCCTGTAGTCACACCGCCGCGCCCAAAGGACTGGAACAGGTCCTGCGGCGCCCCCTGATGACGCGAATCCGGCGGAAGTGCGTCTCTCCCACTTCCGGATGCCGGAACGCAAAGACTCCGCCCCGACGCCGTGCGTTCCTTACGAACGCACCGCTCACAGTACCCGAACGCCAGCCGGTGAAAGGAACGTCTCTCGCCCGCCATCCGACCGACCAGGTACGAGCGGTTAGCGCTACAGAGGGGGGAGATTGCCGCCCATCGGGGTCCCGTTCTCTCCGAACGTTTAAATGGCAGCGGGGACTGATAGCTACCCTCTCCTCCCTTCGAACGGACCGAGGGGTGCTAAGGGTCAGGTCCACCAGGTGCTCCCCCCAGGACCAACCCCTGAGAAGGAGCTCCCCTTACCAGTTCCAACGTGCTCCTTCCCGTCCGGCAGGAAACACAAAAACTGAGGAGGGCTGGAGGACCACACCTTTTATTTGATTGGCTTGACGTGTTTCCTGTCCCGGGAGGGAGGAGCCCTATATCTCAAAGGCTGTCCTGGAAGATGATATGAGAAAGTCAGTTAGAAGGTGGTTTACCTTCCAACATGACAATGACCCAAAGCACACAGAAAAAAATATGACCACCTAGTGTTTGAAGGTGAAGAGGGTGAATGTCCTTGCATGGCCTAGTCAGAGCCTAGACTTAAATCCTATTGAAAATCTGTAGAATGATTTGAAGACACCAGTCCACAAACGGTCACCCTCAAATTTAACTGAACTTGAGCAGTTTTGCGAAGAAATTTGGGCAAATATTGCAAAGTCTTGTTGTGCAAAGTTATAGATATTTCCCAACAGACTAAAGGCTGTAATTAATGCAAAAAGGCAGTTCAACATAATACTGAAACAAGGGGGTCATTCTTTTTTTTCGATTCAGTGATTCTATTTTATATTTTTTTCTGACATGTTGGTCAGATATCTTTCACTTGATGTTATGAGCTGCAGCTGAGTAAATACAGCTAAAAAAAAAAGTTAAAGAATTTACAGAGAACTGGCCTCCAAATGGAGCCCAGGGGAACACCACTCATAACTCTAGACCAGGGGTCTCCAAAGTATGGCCTACCACATCTGGTCTGCTCCGGCATTTATGAGCCTCAGACTCACTGCACAGTTGGTCACCCGTTTAGGATAACTGCTACCAGTCTCTTTGCAGTATGCAGTGAAGGTTCCTGAAATCCACTGACAAGGCCCTCCTGGCCTTCCCTTGTTTGCTAGGACTGTGAGCATCCTAGCAACCAATGACATGCTTCAGTGCAGACTTGCAGCACTTCCCAGCTCCTGCTCTGCTGTTAATGCCAGTGTCTCTTACTGCTGTAATGCCATATACAGTGTGCCTGTGCAAAAGCAGTGTGGGAGTCAGAAGGTGTAGCAGATCTCCAGCTGACACACAGGAATACTATGTGGAATTAGCGGTAAGGCATATTCAAGTAAGGGGGGAATATGGGGTGGGCATAAATGTACAGGGAGACTCTGCTGGACACAAAGAATCTCATGGGGACACAAGTGAACAGGGAGACTCTGTCGGGGACACAGATGGACAGGGAGAGTCTGATGGGGACACAGATGGGGCCGGACTGGGAATAAAAACCAGCACTGAAAATAATTTCGTACCAGCCCCAGTGGCGTAGCATGTGTCGTCAGCACCCAAGGCCAGACAAGTCATTTGCACCCCTAACGTGCGAATATTTAATGCTCCCTGAGTCCCTTCCACTTGTACAGTATTAAACCCCTTATGGTACATTTTAGGATGTACAACTTTTTCTCCTCCTCCTCTCTATCCTAATTTCTTGTTTTTATATATCTCTATATCCTTGGTCATAGCATCCCCACCTGTACTGGTCCAGGACTTTGTTTTGTGTTATAGCTCCGCTGTGACAGATGAGGAAGTAGTGTGCGTATTGTGTGTGCCCTATCCTGCCTGGATCCTGGTTGTAAAAGAGGAGACCTGCTTTGTAGGGGAAGTGTGCTGTGCAGTGTAGTCGAAACATGTCATCCAGGATGCGGTGGCCACTCTAGGAACAAACAATAGGTGTGGGGGGGGGGGGGTGCATATAAGATACCGCAGTCACAACTGGGGGTGGGGGGATCCATACAGGAGCAGGCACACACACAATACGTGCACTGTACACACTTCCCCATGTATCCCAGTGGAGCTATAACACAATCCCAGTCCTGGACCAGTACAGGGGGGTATTCTGTATTGGGGGACTATGACCAAGGCACATTCCACATTGCAATCCCATCCTCCCCCAAAGACAATCATTCACTGCGTGCAATATACATAGAGGGGTGTGTGTGTGTGTATGTATATGTATATGTATATATATTTTTTTTATCTTCTGTAAGTAATGACAGTATACATGTGTTTTTGTTGCGTGTATGTTAGTATAGGTTTGAACATTTTCTGTTGTGTATAATGTCACTCACATGGAGCCTGTTGCACATATACACCTCATATCACTCACACAAAGCCTATGCAGGCTGTGTGTGAGTGATGCAAGTTGTATATGTGTAAGACACACTACAGGAGATGGTCAGAGACTGCAGACATGCTACAGGAGACGGTCAGAGACTGCAGACATGCTACAGGAGACGGTCAGAGACTGCAGACTTGCTACAGGAGACGGTCAGAGACTGCAGACTTGCTACAGGAGACGGTCAGAGACTGCAGACTTGCTACAGGAGACGGTCAGAGACTGCAGACTTGCTACAGGAGACGGTCAGAGACTGCAGACTTGCTACAGGAGACGGTCAGAGACTGCAGACTTGCTACAGGAGACGGTCAGAGACTGCAGACTTGCTACAGGAGACGGTCAGAGACTGCAGACTTGCTACAGGAGACGGTCAGAGACTGCAGACTTGCTACAGGAGACGGTCAGAGACTGCAGACTTGCTACAGGAGACGGTCAGAGACTGCAGACTTGCTACAGGAGACGGTCAGAGACTGCAGACTTGCTACAGGAGACGGTCAGAGACTGCAGACTTGCTACAGGAGACGGTCAGAGACTGCAGACTTGCTACAGGAGACGGTCAGAGACTGCAGACTTGCTACAGGAGACGGTCAGAGACTGCAGACTTGCTACAGGAGACGGTCAGAGACTGCAGACTTGCTACAGGAGACGGTCAGAGACTGCAGACTTGCTACAGGAGACGGTCAGAGACTGCAGACTTGCTACAGGAGACGGTCAGAGACTGCAGACTTGCTACAGGAGACGGTCAGAGACTGCAGACTTGCTACAGGAGACGGTCAGAGACTGCAGACTTGCTACAGGAGACGGTCAGAGACTGCAGACTTGCTACAGGAGACGGTCAGAGACTGCAGACTTGCTACAGGAGACGGTCAGAGACTGCAGACTTGCTACAGGAGACGGTCAGAGACTGCAGACATGCTACAGGAGACGGTCAGAGACTGCAGGCATACTACAGGTAGTGGAGGATAGTAAACAGTTAATGAGTCTGTGAAGCTACTAGCCTGAATCAGCAGTAAATCCTTCGCAACAACATAAAACTGTGCAGCACACACAGAGCTCTGGCTAAATAGCTGAGCTGAAATGATTTTGTGACACTGTCAATGGACACAGAATGCAGCCAGCTGCAGCACCTTCCACAGATCTAATCAGTGCAATTAGGCAGCTATAAAAAAAAAAAAAAAAAAAAAAAAAAAGATTGGTAATCTGTACACTGCCCGAAGGCATACATTTCTGGAAGACACCGGCCGGCCAGCATTACATGTGACTGTGCTCCCCACAATCTTGTTTCCATTCAGCCAGAGCTGAGTGCTGTAGTATTCGTTTTGCTGTGGTCATACCTTCTGCTATGTGCTCGGCTTCAGGTACTGCACATCTCCCTCCCAGCACACCCATTCAACACCTGTGTACAGTCGAATGGGGTGGGCTGGAGAGAGGGAGGGTTACAGTCTGCTGCACGACAGCCACTTACTCCAGCCCTCCACTACTAGACAATTCCTCAGCCAGCCCTGACTCCTGTTCACGGCAAACCTACCGCCGCTTCTTTCTCAGCTGTTCTTTTTAAAAAGAAAAAAAAGTTCCAAAGCTCCTAGCTGACAGCGGCCTCAGGGCAAGCGTCCCACTGTTTAGTTTCCTGCTATCCTGGTAGGCAAGTCTGGCACTGGACACATATGTATTAGAAAACTTTTATGGGGACACAAAATGTACCAAGAAACTGACAGGGACACAGGGAGACTGAATTTATTTTTGTTCGCCCTTTATTAAAGGCTCAAATTTATTTTGAATGTCTTCACTTTGTTTTACATAGTTAGGTTGAAAAAAAGACATCCAGTTCAACCATAAAAAAAATAAAAAAATATTGTACAATCCCATATACCCAATTCTATACCCACAGTTGATCCAGAGGAAGGTGAAAAACCCCAGCAGAGCATGCTCCAATTTGCTACAGAATGGGAAAAAATTCCTTCCTGATCCCCCAAGAGGCAATCGATTTTCCCTGAATCAACTTTACCCATAAATGTTAGTACTAGGGCTGAAACAACTAATCGATTAATCGACAACTAATCGATTATGAAATTAATCGATTACTATTTTCATAATCGATTAATCGGCCAGTAACATAATGGGGTTAACAAAAACTAAAATTAGCCCTTTATAGTACAAAGAGCAAATTGCTACTGTAAATATTACTTTCACTGTCGCATAGTAAAAAAATTAACCCCTTACAGTAGCGATTTGCTCTTTTTGTACTAATTTTAGTTTTTTTTAATCCCATTATGTTACCAAATATCTCAGGCCTGGGTCACACCTCTGTGTTTTTTGGTGCTTTTTGCAGAAACACACTACAGTTCATTTACATGGTTTCCTATGGGACACGTTCACATCCATGATTTTTTCAGCTGCAAAGTTCTTTGGAAAAGACGAGGACTTTTTTTTTTAAACGCAAAATGACGCGATTGTTTTTTTGGTTCAATATACTTCAATGGAGAAGCTGCAGAAAAGCATGTATAAATGCGTTTTTGCAGCAATTTGTGTTTTTTAATCTGCCCAACAACAAATGTAAAAATGCAAATTGCAGCAAAATTACCTTTTTTTTGTTATTAACCGATTATTTGATTAATCGAAACAATAATCGGCCAACTAATCGATTATGAAAATAATCGTTAGTTGCAGCCCTAGTTAGTACCCAGTTATATTATGTACTTTTAGGAAAGTATCCAGGCCTTTCTTAAAGCAATCTACTGAGCTGGCCAGAACCACCTCTGGCGGGAGTTTATTCCACATTTTCACAGCTCTTACTGTGAGGAAACCTTTCCGTATTTGGAGATAAAAATTATTTTCCTCTAGACATAAAGTGCCCCTGTGTTTACCGTAAAGATAATACCTCAACACCAAGTTCACTAAATGGACCCCTTATATATTTGAACACGTTCATCATATCCCCCCTTGTTCTCCTCTTCTCAAGAGTGAATAAATTCAGCTCCTCTAATCTTTCATCATAGCTGAGCTTCTCCATGCCTTGTATCAGTTTGGTTGCCCTTCTCTGCACTCTCTCCAGTTTCCCAATAACCTTTTTGAGAACTGGTGCCCAAAATTGAACTGCATATTCCAGATGAGGTCTTACTAATAATTTGAACAGGGGCAAAATTACATTGCACTCTCTCTCTGGAGTCCATACATCTCAATACAAGAAAGGACTTTGCTCGCTTTGGAAACTGCAGCTTGGCATTGCATGCTATTATTGAGCTTTTGATCTACCAAAACCCCCATATCCTTCACTAAGAATTCCCCCAGTTGTACTCCCCCTAGCATGTATGATGCATGCATATTCTTATTCCGCAAGTGCATAACTTTACATTTCTCAACATTAAACCTCATCTGCCACATAGTGGCCCAATTAGACCATTGCTCTGGTGTTATTCATATTTGTAGTAGTACAAATGGCACTATAGTTTCCAATGGATTTTTGCAACATGGGAACTTTGTCCCCTGCCATAACCCTTCCCCACATCTATCCCCATTCCACCCTCCATTAATGTCTGACCCCTAACTGACCAGTCTGCCTGATGTAATTCTAGTTCACCCCCCCATCCTAGTTTAAATACTTCTCCAGCCTTCCCATAAACCTCTCCCTCAGCACAGCAGACACCCTTCCATTCAAGTGCAAACCGTCCTTAACATATAGGTTGCACCCCAATGAAAAGTCAGCCCAGCACTCTAGAAACCCAAAGCCCTCCTGCCTACACCAGGTCTTTAGTCATGCATTCAGCTATCTAATCACCCCCTGCCTTTCCTGTGTTGCGCATGGCACAGGAAATATTTCAGAGAATATCACCTTGGAGGTCCTTCCCTTCAACTTGCAGCCTAGTTCTTTAAATTGATTCTTAAGGAGCCTCTACCTTCCATGTATACTGTCATTGGTTCCAACGTGGACCAAGACAGCTGGGTCATGCCCAGCCCCTTCCAGTAATTTATCCAACCAGTCCACAACATGCCAAACCCTAGCACAAGGGAGACCGCAAACCATTCGCTTGAGGCAATCTTGGCGACAAATTATTCTATCAGTCCTTCTGATTATAGAATCCTCTAGTACCACCAACTGTCAAGGCCTACCTGCACTCCCTTTACCACCTCTACTAGATGGGCTGCTCTCCCAGATCTTAGGGGTAGCAGTGACATCTAGGGCTGCCACCTCTGTGTTTGCCACCTCTGTGTTTGCCACCTCCACATCTTCACCCAGCTTGGCAAATTTGTTTTGATGCACAAATACATTACTACTAGTTCTTTCTCTTTTATTTCCGAATCATTTCCCGCTGATTACAGAAAAGATCCATGTAAATCATACTCATTTACATGTTATTCATTCATTGGCTCACAAATTACTTTTTTGGCCAATGTACAATGTGGCTCTTGTACTGAAGTACAAGAGCCACAACCAGTTTTCTACCCAGGTTCATGCAATATCATCAATGCTAAAAGATTTTAATTTTCAAATTAAACATTTGTGATGTACTGTATCAAATGCCTTAGAGAAATCTAAATGCACTATGTCCGCAGGCCTTCTCTATCTTTGATAACTTTACAGCTCACCTTCTCATAGAATGTTAGAATGCTCTTTCATAAATCCATGCTTTCAGCATTTTTATACCAGAGGTTAGTTCTAGAACAGATATACTAACTGCAAACAATGAAGCAGCATGCTACTCTCTCCCCTTACTCCTAAATAAAAGTACTGGTTCTGGTTGGCTGGGGATTGGCCAAGCACTGTCATATGGGAGAAGGGACAGACCGCAGCCCTGTGTAATTTCCAAAAATATTTTTATCATGCGTTAGAGCATGCTTTATTTTGAATGTACGATTTGTGCATTTTTGGGTTCTTTATGGCACAATTGTGCAGGTTTGTGCATGCATTAGGATGCCATTTAAAATGAATGACAACACATGACCAACACATTGTATTGTGCTGCACAAAGCATGCAATACTGCAGCACACCATTTGTGAATTGACTCTAATAAAATGGACAAAATGCAAGCCAAATTACATCAACACAACAAGAAAGGTAGAGAAGACTCTTCTCTACAGACAAGATATATACAGGCAAAAGAAAATAAAAATGGCCTCACCCTCTGTTTTGCTTTTTGTAGACAAACTTGTATACCACGAAGCCGATTATCGCTAAAGCTCCAATGACCCCAAGAACTATGACTTAAGAGAATTGAAAATGAAAAAGTTAAAATTGAAATAGCAGTAACATGTCAATACTATCAAATATTTAGAAGAAAAATATATTTTATGGTTACAGAGTATAATATATACTTAAAGTGGCTGTAAACCCTCACATATACCGAGTGAAGTGAACAGACTCAGGTGATAGAGATGAAACAAATCCTCCTACATAAGTTTTGTTTATCTTCAGTGTTCCCCTCTCTATGCTTTCAGATGTGCAGATCCTGATAAAAATATTTCTTCATCTGTCTCAGAAGAGAGAAGGGGGCAGGGAGACTGCACTTACACTGTATGAGAGCTGATTGGAGGAAAGGCACACACATCCCCCTCCACACAGCAGAAGAACTGTGCTGTGCATAAACAAGCTCCTTGTGAAAAATGTATCTCATGTTTCAGGATTTCCTCTTACTTCCTGTTTGAGCAGGTAGTGAAGGGAAATTTCCTCAATAGGACACAGATGACAAGAAAAAAAAATAAACCCGACAAGCATTATAAACCCTCTCTTACGCTATCAAAAATGAAAAAAAAAAAAAAAAAAAAAAAAAAAAAAAAAAAGGTTTTGCCTTTAGTGACACTTTCAATTCATCTTTAAAACCCTGGTTCCCTACTTCCAAGAAGGGTATTTCACTGCCACCTTTGCAAGGCTTACCTGGGTGACAGCACCGGCTTTTAAACAGACAATAGCAGGTGAGACTGTTTATATATTTTTTTTCTTTTCTTCATATCTGAATGCTATCTGTATCCACTGTATGTTTTTATTAACAGTATTAAAACATTTACAACACATATACTTTAGTACATTCATTTTGTTAACAAGTATTTATGCGCAGTAGTAACTCAAGTGAGTAAGACCATAATATCACTTATATAAAACGTATTAGTAATACTTAAAATAGTCATACACAGCTATACCTAATCTGATCTGGTAGAGGGAGGCCACTGTATGAATCAGTTTTATTCTAATAGAGTTGGGAGGATAGAAAGGGAACAAACCAAAGAAAATAAGACCTAATAGACTGAAAAGTACTAGGTTAAAAAAGTTTATGGAAGAGCGAAGGATGATATAATAATATTGTAGTATTGTGTTATTTCTTTTTCCCACATGCCCAGGAGGTGCTGCCACATCTTCCATAGAGTCATCTTGTAACAGTGCTTTGTATATGGGAATGAAAGTGAACTCATTCCAGTAAAACCAGGTTTTTCTAAATCTGTCAGAGGCAATTAGGTTTTCCATTCGCTCAATCTCAGTGACTTTTGTCACCCATGTGGCTATGGGAGGTGCAGGTGTTTGTTTCCAGCACCTAAGGCTGCAACTTTTAGCCAAACTGATCAGTTGAGGGAGTACTAACCTATAAGAAAAAGGCTGAAAGTCATGTGGAAGAGGGTAATCCATAAATTGCTGTGAGACAGAGAATAGTAGTCCATAAGGACTGAAGAACGGGGCAGTACAATCAGATATGCAAGATATTGCCATAGTCTCAATTGAACCGCCAACAAATGTTTGGGATGGATAGGAACAGTGTGTAAAGTATGCTGTGTCCTGTAGCATCAGGTCAAGATTTTAAAACCCATTTCTTGGTACTTTGAGCACAATATAGTATTTTGCCCCTTTTATCCAGTGTCAACTTCATATTAAGTTTGGTTTCCCCACTTTGTTAGGTAGCTAGGGGTAAAATCCTCTGATGTGACTGATCACTTCCACACACCACAGAATGCACTATTCACCCACCTGACACAGGCTCTGCTACTCCTCCTGTGGGCCTGGGATAGCCATGGCAGGTGCCCACGGGTAGAGTGAAGGTCAATTGTTTGCTGAAATTTTTACATTTAAAACCCATGCCCCAGATACAAATGAATGTAAACATGTACACCCACCTATAAACTACACTGCACACACCAGAGTGAGTGATAATTCAAAGGCCTTCAATAGGCCTACACTAATTACCTGTAAAAAAAATGTTGCCTATAAACAATATTGGATACCAAAGTCGCCATTTCACAAGCGCATTTGATTTTAAGATTAGACATGTTTGATACCATTTACTTAATGCAACTTCATCCTTTATATGTTACAAAAAATGCAACTACCATCATATTCTCCAACATGTCTACCGTCACAAAATATTTCATGTTTTGGGATTTTAACTAATCTTGAAGACAAAAATGTTCATTTTAACATATGTGCAAAAGTTGCTCTGGTTTGACTTTATGGAATCATAGTGCCTCTTCAATAGAAATTCTGGTATCCTATGGCCTCTCCTACTTCTCTGCTATGTAGGGCATTAATGGGAAGCATGACCTCCTCACCCAGAAAGAGGTAAACTGGATATTTTCTTTCCCCATTTTCTGTTAGCTTTCTCAAAACACTGGATATGAACAACACATACCCAAACGCGTTGTCTTCCTAGCTCTTACACTGATCCCACTCTATCTGAATAAAAATCGATTCAGAAAAAAAAAAAAAAAACGTTTTCCTCTAATACTAGTTGTACAAAGACTTCTATGTGTATATACTTTTAAGAGATGACTATCAATTATTCCTGAAATCTAAACTTAGCCATAGTGACAGAAGAAAAAGCCTATTAATGTATCTACCATGCCTGTAGGAACAAAGACTTATGAAAACTTTTAATGTTACCTACTGGTGACTTGTTGAATGCATAGACTTTTTTGTTTAAACTATCCTCTGGCTGTCAGTGCTTCACCTGCCCACTATCTAGACCAGGGTTTCTCAACTCCAGTCCTCAAGGCACACCAACAGGCCATTATTTTGCACAGGTGATTTGATAAGTTTTCACTGCCTTAGTAATTACCACAGCCGTTTCATCTGAGGGAAATCCTGAAAACATGAACTGTTGGTGCGCCTTGAGGATTGGAGTTGAGAAACACTGATCTAGACCACTGTTACCAACACCTGGCGAGAACTGACAGATATAGACAAACTGAATTTCTGAATTTCACTCTACTATGTAGGAAAGGGCAAGAAAAACACTAATGATATAAATGTTTGCTGTCACAATAATAGAATACATAGCCTAAATGTCAAATCTGTCATAGAGTAGAAATAGAACTAGGTGTTGGTGGACAGACAGTTATCCCCCAATCCATTGTATTCAAGGAAATTATACATGTTCAATAATGACTAGCCAGCTCTGGCTTGTAAACTAGAGAGAAATAAAAGATGTGCTCATATCTATTGGACAGAACCAGTTATAAATCCTCAGGTCTATAGCCAGTTTCTGACCCTGCTAAACATTCTTAGCCAACAGGTCCTTGAGAAAGTCAAACTGTTTGAGAAATGTTGACTACTCTCCATTTTCCTCCAGTACAATGAGCTGGCACAGTCTAGGCATGCCCCCCTCACTTCTCGCATAAAAATAAACAGCATGCAGGCTCAGGTTATTAGAGCATGCATGTGTATTAAACTCTGGTAAAAAAAGAAAAAAGAAAAAGAAAAGGACAAAAAAAAGCCCTGAAAAACGTCATTTACCACCCATCCTATAGCTAGCTTATGACTAAATTAGTGGCAGGCAGGAGACCTGCTATTAACACGTGATCTTCTTAAGTAATCTTAAACCCTGAATAAGTTATACATCATGCATCAGAACAGATGTGTCAGAATTGTGATGTAAAAATACAGCATGGCCTCCTCACCCAGAAAGAGGTAAATATAAATACTGCACTTACCGACAATTTTCCAAACCGGGGTATTGTCTGCAATTAAAAGAATAGATTATAAAATACTGTAAACGCAAGTCCCATGAGTTTTCATTCATGCAGTTTAGAGTAGCTAATGAAAAAAGTATAGTTTTTTTAGTTCTGAAAAATGTATTTTAAGGCAATCCAATTAGTATGTATAAATAATTAAATATAAAGATCAGGAAAATAAATTTGCAAAGACAGGACAGAAGAGACCATTGCATTTTTTTTCTTTTTAACGAGATGTAATTTTACCATCAGCATTGAAGATGTTCTCTATAAAAATTGCTGAGCTATGTTATATTTTACCATTTGTAAAAGTAGAAAAATAAGTAAATTGAAAAAAGACTGGCTATTTCTTTTATGACTAAATGTACCCACAAATTAATGCAAGAAAACATTGAAGCATTTGGGTTCAGGGGACTGATCCAACACTGGTGTTTAAGAGAGTTAACTGTTAGAGGCTATTGTTGTCTAAATACCCAGATCAAATTTAGCAGCTAATGTTTGTATCAGACATTAAAGCACAACTTCATGAAAATTAAATGACTAAGGCCCCTTTCTTTTTGTTTAATTTGTGTTTATTAGAGAATAAAGCATAGGAAAACAGTGACATACAGTGTAATGTCAGCAATATACCATACATAGTGAGTAACATCAGGGTTACAAAAGATACATATGACGGAACATGTAACTATAACTCGCTAACCACACACTTCAACTAGGGAGCTTCTGAGTACCAGCGAAGCACACCCAATATGCATAACAGAAGTGCTCTCCGACCCAAGTATTTGGGTAGTAGTTTTACAATCCTGCAACCCTTGATGGACCAACCAACGTGTTTTGAACCAAGTAACTGAAGAAAAAGAAAAAGACGAAAGAAAGAACAGAAGACAAAGAGAGAGTATAGTCAGAGAGAGTAAAGAGAGGGGGGATGAAGAAAGAAAAAGGAGGAGGAAAAAAAGAAGGGAGAAAAAGGAGGGGTGACAGAGGGGGGGAAGAGAAGAAGAGGGGAGCTGCCCGGTCCTGTCTCGAACCAGAAAATAAACACACACAAGAAAATAAAAAACAAGAAAGAATTACATCCAAACCTAAGGGTTCACCCAGGTTGCGCCATTATTTGCACATAATCTGATGTGTACTTAAAGGCTACCCAGCAGGCCCAAATCCGTTTCCCCAAGTCTGCTTTTCCTCGGAGGGAGTAGGTAAGATCTTCCAGATGATACGTACGATCCACCTCCAGCAGCCATTGGCGTAGGGATGGGATCGTGGATTGCTTCCACTGACGTGGAATAAGCGCTTTTGCAGCGTTAAGCAAGTGAGGGGTCACAGACTTCTTATAGGACCCTGCTGGGGAGCCTGTGCAGTGAAATAGTATTACCCAGGGATCATTCGGAACCTCATACCCTAAAATAACCTTCAGCCAATGTAAAACTGTTACCCAATACGGTCTGATCAGGGGACAAAACCACCAGATATGGGCGTGAGAGGCACATTCCCCACAACCTCTCCAACAGAGAGGTGACGTTTGCGGGAAGAGTTTATGCAGGACAACCGGGGTATAATGCCATCTCGTTAACAACTTATAGTTCACTTCTGCAGCCCTTGAAGCCGTAGAAGACAAGTGGGCCATAGACAAGATGGTGAATTTTTGTGCCTCCGAGATCGTGCTGTGCAAATCGTGCTCCCATTTGGCCAAAAAGGTGGGGATACCAGTAGTCGACAGAAGCTGTAGGGTGTGGTAAAAAAAGGACAAGGGTCGCTCCACCGGTTGGTCTTCTAGAAAAGCAGATTCAATGGGGGTTAAATCCGAAAGAGAGCGAAGAGGTTTCGGGAGGGAATGAACAAAATCCACTAGTTGTCTGTAAGTCCATTGATCCATAAGAGTCGCCCTCGCAGAGGGTATCAGTTGCGGCAAGGGTAAAATACCCGCATGGTTGGCAACATGGTGCAAAAGGGGTGAAACCGCCAGCTGCCAGGAATAGATTCTGGGGTCAATATTTCCCGGAGGGAAGTAATTATGTCCGGTCAAAGGCATGATGGGGGAGTTAAAGAGCCACCCATGTTTTCTACAGAGCAAGTCCCAATTCCGGAGAGTAGAGTGGGTCAGAGTGGAGGTATTGGGAGCCACCGACCTATATTTCTGGGGAATCCAAACTAGAGTGTATAAGTCAGTGCCGCTGAGTGTATGGTCGAGAGCAACCCACAGTTTTGAGTTTTTATGAAATTTCCAATCTGAAATCCTGCATAAGACAGTAGCCATATAATACAATTTAACATTCGGCAGAGCCAAACCCCCCAGCCGCTTGGGCCTATATAAAAGGGCTCTGGACAACCTCGGACGCCTTCTGCTCCACACGTACTGACCAATCAGAGACTCCAAGAGCCCGAAAAAACTCGCCGGGATACCCACAGGGACCATCTGGAAGAGGAACAACACCCTGGGCAGGACATTCATTTTAATCACTCCAATCTTACCTAGCCATGAATGAGCAACCTGTGACCATCGATGTAGATCAGATCTAATGGCGTTAATGAGGGGAATGTAATTAGCACTAAAGAGGGCTTGGGGCTTGGAGGTAAGATAAATACCTAAGTACTTCCTTTTGTGGGCTTGCCATGTAAATGGGAAGGAAGCTTGGAGACGACGAACCTCCTCCACCGGGACGGTGACATTTAGAATTTCCGACTTGGACATGTTGATTTTAAAATTGGATATAAGGCCGAATTGTGCGAAGGCAGACATCAAATTGGGGAGGGTAATCATGGGTTGTTGGACATAAAACAGGATGTCATCGGCATAGGCCGCATATTTGTGTTCGGTAGCTGCAACAGTGATCCCATGAATGTTTGGGTTATTTTTAATTGTAGAGAGGAAGGGTTCTAAAGAGATGGCGAAGAGTAGCGGGGAGAGGGGGCACCCCTGACGCGTACCATTATATAACGTAAACGAGTCGCTTAAGGAGCCATTAACCCGGATTTGAGCCGTTGGGGACTGATATAAAGCCGCGATATGGGACAAGAGAGTCCGCCCGACTCCCAGATGAGATAGGGTAGCCATCAGATACTCCCAGTCCACCCTGTCAAACGCTTTTTCAGCATCCGTGGAAAGTAACAGGGTGGACTGGGAGGTCTTCCGCACATAGTCCATCAATGAGAAAGTGCGAAGGGCATTGTCACGTGCCTCCCTACCCGGAATAAACCCAGTCTGCGCATTAGAAACCCAGCGCGGGAGGAGAGGAAGTAACCGATTCGCGAGAACTTTAGCGTATAATTTAGCATCTAAGTTCAGGAGGGATATTGGGCGATAGCTCCCGCATAGGCTAGGATCTTTCTCCGGCTTAGGAAGCACAGAGATATGTGCGTGCAAAGTTTCAGGGCGAAAAGACCCCCCCCCTCGATATCGTGTTCGCGTAAGAGGCAAGGCGGGGCAGCAAGGTCCCTGCAAAGGTTTTATAATACAAGGCCGTAAAGCCATCTGGACCAGGAGCCTTGCCACTCGCCATAGCCCTCAGTGCCACACTGAACTCCTGGACCGAGAGTTCCCCATCCAAAGAGTCAAGGACCGCCGGGTCCAGCTTGGGCAAATCCGCCTGTTGTAAATACTCCCGGATTAAAGACTTTTTAGCCTCCACATCCGGCACCGCTGAGGGGACTCGGTAGAGATCTTGATAAAATGCCTGGAATTCTTTGGCAATTCCGGAGGTCTCATACGTAAGTGTATCAGAAGGTGTTTTAATTTTTTCAATATACGTCCTAGTCTTAGTCAGACGTAGGGAGCGCGCCAGTAGCCTCCCCGGCTTGTTACCCCACTCGTGATAAGTTTGGGACACTCTACGGGCTTCTCGCTTCCATTGCTCATGGAATAAAACCTTCAATTCCTCCCTTTTCTCCGTTAGTAAGTGAAGGGTAGCTTGCGCCAGGCTGGCCTTATGTTGGGATTCAAGAGAAGCAATGTCCGACAATAGCTTAGTCTGTCGCAATACCGCTTCCCTTTTCCTCCTAGCCCCTAACTCCATAAACTTACCCCGTATGTGGGCCTTATGGGCTTCCCAAAGTGTTCCCGGGGAAATGTCCGGTTGGGCGTTATCGAGAAAATATTGGGTGAGTTCATCCCGCATAGATATGATGTCTGCCTCCTCACTAATCAGGCTCTCATTCAACTTCCAGTTGGTAGCTTTATGGGGCAGTGAAGAAATATTAAGGGTAAGTAAAATAGGGGCATGGTCAGACAGGGGCGAAGATGCGATACTGGAATTTGCCAAGAGAGAAAGATGGTGATGGTCAAGGAAGAAATAGTCAATCCTGGAGTAAGATTGGTGAACACTCGAGAAATATGAGTAGTCCCTCGCCCTCGGATGCATTGTCCTCCAAACCTCAATTAACTGAGCGTCAAAGAGGCGTTTACGTATAAACGCCAGGCTTTTATATGAAACCGAGGACCTCCCCAGGGAGGTATCAAGCATGGGTTCTAACGGTGTGTTAAAGTCCCCGGCTAGGACAACGCATCCGCTAGCAAAGTCCCTCAGCCTTCTCAGCGTCGCAGCTATAAAGGTGGCCTGGTCACGGTTCGGTGCATAGAGGGTCGCCAGCGTACACTGCAGTCCCCCTAGGCTACCCTTAAGGAACAGAAAGCGTCCGAGTGGGTCACATAACATGTCAATCAAATGAAAAGGAGTACCCCTGCGGAACCCTATGGCCACACCTTTTGCTTTGTGCACATCAGATAGGCTATAATACCAAGTGGGGTATTTTCGGCGAGAACAATTTCACCGACGAGGTGTGAGTGAGATGGGTTTCCTGCAGGAAGACCACGTCCCCCCGCAGGCGATTCAGTTCCCGGTATAAGTTATGGCGTTTACCAGGGGCGTGTAGGCCCCGCACATTAAATGATAACAATTCTAACGTGGCCATAGGTTACCGCCAGGGTCTAGAACAAATATACTGCAATCACGAGACAGGACCAGGGGCAGAGGGGTAGGGAGACAGAGGGGGAAGGAGAGAGGGTGAGAAAAAGGCGGAAGAGAAGAGATAGAGAAGGGAGAAGAGAGAGAGAACAGGTCAGCAAAAGCAATAGCCACCATCTCCTCGGCACCGGGGGCCGAAGCCCCAATCAGTCCGAGGGCAACATGAGCTCGCAGCCGCCTGCACTGAAGCGCGGGGGCAATCTGACAAGCCCCCACCTCCCCACCCCCCGCCGAGAGCCCGGCAGAGGTCCGGAGATAAGGATCCATCCGACGCCCCCTCTCCAGGTACAAGGAGGGGCCAGCCAGCAGCAGTCCACGGCCACCCATAACAGGCGTGACATGCCGTAGCCCCGACCCCCACCCCCATACAGCAAACATATAATCGCACTTATACATATAAGCACCTTGCGTAAGGAAACACTAAAGTAAATGAACCACCCCTAGTAACTAAACATAAAACCAGAGGCAAAAATTGGAAATAAGGAACACAAGCTTCCCACATGCACATTTATCTTATGATATAAGGAAGGAAGTAAGTAAGTAACCACCAGTTATAAGTCTCATAGGCTCTTATTCCAAGAATCCCGGGCAGCTCCGGGCCCCCCTGCTGCGCACACAACGTGCAACGCAGCAAGTAAGGGCGTAAGTGCAAAAAAAAAAATTGTGAACCAAAAATAGAACCGAAAAACAGAAAAAAAGAAAAAGAACAAACACCACGAAAAAGGAATGTAGGCACGGTAATGCACTAAAATGTACTTGCGGAACCAGGTACGACCGGTCGATAGGACCAAACATCTGATCTAAAGGTAATAGCCAGCATGCACACTACGGCTGACTAGCCGGCAAGCCGAAGGAAGGAGCACGTTGCTTGCGAGACACCTTTTGCCATGTCGCCTCAGGGGTGTTCTCCAGAGGCGGGATGCCTTCCTGCCAGCTCGGGAGCTCAGGCGGAGAGATGTTAAGATCTGCACAGAATTTCTCAAGGTCCTCGGGGAACCGCAGAATCACCGTTTTCCCATCTCTATGAGCAATTAGGGCAGCCGGGAAGCCCCATCTGTAATTGATGGAAGCCGAGCGCAGCTGTTCAGTTAGGGGCCGCAGGGCCCTGCGGCGTTCCAGCGTCTCCCTGGCCAGATCGGGGAAGAAAGAAAGCGATGCTCCGTCAAAGTCCAGCACCTGCGTCCCCTTAAGCTTCTGCATAATGCGATCCTTTTCCTCAAAGTAATGAACCCTGCAGATCACATCCCGCGGATTGTCCACATCCATGTTACGTGGCCTAAGGGCCCTATGCACGCGGTCAATTTTTAAGGGATGATCAGCAGCATTCCCTAGGAGGCCACTGAAAATACCCCGGACCGTAGGTAGAAGATCCTCATCACCGGTCGCCTCCGGCAAACCCCGGATACGGATGTTGTTCCGGCGGTTCCGATTTTCCTGGTCCTCGATCTTGTAGAGGGCCGACCGGTGGGCTATAGCCAGGGAACGGGTGGTCGCCTGTAAAGATCTAATGGCGGTTGCGTGCTTGTCCAAGCGTAGCTCCGTCTCCTCCACGCGGTCCAACACTTGCGCCAGGTCCGAACGGACAGCGGACACTTCCCGCTTAATAGACTTTTCGAGCCCCATGAGCATGGAGGCCAACTCAGACTTGGTGGGGAGCCCGCTCACCAGTGCTGCTACCTCCGAATGTCGCGGTTCACGGTCTTCATCCGCAGATCCCACCGACGAGGCCGGGGATTGAGCTCTGTGATCAGGCCTGAGGCGGTGGGCGGGGCCAGCAAGCCCGCTCGAGTTCAGGGGAGAGCGGCCTAGACCATCCATGTCACCCACCTCGTCCGGCTCCGCTAGAAAGCGCTTAATCGATCCATCGGGAGCGCCCTTTTTCGGCAGGGACTTGCCTGTTTTCCTGCCCATCGTGCCCGAGCGTGCTGAGGGGTTCATGCGGTGGTAAGGTGCGTTATAAGCGGGGTCAGGGCCGGAGCTCAGAGACGACACGTCTTCACTGCTGCATAGCGAAACCACGCCCCCCGACTAAGGCCCCTTTCACACTGACGGACCGCTCAGGTCCGCCTGTCAGTTTTGATGGCGGACCTGAATGGGTGCCCCATGCTGGTCTATGGAGCGACGGATGTCAGCGGAGACATATCCGTTGACATCCGACCCGTTCCGATCTGCCAAAAGCAGACGGATGGCCCTAAGTCTGGATCCATCGCTGGCGGATCGGGTGAGATCTGATGAAAACGGACATGCTGTCCCTTTTCATCTGATCTCTCCATAGAGACCAGCGGCGCTGGACAAGCCCCCTCCCCGCTCAGTGAGCAGAGAGGGACCTGTCATCCACCGGCTCGGCGGAGATCAACGGAGAGATCTCCCGCTGAGCCGGCGGACAGAGGCGGACTCAGTGGAAGCGGAGTCCGCCTCGTGTGAAAGGGGCCTAAGTTTAGGGACAAAGGATTAAGTAATAAATACTTACCTTAATCCTTGCTCCAGCAGGCTCCCCTATAGTGCTGCGACTGGTCCCCTGCAGCTTCCTCTGTAAGTTGCGACCATCTCTGACGATGCTCCACCCTCATCAGCTTACAACACAGGGTTAATAGCCCAGTATTGTGTGTGATGATGCCAAGGTGCCACCCACATACTGAAGCTTCAGGTGGAGGAGGATAAGCTGAAATCAGCCAGAATGGGAGCGTAAGGCAAGTAACCACTTGGCATAATGACCATTTAAATCTTGCGGTGGGGGGGGGGGGGGTGTGTGTTTCCAACACACTGCAAGGGTCTCTGTTGACAGGGTTGGGAATGAATTGATGGCATCAGTTTGAGGTGCTTCTGAGATTAGGAATTCTTTAACCAGTACTTTTGACATGCAACCAACCTTCTTCTGACCTGCATTTCACCTGCTTCAATTTGGTTTTGCCTTCACATAGACTTGTACAGGAATGCAAAACCTATCTGCTGTAAACAAAGCCTGATGACTTGGGCCCCGACTCCAACATTCCTGTTGTATGGGAACCCATGGTTGGGAATGGTAATCTGCCAATTGCAAATGTCCGTTGGTTAAGGAGAGAAAGAAAAGTAGGCTCTTTATAATAAAATTAGATACTTTAATGCATTTTCAAGCCAAACTTCAGGAATCCAGTCCATTTTTAAAATGTGCTGGCATACTATGAGTTAAAGTGTAGGTCTGCCCCAAAAAAAAAAAAAAAAAAAAACATTAAAAGCCAGCATCTACACATACTGCAGCTGCTGGCTTTTAATAATGGGACACTTAACTGTCCTGGAGTCCAGCAATGTTGACACTGCAGCTGATGTTTCCATCAGCTGTCGAGTGCTGCCGCCACCATTGCGGGTAAGGGAACCCGGCAGTGTAGCCTTATGGCTTCACGCCGGGAACCCTACTGTGCATGCACGAGGCCTGCTCCTCTCTCCTACTGGCCCGGCAAAAGTACAGCACATTCTTTGATAAGGGGTTGTAAAAGGCAAAACATTCTATGCATGAAGCAGCACCCCCAGCCCAACCTAATACTTATCCGAGTCCCCTTCTCAATCTAGCGATGTCCATGAGAGCCTTGGCTCTCCGGGGACTCGCACTCCTGATTGGCTTTTGGCAGCAGCGGAAGCAATTGGCTGTCAATCACAGCCAGTGAACCAATCAGGAGACGCACTTCTGTTTGAAGACATGAGAATGGTTAACCTTCTGCTCACTGGACCCCCTGTATTTTACCCCCTAGAGTTGCTTTGAAATTTTTGGTGTCATTTTCCATAAGTTACTAAACTACTGCAGCAACACTTCCTTATGTCCTCCCGGCCTGTTGGTCTTACCTCCAGCTGGACGGACTTAATGGAACTTACTTGTCCCTGTGTTTTGCAGGCCATGCAGAATATACACACAATGTTTGCAACTTTTATTATGTGTTACACTAACCTGTGTCTGTTCTTCCTCTGTATCCCCACCCTTCTCTTTTCTACCCTTCCCTCAGCTCATGGCTACCCACGCACTCTGGAGTTGTGGCTTCCCGGCAGCTGGACCAGATAAGTACCTTTGTTTTTGCAGATATCCATCACCATGGCTAAGGTAATGTCATTGAATGTGCATGGGTTGAACTCTAATAGAAAGACATCTGGCGCTAATAGAATTCCGGCATTCCAGAGCAGATATAATTATGGTCCAGGAGACTAATTTTAACAAGGGACACTCCTTTACGCTCGCCTCCAGAGGCTACCCCCAAATTTATAAAGCGTTTAACCCCCGTAAGCTAGCAGGGGTAGCCATCCTCTTCAGGCATGGATCACAGTTTCAATGCTTTGAATCCTACATAGACCGGAAAGGACACTATATCATACTCCGCGGCCAATGGCAGACTCAAATGATCACGCTATGCACCTTTTATGTCACGAACACTCACCAAATCAACTTTCTAAGGTATTCCCGCGGTTGTTCCGAACACCCAGCGAATGCCTAATAGTCGGTGGGGACTTTAATCTGTCCCACTCCTCAGTGTACGATTGCCACACAGTAGACCTTAAATATACCCAAGTCAGAACTTCTATAGACTCCAAACACTTTAGACAGATCACCAGACGCCACGCTCTGTTTGATACTTGGCGAGTCCTACACCCTGGAGAAAGACAATACATGTTCTACTCGGCCCCTCACCGCACCCACATCGAAAATTGTTTGCCTCCTCACAACGCTTAAAGACCTCACAATTGGCCAGGTTGAAAAAGCGTTACGAAGACTGAAACAACTCTACTATGATAAAGGCAATAAGGCCCACTCCCTCTTAGCCCGCAAACTGGCTGAAAGATGAAACACGACCCCACCTCATCAAATTAAAAATAAAGAGGGGTGTCTGGTCTCTCACCCCCGAGACATAGTGCAAACCTTTGCAGAATTTTACACCACGTTATACAATAACCCTGAGATTCCACACAACCCCCCTTCCCCCGACCTCATCGACCGACTAGCCCAGTACCTAGACCGTAGTGGGATCCCGAAGCTCCAACCCTTGGACCCGCTCTCCCTTAATGCACCCATTTCTGAGGAAGAACTTACCTTTGTGATTAAATCCATGCCTACACGCAAATCCCAAGGACAGCCTACCCTACGAGTATTATAAGACCTTTCTTCCCATCTTACTACCCCACATGTGTAAACTTTTCACCTATACCCTCAGATATGCAGAGATCATTCCTCACACTAATCCCAAAACAGGACAAAGACCCTTCCTTATGTGCAAGCTACAGGCCCATTGCACTTCTGAACTCGGACCTTAACATTTTCACGAAACTCCTATCAGTGCGCCTAAACACGATACTGCCATCCCTGATACATAAAGACCAGGTGGCCTTTGTCCCCCTATGCCAGGCGGGGGATAACACCAGATGAGTCATTGACCTGATAGAGGTGGCGAACAGGGAAGGCCAGGCATCCCTGGTCCTGAGCTTGGATGCAGAAAAGGCCTTTGATCGCCTTGGGTGGCCTTTCCTGTTCGCCACATTAAAACACATGGGATTCCAGGGGCCTTTCCTGTGGGCAATCCAACATATATACACTAACCCTACCTCCCAGATTAAGACACCCTTTGCCCTCTCTCCCACCTTCCCGATAGCAAATGGGACCCGTCAGGGATGTCCGCTCTCTTCTCTGCTATTCACATTGTGCGTTGAGCCCCTGGCGGCATCCATTCGAGAAAACCCGAATATCCGGGGGATTTGGCTAGGGGAAGAGAATTCTATTTGCAGACGACATTATACTCACTCTTACCCAGCCTAGGATATCTTTGCCCCACCTGCATGCTGAGTTAGACATGTACAAGACCTTTTCAGGCTACAAAATGAATGCAACCAAATCAGAGGCACTCCCAATTAACATATCAGACACGGAAACATGGCACCTACAGAAAAACTTTCCATACCATTGGAAAACCACAGCCCTGAAATACTTAGGAGTCCAACTTACACCATCCTAGACATCCTTATATCAAGCAAACTATCCCCCTCTCTTCCGACATATACGAGACCTCCTGCACAAATGGAAACCACACCACATCTCTTTTGGGTAGGGTGGCATCGATAAAGATGACTATCCTTCCCAAACTCCTGTATTTATTCCAGACACTGTCCATCCCAGTCCCTTATGGACAACTGAGAAAACTCCAAGCAGATAGGATACGCTTTGTCTGGAATTACAAGAAACACAGGATACCCCGCTCAGTACTGGTGGCCTCCCGCCAGGATGGCGGCCTAACGTTCCCTGACCTGGTGAAATATTACCAAGCAACCCAATTACGAACCATTACCTCCTGGTTCCCCCAAAGAGCATACAACAAATGGACGGAAATACGATTTTTTTGTACTCACCGTAAAATCCTTTTCTCCAATTCACCGACTGACACAGCTCCTCTCATAACCATTGGGTAGGAGATACTAGGCATTAGTTGTAATACAACACTCAGAACTCTTAGTTCCACCCAGGGGCGGTCCCTTGGGCAACCCCCCTCCACCCTGCCATGCAGTCATCAGTACGTCAACAAGCAGTATAACGTAAAGAGAAAAGGAGGGGCGGGTGTGGTGTCGGTCGGTAAATTACAGAGAAAAAGGATTTTACGGTGAGTACAAAAAATCCTATTTTCTTGTATTCACCGACCGACATAGTTCCTCTCATAACCATTGGAGTGTCCCCAAGCAGTGCCAAACGAGGGGTGGGAAACAGCATAAAAACTTCATCCACCAAGGCAAGAGGGAACTAGTGAACCTTTACCCACAAAAAAACAACAGTGCATGGAGAAATCCACCACAAAACCAGGGTACCCTCAACAGGAGTGACTACCCACAACCGCACAAAAAACTGCGGAAAGTAATGCAACAGCGCATTAACTTAATGGTACTGTGTTTTTATCGAAAAACCAGGAAAAAAAGAAGGAAATGTTATTGCATATTCAATTGCAAATATACAGCCGCCTGCAAAACTTTGCGATCAAAACAGGCATCAGCCAATGCACTGACGTCTACCTTGAAGAACTTGGTAAACGTGTGGTCAGACAACCAGGTCGCCTCTTTACACACTTGAGCGACAGACGCTTGATGTCGGAAGGCCCAAGACCTTCTGATCACCCTTGTGGAGTGGGCCATGACCGGAAAGGGGGGCACCCGCCCCTTCAAGGCGTAGGCTTGTACTACAATCTGTCTATTGCACCTGGAAATTGTGGCCAATTTGGGACCAGACACCGAAACCAACAGTGAGTCTGACTTCCGAAAGGGAGCAGTGGCAGACAAATACACCTTCAGAGCCCAAACCACGTCCAGAGCGTGAAGGGCCACCTCCTTAGGGTGCTTCGGCTTAGGACAGAGAGCTGGTAGTACAATGTCCTCATTAAATATGAAAAGCAGAGACCGCTTTCGGTAGAAAAGATGTTGCGGACGCAACACCACATTATCCTTATGGATAACCAGATAGGGCAACTTGCAAGACAAGGCCACCAGTTCCGAAACCCTCCTGGCTGATGTGATGGCCACTAGAAAGCCCACTTTCTGGGAAAGAGTCAACAGGGGAATTTCCCTGATATTCTCAAACGGCGGTTTTTGAAGCGCAGATAACACAAGGTTCAAATCCCATGGGGGCAACGGTGGACGCACCGGAGGGACTACATGTCGTACCCCCTGAACAAAGGTACTCACTAATGAGTGAGATGCCAGGGGTCACAGAAAAAAAAAAAAAAAAAAAAAAAAAGACAGCCAAGGCTGAAATTTCCCCCTTAATGGTGCTTAACGCCAATTTCTGGTCTACTCCTTGCTGAAGAAACAGCAGGATCCTGGATATAGAAAAGGAGCGCGGATGCCATCCTTTTTCCTCACATGGAGATGTAGGCCTTCTAGGTACGATGGTATATCTTCCGAGAAGAAGATTTCCATGCTCTCAACATAGTTGGGATCACAGAGTTCGATAGACCTCGGTTCCTCAACACCTGGCTCTCAATAGCCATGCTGTTAAAGCCAGCGACGGCAAAGCAGGATGGAGAATCGGACCTTGAGACAGAAGGTCCTCTTGCAATGGCAGTTGCCAGGGAACGTCTGCCACCAGACGCAATAGGTCTGCGTACGAAGGACGCTGAGGCCAATCTGGGGCAACCAGTATTACTGGGATCCCCTCGGCTTCCACTCTGCGAAGCAGACGTGGTAACAGTTTCAGTGGAGGAAAGGCATAGATGAATGAATGAAATACTTATATAGCGCACAATGCGAACTGAATCGCCTCTAGGCGCTGTGGCGAGCTTTGATCATCTGCTAAAAGAGGAAGGTCTTGAGTTTTTTCCTAAAAGCCAGGTGATTTTCTTCCAGGCGGATGTAGATCAGCCGGTACTGATCCCACAGAGCCACCAGCGCGCCTGACGCGTCTGCTTATGAATCTCTTGTCCTGGACACGAACCTTGGCACCCTCTGATTGAGAGGGGAGGCCAGAAGATCCACGTCTGGTGTGCCCCACCTCAGGCACAGTAACCTGAATATCTCCGGATGCAACTCCCATTCTCACGAGTCCAGCATCATGCGACTCAGATAGTCCATCTGCCAGTTCTCCACTCCTGAAATGTAAATGGCTGACAGGGCCGGTGCGTGTCGCTCTGCCCACTGAAGTATGTGAGCGACCTCCCATGCAGAGGCTGAGCTTCTTGTTACCCCTTGGTGATTGCTGTATGCCACTGCAGTGGCGTTGTCTGACTGGATCCTGATCGGATGCCCTTGCAGTCTCATCAACCATGTGGTGAGGCAAAGCCTGATCATTCTCAATTCGAGCAGATTGATCAGCAACTTGGATTCTTCCATCAACCAGAGGCCCTGAGCCGACTGAACCCCCATCACTCCACCCCAGCCAGATAGGCTGGCGTCTGTTGTGATCACTGTCCACTTCAGAGGTAGGAATGATTTTCCGGACTGAATCAATGGGGACCTCAGCCACCAGATAAGGTGAGTCTGACTGACTGGCTCACCTGGACCTGTCGATCCAGGGACAACGGAGATTTGTCCCATTTTGTCAAAATCTCCTTCTGCAGGACTCTGGTGTGGAACTGGGCATAAGGTACTGCTTCGAAGGAGGCTACCATGAGTCCCAGGACTCGCATGCAAAAGCGGAGCGACGACCACTTGCAGTTCATAAGCTGTTTTACCGCGGATCTGCAGTTTGTCTGAGGGGAGAAAAACTCTCGCTTCCATGGAGTCCAGCAGCAAGGCTAGGTACTCCAGATGCTGGGTGCAATCACTGACTTCTTTCGGTTCAACAGCCACCCAAATTCTTGCAGGGTCTGCATGGTGATCACCACATCCCCCTCTAATTCTGAGGCGGAAGATGCCCTCAGGAGGAGACCGTCTAGGTATCCCACAATCGCGATCCCATGTTGGGCTTCCCCTACTGCAAATCGCAGAAACTTTTGATGCTGAAGGCATGTGTGTATGTGCAGGTATGCATCCTGGATGTCTAAAGACGCCATTGAGTCCCCTTGATGGACTGAGCAAAGTGATTCCATTCTGAACCTCTGCACTTTTACAAAGTTTGGATGTACCCTTTCCTTCTTGGGAACTACAGACTTGAGTGGAATCCCTGGAATCGTTCCGATTCCGGAACCAGTACAACTACTCCGCGACTCAGCAGGTCCCTTACTGCCCCCAAGAGGACCTCCTGGCAAGCTGGGGATATGGGAAGAATCTGTTTGGTGGCCAAGAGAGAAACTATCTTGTAGCCTGAGGAAATCAGAATGCAGACCCATTGGTAGGATAGGAGAGAGGACCACTGGGCTGCAAACTCCTGAAGGCGACCCCCCAACCGAAACATGGGTGGGGGCAAACCTTCATGTGGTAGCACTTTTTTTCGCAGGCTTGTTAGGCTTGCGGTTCCAGGGACGTTTTTGTAAGTCCGTGGTCGTCCTGTCAGGCTGGGGACATTTTGCCGAAGATCTGGGTGGACGAAAAAGCCGGTTGTGAGCGGAAAAAGGAGGGCCCTTGCCTGAGGAGTGGCTCCTTAGCCTTCCTGGTCTGTGGGAGTAAGGTACTCTTACCACCGGTGGCATTTTTAATAATGTCATCCAAAGAGCCGGTCGCCAAGGAAGGGAAGATCCGTCAGGGCTTTTTTGGATGCCTGGTAAGCAGACCAGCATTTTAGCCAAATCGGGCGCCTCAGCCCCACAGCTGACACTGAAGCCCTGGATAACAGAGAGAGAGTATCCAGGGCCGCATCACAGACGTAATTAAGGCATTGCACTAGTTGGTCTGCTAGTTCCATGCAGACAGGAGAAGCCTGTTGCTCTCCCAATTCACCGTGCAAAAGTTTTGCCCACTCAGTCAGTGCCTGTAACACAAGTGCGGATGCCAGTACTGGTCGCACGGCTGACCCCACAACCGTAAACAAGGAACGAGCCACGGCCTCCCTGTCCATGGGATCCTTGAATGCCTGCGGCATGGCTCCTTAGGCTTCCTGGCTTGCAGGAGTAGGGTACTCTTACCACCGGTGGCATTTTAATAATGTCATCCAATGAGGCTCCAAAGAGCCGGTCGCCAAGGAAGGGAAGATCCGTCAGGGCTTTTTTAGATGCCTGGTCAGCAGGCCAGCATTTTAACCAAATCAGGCGCTGCAGCACCACAGCTGACACTGAAGCCCTGGATAACAAAGGGAGAGTATCCAGGGACGCGTTACAAATGTACTTGAGGCCATGCGCTAGTTGGTCTGCCAATTCCACGCAGACAGGAGAAGCCTACTGCTCTCCCAATACGCAGTGCAAAAGTTATGCCCACCCAGTGTCTGTGACAAAAGTGCAGATGCCAGTACTGGTCGCATGGCGGATCCCACAACCGTAAACAAGGAACGATCCACTACCTTCCTGTCTGTGGGATACCTGAATGCAAGAGTCCCCTCTACCGGGATCGTGGTTACTTTATTTAACCTGGATACTGGGGGGTCCACAACCGAAGGAGCCAACCATTTTTTAAGAAGGCTCTTCTCAAAAGGGTAACACACCGCCATGTATTTGGGGACCGAAACAGTCAGTTGCCGGGGACCCCATTCCTTGTAAATGAACTTATCAAAATAAGTCAGATACGGGAACACCTTAGGCGAACGTGCTGGCTTGCGGGACCCAAAAGGGACCACTACATCAGCAGAGGGATATGCTGGCTCCTGAATCTTCAGGGTATCACGCACAACTGTGATAAGCGCTCCAACAAACGATTTATCACGCACGGACCCAGACGGGGACTCATGCTCACTGTCCGAACGGTCCTGGGTCAGCGTCATCTGACAAGACAGAGCAGGGGTCACCAGCCTCAGCAGGACCAGAGTCTGCGTCAGAGCTCTCTCCAGAGGGGGGGGGGGGGGGCAGGGGCTGCTTTATTGCACCCTCCTTCCCACGCACCGCCTTCATCTTGGCAACGAACGAATTGAGGACTGCCGTCAGGGTGTCCATGGGCACTGCGCAGTCTGTAGGTGACCTGGTTGCAATTGCCTGGATTTCGGGGGAAGAAACATCAATTTCTGAAGCATGCTGACTCTACCCTGTCTGCCACCTTAAGGGGACTTAGGACAGTGACAGTCCGACCCTCCTTACTGCCACTGGCTGAGGGGCACTTTCCCGCCGGACGCACCACCCTGAGGAGTTCTGCACTATCCAGCAAGTAGTGCCTGTAGTTTCTGTTGGCTCCCAGGTGCAGAGGAAACAATGTTGTGTCGGTGACAGCAGCTACAAATGGTTCCAAAACCGCTCTGAAGTGTGTTCAGGCTTCAATAAAATGGCCGCCCAGCATCCAGTACAAGGACATAAAACACAGGGAAAATGGCTGTGAGAGCACAGGGGCACATGCTGCCGCTAGAGAGCACTTAAAAAAATTTGTTCAGGCTTTAAGAAAAAGGCCGCCAGTGTCCTGTATAGATCACTAGGAAAATGGTCGCTGAAGCCCAGGAGAGCATGCTGCCCTTGCCGACACCTAAAATGGCCACCGAAGCAACTCCATGAGGTACAGGGAGAAAACGATGGCAGTGAACACAGCGCTGGACATCAGCAAAACCTCACAGACACCTTCCAGGGGCATGAAGAACAGGACCCAGTACACAGCTAGCCAGCGCAGCCCCCACCCCCCCCCCCCAGGTGAAAGCCCCCGTGGAGAGCCCCTGCATAGACACACACACACCGCTCAGCAGCCACATGCAGCATCCCCCCAGAGGGGGGAAGAAAGGGACAGGAGAGAGGAGAGGGGGAGGTGAGGGACCACCGAATCGACCTCCCAGGGAATGCCCAGCTGCTCAACCCCACCGAGGCAGGGAGAGCTGTACCTACCAGTCCTGAAGAGCTGGGAGACATTCCATCACAGGCACTCACTGATCAGTACAGGGTGGCTGCTGGCCCAGCATACTGTGACCCAGTCATCAGTAGCCCGGTCATATGTATGCCCTGGAGCATAAAAGCTCACAGACCATCCCTGGAGCTGAGGTTTCGTCATGGCCTTCTGACACGTAGCTGCAACCTGCACATGTGCGATGGCCGGACTGGGGAGACTACAAGGATAAGAGTATCCAGCCTGTCACCCAGCTGTTGATAATAGATCACAGGATCAATCATCTGGCGCAAAAAGTCACGCTTCTGCATAAAAAAAGCACAGACCAATGGGCCCGCAGGGTTCCTAGGTCCTTCTTCAATAGGTAAAATAAAACTGATGACTGCATGGCAGGGTGGAGGGTTGTTGCCCAAGAGGCCGCCCCTGGGCAGAACTAAGAGTTCTGAGTATTGTATTACAACTAATGCCTAGTATCTCCTAGTAATAGGGCATAAAACAACCCAATGGTTATGAGAGGAGCTGTGTCGATCGGAGAATATAAGAGAAAGAGAAGATTTGGCTAGCGCCCATTCACCCAAATAGCTTGCTCTGGAGTGCGAAGGCAGAGGTGGACCCGGAGAGACTCCTGGGGTTGATGTCCCTACTTGGATCACTCTGGCGAATACTCTCCCGTATTCATGGGCTCTGCTCAGAGAAATCGCCGCTTACCTCCTTTTTTACAATCCTGAGATGCCGGATGGACTTACTTCCCGGTTGTCTCTTCCCTGGGCAACGCGGAATCTCTTTCCCTTCGGTCACCTGGTAGACCCTAGATCACGCTAACTGTTGTCTTTCACCCAACTTCAAGCAAAGCATGACTTACCTCGCCAGGTATTTTATGGCTATTTGCGAATAAGGCACTATGCCCAATCTATTGCCCAGAGCCTTCAATTCCCAGCACCGTCCCCCTTTGAGAGCATTATCTTAGAAGGAACAGCACGTCAAGGCCTGATAATGGATATTTAATCGGCTGCTCAATTCCTATTCAATTGCCAAGCAGGGCAAGCACGCGTACATGCTCCGAGGGAGAGGGTGCTGGGAGAGGAAATACCAGAGGTAACATGGCAGACGATCTGGTCCCAGGCAGCTAAAAGCTCTTACTGTACTCTATATAAGGAGAACACATATAAAATGTTGTACTTCTGGTATTTGACTCCAGCTGTACTCCATGCCATCTATCCCTCCTGCTCAGATAAATGCTGGATATGCTAGGGAGATAGAGGCAACCTTTTCCATTTATATTGAAACTGTCCCAAGATCACATGATTTTGGACAGATACACAGCTGCTGATGTCCCGCCTTCTGGGAGTACATTCCCCTGTCCCCAAAATTATTCCTGCTAGGGGTCTGACATCTACGGATCGCCAAACCATCTAAAAAAAACTATTAAAACATGTTCTCACAGCAGCTCATTGCCCTCCATTGGAAGCAGCAGACTCCCCCCTCCCAGGAGGGCCTATATGCTACAATAAAAGACGTAGAAATCATGGAGAAGATGACGACTAGACTACAAGATAGGCTGGAAATGCACAATATGGTCTGGGAGGAATGGCACCGTCAGGAGGACCCACCTTAAGCCCAGGGATAGACCCCTACTTTTACCTTTCATCCCCCCCCCCCCCATCTTACTCCACCACTCTTTTCTTCTCTCTATTCCATATGTCTTGTTCCCTGTTTTTTTTTCTGTGATCTTCTCCGATCTTAGGACAGATGACAACAGATCACGCTTAAAAAACTGAATATATATGCAAAATGCAGACCAAGAGTCCTCACTACATTGAAAGCTCCTTCCTGACATTAAGTGTAATCTGGTTAAATTTTTGCCCTGACATTGCTGGTGTGTCACAATGCTCAGGCTGTGTTCAACTGTTGTATGTCAATTTAAATAAAATGTTATTTGAAAAAAAAAAAATTTGGACTGTGGTGTCTGCGTGAAGAGGACAGAACGAAAAAACATTCCGATTAGAGGCGATATATAATTTAGAAGATAATTATGCAGATTTGGCATTACTGACCGCATCGTGCCTGTCGACCCACGAGTGTTCCTCCTCCCTTCCCCACACTCCATTGGCAGAGCGGCGCATGACGCTTGAGCCGCTCAGTGTGTGAAACTGACATTTGTAAATGAATGCAGAGAGAGAGCTGTCAGAACTCAGCTGTGATATGGGGGGGTGGGGGGAACCCAACCATACAGTGTACGCGAGAGAGGGCATCTGCATTATTTTGGAATTTTCCCGGCCTGTGCTCCACAGTAAACCGAATGGGCTGTAATGCCAGGAACCACCTTGTCACACAGGTATTTTTCTCCCTGTTGTCACACATCCACTTTAGGGGAGCATAGTCGGTGACCAGTTTAAACAACCTCCCCAGTAGGTAATACCTAAGGGAGTCCAAGGCCCATTTAATGGCGATACACTCCTTTTCTACAATGGAATAGTTCTTTTCATGCTTGCTTAGCTTCTAACTACAACTGGGTGCTCCTCACCATCCCTGTTCTGTGACAGTACAGCCCCTAGGCCCACCCCAGAAGTGTCCGTCTGTACAAACTCCTTGCTGAAGTCCGGGGCCATTAGTACTGGTAACCCATAAAGGGCCTGCTTTAAATTCTGAAATGCCTCCTTGGCTTCGGGATTCCACTTAACCATGACCGACCCTCTACCCTTCGTCAGGTCGGTCAGAGGGGGGGCCATGTTGGCAAAGTTGGGTATGAACCGTCTGTAATACCCCGTAATGCCCGCACTTGTTTTTTATTAATGGCCATTATTGGGGCCATTTTTGAATTCCCTCAACCTTATTGGTCTGCGGCTTGACCACTTCCCAGCCAATGTACCCAAGGTATTTGGCCTCCTCCAGGCATATAGCACATTTTTTGGGGTTAGCCGTGAGACCTGCTTCCCTAAGGGGATCTATCACAGCTTGTACACGGGGTAGGTGTGATTCCCAATCTGGGCTGTGGATGACCACATCGTCCAGCTGCATACGGGTGATGTGGTCTCAAGGCTTTGTCCATCATTCGCTGGACTGATGCAGGGGCTCCGTGCAGACCAAAAGGCATCCGCTTATACTGAAACGAGCCCTCAGGAGTGGAAAAAGCAGTCGTCTCCTTGGCTGATTCAGTTAGCGGTATTTGCCAATAGCCTTTCATAAGGTCTACGGTCATTATGTAGCGAGCCTGTCCTAACCTGTCCACGAGTTCGTCGACCCGTGGCATCGGGTACGCATAGAACTTGGACACACTATTGAGTTTCCTAAAGACGTTACAAAAACTGATAGTGCCGTCAGGTTTTGCGACCAGCACTATGGGGCTCGACCACTCACTGTGGGATTCTTATATCACATTCAATTCTAACATTTTTTATTTCCTTCGCTACTGCCTCTCGCCTGGCCTCTGGGATTCTATACAGTTTTACATTTATGTGAACCCCTGGTTCCGTCACTCTGTCATGTTGGATCATGTTGGTCAGTCCGGGTAAGGGGAAGAAAAAGTCTCTATTTTTATGCACAAACGCCTTAACGTCACTTTGTTGTGCCACGGACAGGGTATCTGTTATGGGAACATCAGGTGTCACTGGTACTTGATCTGTTAGAGGCGTGGATGTGGCCAGTAAAGTCTCTCTGTCCTTCCAGAGCTTTAAGAGAGATTCACATGGTAAATTTGGTATGGTTTCTTTTTCCCTGGCTGGTAGACTTTGTAGTCAACTTCCCCCACCCTTTCGACAACCTCAAAGGGAACCTGCCACTTGGCTAGGAACTTACTTTCCACAGGGGAAACCAGTACTAAGGCTGTCCCTGGGGCTGAAAGTACGGACCTTGGCACACGGTCATAGACCCTTCTCTGGGCCTCCTGACCTCACACCAGGAGCATGACAGCTGCGATTTGATCCTGCATCAAGGAGACATGCTTTATGATGATTTTTTTTTTGTAAATAGTTTTTATTAAGAGAATTTCACAATATAATCAGAATACAATCACAATGTTATCACAACAATCTCCACATCTCCCCAACAGTTGTATCATATCAGAAATAAAGAAATAAAGAGGGGAACCAGGAGCAAAGGGGACACGAACAGCCCATGCCGAAGAACAAACTTATGCATTATATATGTCATTGTGGTCAATTAGGCTATACATCAATATACAGATAAGCATATACTCCCAGTCCCTCCCCTCAGCCTCCGAATCCCGCCCACCCACCACACCGAAAGAGGATCAGCGCGTATGGGGGGGCAGGGGGGGGCGACCGAGCCTCTCTCCCGCCACTCGAGTACTCCAATATTCGGTATTAGGATAATAAGCAGACAGGGGGGAGGAACTGGCAAATGATAGGGAGATGGATAAAGTTTTTGGTGAGCAAACTAGGAATTAAACTGAAACATAACAGGTAACAAAAAAAGTAAAAAAAAGAAGAAAAACTGTCAAAGACTGGTCTGTCTCATGTCCAAGGGTGAGAATTACTGAGAGTAGTCCTGTGCGGTCTCCACATTCTATTAGGGGTAGTTAGCTCTCAGGTCATGGATTCACGTAACTTGGGTTCTTTTATGCCACGTTTCCCATATTTGCCAATTGTTATCAAACTTTATTTTTTTCCCAAGCCTAAGGGCTAGGATTGATTCATACGTGTAGTGTAGATGGGTGGTCGACCATACTTCTGAGGCATTGGGTGCTTGATTATTTTTCCAGAACCTAGCTATCAGTGTTCTAGCTACCAGAAGAATATGGGATACTACAATTCTAAAATTAGGTGGGTATTTTTCAATGCCGAGGTTGAGAATTGCCAGCCCCGGTTCAGGGGCGGAGAAGAAACCAGTGATACTGGAAATAACACGAAATATGGTGTTCCAGAAGCTTGTAAGGTGCTTGTAAGACCAACACATGTGGAAGAGGTTACCTACCTCCCCACAGCTTCTCCAGCACAGTGGGGAGGACTCAGCGAGGCCAAACTTCGAAATTCTGTATGGTGTAAGGTACCACCGTAAAGCAATTTTTTGGGCCATCTCCCAGTGTCCTACGCATTTTGACACTTTATAGTTAGCTTTGAATGCGTGGCACCAATGTACCTCTGAGAAGTTCTTCCCTAAGTCCTCCCCCCAGCGCAGGTAGGGACGGGATTTAATAAAGGTAAGCTTTTGCTGGAAGAAGTTGTAGAATAGAGATATTCCTTTGGGTAGGGTAGGATTGGCGGCATAGAAATGCCAAAGAGAATCTGCTAACGAGACATGAGTAATCTTACCATCCTTCAGTAGGTGGGAAATTTGATAGTATTTGTATATGTCGGTAGGCTTTAGATGAAAGCGTGACCGTAAGGAGTGGAATGGCATCATTGAGGGTCCCTGGAAAAGATCCTGCAGCCACCGTATTCCTTTCTCAGAACACTCCTTTACCGTGAAGTTAGGAATTATGAAGTCTAAGGCCTGTAGAGGGATAGGGAGTTCTGCCAATTTAGTGGTCTGTGGAGTGGATCTAAGAAGTTCTCTCCAGGCCTTCAGGGAGGCTCGAAGAGTATCAGGGAGCTGATGGAGGGGCCATGGTCTAATTGAGTCTATGAGACGAAGGAGCTTTAAGTTCCGGGTAGGGCAAAGGGCTTTTTCAATACAGCACCATTTAGGTTCCTGGGCAGAGTTAAACCAATGTTTTAGTTGGACAAGCCTGGATGCTAGATAGTAGTCTTTAAGGTCTACCATGCCCATACTGCCCGCCAATCTGTGTTTTATCAACAATATTTTGGAACACCTAGGTCTTCTGGAACACCAAATGAATTTATGCATTAGAGAGTTAAGTCCGGAGAAATGTTTCCCGGAAGTGGTGATAGGCAATGCTCTAAACATGTATAGAATTTGGGGGAGCATCAGCATCTTAAAGGATGCAAGGCGCCCTGACCACGAAAGCTCAGATCTGGCCAGTCTGCCCGCCTCCTTGGTTAATTTATCGATAAGTGGGAGGAAGTTAGCATCCGCCAGATTCTGAGCTGACCTGGTAAGTTGAAGTCCTAGATACGGGATAGTGGATTTGCTCCAAGTATATGGAAGTGTGGTCATCAAGTCAGTACGGAGGGAGGGTTCAAAGTCTAGGTTTAGGATAACCGATTTTGATTAGTTCACCTTGTAGTAGGAGCTCAGCCTAAACTCCTGCAGTACCTTATGGGCCTGTGGTAAGGATGAAGCTGGGAGGGTTAGAAAGAGGATAATATCATCTGCAAATAAGTTGATTTTGTGGGGGCCATCTTGCATTGGGATGCCTATGATCTGAGGATGAGATCTAATTTTTTCTGCTAGTGGTTCAATCAAAAGATTAAAAATTGTAGGGGAGAGGGGGCACCCTTGCCTGGTACCGTTCGAGATAGAAAAGGGAGACGACAACATATTAGAGGTGAAGACCTGTGCTGAAGGGGCGGAATAAAGGGCAAGAATAGCCAAGAGGATCGGTCCACCGAAGCCAAACTTCAGTAGGACCAGATCCATATATCCACAGTGGATCCTGTCGAACGCCTTCTCCGCATCCAAAGAGGAGCAGAGAAGGCGCCCGACAGGTCCCTGCGTATTGGATAACACCAATAACCCTCCTGGTGGCGTCCGAAGCCTGCCGACTAGGTGTGAAACCTGTCTGATCCGGATGGATCAACGTAGGGATAAATGGAAGAAGTCTCCGGGCAAGAATTTTGGCGTATATATTAACGTCCGTATTTAATAAGGAGATTGGTCTAAAATTGGAGGGGGGTAATAGGTTCCCTTCCCGGCTTGGGAATCGTGACCACATAAGCCCTAAGCATCTCAGGGGGGAAGGAAGCTGAGGCAAATGCCTCAGCATATATCTCTGAAAGCCTGGGGAAAAGTAGGAGAGATTTAATGCATTTCCCTATTTCTACCGGTGAGATAGGTTGGTTAAGAAATTCCAATTGATCCTTAGTGAGAGAGGGGAGAATAATACTAGATAGAAAAGATTGGGCGTCACAGTGGTGTAGTGGTTAGCACTCTCACCTAGCAGTAAAAAGGGTCAGTGGTTCAAATCCCAACCACGACACGACCTGCCTGGAGTTTGCATGTTCTCCCTGTGCCTGCGTGGGTTTCCTCCGGGTACTCCGGTTTCCTCCCACACTCCAAAGACATGCAGCTAGGTTAATTGGCTTCTGTCCAAAATTGGCCCTAGTATATGAATGGGGACTTTGGATTGTGGGCTCCTTGAGGGTAGGGACCAATGTGAGTGTGCAATGTACAGGGATAGGGACAATTGTAGACACTCACTCAGGTTGAACTGGATGGACTGGTGTCTTTATTCAACCTTACTAACTATGGAACTATGGTATGCCATCATCTGTGGGCTGGGGAGTGTCTGCATCCAATTTTAAGTTGTACAAGGAGGAGTAATAATCAGCAAAGGTGTCCGCTATTTCTTGCGGGTTAATTTTCTTTCAGTTATTTATGGGGTGGTAAATGAAAGGAATTTTGGCCTTAATCCTGGCTGCCCTCACCCTGTTGGCTAGATATTTGCCAGCACGATTGCTGGAAGAATAGTGCGACAGCTTGAGAGAATACACATATTTATCGTACTTTGCAAGCAGTAAGCGTCGAAGGTCAACACGGAGCTGAGTAAGCTTATGGGCCGTGTTGAGATCCGGCTTAAGCTTGTTGGAGCATTCTAAGGTCCGAATGTCCGCCAAGATGCAGTCCAGTTGCTGGGTCCTGGTTCTCTTCTCTCTAGAGCAAATTTGGAGCATAATTCCCCTTATGAAAGCCTTATGGGCACACCAAAGGTTAGTAGGACTTCGTACCGAGCGGGCATTCATCTCAAAGAATTCAGTCAGGTTCTTAGAGATAGCAGCAACATGCGAGGAGTTCTGGAATAGCTGGGAGTTTGCTCTCCAAACATAGGCTGAGCGTGCCCCTCCACCACCTTAATAGATACGGGCGCGTGATCCGACCATGAGATGTCATGGATGGTGGAGGAGGACACTGCCTGCAATAACAGCCTATCTACCAGAATCAAATCGATCCTGGAGTAGATGTTGTGTCTAGCGGAGTGGAACGTGTAGTCTATTGCTCGCATGTTGGCATCTCCAGGCATCATATAGATCCTCAGCAGCCAAAAGGGGTTGGAGTCTCAGCAAGGATCGACTAGACCTGGATGTAGTATCCATTGTGTAGTCGACCGTCATATTGTAATCTCCACAGACAACCAATGAACCCTTACGACACTTATTGACCTTACAAAAAAAGTCTATTCAGAAACCGTAGCTGGTGCACATTGGGAGCATAAAGATTCACAATAGTATATGCCTTATTGTTCAGTTCAGCTAGCAGAATTAAATACCTCCCTTCGGGATCAATCAGTACCTCAGAAAGGGAAAAGGCCACTGTGTCTTTTATGGCAATAGCCATGCCCCTCTTTTTCTGAGGCGGAGGCCTGAAATATGTGAGGAAAGCTCTTGTGCTGGAACTTCGCAGCGGCTGAGTTTAAAAAATGAGTCTCCTGAATACATAACACATCCGCCCCTAGATTTAAGGCCTCCTTCCACACAGAGTTCCGCTTAACCGGATGGTTTAGGCCGTGTACATTAAAGGAGACAAAATTAAGCGTCATTGAAAATGGCAGTCAGATGCAAATTAGGTGGGATGGAATTCCATTCAAGGTACCGTATATACTCGAGTATAAGCCGAGATTTTCAGCCTCTTTTTTGAGGCTGAAAGTGCCCCCCTCGGCTTATACTCGAGTCATCGCTGTCTGCCCGCTCGATCAGCGTGTCGAGCAGACAGACAGCGGCCATTCTATGATTCAAAAGCCGCGCCTCCGGCTCCGCCTTCGCCTGTGATAGGCGGAACACTGAATTTCCCAGCAGCCTGTGTTCCGCCTATCACGGGCATCGTCTCATCCTCGTACTACGGACGAGGATGATACGACGTCCGTGATAGGCGGAACACAGGCTGCTGGGAAATTCAGTGTTCCGCCTATCACAGGCGAAGGAGGAGGCGCGGCTTTTGAATTTTACAATGGCCGCCGACGAAGAGGGCACGGGACGGAGGCAAGGCAAGGCACGGCACGGGACAGGACGGGACGGGACGGGACGAAGGCAAGGCACGACACGGGACGGAGGCTCGGGACAAAGGCTCGGGACACAGGTAGGCTGGACACACACACACACACACACACACACACACACACACACACACGGATGGAGACACACACACACGGATGGATGGATGGATGGATGGAGACACACACACACACAGGGATGGATGGATACACACACACACAGGGATGGATGGATGGATGGAGACACACACACACAGGGATGGATGGATGGATGGATGGATGGAGACACACACACACAGGGATGGATGGATGGATGGATGGAGACACACACACACAGGGATGGATGGATGGATGGACACACACACACACAGGGATGGATGGACGGACACACAGGGATGGACGGACACACAGGGATGGACGGACACACAGGGATGGACGGACACACACACAGGGATGGACAGGCATGTCTCACCCTCGGCTTATACACGAGTCAATAAGTTTGCCAGTTTTTTTGGGGGTAAATTGGGGGCCTCGGCTTATATTCGGGTCGGCCTATACTCGAGTATATACGGTAAGTTCCGGAGTTTCCTGAGGATTCGGGTTTCCCAGGATGCATGTAAGAGAAAGAGCAGAATGAATTTGAGCAGTTCAGACACAGACAGACCAGAACAGTACTGTAACACAGCTGTAAAAAAAACAAAAATAATACGAAACAAAAGTCCAGAACAGAGAGTAATAAAAAAAGATGATCTCCAATGAGATCTGAAGGCATTATGGAGGCCCATTGATGTGGGGGGAATTAAGGGTGAGCACTGGAGTGCATCCAGCGACTGGGAAACAGCAGTCGATAAAGGTGTTGCAGCAGTCTACATCAGGGAACCCTTTTTTTATTTTTTTTTCCCTTCTTCTCCGCTGTACTGTCTGCCAGTCCCCCTGAGTATCCAACTTTGTAGGTGGGGACGGAGCCAGAGGTGCAGTATGTTCCTCGGGGAGAATGTCTAGATTGCGTAGCAGATCCAGCCCTTCTTGGAGGGTAGTAACCACGGAGGATTTACCCTCGTAGGTAATCAGCAGTTTCAGGGGGTAACCCCACTGATATGGGACTCCATGGTTCCGGAGGGCTTTAGTGACAGGCAGGAGTGCTTTACGCCTCTGCATGGTAAATTGGGAGAGGTCTGCGTACATTTGTATGTGAGAGAATCTATCTGGGAGCTGGGCCTCCCTCCTGAACGCTGACAGTAGTTGCTCCTTTACATGAAAGAAATGAATCCGCATCAGAACATCGCGCGGGATATTGTCCGGCAAGTGCGGAGGTTTAGGGAGCCGATGAATGCGATCAATAATCAATTCTTGATCTGATAGAGGGCAGCAAGGTTTTCACGAGGTCTTGGACATGTTGGGCAAGCTGTGCAGGTAAGACAGACTCAGAGATTCCTCTCACTTTAACGTTATTGCGTCTGGATCTGTCTTCCAGGTCCGCCATTTTGGATTTGAGCCACTCAATGTCCTCAAATTGATAATTGTGTGCATCCACTAATGTATTATGGGCTACAGCAAAATCCCCCATTTTCTGTTCCACATGATCCACTCTCCCAGTAAGCACTCCTACTTCAGTTTTGAAATTGCTAATACACTGCATAAAGTCTGTGTGTAGGGAGGCACGCAGGGAGACAAGCATGTCCTTGAGAGTGGATTCAGAGACAGGCTGGTTGGTGGCAGGGAATTCAGAGATGCACTCAGTGAGTTCTCTGGTATCAGCAGAGGAGTTGTGTTCAGCACTAACCTGCAATGCTGCTTCTGATAGCCTCGGCCTAGATTTTGCAGGGCTGCTGCTCATCGGTGTGGATGTCCCTGGCGACCTTCTCCCCTGTCCGACGCTGGGTGCTGGGCTCCCGGAGGAGGCCGTAGAAGATCCAGGGGAGGAGTGCATGCCGCCGGCGCCATTTTGGCTCCATTCGCGGGCCGCCGGTGGGAAGAAATACGGCAGTTTTTTGGGCTGCGTGGGACCTCTTCACTTTGGCGACATCTGCGGAGGATGGGGAGACTCTCCGGTGTGTTTCTCTGTCGTTTTGCTGGCTCGGGGGACCCCTAGGGCGGTAAGATTCCCATCGCTGGAGCGGAGCTCTTTCCCTATGTGGCCATCCACCAGCGCGCGGTAGCCACGCCCCCGCTTTATGATGCTTCTATAAGGGGTGGCTTCTCCTTCCCACATTTCTTGGTGACATCTAGAAGCCCCCTGGAATGTCTACCACACAAAAGATCAAAGGGGGAATTGCCTGTGGATGCCTGCGGAACCTCTCGTATGGCAAACATGAGATATGGTATCAAAAAATTCCAGTTTCTTCCATCTTTGTCGACTGCCTTTTTCAGCATACTTTTTAAAGTTTTATTAAATCTTTCGACCAGACCATCCGTTTAGGGGTGGTAGACAGAGGTACGGAGATGGGAGATTTTGTCTAATCTGCACAGTTCCTTGGTAACCCTGGACATAAATGGGGTACCCTGATCGGTTAAGACCCCTTTTGGAATCCCCACTCGACTAAACACCTGAACCAATTCCTTGGCGATAGCCTTAGCAGAGATGTTGGGGGTGTGGCCTCAGGATAGCACGTTGCATAGTCTAGGATCACCAGAATATGCTGGTGACCCTGGGCAGATTTCACAACCGGCCCCACCAAGTCCATACCAATCCTCTCAAAGGGGACCTTGATTATTGGTAGAGGGACAAGAGGGCTGTGACAATGGGGCGATGGTGCCGACATCTGGCACTCGGGGAATGATTCGCAGTACCCCTTGACATCTGCATGCAACCCGGGCCAGAAAAATCTCTGGGCAATGCTCTTCCTGTTTTTTTTCAATACCGAGATGTCCCCCCATTACCTGACCATGGGTTAGGTCTAGCACCACCCTGCGGAAGGGTTTGGGAACCAGTAGCCATTCTTTCTTTACCTCTCCATGTTTTACCACTTGATACAATAAATAGTTTTTAATGGCCATGTAGGGGAAAGACACACCCCATTTAGGATTTACAGGTTCTCCATCCAACATCTTAACATTTTCCCTGGCTCTTATGAGGGTGGCATCTTGCAGTTGCTAGGTACAGAAATCCTCTCTCCTGACCTCAAAGTCTACTCTCAATGTCAGAGTCAGAGGGGGTCTCCTGTTCATTACCCTCAGGCTGAGAGCTAGCTTCTAGGTACTCCGGCTCCCCTGCCATGACAGGGAAAGGAAGAGGATCCCTGGCTTCCTCAATCAAAACAGCATCCCCTTCCCTTTGGCAAAAAGGTTCTGGTGAGAGTTCTGGTGCTTCCCAAGCAGGAGGAGCTCCATCTACCAGCCTCCCTTTGCTCTCCCATAGCTTCCAAAAATGGGAAAAATCCCTCCCCACTAAAGCTTCATGAAACAGTGAAGTTACCACCCCCACTGAATGTGTTACACTGCCCCAGGGGGTATCAACCTCAACCACCGCTGTCTGGTAGTCCAGAGTGTCCCCATGGATGCAAAGTACACCAATAGTACTGGGGTGTAGTTTTGTGGGATTCACACAATCATTCCTTCCTGACTGGGGTCACCACACTACCAGAGTTTGGCAAGGCTGTAAGTGGCTTTCCATCCACTGAAACAACATACATCTGTTTTTCAATGCGACTTTGACATGATGCAGTACATGCGACCTGTGCAAACAGAGAAATGTGTCTTTTCATAAAAGCATAACCACATTGCATAGGTTCATCATCCATAGTACAGTTTGCAGCAATATGCCCTAATGCATGGCAACGGAAACACCATATGTGGCCTACCCCCAGTCCTCTTAACGGCCCTAAAGAACTTCCTGGCTTCTTTGGCCAGTCTTCAGGTCTAGGACCCACAGTCTCATTTGTAACAGTCTTATCCACCTTTTCCCATGCTCTTGAACACCGGAACAGTCTTTCCAGAACCGCTGGGCGATCTTGCATGCCTAGGCACACCGAAGTGGGACGTAGATGGGTTCACGAAGTCCTCAGTGGTAATGTAACTATCCACTAACTGGGTTGCAGTTTTGGGGTCCCTCTGTCCGACCCACTTCCTCAGGGCAGCAGGGAGAGCATGCAGGTACTAATCCATTACCACATGCTCCATGATCTGAGGGCTTGTCAAGGTCTCTGGCTGCAACCACTTCCTGGTGAGGTGGACCAGGTCAAACATTTGTGAACAGGGCGGCTTGTTGCTGGAGTAGGACCACTTATGCACGCACTGGGCCCGGACTGCTATGGTGACACCCAAGCGTGCGAGTATCTGTCTTTAGTGTCTCATAGTCCTGGGCGTTATCTGGTTCTAGATCAAAATAGGTCTTTTGGGGTTCTCCCATTAGAAATGGGGCCCACAGACCCGCCCACTGCTCTTTTGGCCATTCGTCACGAACAGCAACTCTCAAAAGTCGCAAGGCTAGCCTCAACATCATCAGGTCATTTTCTGTAGGTGGTAGGAGGCACGTACCATCTTTGGTTCCACCGGCACAGGAGGCAAGGGCCCTTTTGTCAGTTCCAGTAGAGCCTCTGCGAACTGCTGGTTCATTTCCTGCTGGGCCTCTGCGACTTGGCGGTGCATCTCCTGCTGGACCACCCGTTGTGCTGCAGTAACTTCTGCAATTTGGCGGTTCATCTCCTGCTGGGTGGCATGTTGTGCTGCAGCGGCCTCTGCGACTTGTCGGTTCATCTCCTGCTGGGCGGCATGTTGTGCTGCAGCAGCCGCCTGTTGTGCTGCAGCGGCCTCTGCGATTTGGCAGTTGGTTTGTCGCTGAGCTGCATTAGCTTGTAGCAGGGCCTTTATCATTTCCTCCATCTTCAGAAATTGCCCGCTGAATCCACCACGTGTGGGGGAATTGGCTCGTGGGGATAACCTTTTCTGAAGGACAGTCAGCAAACAGGCACTTACTTTCTCTATTTGCAAGAGGTTTGAAAAATAAAACAAACAGTAAAGTAAATCCTTGCTGTCCATCACTAAACAAATAATCTCCTCTCTATACAGTGCGGGGCTGGTCCTTGTCACCCACAAAACAGATGGAAAAGCAAACCTTTCTTAGTCTAACAGCCAGAGCGCCTCTCACTCAGGTTCCATTCTGAGTCTCAAAACCAGAGCCCTGCTGTGCTCTCTTCCTGGATATTTAAAGTCCAGCTGACTATGGACCCCAGTGGACCCAAACATCCGGACTGGAACCCAGCCTGCCACAGAGGCTGGAAAAACCGGGCCGGATCCCAGTTTAGTCCCTCACAATGGAACCAATGCAAGTTGAAATGTACCCATTGTCCTGTATCTCACCTCGCATACCATCACAATGTGTATACCAAGAAGGGAGGGACCTCTGTGCCGTGATATACTTTAAAGAAAACTATTTTTACAGGCTTAAGCTGCTATAAAAATTCTATTTTCTTATCGTACATCATGGGACATGTCAATGGACCAAGGAAATGGACATGTCAATCCCCCCCCCACCCCCCCCGTCAAGAGGACCAAGGAAATATCTCGTACTGGCTTCGAAAAAAAGGCTACTTCTATAAGCCGACAGGACTAAAATTAAGTCCCAAGGGTTCGGGGGTGACCAAACTGGAGTATTAATCCGCATAACCCCTTGAATAATGTTACAAACCAGAGAAAGAGAAGAGAGATGAAAAGAAAGACTGATGAGGCCGACATCTGGCCATTGATAGGATTAGAATTGAAGCTGGCCTTGAGTACTATCTGTAGGAATTCAAGAATCCTACTTATGACACATTTCCTGAGGTGCTAACCCCTGGATTTATACCAGGAGACATATGTCTTCCAGATTCTTGACTCTGGAGGCTGGCTTCCTAGCATTTACCAAAGTAGAACTACTGAGGCTAATCGCCCACAATGTTTCAGAATGTGAGTCTCAGTAGCCAAACCGCTAAATTTAGCATTTGTAAGGTAGGATGGAATACCGGACCTCGCAAAAGAAGGTCTGGCCATAGTGGTAGGGTCCGAAGGTCCCCCACTGCCATCTTTATGATCTCAGCAAACCAAGATCTCCTGGGCCACAAGAATCACCTCCTTCCCTTCTTGCTTGATCATGGGAAGAAGGCACAGAAGCAGAACAGGAGGCAACGCATAGATCAGTAAAGAAAAAAAAAATGATCCCATGGAAAAAAAATAAAAAATCAAGGCCGTTTTGTATGCTATTGCATTCCTTGTCACAAAGTTCCACATCCAGAACTCTCCATCTTCTGCTATATCAACAGAAACATGTCGGGGGGAAAAGACCATTCTCCCAGGAACAATTGTTGGCGACTCCAGTAGTCCGCCTGTCAATTCGTATTCCTGGAATGAAAATTGTAAATAGGCAAGGAATGTTGTTTTCTGCCAAGATAGAATATGATTCATCTCTTCTGGGCCGCACAAATTCTCATGCCCCCTTGGTGAATGAAAAAAACCACAGTTGTGTCACTGTCAGATTGTAACCTGATAGGACAATTCCGTAGCATACTGCCAAAACTTTTGAATATTGATGGACAAGTTCACCACTGATCTGGACCATTTCCTTAGGACAGGTGCTTCTTCCAAGACTGCTCCTCAGCTCAGAAGGCTGGCGTCTGTTACCACCTTCCAGGTAACTGGTAGAAAGGATTTCCCTTTTTGAAAAATTTTGAATATTAACCACCAATTGGGGGTCTAGCGCACATTGGGGGATAAACGCATTAGGAAGCCCAAAGCTTGGGGAAATGACCATTTACGGGGGGGGGGGGGCATCCTCTTCCGAGCTGTATCAATGATCAGTCCCAAGTACTGCAATCTCCTTGATTGATTCAAGGAATTCTCTAGTCTGAGAATCCAACCTATGTATTCCAGGCAGCTAACTGCGGTGACCAAAGTTTATTAAGCGGGCTACTGAATTGTTCTATGAAGAGAAGATCTAAATAGGCTAGTATATTTATACCTTCAGCCATTACCCTGGCTAAAGGTGGAGTAGCTAGACCGAAAGGCAGTGTTACAAACTGAAAATGAATAAATGTATAAAGTGAGCGGGGAAAAAAAAAGCGGCACATGGAAAAAAGCATCCTTGATATGATTGACGCCAGAAGTTCTCCCTCTTGTGGGACGGAGACTACTGATCGGATTGACATGTGAAAAGAATGGATATTCAAACCCGATTTAGCGATTTGAGATCCAAAATGGGTCTGACATCCCCGTTAAGATTTGGAACCATAAAAAAAAAAGTTTGAAAAACCCTAATCCTTGCTCTACCAAGGGGACCACTGATATCACTCTTTGATACAAGAGATGATGATCCAAGCTAGAAAGACTTCTTTTCACTGGATCACTGGGAACGTTTTGATCTGAGAAAACGAGGAGACAGGAACTCTAACATTGTTCCTGCCAGACCCTTGAAAGCTGTAGAAGCCTTTCCACCCACTCGAGTAAGTGGGGGCGCCCTTTCATAAGGCTTTAGCATTTTGTTTTGTGGGTTACCTCCCCCAGGTGCTCTTTTGACCCTGGGACTTACCCTGAGGTTTACCTCTTGAATCCCGACGGTGGAGGCCGTCGTGACTGCCTAGAGGCAGATGCCCCTGGCACTGAAGAGGCACATTTAAAAGAAAAAAATACTTAAATTTCTTAACTGGAAAAACGGGAACTTTTCCCATTAGAAATATACTTATCCAGATTTTCTCCAAATAACCGTTTACCATAAAAAAAGGAAACTTTTTGTATGGCGCTTTGGCTGACCATCTTTCAACCATAGGATTCTATGCACATTTACCAGCCTTCGCATGAGCCGCGAGGCCTGGAGAATGGAATCTTTCATAATGTCAACTGTAAAACAGAATGCTTCTGATATGCTGGATAAACCCTGGGCCTGCTGATCAGGAAAAACTTTGGAGTACCTCTATAAACTGGTCCTAGAAGCCTACGGCACATGGAATTCCCAGGCGGTCTCCCATGCAGGTACTAAGCAGGCCTGACCCTGCTTAGCCTCCAAGATCAGACGAAATCGGGTGATGTGGCCGTAGGCCACTGAACACCAGCGCAGGTTTGCATGACTGAACCGTAAAATCATTTTCTCTGTAGTTCACTGACTGACACAGCTCCTTTCTTAGACCATTGGGTTGTTACGCCACCTTTAGGAGAAGACTAGGCAGAACATGTTAAAATGTTATGATAAAACTAGAACTTTCTAGTTCCGCCCAAGGGGCAGTCCCTTAGTTAACAACCTCTCAGCCTGCTACTGCAGCCTCAGTACGTCAACAAGCAGTACGATGTAGTAAAAAAATAAGAGGGGAGGGTGTTATGTCAGTCGGTGAACTACAGAGAAAATAATTTTACGGTGAGTACAAAAAAATCCTATTTTCCTAAAATCCTATTGAGTGCTCCTCAATCTAGGAGTCACTACCTCCAAACCGCCTCAGAACTTGTGGTAACAAATACAACAGTGCATTTACTTAAAGGTACTGTGTTTTTACCAAAAAAACAGGAAAAATGAAAGTGCAATTACACGGCTGCCTGCAAAACTTTGCGGCCAAAATGGGCATCAGCCGATGCACCGACATCTACCTTGTAGAATTTTGTAGGTGTGGACAGATGACCAAGTCGCGGCTTTACACACTTAAGCGACAGACACTTGATGTCGCAAGGCCAAAGATGTTCCAATTGCCCTGGTGGAATGGGCCGTGACCGCAGAGGGGGGCACCTGCCCCTTCAAGGCGTAGGCCTGTACTACGATCTGTCTGATCCACCTGGAAATGGTGGGCGACGAGACCGCCATGCCTTTTTTCAGACCAGCCACCAAAACAAACAACTCTGACGTCAGAAAGAGAGCCGTAGCAGACAAATACATCCTCTGAGCCCGAACCACGTCCAGGGAATGGAGGGCCACCTCCTTAGGATGTGTCAGTTTAGGACACAGATGGTAACACAATGTCTTCATTAATGTGGAACCCCGAAACCACCTTCAGCAGAAAAGAAGGTTTGCGGATGCAACACCACCTTATCCTTGTGGATAACCAGATAGGGCGACTTGTAGGACAAGGCCGCCAGTTCCGAAACCCTCCTGGCCAAAGTAATGGCCACTAGAAGGACCACTTTCTGAGAAAGAGTCAGAGGGATCTTTCTGATATTTTCAAATGACGATTTTTGAAGCGTTGATAACACCAGGTTCAGATCCCACAGGGGTAACGGTGGACGCACCGGAGGAACTACATGTCGGACCCCTTGAACAAAAGTGCTCACTAGAGAGACATCAGGGGTCGCTGAAAAAAAATAAAAAAAATAAAAAGACAGCCAAAACTGATATTTGTCCTTTAATGGTGCTTAAAGCCAATTTCTGGTCACTCCTTGCTGAAGAAACAGCAGGATCCTGGATAAAGAAAAGGAGCACGGACGCCATCCTTTCTTCTCACACATGGAGATGTAGGCCTTCCAGGTACGATGATATATCTTCCGAGAAGATTTTCGTGCCGAGTCCGAAAGACCCCGGTTCCTTAACACCTGGCTCTCAATAGCCATGCCGTTAAAACCAGCGATGCTAAAGCAGGATGGAGAATCGGATCTTGAGACAGACAGAAGGTCCTCTCATAACGGCAGTCACTATGGGGTGTCCGCCACCAGGCGCACTAGGTCTGCTTAACAGGGACACTGGGGCTAATCCAGGCCAATCAGTATTACTGGAATCCCCTCGGCCTTCACTCTGTGGAGCAGACGTGGTAACAGTTTCAGTGGAGGAAAGGCATAGATCAGCTGGTACTGATCCCACGGAGCCACCAGCGCGTCTGCCCAATGATCTCTTGCCCTGGACACGAATATCGGCACCTTCCGATTGAGATGGGAGGCCAGAAGATCCACGTCTGGTGTGTCCTATCGCAAGCACAGTAGCCTGAACACCTCCGGATGCAATACCCATTCTCCTGGGTCCAGCATCTGGCGACTTAGACAGTCCGCCTGCCAGTTCTCCGCTCCAGGGATGTAAATGGCTGCTAGGGCTGGTACATATCGGTCTGCCCACTGAAGTATGTGAGCAAACTCCCGTGTGGCGGCCGAGCTTCTTGTTTCTCCTCGGTAATGGACGTATGCCACCGCCATGGCGTTGTCTGACTGGATCCTGATCGGATGCCCTCTAAGTATTATCGACCATGTGGAGAGGTATAGCCTGATCGCTCTCAGCTCGACCACATTGATCGGCAACTTGGATTCCTCCACTGACCAGAGGTCCTGGGTCGACTAAACTCCCATTACTCCATCTCAGCCGATAAGGCTGGCGTCCGTTGTGATCACTGTCCAATGCAATGAGGTAGGAACGACTTCCCGGACCGAAGTGTCGGGGACCTCAGCCACTAGAGAAAGGGAATACCTAACTAACTGGCTCACTTGAATCTGCCGATCCAGGGACAATGGAGATTTGTCCCATTTTGTCAAAATCTCCTTCTGCAAGACTCTGGTGTGAAACTGGGCATACGGGACTGCCTCGAAGGAGACCACCAGGACTCGCATGCAGAAGCATAGCGACAACCACCTGCGGTTCATCAGCAGTTTTACCATGGCTCTGAGAGTCTGCAGCTTGTCTGAAGGGAGAAACACTATCGCTTCCATGGAGTCCAGCAGTAAGCCTAGGTACTTCAAACGCTGCATCGGTATGAGCGACTTTTTTAGGTTCAACAGCTACCAAAATTCCTGCAGGGTCTGTATGGTGATCGCCACATCCTCCTCTAATTCTGAGGCGGAAGATGCTCTCAAGAGGAGATCATCTAACTAACCCACGATCGTGATCCCGCGTTGTCGCAACAATGCCAAAACAGGAGCCAATACATTGGTAAAGACTCGGGGGGCTGATGCCAAACCAAAAGGCAGAGCCACAAACTGGTAGCGGGCATCCCCAACTGCAAATTACAGAAACCTCTGATGCCAAAGGCATATGGGTATGTGCAGGTATGCATCCTGGATGTCCAAAGATGCCAGGGAGTCCCCTTGATAGAGTGCAGCGACTACTGAGCGAACTCTGAACCTCTGTACTTTTACAAAGTAATTAAGGGCTTTTTGGTCCAAAATTGGACGTTCTCTTCCTTTTTGGGGACTTCAAACAGATTGGAGTAGAACCCCTGGAAGCGTTCCGACTCCGGAACAGGTACTATCACTTTTTGGGGACTACAGATTTGCGTAGAACACCTGGAACCGTTCCCACTCCGGAACAGGTACTATCACCCCGCGACTCAGCAGGTCCCTTACCGCCCGCAATAGGGCCTCCCGGCGAGCCTGGAGTATGGGTATGCTGGAGGGGAAGAAATGTTTTGTGGCCAAGAGAGGAACTCTATCTTGTAGCCTGAGGAAATCAGATCACCGACCCATTGGTCAGACAGCCGAGAGGCCCACCGGGCTGCAAACTCCCGAAGGCGACCCCCCACTCGTGTTGCGGGTGGGGGCAAACCTTCATGCGGTAGCACTTTTGCTCGCAAGCTTGCAGTTCCAGGGATGCTTTTTTTCCTTCAGAAGTTGTCCTGTCGGGCTGGGGAGGACAAAAAAGCCGCTTGTGAGCAGAAAAGGAGAGCCCATGCCTACGGCGTGGCTCCTTAGCCTTCCTGGCCTGTGGGAGTAGCAAACTCTTACCAACTGTGGCATTTTAAATAACGTCATCTAATGAAGATCCAAAGACCCGTTCGCCACAGAAAGGGTAGATCCGTCAGGGCTTTCTTAGATGCCTGGCCAGCCGACCAGCATTTTAACCTGCTAGTTCCACGCAGACAGGGGAACCCTGTTGCTCCCCCAATTTGCGGTGCAAAAGTTTTGCCCACTCAGTAAGTGTCTGTGACACAAGTGCCGATGCCATTACTGGTCGCATTGCTGACCCTAGAACTGTAAACAAGGAACGAGCCACTGTCTTGGCCCTCCTGTCCGTGGGGTCCTTAAAGGCAGAAGTCCACTCTACTGGGATTGTGGTTACTTTGTTTAACCTGGATACTGGGGGGTCCACGATCGAAGGAGCCGACCACTTTTTGAGAAGGCTCTCCTCAAAAGGGTAAAGCACTGCCATGTATTTGGGGCTCGAAAAGGTCCGTTGCGGTCGACCCCGTTCCTTGTATATGAACTTATCAAAATAAGTCACTTCGGTGTACGGGTGGGCTTACGGGACCCAAAAGGGACCGCTACATCAGCAGAGGGATTTGCTGGTTCCTGAATTTTCAGGGTATCACGCACAGCTGTGATGAGTGCGCCAACAAGCGCTTTGTCGCGCACGGACCCGGAGTCATCCTCACTGTCCGATCGGTCCTGGACAGCGTAGTCTGAAACGACAGAGCAGGGGTCACCAGCCTCAGCAGGGCCTGAGTCTGTGTCAGAGCTCTCCCTAGAGGACAGGGGGGCAGGTGCCGTTTACCACCTTTGCTCCCACACACCGCCTCCATCTTGGCAACAAACTAATTAAGGACCGCTGACAAAGCATCCAGAGGCACTGCACTGTCTGCAGGCGAACTGGTTGCAATTGCCTGGATTTCAGGGGAAGAAACACCAGTTTCTGAAGCCATGCTGACCCTACCCTGTCTGCCACCTGTTGGGGACTCAGGACAGTGATGGTCCCACCGTGCTAACTGCTGCTGGCTGAGGGGCTACTCCTGCAGGACTCACCACCACCACAGAGTTCTGCGCCTTCTAGCTAGGTGTGTCTGTGTCCTGTGTCAGCTCCCAGATGCAAAAGAGACCAAACCACGCCGTGCTGAGCTGTTCTGAATATCGCTGAAGCTGAAAAACATGTTCAGGCATCAACAAAATGGCCGCAGAGTGTCCAGTATAAAGGAAATAATCATAGGGAAAATGGCCGCCGTACTACAGGAAAATAAAGAGACAGAGTATGCTGCTCCCTGGTCACACCAAACATGGCTGCCGAGCACTGTATGCAATGAAGAACAGTGAAAAAACAGGCAAAGAAATGGCGGTAAAACAGCGCTACAGTGATCAGCAGACACAGCCTCCAGACACCTCAGGGGAGAGATCTACACATCCAGGGCACAGTTATCCAGCGCAGTCCCACCAGGTGAGAGCCTCCCTGGGGAGCCCCTGTCTATGGCACACACACCGCTCAGCAGCCCATGCAGCATTCCCCATAGGGAAGGGGGGGGGGAAGATAGGGACAGGGAGAGGAGAGAGGGAGGTGAGGGACCCCTGAATCGACCTCCCAGGGAATACCCAGCTGCTTAGCCCCACCGAGGCAGGGAGAGCTGTACTTACCAGTCCTGAAGAGCTGGGAGACATTCCCTCACAGACCCACTCTCCGATCACTACGGGGTGGCTGCTGGCCCGGCAGAAATAAAAACCTGAGGCTGCAGTAGCAGGCTGAGGGGTTGTTTCCTAAGGGACTGCCCCTTGGGCGGAACTAGAAAGTTCTAGTATTATCATAACAGTTTAACATGTTCTGCTAGTCTTCTCCTAAAGATGGCGTAACAACCCATTGGTCTAAGAAAGGAGCTGTGTCAGTCGGTGAACGTAATAGAAATATTTTTAGTTTTTTTTAAAGGAACTCCAACTTATCTGTTGGACCCTTTAGCATATGAGCATCGTCTACTGGACAAGTCAGGTTTTTGTCTACGCAGGATATAGCAGCGTTAAATAGCTGGAACGCCCCATAAAACCCTTCCTCCATAGAATATAATATTGCGTATTTTTTCAGAGGAAAAGATAGGATTATTGTACTCACCGCAAAATCCTTTTCTCTAGAGATCACTGACACAGCTCCTTTATCCTTGACCATCGGGTTGTTACGCCACCTTCAGGAGAGCACTAGGCAGAACATGTTAACAAGTACAAAAAACAGAACTTTCTAGCTCCACCCAAGGGGCGGTCCCTTCAGTAACAACCCCCCAGCCTGCTTCCTGCAGTCTCAGTATGTCAACAAGCAGTGTAACGTAATCAATAAGAGGGGAGGGTGCTGTGTCAGTCAGTGAACTCCAGAGAAAAGGATTTTATGGTGAGTACAAAAATCCTATTTTCTCTTACGTTCACTGACTGACACAGCTCCTTTATTCTTGACCATCGGAACGTCCCCAAGCAGTGCGATAACGAGGGGTGGGACCAGGGCTGGACTGGGACAGAAATTTGGCCCTGAACTTCATCCAGACCAGCCCACATTTTGAGTGTCCCATCAGCACTCCCTTACATCAGAGTACCCCATCACCAGCCCCCTTACATCAGAGTGTCCCATTACCAGCCCCCTTACATCAGAGTGTCCCATCAGCACCCCTTACATCAGAGTGTCCCATCACCAGCCCCCTTACAACAGAGTGTCCCATCACCAGCCCCCTTACAACAGAGTGTCCCATCACCAGCCCCCTTACAACAGAGTGTCCCATCACCAGCCCCCTTACAACAGAGTGTCCCATCACCAGCCCCCTTACATCAGAGTGCCCCATCACCAGCCCCCTCACATCAGAGTGCCCCATCACCAGCCCCCTTACAACAGAGTGTCCCATCAGCACCCCTTACATCAGAGTGTCCCATTACCAGCCCCCTTACATCAGAGTGTCCCATCAGCACCCCCTGACGTCAGAGTGTCCCATGGGCAGCCCCCTTACATCAGAGTGTCCCATGAGCAGCCCCCTTACATCAGAGTGTCCCATCAGCACCCCCTTACATCAGAGTGGCTCATCACCAGCCCCCTTACATCAGAGTGGCCCATTGAGCCATCGGCCCACCGGGAAACTCCCGGTAGTCCCAATGGCCAGTACATGCCTGGGTGGGACATAGCATAAAAGAACTTCACCCACAATCAGAAGTGCTCCCTAACAGGGGAGACACCACCTTATCTAACCGCATCAGAACTTGCGCTAACAATGCAACAGTGCATTATACTCAAAGGTAACTATTTTCTTTAAACGGAAAAAGGTGTACAGAATTGCAACATTACACGGCCGCCCGCAAAAACTTTGTGGCCAAAGCAGGCAGACGATGCGCTTACATCAATTCTGTAGAAAAACTTTTGCAGCCAAGCAGGCATCAGATGATGCGCTCACATCCACTCTGTAGCATTTGGTAAAAATGTGAACTAAATCGCCACCTACACACCAGAGCGACTGACACTCGATGTCGGAAGCCCAAGAGGTTCCAATTGCCCTGGTGGAATGGGCCATGGCAGGACACAGAGATGGTAACACAATATCTTCATTGATGTGGAACGCCGAAACCACTTTCGGCAGAAAAGAAGGTTGTGAGCGCAACACCACCTTATCCTTATGGGTAACCATATGGGGCGACTTGCAAGACAAGGCCGCCAGTTCTGAAACCCTCCTGGTTGATGTAATGGCCACTTGAAAGACCATTTGCTGAGAAAGAGTCAACAAGGGAATTCCTCTGATGTTCTCAAACGCCGATAACACCAGGTTCAGATCCCACGGGGGGGGTAACACCAGAGAAACTACAATTTGGACCCCCTGAACAAAAGTGCACTAGAGTGAGATGCCAAGGGTTGCTGAACAAAAAAAAAAATAAAAAAAAAATAAAAAAAAAATAAAAAAAAGACAGCCAAGGCTGATATTGGTCCTTTAATGATGCTTAAAGCCAATTTCTGGTCAACTCCTTGCTGTCGAAACAGCAGGATCCTGGAAACGGATGCAATCCTTTCTCCTCACACAGAGATGGATGCCTTCCAGGTACAACGGTATATCTTCCGAGAAGATCTCCGTGCTCCCAACATAGTTGAGAGCACCAAGTCCAATAGGCCTCGATACCTTAGCATCTGGCTCTCAACAACCATGCCGTTAAAACCAGCGATGGCAAACGAGATGGAGAAACGGACCTTGACACAGCAGTCGCCAGGGAGTCTTCGTAACCAGGCATACTAGGTCGGCGCGTTAAGGATGCAGAGGCCAATATGGGGCATTAGTATTACTGGAACCCCCTCGGCCTCCACTCTGCGGAGCAGACATGGTAGTAGCTTTAGCGGAGGAAAGTCGTAGATCAGTCGGTACTTGATCCCACGGAACCACCAGCGTGATTGCCGCGTCTGCCCAAGGATCTCTTATCCTGGATACGATCCACGTCTGGTGTGCCCCACCACAGGCATAGTAGACTGAACATCTCTGGATGCAATGCTCATTCTCCCGGGCCAGTATCTGGCGACTTAGGTAGTCCGCCTGCCAGTTTTCAACTTCAGGGATGTAAATGGTCGACAAGGCCGGTATCTGTCGCTCTGTCCGCTGAAGGATGTGAGCGACCTCCCATGCTGCAGCCGAGCTACTTGTTCCTCCTTGATGGTTGACATATGCCACCGCCGTGGTGGCGTCTAACCTGATCCTGATCGGATGCCCTCGTAGTCTCACTGACTATGTGGAGAGGCAAAGCCTGACCGCTCGGAGTTTGGCAACTTGGGTTCCGCACCCGACCAGAGACCCTGGGTCAACTGTACTCCCAGTACTCCACCCCAGCCGGTCAGGCTGGTGTCTGTTGTGATCACAGTCCAATGCAGATTGAAGTAGAACCCAACTCCGGAACAGGCACCATCACCCTCCAGCTTAGCAGGTCCCATACTGCCCCCAATAGGGCCTCCCAGCGAGGAGGGAGTAAGGGTATGCTGGAGGGGAAGAGTCTGTTTGGTGGCCAAGAGAGAAACTATCTCGTAAGTCAGAGGAAATCAGTTTGCCGACCCATTGGTCAGATAGCCGAGAGGCCCACCGGGCTGCAAACTCCCGAAGGCGACCCCCCACCTGTATGACGGGTGGGGGCAAACCTTCATGTGGTAGCACTTTTGTTTGCAGTTCCAGGGACACTTTTGTCCCTCAGAGGTCGTCCTGTTGGACTAGGAGTGTTTAACCGAAGTCCCGGACAGACGAAAAAACCTCTTAAGTGGAAAAAGAGGGCCCATGCCTGTGGCATGGCTCTTTAGTCTTCCGGGCCTGTGGGAGCAAGGTACTCTTCCCACCTGTGACATTCTTAATAATGTCATCCAATGAGGCTCCAAAGAGCCGCTCATCAAGGAAGGGTAGATCCGTCAAGGCATTTTTTTTTTTTTTTTTTTTTTTTTTTTTTTTTTTTTAGATGCCTGGTCCGCTGTCCAACATTTCAGCCAATTCAGGTGCCTCAGCACCACTGCTGACACTGAAACCATAGCAGAGGAAGCGTATCCAGAGCCGCGTCCCAAGCGTACTTAAGACACTAACTGGCCTGCTGCTTGTCCCATTCGTGCTGAAAAAGTTTGCCCATTCAGTGTCTGTGACACCAGTGCTGTGGTCAGTACTGGTCGTATTGCTGCCCTCCCCAACCATAAAGAAGGAATGGGCCACTGCCTCGGTTCCTGCCCGTGGAGTCCTTTAACCACAGGAGCTCCCTCTACCGGGATTGTGGTTACCTTCTCTTACCTGGATACTGGGGGTCCACAACCGGAGGAGCCAACCATTATTGCAGAAGGCTCTCCACAAGGGGGCAACGCACCGCCATGCTTTTTGAGACCAAAGGGTCCGTTGCGGTTGTCCCCATTCCTGTATATGAAATTATTGAAATAAGTCAGATACGGAAACACCTTAGGTGCATGGGCTGGCTTACGGGACCCAAAAGGGACCACTTCTGCAGTAGGACGGACCTGCTTTATCATGATCTTCAGGTTATCATGCACAGCTGTGATACGTGCTCCAACTAGCGCTTTTCTTGCGGATCCAGACGGTGACTCATCCTCATTGTCCGATCGGTCCTGGTCAGCAGCATCTGAAGCGACAGAGAAGGGGCCACCAGTCTCAGTGAAGCCCGAGTCTGCGTCAGAGCTCTCCCGGGGGGGGGAGGGGCCGATTTCTACCACCTTGCGCCCGCACACCACCTCCACCCTGGCAACAAACGTTTTAAGAACCGCTGACAAGGTGTCCAAAGTCACTGCACTGTTTGCAAATGAGCCAATTGCAATTGCAGGGAGTTAGGGGGAAGAAACATCAGTTTCTGAAGCCATGCCGACCCACTCTGTCTGCCACCCTTGGGGACTTAGGACTGGTGTATAGTCCCACCCTCCTAGCTGCTGAAGGCTGAGGGGCCCCCACCGCAGGACTCACCACCCCGACTGAGTTCTGTGCCGTTCAGCTAGTTGTGCATGTGTCCTGTGTCAGCTCCCAGGTGTATGAGAAGAAAATGCGCTGTTCTGAGCCTCAGAGACCAGTGCTGGGTAAAAAAAAAACACGAGCGGGGCTACAACAAAATGGCCACCGAGCATCCAGTATAAAGGACATAATCACAGGGAAAATGGTCACCAAACTAAAGTAAAATGGCTCCTGACCATGCTTCTCCCTGAGTCACACCAAACATGGCTGCCAAACAATTGTATACACACAGAGAGAGACAGTGAAAAAAGACAAGGAAAATGGCGGCAGAACAGCGCTATGGCGATCAGCATGTGCAGACCTCCAGACACCCAGCAGGGAGACGACACCCAGGGGCACAGCCACCCAGCGCAGCCCCCCACCCAAGGTGAGAGCCCCCCAGGGGATCCCTATCTATATGGGGCACTCAGCAGCCCATGCAGCATCCCCCACAGGGGGGGGGGCAGGGAAGATGGGGACAGGGAGAGAAGAGAGGGAGGATAGGGATCCCCGATTTGACCTTCCAGTGAATGCCCAGATGCTCAGCCCCACCAAGGCAGGGAGAGCTGTAATTACCATTCCAGATGAGCTTGGGACATTCCATCACAGACCCACTCTCCGATCAATATGAAATGATTGCTGGCCACGGCACACTGTGACTCAGACATCAGTAGCCCAGTCATACATGAGCCCCGCTGAATTGCGCTCACCGGCCACCCCTGGAGCCTGAGGGGCATGTCGTGGCTGACCCAGCCCGTAGCTATGGTCTGCACACACTCGCTGGCCAGGCTGTGGAGACTACAAGGATAAGGGTATCCAGCCTGTCAACCAGTCAGCTGTTGATAGCAGATCACAGGATCTTAATCTTGCGCAAAAGACAAAACGTCTGTGAAAAAAAAAATCCCCGGACCAATGGGCCCGCAGGGTTCCTAGGTCCATCTCCTTCACTAGGTAGAAAAAAAAACTGAGGCTGCAGGAAGCAGGCTGGGGTGTTGCTACTGAAGGGACCGCCCCTAGGGCGGAACTAGAAAGTTCTGTTTTTTGTACATGTTATGTTCTGCCTAGTCCTCTCCTGAAGGTGGCGTAATAACCCAATGGTGAAGAATAAAGGAGCTGTGTCAGTCAGTAAACGTAAGAGAAAACACTGTTTATCTGGGTGCTCTCACTCAGAATACATAAGGTGTCTTAGCCATAAATGGATAGAAAACGCATGAACATAAGTGCCGAAGTGGGCTCGTCGACTGACTGCGTTACTGGCAGTAAAAATGTGGAGCAGACCAATTCAGTGAGTGACTGAAAACAACCTTTCCTGCGAGCTTGATACTTTGCATCAGGTTCTATGGAAGACATCAGCCTTTTCCTGGTCCTAGAGAGAAAATTTGCCCCCTCTCACTCCTTGTTCCTTAATATGAGGGTCCTGAGCAATGGACGGGGACCTGTTAAGCTTAATCCGACTCTGGGATGCGATTAAAGCATAAAACCTTTACTTTATCTTAAAATAGTTGAAGAAAAAAACCTTCTTAGCAATATACACAGGGCCTGCAGTGTTTAAGAGCAGCTGCAACACTATTCTAATAATATTACTCTCAGGTGAGGGTGCCATCTTACCTAGGATGGATCTAGGCTTCCGCGTGACTAAATAAGTCTTTCTAGAGCCCTTTGAGGTGTTTTTACCCCCCTTCTACCATAGCCTGATGCATAAAGCAGAGGTACTACAAGAAGGAATGCATATACTGCTTGAGCTGTAGTTCAGCACAGTTGCCGCTATTAATGCCTAGCCTGATGCAGCAGTAAAAATGTGTCAAAGGAAATGCCTGCGTCAGCAAACCTGTTACTGCAGGCTGTGGAGGAACAGAGCAAAGAGGTGGCATTAACACACAATGTGCTTTTAAAAACTTGCCTGCTCATGTTTGGGCATCGGAGAACACTGATGCCGCTAAGCCCCCCCCCCCCCCCGCATTGTCTATGGCATCTCTCACTTTTTAAAAGCGAGGGTTTTCCCGCACGAGCGGCGGACTACAGGTCCTCTCGGACCGAGAGACAGCATGGTGCAGGGGGTTTGCAAGCCGCCGAGGAGCATGCTGACCACACTTGTTCCTGTCTTTTTTTAAAGACTCTGAGCGCTCCTTCCCCACAAAGGGGAGATTATCAGCACACAGGGGGATGATAAGCAGGGAGAAAAACCCACCCTCAAGCTTACCGGAGGTCCTGCTGTCTGGCTGGAGGAGGAGGAAGCATTTTAGCTCTCTGACATGGCGCGGTTTCCAGCATGAGGCGTTGAGTTCTTAATACAGCCCCCAGTGGTGACACATAGGAATGACAACATTTTACAGACTCTTAAAGGAGACATTCATAAGAAAATTAAAAAAATAAATTCTTAGACAACTCCACTTACCTTTCCCGCCGCAGAGTTTTCTGTGGTAAACCAACAGACCCAATCTTCCTCCTTCACGGTGGGTTCCTTTAAACCTTCCAGAGGAAACCCACAACCCTGGACCTGCAACTGCAACCTGCCAGTAAAACTTTATGGCCTTACTACCAAAAGTACTGGATCCCAGGGTCCAGCGCTCTAAAAGAGAAGCATTAATGGGCAAAAACCTTGTTTCTTTGGATATGAGGCCCGGGTACCATTCACTCTGGCCAAAAGAGACACTTTAAATGGATCCGGTCAGCATGGCTAGCCCCAGCAAGGATTGCTCCAGTGGAGCTCAGCACATCTTTACTCATGACCAACCCCTTAGACACTGGTGAAAAAAAGTTGCACTCCCACCAGTGGGAGGGGTTATTTAGGGAGTGCACTTTTTAATTTAGTGCATGCCAGTGTTCATCACCTGTTTCGCCAGAGAAAAACCCATATCGGTCGACCTCTAATCCCCGATTATCCCTCCAATTCACTGCGAGCAAATTATTACTTCTCAAGCAGGCTCTCTCCGCCGGTCTAAGACTGGAATCTACAAGCCGCTGGGATAAGCCCCAGCGATTAGATCGCAAAGTGCCACATGTGCCAATTCCATAATCAAACAAGTGACTAAAAAGTGGAACGCACAAGTGGTACCCCTTTCCGAATAAGGGCGACACCAAGTCCCACACAATCTTACCAGCGCTCTCCATATAGTTTGGACAGTTTTGGGGCTCCATGTGACTATCTTCACCCTCGTAAACCATAAAACTATATGTATAGCCTGCTGCCCTGTCACAGAGCTTATACAGCTTGACCCCATAACTGGCACGCTTGCTGGGAAGATGCTGTTTGAATGACAAGTGGGCAGAAAACGTAATCAGAAACTCAAAAGCAGACAACTTGGTTACATAGTAGGTGAGATAAAAAAAAAAGACAAGTCCAACCTGTGTGTGATTATAGGTCAGTATTGCATTGTATATCCCTGTATGTGGCGGTCGTTCAGGTGCTTATCTAATCGTTTATTGAAACTATCGATGCCCCCTGCTGAGTTCACCGCCTGTGGAAGGGAATTCCACATCCTTGCCGCTCTTACAGTAAAAAACCCTCTACATAGTTTAAAGGGGTTGTAAAGGTAATTTTTTTATTTTCTACATAGTTTCCTTTAAGCTAGTGCATTGTTGGTTCACTTACCTTTTCCTTTGATTTCCCTTCTAAATGTTTTTTTTCTTTGTCTTAATATCTCACTTCCTGTTTCTCCTCAGTAAACTTCTCACCATCATCCGAGCTGGTGGTTAGTCAGCCAGAACAGCTTACTGAACAGCTTACTGAGGGGGAACAGGAAGTGAGAAATTCAGACAAAGAAAAAAAAACATTTGGAAGGGAAATCGAAGGAAAAGATAAGTGAACCAACAATGCACTAGCTTAAAGGAACCTATGTAGAAAATAAAAAATTTACCTTTACAACCCCTTTGGTTAGACCTTATCTTCTAATTTTAATGAGTGGCCACGAGTCTTGTTAAACTCCCTTCCACAATTTTTTTTATTCCCCCATTGTGGGATCACCAGTATGGTATTTGTATATTGAAATAGTATCCCCTCTCAAGCGTCTCATCTCCAAAGAGAATAAGTTCAGCACTTGCAACCTTTCCTCATAACCAATATCCTCCAGACCCTTTATTAGCTTTGTTGCCCTTCTTTATACTTGCACCATTTCCAGTACATTCTTCCTGCCCAGAGTTGGACAGCATACTCTAGGTGCGGCCGGACCAGTCTTGTAGAGCAGGAGAATTATTGTTTTATCTCTGGAATTAATCCCTTTTTTAATGCATGTCAATATTCTGTTTGCTTTGTTAGCAGCAGCTTGACATTGCATGCCATTGCTGAGCCTATCATCTACTAGGCCCCCCAGGTCCTTTTCCATCCTAGATTCCCCCAGAGGTTCTTCCCCCAGTGTATAGATTGCATTCATATTTTTGCCACTCAAGTGCATTATTTTACATTTTTCTACATTGAACCTCATTTGCCATGTAGTTGCCCACCACTGCTTAGCTTAGTATTGTCTGCAAATACAGAGATTGAACTGTTTACACCATCCTCCAGGTCTTTTATGAACAAATTAAACAGGACTGGTACAGAACCCTCTGGAACCCCACTACCCACCTCTGACCATTCTAAGTACTCCCCATTTATCACCACCCTGTGAACTCACCCTTGTGGCCAGTTTTCAATCCATGCCCTCACCCTATGGTCCATGCCAATGGACATTATTTTGTACAGTAAACGTTTATGGGGGAATTGGGTCAAAAGCTTTTGCAAAATCCAGATACACCACGTCTACGGGCCTTCCATTATCTATATGGCAACTTACCTCCTCATAGAAGGTTAATAGTTTGGTTTGGTAAGAACGATTCTTCATGAATCCATGCAGATTACTGCTAATGATACCGTTCTCATTACTAATATCTTGTATATAGTCCCTTATCCCCTCCAAGAGTTGACATACTATTGATGTTAGGCTAACTAGTCTGTAATTCCCAGGGATGTATTTTGGGCCCTTTTTAAATATTGGTGCTACATTGGCTTTTCTCCAATCAACTGGTACCATTCCAGTCAGTAAAAATAAGGAACAATGGTCTGGTAATTACTTGCCCGAGTTTCCCAAATACCCTCAGATGCAAGCCATCTGGTCCCGGTGATTTATCCTGTGATGTGTCATAAGGATAAACACTGCAGTCTTTGTTACTGAAGCCCCTTGATTCCCTCGTGAAGACCGAGAATAATAAATTCAATAACTTCCCCGTCCTTTGTAACCAGATGTCCATCCTCATTCTCATTCTCTATGGGGCCAATATGGTCTGTCCTCCTTTTTTACTGTTTATATACCCATAGAATTGCTTGGGATTTTTTTTTGCTCTCCTCCGCTGTGTCTCTTTCATGTTCTATCTTAGCTGTCCTTATTGCACCCTTACATTTCTTGTTGCATTCTTTATAAAGTCTGAATGCTGATAATGATCACTCAACCTTGTATTTTTTAAAGGCCTTCTCCTTTGCTTTTTATGTGCATTTTTACACTGGAGCTAAGCCATCCGGGACTTTTGTTCGCTTTTTTAAATTTATTACCCAATGGGATGCATTGGCTAATGCCCTTATTTAATATGATCTTAAAGCAAACCCATCTCTCCTCTGTCTTTGTTACTAAGATCGGGAGTAAACAAGGCTGCAAACTGTTGGTTAAAGTGGTCTACGCGGGGCAGAATTTTGTAGAGCCGATCGTATACAGCGTCAACCCGGGGATGACAGAGTTCACTGTCATTAACATGCATGAACCGCAAGATCATGTCCCTGTCATGGAGACAGACAACACAGGCATAAGGTGAATTTGGTCAGTGTACCAATATGGAGCAAACTCACTTTTTTGAGTTACGCCCATGAGGAGGTATAGGCCCAGGAAAGTCTTAAATTCTGAAACCATAATAGGTCTCCAATCTCTGGCAAGGGTCAACTGGCGATGAATTGGCCAGCATACAAATTGCTTTGGTCCACAATAGAGTTATAGAGATCTTCCGTGAAAAAAAGCGAATTAAAATCAAGTGGCGTAAAATTAACGGTTTCCACCTGAATTCCGGGTTGGCCAGTGAATGGGGAAGTACGGGTGCTGCAGAAGTGGTGGGTTCCCAATTCAGATTGGCAAATGCAGCAGGAAGGGCACGGTCTTTGTCTTCTTGGTGGCTGCGGGACACTACAGCCACCGCACCAGCGTGAACTGCACTTATGGGACTCGCCATGTCACCAAGTGTTACTGCAGTGCTAGATGTACAACCAGGATGTACTAGGCCACTTCACCAGAAGGATGAGCGACACTAGTACTGGCTCTCTGCTCCATATAAGAGCCCTGCTGTTCTTGCACCTCAACAAAAGAACGGGGTCGGGTATGCCTGACCTTAGAGACCACTACTCTGTCATCAGAGCTATCTGTCAGGGTGCCACTGCTGTCTACACGATCGTATTCTGAGCCTTAATCGGGAGACTTCCTCTTCACTCTCATAGGTCATTCTCAGAAAATGTGTAGGCCTCTTCATTAGTGTACCTTTGAGTGGACATTTTGGCCTCTAAATTTACTGGTCCAACTAGCGCAACTCACAAGCAAAAAGAGAACCTGATTGTCAAAGCCTGCTTCAATCGCTAGCAAAAAAAAAAAAACTAAGCGTTTGCAGGGATCAGGCCCGACTCTGCAAATGCTGCAGTTATTTGTTTTGTAGGTGACAGTAATCGAGTGATACTGCACTTTGGTGGGTTGGGGACGAGGGGCTAAATGCAGGTGCTAGCAGGTATCTGGGCTGATCCCGCCAATGGCACATTTTTGGAAACCCTAAACTTTTGGGGATGCTAGCATAGATCTGTGACAGACCTAGCCGGGACACAGGCTTTTTGAGAGGACTGAATGCGAGCCTCTTGCCGACTGATTATGGGTCCTGGATTTTAAGGGGCACAGGGTGAATGAGAACCCCACTATAATCTGTGCTAGTCAGATTCATTGCTGTATGTATATATATATATATATAATGTGTGTTGCCCCATAATCTGAATATTGAGTAATATACGGTGGGTACCCTGCCGCTATAAAAAAAACAAAAAAAAAACAAAAAAAAAAAAATAACCAGCATCGCTCATAACACTAATACAATGATCACTGGTGACAGGGGGTGAAAGGGTTAAACTAGGGGGGCAATCAGGGGGTTAAAAACTGCATTCAGTAATATATGGAGGTAACCTGACGCTATAAAAACCTGGCGGTGAAACTAACTGGCTATCAACACCAGTGACACTAATACGGAATTCAGAATATAGATCTATATGCTATATTATTGACAGGGGGTGACAGAGTTAACTGGAGGGGGGTGATCAAGGGGTTAAACCTTTACTAGGGGGGTTTAGGGGGTGCCCTGGACCTACAACTATCAGCCCTAAAGCTGATTAGTGCCCCCTGCTTGACCCCGACCAACCATACAGGCCACAACGCAACTTTACCAGATGTGACCTCGGCATGCAAACTCCCAAACGATACGGGACATGATCAGCGACCCGCGGGACACACAGTCGGCCCTCACAGCCCGATATCCAACGTTTCTTCAGAGGGAGCCCGTGCACTTCCCCAGGTGCCATCGCCACCACTCCTCGGAGACCCCACACGGAACCAGTCCCCCACGGGACTGAGACACAGAGCTTCCTCACAGCACCCACCTCAGACCCCCTCTCAGGAGCTCCAACCGCGTTACGACCTGAGATAGCTGGCTCTACCGCAGACCAGGGAAACCTGGACGATGACCTTCGCAGAATGCTGCGGGCCCTGCCTACGAGGGCGGATATTGAGCCACTCCCCACGAGAGCGGACATTGAAACCCTAATTATGCGGATAGAAGAAGCACATAACAGGGACATACAAGAGGTGAGAACGGAGCTGCACGCAATAGAAGACTGGGTCACCTCTGGGGAAACCCAGATCACCTCGCTGGAAACTAGGGTGCGAGGCCTGGAACACACGCAGGATTCCCATGCAGCGGTGAAGCAGGAGATGCAGCTCCATTTAGAGGAATAGAGCCCGTGATGTTCTGTGCCGCCTCTACAGATATGCACAAAAGGAAATACTTCTGAAGAAGGCATGGGAACATGGTGTCATTGACTTTGATGGTGCGCAGATCCAGATACTCCCGGACCTATCCAGGGCCACACTACAGCACCGTGCCATGCTGAAACCGGCACTTGAAGTTGCGAGACGCCACGGCTGCACATACCGGTGGGGCTACCCCCTAACAGTCATCTTTCGCACGGATAGCGGCTCCTTCTCACTACGCACACCAGCAGATCTCCCCGCCCTCTTTGCTTTCCTGGGGGGCAGAACCGGTCCCGAACTGGCTAGCAAGGATCCAACGTCCGGCAGGCCGCTTAGGTCCCCCGTCGGGCAGGCCTGCCCCACCAGATCGCTCCCAGAGGTCCCAAGGTCAGTCTCGCACCATGTCCACATCTGCTAATGGAACACGTGAGACATGACTGTACCCTCTAACACTTTTTATGTTGTTCTGCACTGGTTGACCTTTACACTCCTCCGTATTACTCTCCCGTGTTTTGGCATCCCCTTTTCTGGACTTTGCCCCGCCACAAAGCCACCACGGCTGCTGGAGATATGTCTGGGAGGCGTGGAGAGATGCCGTGCCCTGGCGGCCCCGGACGTTCATACAAGTTTGCTCACTCCCGTAGGAGTGGAGAGGCCACCCATGCAACACTTTGGAGAGACACTGTTGGCCCCTTAGTCGTATGGCACGGCTCTCGACCTCAGGGCCCCGCATGGCCCATATATGCCTGGCCCTCTCGACTGGTATCCCTCTGAAGACTCCTGGAGTATGGTGACATCCCGTAACACGTGTGGGGGTCGGGTAGGTCGCTGCAGCGGACATCATACAGCAGCCGGATGGGGACGGGGTGGATGATATCTGTCCTTGGACTGTTGGGTGGGTGATGTGAGGGGGGGCCCTCTGTTTCCGTCCCTTCTCCGCTCCCCCTCATCCCTACCCTCTCCCCCCCTCCATGTCTTACTCCTTTTGGGATCTGTTGTTGTCTACGGGAGGGAACGGGGGAAGTTGTGCCACATTGACGGGTAAGGGGGATTGCTGGTTTAGGGATGTTTTATGGTTTTCTATGTTTTGTATTCACCTGTATGCTAGGTTTACAGCCAGTGCAGTTACTTAGTGGTTTTGTGGTTTGTTTAGCTTTCACGAATCATGGGAGATTTCTATCCTTATGCCCAAAACAGCTGTGCCCATATGGGCATTATTTAAAAATATACACATCTACACATACACCTATGGCCTGGGGTTCCGGGGGGGGGGGGGGGGGATGGGGGGTTGGAGGGACTCGCTCTGAGCACTCCCCCAAAATAGGTTGACACCTTCCATCCGGGTTTACCCGGTGGGCGTTGTAGCAGCCAATTGCTGCATTCTAGTTTTCCAGCTTCGCTGGACAGTGCTGACTGAGAGTCCTCTCCCTCTCGGCCACACCCCTATAAATTCCTGACCCCTTTACCCCATCACTAATGCTCTCTACCGCTTCAATCTTCTACCCACACGTCCTTTATCCTCTTTCCTCACCCTTCCCACTTCTTCTACCCCTACCCGATCATGGATGTGCTCAACATTGTTACCCTTAATGCGAAGGGACTCAACGTCCCCGAGAAGAGACGCATGTTGCTGAACGACATGAAACGACAGAACGCTGACATTGTCTTGTTACAAGAGACTCACTTTAGGGAACACAATTTCCCTATCTTGAAAAACAGATACTACCTGACAGTTTACCACTCTATATACACGGAGGCCAAATCTCCATTCAAATAGTGGCCAGAACGCTGTGGACTCTGTTGGACCTAAAATCAGACCCGGAGGGAAGGTTTTTATTCCTTAAAGGCCTGGTTGGTGGTGTGAAGGTTACCATTGCTAACTTATACACCCCTAACAGCAGACAAGACCTGTTTGTGAAGAAACACTTAAACCTACTTCAAAACTTTACGGAAGGCCAACTAATCATAGGCGGTGACCTAACTGCCACGGGGCAGTCCTCCTTCCCCCGGGGCATGAGGAGAGCTACCCACACAGCTTTACATGCCGCACAATTGGTGGATGTTTGGCGCCTCTTCCACCCCGGGGAACGGGATTACACCTTTTTTTATAGACCGCACCACGGGTACTCACGTATCGACTCTTTCTTGATGCCACACAATCAGCTACAGGCAGTCAAAAGATCCACCATAGGGTCTATCACGTGGTCTGACCATGCCCCAGTTACATTACACTATGCTTTGACAGACTTTTACAAGGGACAGAAAAAGCCATGGAGACTCAATGAGAGCCTCCTCCAGGACGCCACGGTGCTGTCAGACACGATGACAGAAATATCTCATTACTTCCACACTAATGGTACGGGGGAATGCGATGCAGGCCTAGTTTGGGAAGCGCACAAGGCGGTGATTCGCGGAGTGCTAATAAAACATGGCGCAGGACTTGAAAGACAGCAAACTGCCTAACTGTCTGAGTTATTCAGTAAACTTCAAATTTTAGAAGCTAAACATAAAACAGCCACCGTATACTCCATTGGGTAATGCGCTTGATACGATACGTTCCCAGATAAACGGCCTTCTCCTTTTTAAAGCTAAGGCAGCGCTCCAGATCTCCCGTAAAAAATCTACGTATCGGGCAATAAATGTGGTAGATTACTCGCGCAATCTTTGAAAACCCAACGGGCGGCATCTTATATCCCTTTTGTTCTATCCTCCCAGGGGACACGAGAGACGCTACCCCAACAAATTACATTCAAGTCCTTTTACGAGTCTCTCTACAACTTGGACACTACCCGATCCTCCCCAGTACAAATAGCCGACTACATAGCCTCTTCCAACATGCCCACCCTGCCGACGGAAATACGGGATGTCTTGGAGGAGCCTATAACACTGTCCGAAATCCAACAGGCAATTAGTAACACCAAGAGAGGGAAGGCCCCGGGTCCGAATGGCCTAACACTACAATAATAAAAGACCCTACTCCCATGCCTTGGACATCATCTTCTACACCTTTTCAATTACCTTACTAAGGGGAGCAAGCTCCGCGAGGCCACGTTACAGGCTCATATAGCAGTGATCCCTAAAGAAGGCAAGGACCCATCTCTGTGCGGGAGCTATCGCCAAATTTCTCTTTTAAACACAGATCTTAAGCTATTTACTAAGATCATAGCTACGAGGCTGCAGTCACACATCCCCGATCTGATACACCTTGACCAGATGGGCTTCGTACCCACCAGATAGGCTAGGGACAACACTACCAAAGTCCTGAACCTGCTATATACTGCTAACATGGAGAACAGGCCAAGTGTCTTTCTCAGCACAGACGCTGAGAAAGCTTTTGGACAGGGTTAGCTGGGATTTCATGTCTGCCACACTACGCCACATAGGACTGGGCAACACCATGACCATGTTAGGATGGATCCAGGCCATATATACAACACCGTCGGCCAGGGTTAGGGCCAATGGGGTATTGTCCGAACCTTTCCAGATTACAAACGGGACGCGACAGGGCTGCCCGCTTTCACCTCTCCTATTCGCACTGCCCCTCGAACCGTTCCTATGCCACATTAGATTAAATCCTAACATAACGGCATTTCGGTTAAACACACCCAACACAAAGTGTCAGCCTATGCGGACGACCTGCTGTTCTCAATCTTCAACCCAGTGGTATCCCTCCCAAATTTGATGCAGGAATTTGAAAATTTAAAAATGAACTTTGCCAAGTCTGAGGCAATGGGCGTGGGGATACCGGCGGCTTTGCCCTGAAGTGGACGCACAGGGCTCTGAAGTACGCACATCCCACATACACTCTTGAAACTGTATGAGTTTAACTTCCCTCCACTACTGTTAGAAATAAAAACACTTCTGTCCCAATGGCAATCGGGCATGCACTCCTGGATGGGACGTTGTAACATCTTAAAGATGTCTGTCCTCCCGAAAATCCTCTACCTGATGCAGGCCCTACCTATACATATACCTTCCGCCTTCTTTAAAAGGGTTCGATCCGCATTCACAGAATTCGTATGGGCGAAAAAAAAGACCTAGACTCGCCACTGACCTATAATCTTCTAAATTCTCCCTCAGCAGACTTTATTCCCCCCCCCCCCGGGACTACTTAACTGGGAAAAAGTAAGCTTGCCAATTCAACAACACCAAGAGACAGCATATACTCCGATTTACCCACAAATCTTCGATCTGTGCCAAGATCCAAGAAACAAACTACAAAATTATCTCACGTTGGTATAGGACCCCTTCGCTACTCCACCAGCTCTACCCGAATACATCAGACCTGTGTTGGCGATGCCTCGCAGACAAAGGGACCATGCTACATATCTTTTGGTCATGACCGAAACTTACACACTTTTGGAAAGTGGTGCGTGAGACAATTCAACAATTCACGGCCCAGCCCCTCACAGACGAGCCAGCTTTTTATCTTTTGCATGCCTCTGATGTACCTGACAGGAAATACCAGAAATCAGTGATCCGCCACCTACTTGATGTGGCTAAGGCCTGCATACCACTCCATTGGAAATCATTCCTCTCACCGACCATTGACCTCTGGCTTCGTAAAGTGGAGGACATCAGGAAAATGGAGGATCTTATCCTCACAGCGCAAAATAGAGAAAAGACCTTCACTAAAACCTGGCAGGGCTGGACTGCGTTCATATACTCGGCTGAGGGCCAGGCTCTGAGACGGGTGGACACAGATGGGTGATACCGCATGCAGTGTCCAGGATACGTGGAGCCTGTGGGCCATAGAGATAGGCCCCGCATCTAATTCAGAATGGTCATCTGCGCACTCCATGATTGGGTAACACACCTTGCTCCCCCCTTCTTTCACTCCCTCCCCCTTTATACCTCATACTTGATATACCCCCTTTCTTCTCTTCGCCCCTCTGTTCTTCCTCCTCCATTGCTTCACCTCTCCCCCCATACACTGGAAGTGGTATCAATATGGATACCTAGTTAGTTAAAAAGAAACTGGGAAGTGAGATCACAAGATGTGAATTCCCAACTCCACATACTGCTGTTTATTTTTCTTGTCGATAATGCTAGCAGGGTATTGATGTTGTATTTCATGTACTGCCTCGCTATCTGTAAGCTATGTGGAAAGTCTGTAACCTGTTGGTCTGTGTGGACCCAATTTCCTGATATAAAAAAAAAAAAAAAAAAAAAAAATGAATTACAACTAAACCAGATCCCAAAACAAGAGAAGTCCCAGCACGGAGGGGCACCGTATACAGAAATTTTTGCTTTCGCCAGAAAGCCCACCAACAAAGATTTAAACTCATATGTTGAGATAGTTACATATACTGAGGTTAAAAATCCCAGAAATGGTGCTTTAGGACATAAAAGAAAAGAGATGGGAATTTGAGTTTTAATAAATAGCAACCAAAACTATGTGCATATAAATCCCCATTAAGAGTAGGCATAAAACTCAGCAATATTTTACTTCCCCACGACTAGTTCTGTGTTGCCTGTTTGGCTCGGCCATCCTTTGCGCACTGTTCTTACTGGTTATTGTGCTGTGCAGGCGCATGCGGCTCTGGTGGGCGCATGCGCAGCGACACACTTGGCTGGTCCGGATGACGTCACGTCGGCTCAATGCCGATTGGTTGACTACGGGTGGGACATGTGTACTTAAGACACGGCCCCTGGCATGTCTTGTTAGGATACTATGTATTGGCGATTCTTATGTCACGTACACATGGTCGGAATTCAGGCCAGAAAAAGACCAATGAGCGCTTTTCATCGGAAAATGTGACCGTGTGTATGATCCATCGGAATTTAGCTGTCCGAATTTACGCCAGCCAAAAATTGATAGCATGTTCTCAATTTTCCAGACGGAAAAACTTTCTATCGGTAATTCCGATCGTGGGTATGCAATTCCGACACTCCAAAAAATCACGCATGCTCAGATTCAACTACGAGACAGAAGCTATTGGCTACTGGCTATTGAACTTCCTTTTTCTAGGTCCGTCGTACGTGTTGTACGTCACCGCATTCTATCGGAATTTGGCGTGACCATGTGTAGGCAAGACAGCTTGATCGGAATTCCGTCGGGAAAACCATCAGAGCTTCTTCCGACGAGAATTACGATCGTGTGTACGCGGCATTACACATGCTGTATGGGATCTTCCCGGGATAAGATTGTAATCTCAGGTATGCTGTTTTTTCTCTGTTGCTTCTATTTTTACTATTCTGGCTACATTGTTTATGACTCGTGCTTGAGCTGGATATACTTCGATTGTTACCACTATATCATATACTGTTTCAGGCTCTCTGGCTTGACGGTGGTGACTTCCTTTTCGGAAACTTCCTTTGGTTTTACCCTAGTGCTGGTACAATTGAATATACTCAATGCCATAGTCCCATCATTACTGTGGCTTTGTTCATTTTTGCTCTGTCCATACTATATTGCTGAGTTTTATGCCTACTCTGAATGGGGATTTATATGCACATCGTTTTGGTTGCTATTAATTAATACTACTCAAATTCCCATCCATTATATTTTATGTCTTAGAGCACCATTACTGGTGTTTTTAACCTCAGTATATGTAACTCAACATACGAGTTTAAAGCTTTGTTGGTGGGCTTTCTGGAGAAAGCGAAAATTTTTGTATACGGTGCCCCTCCGTGCTGGGACTCTCGTTTTGGGACATGGTTTAGTTGTACTTAATTTGTATATATTCAGTAAGTTACTATTATTTAAAAATAGATTAGATGCATCAAATTTATTTATTACTATATAATTAGATATTTTTCCCCTTCCGATGGTCCCTTTTTGATACTTTTATTTTTATATTTATTATGTTACACACGCCCCCATGGTGTTCCTAATTAACTGTACTTTTGTGCACCGGTGTCCTGTCCCTAAACCAGATTGCGCGGAGCATATTTTATGCTATACCTGTGTACTATTATATTTTGTTTGCTGTTATTATTTTCTTTTATTAACAAAATTATTTTCTTAGTCAGTCATAAGCTCCGGAAGAAGCATGAAGACACGCAAAACATGACGAGCATAGCATCTTTTTTTGATGCTCCGTACTCCGCACTGTATGTGTGTGTGTGTATACTGTGTGGCCCCATAATCTATTGCCTGGGGGCCCCATGAGTTGTCAGTCTGCCCCTGGCTAAGTATATGCTTGTATTGTGTTCTGATTGTAAGTTATGTAATCTTGTTACTTCTTTTCATACCTTATGTTAGCTTTCTTATTTCCTTGGGAAATAAATGAGACTTGATTACTCAAACCGTGTGTTTGGTTTAATAGCTAACCTTGTATTATTGTGATATTAACAGTAGCATGCGCACAGAGTTTTAGTAGACTAACTAATCTATAGGGACTAGAAAAATTAATACACAGATATAATAGTAATTATTGTATCGGTTTCTGCAGTATGGGATTTCACGCAGCAGTGCCATTGTATAAAGACGTGAGCCAGTCGGCAACTGGTTAAGCACAACGATAAATGAAAATCCCATTAAAGCTCACCACACACATTACAATTCATGTTTACAATCACCTTTTGATCTACCAACAACTATGCAGTGCCAGGGCCTACCTGACTGGATACAAATTGATGGAATAGATATAGCTAGGCCCCTCTATTTTACATAGTCTTGGTAAATCTAAAGTTGATTGTACAAAATATTGTATGGTCTAAAGTGACCCTTAGAAGTAGTTTTAGATTTCACTTACATACTTTTTTTTGTAACGCTGTATATTTACCTTCACAATATGGAATTGCGGGTTCCCACTCACTATAACTGTTGCATGTGATTGAACTGGACCCCTCCAGATGGAAGCCTTCATCACACTCAAACAAAATAACAGAATTCAAGGTATATGGGCCAGTGAACCCCGACAGTCTTCTTGAATTTTTAACGTGTGGATCAGGGCAATTTACAGCTAAAGTTTAGGAGAAAAAAAATATATATATATATGTATAAATATAAAGATTAATCACTGGAGGTAACATATAAATGGTTACATTCTGCGGCACTACATTACAATATTTTCCAATTATCACAAAAAAAAAAAAGTAAAAAATAATAAGCATCACTAATCATTATGTATGCAAAACGGTAAAGGCCAAGTCCAGGTTTTTGATCATGTTTCATGCTGTACTCATATTTAGGGTGTAATTTGAAGCAAATACATAATGCTCCAAACAGCCCTCCACCTCCCTCCTCTACTTGAGGCTCCATTCACATTTATCATGCGTAATATAGTCATTATTAACAGGAGTTTCCTAAGATCAGAAAATTATTTCAAGGGTTCCTCTGTTTTGCAAAGGTTGAGAAAGTCTGCACTAGAGAATAAAATATTGGTAGTTCCATTTTATTTATTTTTTGTCCCGCGATATTAGTCCAACAATTTAGGAAATGCAAAGTTTCAGTTAAAAATACACTAGTTAACTAGAAAATGCACTTGCTGGAGAAAAATGCGTGAGAATGCTGAATAGCATCAAAACCGCCCCGTCAAAACTGCTCATCATATTCCCCTATTATAAATCAGTACATGGTGTGTCTGTGCTCTCCCCCACTGCCCATAACTGTGTATAAGATGCTTTGGTAATCATGGAAAAACAGTACAGAAAACAAATGCCTGGATGCACTAAATTTAATGAAATTTTCTGAAATGATCACTAAACTTAAACAGCTTTTTCACAAAACTTTAAAAGATATCAAACTGAAAAGATATAGCTGAATATTTTGTGAATATTTTAAAGTTTGTTTGGTGTCTAGGTGAAAGTATGAAGGAGCTGAAACTTTTGGTAGCGGAAGATTTTAAGCATTCTCTCATTGACTTCAAAGTTAAAAAGCTTAATGTTAAAAAAAAAAAAAAAAGTATAAATATTAGAAAAAAAAAGTTGAAGAAGTCCCATCATCAGCTGAAAGAGCTGAACATTTTAAAAGTTGAATGGCTTTAACCACTTAACAACCGGCCCATAGCCGAATGACGGCTACAGGGCGGTTGTTTAACTCTGGGAGGCCGTCACATGACGTCCTCCCAGAATTCCGCCCTGGGGCGTGCACTCGAGAGCATCCGTGACCGCCGGGTCCACAGGACCCAGCGCATCACGGATCACGGTAAACGGCCGCTCTTACCACGTGATCGCTCCGTCAAATGACGGAGTGATCACTTGTAAACAAACCCTCCCCCTCCCCCTCTCTGTACCGATCGGTACAGTGCAGAGGGAAGAGATTGGTGTCAGCAGCGCTGTGCGCTGCATCTGCAGTGCCCACATCGCTGCTCCCTGAATTTTAACCCCTCAATTCCCTGCCATTACTCTGCAATACTCTGCAATACCCAGCAACACCCTGCAATGCCCTGCAACACCCGCCAATACCCTGCAACGCCATACTCTGAGATACCCAGCCATAGTCGGAGATACCCAGCCATAGTCGGAGATACCCTGCAATACCCAGCCATAGACATCCCCCCCCTCCCGCCGCCCTCCGGTGCTTCTACCAACTCGCCAATACAATCAAAGCCAGAATCTTTTTTTTTAGGCTTCCCAGCTTAGAGGTCAGATGCGGGGTCTTATTGACCCCATATCTCACTGTAAAGAGGAGATTTTTTTAAAGCGCCCCTGTCCCCATGTGCTCGCATGCAGAAGCGAACGCATACGTAAGTCCTGCCCACATATGAAAACTGTGTCCAAACCACACATGTGAGGTATCGCTGCGAACATTAGAGCAAGAGCAATAATTCTAGCCCTAGACCTCCTCTGTAACTCAAAACATAACCAGTAAAAAAAAAATTAAATCGTCGCCTATGGGGATTTTTAAGTAGCGACGTTTGGCGCCATTCCACGAGCGTGTGCATTTTTGAAGAGTGACATGTTAGGTATTTACTCAGCGTAACTTCATCTTTCACATTATGCAAAAATTTGGCTAACTTTACTGTGTTTTTTTTTTAAGCACAAAACTTTTTTTTCCTAAAAAAAGCATTAGAAAAATTGCTGCGCAAATACCGTGCGAGATAAAAAGTTGCAACAACCACCATTGTATTCTCCAGGGTGTTTGCTAAAAAAAAAAAAACATATATAATGTTTTGGGATTCTATGTAATTTTCGAGCAAATAAATTATGATTTTTACATGTAGGAGAGAAATGTCAGAATTGTACTGGGTGCTCCAGAACGCCTGATAGCGCTCCCTGCATGTTAGGCCTCTGTATGTGGCCACACTGTGTAAAAGTCTCACACATGTGGTATCGCCATACTCGGGAGTAAAAGCAGAATGCGTTTTGGGGTGTAATTTGTGGTATGCATATGCTGTGTGTGAGAAATAAACTGATAATAGGACAATTTTGTGAAGAAAAAAAAAACAAAAAAGTTAAAAAAAAATCTTGATTTTGCAAAGAATTGTGGGAAAAAATGACAACTTCAAAAAAAATCATGCCTCTTACTAAATACCTTGGAATGTCTTCTTTCCAAAAAGGGGTCATTTGGGGGGTATTTGTACTTTTCTGGCATGTTAGGGTCTCAAGAATTGAAATAGGCCATCAGTACTTCAGGTGTGATCAATTTTCAGATATTGGCACCATAGCTTGTGGACTCTATAACTTTCACAAAGACCAAATAATATCCACCAATTTGTACTTATTTTTTACCAAAGATATGTAGTAGTGTAAATTTAGGCCAAAATTTATGAAGAAAAAATTACTAATCTGCTAAATTTTATAACAGAAACAAAGAAAAATTCATTTTTTTTTTTTACAGAATTTTCTGTATTTTTTCTTTTATAGCACAAAAAAATAAAAAAACGAGCAGTAATTAAATACCACCAAAAGAAAGCTCCATTTGTGTGAAAAAAAGGACAAAAATTTCATATAGGTCCAGTGTTGCATGACTGAGTAATTGTCATTCAAAATGTGAGAGCACCGAAAGCTGAAAATTGGTCTGGTTATTAAGGGTGTTTAAGTGCCCAGTGGTCAAGTGGTTAATAGCTGAAACTATGCAGAAGTTACACAGAGCCAAAAAATGTACGGAATAATAAAATGAATAAAATAAAGACGATGATGATTAATAAACGAACAACAATAGTGGGACTGCTAAAGCATTCCCACTAAGAAAAAAAATGAACAATAGTGGAACTGCTAAAGCATTCCCACTAAAAAGATGATGATGATTAATAAATAAAAAAACGAACAATAGTGGGACTACTAAAGCAGTCCTACTAATAAATGACAGAGAAAAAAGTGGGACTGCTGAAGCATTCCCACCAATAATAAAAAGAAGATGATTAACTAGAAAATACATTTCCTGGAGAAAATGCGTGGGAATGCTGAATAGCATCAAAACTGGCCCATCATATTCCTCTATTATAAATCAGTACATAGCGTGTCTGTGCTTTCCCCCACCACCCATCACTGTGTATAAGAAGCGTTGGTAACCATGGAAACAAAACAGACAACAAAAGCCTGGCTGCCCTAAATTTAATGACATTTTCTGAAATTAAAACTAAACTTAAACAGCTTTTTCACAAAAACTGTAAAAGATATCAAACTGAAAAGATATAACCAAATAGCTGAATATTTTGTGAACATTTTAAAGTGTGTTTGGTGCCTGTAGGTGAAAGTACATAGGAGCTGAAACTTTTGGTAGCGGAAGAAAATTTTACGAATTTTAAGTATGCTCTCATTGACTTCAAAGTTAAAAAAAAGTGTTAAAAAGCTTAATATTTTTAAAAGTATAAATAGTAGAAAAAAGTTGAAGGAGAGTGCACATCAGCTGAAAGAGCTGAACGGCTTTAATAGCTGAAAGTATGCAGAGGTCACGCAGAGCCAAAAAAAACGTACGGAATAATAATAAAAAGATGATGATGATGATTAATAAATAAAAAAACTAATAACAATAGTGATAACAATAGTGGGACTGCTAAAGTATATTTTTCTAATATATATATATATATATATATATATATATATTTATTTATTTTTCCTAAATGTTCATGCATAGACAGGTAGCGGTCCATTTTCACATTAAAAAATGAAGCCAATTCTCTGTATGCCAATTCTATTCAAAAGGCTAAAAAGGAACAGACATGCTAGTACATCTTTATATTTTAAAGCGGGAGTCCGCCGGGACTCCGCGGTGTTTTTTTTTTTTTTTTTTTAAAGCCAGCAGCTACAAATACTGCAGCTGCTGACTTTTAAAATAGTGACACTTACCTCGATCGTCTCTCGGGTGCTGCCGCCGCCATCTTGGGTATGGGAATCAGGAAATGGAGCCTTTCGGCTTCATTTCCCGGTTCCCTACTGCGCATGCGCGAGTCGCGCTGCGCAATAAGGACGGTCCCCGCTGCCTCTGGGATCTGTGTGTTTCCCAGCAGGCAGCGGGGGACTTTCGGAAAGGGGCGTAATCTACACCCCTTTCCGCAGAGAGCTATCCCGGAAGTGGGTGCAGATACCTGTACTGTACAGGTACCTGCACCCCCCTCCCCCCTGAAAGGTGCCAATTGTGGTGCCTGAGGGGGGCAGGGTTCCGATGAGCGGAAGGTCCACTTTAAGACCTCCGCTTTAAGTAGGGAGTATACAACCCGCCCCCCCATTTATTTTAGTCAGTGATGACAACAATCCTGTGAGTAAGCCTTTCACTTGAGATCTGTAAAGTGACTTGTTACAAAAGGCTCAGAAGCGGCGTTTTGACTCTTGTAGTAACTTAGGAGTCTGATCAACAAACCAGCGATACCACGTGTGAGACTGAAAAACGAAACAGAAAACTGCAGTGGACCTGAAAAACAAAGTTACTTACCAGTAATGTTCTTTCCAGAGTCTTTCAGGACAGCCACCTGAGAGACCTTGGCTTCTTCCCTCTGCTGGAAACACTGCGCCAGCCCACCAAATTTTCCTCCTCCCCTGCTGGCTCCTTTCTTAGGGCCCTTTCACACGGGCGGATAGAATTCAGCTTTTAGCTGCTCTTAGATCAAGTTATCTACCGCAGCTAAACTCACATAATGCTTTCCTATTGCCCCAGTCACACACTGCATTTAGCAAAGGTTTTGTTACATGAGGTATGGTGTGGATAGAAAAAAAAATGTGACTGCGTCCAGGAACAATTTATTGCAGCTATCTGCACACAACTGCAGGTAATCGCAGTATACCATTTCCCCTGCAGATAGCAGGGGCAACAAGGAAAGAAAAAACAGGAAGCACATCAAAAATGGAAAGAATGTTCCAACGCAGCTAAGCGCAGTCGCATGTAAATGCCCGTAAAAGCAGCTAATCGCAATGTACAACTGCAAGGGAGCGCTGTGACAGGATTTTCGGAATTTCAAAATAACAAAAACAGCGGCAGAACACTCACCCGTGTGAAAGGGGCCTTAGAGCAGCCCTGGCCTGCTGGATAGACACAGGAACATGATGCACAAAGTCGATAATACCACAGTTCCACCGTAGGCAATATATGCATTCGGGTGGGTACCAGTGCTGTCCTGAAAGACTCTGGGAAAGAACGTTACTGGTAAACTTCGTTTTCCCCCTAATCATCTTTCAGGACAGCCACCAGAGAGGATAATCAAGCACTTACCCCTAGGGCGGGACTACAGCTTGTAAGACCTTGCGTCCAAAGGCTTGAGCCTTTGTAGACAAGAGGCTTAGCCTGAAGTGTTTGACAAAGCTGGTGAAACTGTACCATGTTGCCGTTTTGTAGATCTGCTCCGGTGTTGCTCCAGCCCTGTCTGCCTGGGACGTTGCCATCGCTCTCATAGAGTGTGCCCCAATACCCTCTGGGATCTGCATACCTCCCAAAGTATAGGTCTGACCTCTCTAAGCCACCTGGTTATAGTACGTTGTGATGCTCTATGCCCTTTCTTGGCCCCTAAAAATAAAACGAAAAAGGAATCTGTCTTCCTAAAAGGTTTTGTGATCTAAATAATGAAGAATGCACCTCCTTACATCCAACATGTGAAACTTAACTTCTTGCTCCATGTAAGTATTTGCTCAAAAGGAAGGTAAAATAATATCTATGAAATTTTGAGGCTACTTTGGGCAAAAAGGCAGGATCCATTTTAAATGCTATCCAGCCTGAAATATCCTAAAAGAAAGGAGGTCTGATTGCTAGAGCCCTCCTGGCATTTGTGACCGCCACCAAAAAAACTGCTTCAAGTGTCAGCAGTTTAATTGAACAATCTTCTTGTGGTTCGAATGGTCCTCCTGTCAGAGCTTGTAGCACCAAAGACAGGTCCCATTTAGGAAAAGGTGGTCCTTGTCTACTTAAAGGATAACTAAAGGGTACGTTTTTATTTTTTATTTTTTTTAACAAACATGCCATACTTACCCCCTCTATGCAGTTGGTTATGCACAGAGTGGCCCGATACTCCTCTCCTGGGATCTCTCAGCAACGCACCAGGCTCCTCCTTTTCCAGTGCCTCGGAGAAGCACTTTCCCTCAGGGCACCCCTGAGGGTGCACTCCCGTGTCCTGCTGGTGCATCCATTGACACAGACGGCAGGACTTGGCTCCACCCCTGGCTCCTGCATCATTGGATTTGAATGACCGTGGCGAGAGCCCTTAGCTTTCAGTAACTGCTTCTCAGATCAAGCAGCAAGGTTCCACCTTTCTACTTGGGGACAATACACTGGGAGAAGAGATCCTTTCAGATTGGTAATATCCATTGGGGTTCTTCAAATTATTTTAGTATAGAAAACCATGGTCTCCTGGTCCAATGCGGTGCAATAAGGGATCAAGGAGGTGGTCTATAAGGAAATCCTTAGAACCACTGGCAAGAGCACTAGCGGGGGAGGCATAACACTTGGTGAGTGTCCACTCACTTGGTGAGTGTGAACCTTTGTTTTCTCTTGAGGTGAATAGGTCCACCTGCGGGACTCCCCATCTTTGGGTGATCATTCTGAAAACTTCTTGATTTAGGATCTAGTAATTTTTTTTTAGATTCTCCCTGCTGAGGTAATCGGCCACTTGGTGCAATTCCCCTTTTAGGTGTACTGCTGAAAAGGGACAGCATGTTGTTCTCTGCTCAGTTTAGCATTTCCTCTGCCAGTGACAAGGTTCCGCTCCTTGTTCCCCAGTTTGTTGACATTGGCCACTAATAAGGAGTTGACGGACCCGATTTGTATGTTGTGACCGCCCAATTCTTTATGAAAGGTAACTAGAAGAACTGCTCTCAATTCTTTGCAATTGGGAGGATCTCTTCACCACCTTCTTTTTCCAAACTCCGTGTCACCTAGGAGCCCCACCATATGCTGCTTGAGTCTGTTGTCACTATCTTGGTGACAGATAAGAGCCACACCTGTTCCCAAGTTAGGTTCTCCAATCTTCACCACCACAAAGACCTCTTCACTTGTGTTGGTATGTGCACTTTTGTGTCCAAGCACTCGTCTGCGGTCCCACATTTTTAAGATGAATATCTGTAGACGGTGAAAATATTATCCCGGCCACTATCACTGGAACAGCGGAGGTCAGTAGCCCCAATGCGGACATTGCCCACCTTATTGAGCATGGACGACTGTTCTGCAACATCTTCATAGCATTTTGAATTTTTTGTACCTTCTCCTTGGGCAAAAACACTTTTTTGTGTCGAGTCCAAGATGTATCCAACATATGATCTGCTAGGAGGGGGATCTCCTAGGCGGGGAATCAGGTTGGACTTTTAATGGTGCTCAACGCCAATTTCTGGTCTACTCCTTGCTGAAGAAACAGCAGGATCCTGCCACCCTTTCTACTCACACATGGAGATGTAGGCCTTCCAGGTATGATGGTATATCTTCCATGAAGATTTCCACACCCTCAGCATAGTTGGAATCACCGAGTCCGCAGACCCCGGTTCCTCAGCATCTGGCTCTCAATAGCCATGCCGTTAAAGCCAGCGACGGTAAAGCAGGGTGAAAAATTGGACCTTGGGAGGTAGGAGGTCCGCTCGCAGTGGCAGTCACCAGAGAGCGTCTGCCACCAGATGCACCAGGTCTGCGTACCAGGGCCGCTAAGGCCAATCTGGGGCAACCAGGATTACTGGAATCCCCTTGGCTTCCACTCTGCGAAGCAGACGTGGCAACAGTTTCAGTGGAGGAAAGGCGTAGATCAGCTGGTATTGATCCCACGGAGCCACCAGCGCGTCTGACGTGTCTGCCCACTGATCTCTTGTCCTGGACACAAATCTCAGCACCTTCCGATTGAGAGACCGGAGGCCAATAGATCCACATTTGGTGTGCCCCACTTCAGGCACAGCAGCTTGAATATCTCCGGATGCAACGCCCATTCTTCTGGGTCCAGCATCTGACGACTCAGATAGTCCGCCTGCCAATTTTCCACCCCCGGGATGTAAATGGCTGACAGGGCCGGAACGTGTCACTCTGCCCACGTATGTGAGCAACCCCCCGAGCAGCGGCTGAGCTTCTTGTTCCCCCTTGGTGATTTATGTACGCCACAGCCGTGGCGTTGTCTGACTGTATCCTGGTCGGACGTTCCTTGAAGACACGTCGACCACGTGTGGAGGCACAGCCTGATCGCTCTCAATTCGGGCAACCTGGATTCGTCCATCGACCAGAGGCTCTGAGCCGACTGAATCCCCATCACTCCACCCCAGCCTGAGAGACTGGCGTCTGTAGTGATCACCGTCCATTTCAGAGGAAGGAACGATTTCCCGGACAATCACCGGGGACCTCAAACACCAGATCAGAGAGTCCCTGACTGGCTGGCTCACCTGAACCTGTTGATCCAGGGACAACAGAGATTTGTCCCATTTAGTCAAAATCTCCTTCTGCTGGACTCTGGTGTGGAACTGGGCATAAGGTACTGCCTCAAAATAGGCTACCATGAGCCCCAGTAGTCGCATGCAAAAGTGGAGAGACGACCACTTGTGGTTCATCAGTAGATCTGAGAGTCTGCAATTTGAGGGGAGAAAGACCCTCGCTTCCCTGGAGTCCCATAGTAAACCCAGGTACTCCAGATGCTGGGTCGGTACAATCACCGACTTCTTTTGGTTCAACAGCCACCCAAATTCTCGCAGAGTCTGCATGGTGATCGCCACATCCTCCTCTAATTCTGAGGCAGAAGATGCTCTCAGGAGGAGATCGTCTAGGTAACCCACAATTGCGATCCCGCATTTTCACAGCAACGCCAATACTGGAGCCAGTACTTTGGTAAAGACTCAGGGGGCTGATGCCAGGCCAAAGGGAAGAGCCACAAACTGGTAATGGGTTTCCCCGACTGGCAAACGCAGAAATTTTTGATGCCGAAGGCATATGGGTATCTGCAGGTATGCATCCTGGATGTCCAAGGACGCCAGGGAGTCCCCTTGATGAGTGCAGCGACTACTGAGTGAACTGATTCCATTCTGAACCTCTGCACTTTAACAAAGTGATTGAGGGCTTTTAAGTCCAAGATTGGACGTACCCCTTCTTTCTTGGGAACACAAACAGATTTGAGTAGAACCCCTGGAAGCGCTCCGATTCCGGAACTGGTACAATCATCCCCTGATTCAGCAAGTCCCTTACTGCCCCTAGCAAGGCCTCCCGGCGAACCGGGGACGTGGGTATGCTGGAGGGGAAGAATCTGTTTGGCGGCCAAGAGAGAAACTATCTTGTAGCCTGTGGAAATCAGGTCGGATAACCGTGAGGTCCACCGGGCTGCAAACTCCCGAAGGCAAACCTTCATGCAGTGGCACTTTTGTTCGCAGGCTTGTTAGGGTTGCGGTTCCAGGGACACTTTTGACCGTCCGTGGACATCCTGTCGGGCTGGGAACGTTTTGTCTAAGCACCGTGCGGACGAAAAAGCTGATTATGAGCGGAAAGAAGAGGGCCCTTGCCTGCGTGGTGTGGCTCCCAAGCCTTCCTGGCTGTGATAGTGTACTCTTACCACCCGTGGCATTTTTAATAATGTCATCCAACAAAGCTCCACAGAGCCGGTCGCCAAGGAAGGGAAAATCTGTGTCCTGTCCGTGGGATCCTTGAATGCAGGAGTCCCCTCTACCGGGATCGTGGTTACTTTATTTAACCGGATACTGGGGGGTCCACGACCAGAGGAGCCGACCATTTTTTGAGAAGGCTTTCCTCAAAGGGGTAATATACAGCCATGTTTTTGGGAACCGAAAAGGTCCTTTACGGCCGACCCCATTCCCTGTAGATGAACTTGTCAAAATAAGCCAAATACAGGAACACTTTAGGTGAACGTGCTGACTTGCGGGACCCAAAAAGGACCGCTACCTCAGCAGAGGGACCCGCTGGCTTCTGTATCTTCAGAGTATCACGAAAAGCTGTGATAAAGTGCTCCAACAAGCGGTTTGTCGCGCCCGGACGGGGAATCATCCTCACTGTCCAAATGGTCCTGGTCTGCCTCGTCTAATAGGTCAGAGCAGGGGTCACCAGCCGCAGCAGGGCCCGAGTCTGCATCAGAGCTCTCCCCAGAGGACGGGGGGGGGGGGGGGGGGAGGGTGGGGGCCGTTTACACGCACCTTTCCTTCCACGCACCACCTCTATTTTTGCAACAAAGGAGTTAAGGACCGGCGTCAGGGTGTCCATGGGCACAGCGCTATCCGCAGATGACCTGGTTGCAATAGCCTGGATTTCAGGGGAAGAAACACCAGTTTCTGAAGCCATGCTGACCCTACCCTGTCTGCCACCTGCAAGGGGCCTTAGGACAGTGAAGGTCCCGCCCTCCTGCCGCCGCGTGGGGGGGGGGGGTACCTAGTGCCAGGCTCACCACCCTGGGGCGTTCTGCGAATATTACTAGCCGTGCCTGTAGTCCCTAGGAGGTTACCCAGTTGCAGAGTGAAGAAACTGTGCCGGCAGCAACTGTATAATATAGAGGTGAAATGTTCTGCAGTGCTTGCACCAGTGTTCAGGGAAGAGCCATCCAGTGTCCTGTATACACAGTGGACACAGGAAACAGCATGTGAGAGCACATGTAAAGCTGTCACAAGAGAACTGCGGTGAAAAAAGCGCTCAGGCTTCAAAGAAATGGCCGCCAATGCAACCAATAGGAAAATCCTATAGAAAATGGCTGGTGAGTCTCACAAGGGGAACCTGCTTTGACCACAGCCAAAATGGCCACCGGACATAGCCATGTGGTAACAGGAAAAATCACAGAACAGTGCTGCCTGCCAACAGTCAGAACACCTCCACAGACACCTTTTGGGACCCCCGCGACTGGGACCAAGACCAACGCTAGCCGCACAGAGCCCACTACAGGTGAAAGACCCAGCGAACCCCACACACACACCGCCCGCAGCACATGCAGCCACCCCCCGGAGGGGGGAAGGAGGGGAGATAGGGACATGGGAGAGAAGAGAAGGAGGTGAGGTGGCCCCCAAATTGACCTTCCAGGGAATGCCCAGCTGATCACCCCACCGAAGCAGGGAGAGCCGTACTTACCAGTCCTGAAGAGCTGGGAGACATTCCATCACAGACCTACTCCTGCACAGTTACAGGGTAGCTGCTGGCCTGGTATACTGTGATCCAGACATCAGTAGCCCGGTCATATGTATACCCCGGAGCATTGAAGCTCACCGACCACCTCTGGAGCTGAGGCACGTCGTGGCCTGCCGAGCCTTAGCTGCGGCCTGCACAACGCTTGATGGCCGGGCTGGGGAGACTACAAGGATAACTTTACCAGCCTGTCACCCAGCCGACAGTTGATAGAAGATCCCAGGATCTTTCATCTTGCTCAAAAAACATCAAACCTGCATCAAAAAAAAAATGGACCAAAGGGCCCGCAGGGTTCCTAGGTCATTCTCCTTCACTAGGCAAAATAAAACGGAGTTCTGCCTGGGAGCAGGGAGGGTTGTTAGCACAGGGTCCGCCCCCCGGAACAGGACTAAAGTTCAGTGTATTGTGTTACAATTTTTGCCTAGTTCTCCTAATGGCAGGCTAACAAACCCATTTAGTTACAGAGAGGAGCTGTGTTGGTCGGTGAATATAAGAGAAAGATGAAGTTAAAATATGAGTCATAAAATGTATCAAGTAGTTTGGTGGTCCTTCTGAAATTACATAAAAATATAAGCAGACATGGAACTTAAAAAGTGTTATTAAACCCAGACTATGAAACACTCTCATTACAAGCTATATAACAGAGTGTTCATACTCCCAAAGCCACTAAAGCATTAATTTTATGTAGAGTGAAATATACTTGGTTGATCCTGGCTTCAGCTGTCCCTCCCATCTTCCCTGCGTCCCCACTGCACACTGAGCTGGTATCCTCTATGAAACATACTCAACTTCAGTTCCCTTCTAAGTTCTTCATTTGCTCCTTTTTCTTATCTATGCAGCCCACATGAGTATAGAGTCACCAACGTGGGCTTATACACAGTGCAAAATGACACTCCCCAAGGAGGGCTTGGATGCAAGCTGTCATCTGAACAAAAAGAAAATTTGTGTCAATCTTTAACACTGTCTATTAATGCACAAAAAAAACAAAAACACATTTGAGGTTCAAAAAAGATTTATTGGGAGCTGTAAAACAGTTGATATCTATAATGTAATCTAAATTCCTCTTCTGAAACTTATTTTAGGCATGTGGCTGGCACAGAACCAAGCAGGGGTGGTCAAACACAAACTCACACTGTAGAGAGCATACATAAGCAGAGTAATAGAAGCCCCTCCCAAAGAGCCTTCCCTGCAGATGCCAAACAGGGAAAGATCACGTGACCACACAACACTGCAGTAATAAGGTATTTAGAGGACTACAAAAGAAAAAAAGGTGCAGCGCTAAAAAACAAAAAACAAATAACCATTAAAAAATACTTACAATTAATATTGTAAATAACTATGAAATATTTTATAGTGATAGGGAAAAATATAAATAAATAAAAAATTCATATGACTTCCCTGTAGTGGTGAAAAGAACCTTAGTGAGAAACTAAAGCAGGCACCCAAAAAAGATATGAATGAATAAATAAAATTCATATAATTTCCCTGTAGTGGTGAAAGGAACCTTAGTGAGTAAAACTAAAGCAGGCACCCACCAAGTACAAAGCTAAACAAGTAAATAAATTAATTCAGCTTCTCAACAGAAAATAAATTCATTCAATTTCCCAATGATAGTAAGAAGAGCCTTAGTGAATGAAACTAGTTAGAGTCGGTTCACATAGGAGCGACTCAGATCCGACTTCAGGTCGCCCCTAGTCGCCTCAGGTCGGACAACATGTAAAAATCAATGTAAGTGAATGAGAGCCGTCTTAATGCACGCTATTGAAGTCGCTCCGACTTCAGACAAGGTTCCTGTACTAGTTCAATCCGACTTGTAGGCGACTGGTACCCGTTGATTTCAATGGAGGTCGCCTACAATTCGGTTCTCCGTCTAAACGGAGGCGACCCTCACGAAATTATCAGCTCTGAAGAGGGAACTCCACGTCAAATTTATTTAAAAAAATTTGGCGTGGGTTACTCCTCCGAGAGCATACCAGGCCCTTAGGTCTGGTATGGATTCTAAGGGGACCCCCCTATGCCAAAAAAACGGCATGGGGGTTCCCCCAGATCCATACCAGACCCTTATCCGAGCACGCTACCCGGCCGGCCAGGAAAGGGGGTGGGGACAAGCGAGCGCCCCCCCCCCCCCCCCGAGCCGTACCAGGCCACGTGCCCTCAACATGGGGGGCCGCGCGGCCCCCCCCACCCCAAAGCACCTTGTCCCCGTGTTGATGAGGACAAGGGCCTCTTCCTGACAACCCTGGCCGTTGGTTGTCGGGGTCTGCAGGCGGGGGGCTTATCGGAATCCGGGAATATGGGGGCCCCCCGGATACCAGCCCCCCACCCTATGTGAATGAGTATGGGGTACAATGTACCCCTACCCATTCACCTGTAAAAGTACAGGATGATGTCCCCGCCCATTATGATGTCTGGGACTGCGACATCATAATGGGCGGGGACATCATCCGGCGATGTCCCTATAAAAGTCGCCACGTGCTGCGTCCCTGCCATTGAGCAGAGGCAGCAACGAGGCAACATCTGAAGAGAAGAGAAGAACAGAAGACGGCGACAAAAGACCGGCCACCGCTTGTAAAAGAGCTAGAAGAAGGCGCGGTGGCCCGGCAAGAAGAACCGAAGAGGGGGACAAGACCCCCAAAGTCGGAAAAAGAGGGCGGCGATGAAGAAGAAAGCCAGGCTCCTCCACTAGTAAAAGAGCTAGCAGAAGATAGAGGAGTCCGGCGAGAAGACCCCCGAAGACGGACAGAAGACCCCGGAGCTGTGCAATAAACTATTTTAACCCCTTTGTGTTGTGTTTTTTTTTTTGTACATTTTTTTTCACGTGAATGGGTAGGGGTACATTGTCATACTCATTCACATAGGGTGGGGGGCCGGGACCTGGGGGCCCAATTATTAAAGGGGGCTCCTGGATTTCGCCAAGCCCCCCGCAGACCCCAACAACCAACGGCCTGGGTTGTCGGGAAGAGGCCCTTGTCCTCAACATGGGGACAAGGTGCTTTGGGGTGGGGGGCCACGCGGCCCCCCCTTCCCCAAGGCACCCCCCCATGTTGAGAGCACGCGGCCTGGTACGGCTCAGGGGGGGGGCGCGCTCGCTCGTCCCCACCCCCTTTCCTGGCCGGCCAGCGTGCTCGGATAAGGGTCTGGTATGGACTTTGGGGGGGACCCCCACGCCGGTTTTTCAGCGTAGGGCTTCCCCTTTAAGTCCATACCAGGTGACGGGGCCGGCGAGGTGTCAATCTCGCCAATGGAGACGGCAACATTCCTTTCTGCACTAGTCCCGTCTACCTGGAGCCACATTCAAAATGAACGGACTTTCCTCCGTGTGTGGGTGTGGGCAAGTCCGTTCATTTCAAAAGTCTGGCGGACTCCCGCTGGAAAAGTCTGGTCGTGTGTGGGCAGGTCCGCTCATAATGGTTTGGTATGGATCGGGGGGGGGGGGGGGGACCCCCACACTGTTTTTTCGGCGTAGGGGGTTCCCCTTAGAATCCACACCAGACCTAAGGGCCTGGTATGCTCTCAGAGGGGGAACCCACGCCAATTTTTTTTAAAATAAATTTGGCGTGGAGTTCCCTCTTCAGAGCGCATTCTCTGATTGGCCACGGCAAAAGTCGCCTGGCCTGGGGCGACTTAAAGTCGTGTTGTAAGTCGCCCCAGGTCGTGTTCAAGTAGTCTCCAAGTTGCCTCACAAAGTCGTCCTAGAAGTCGTGTCGCCCCTGTGTGAACCGATACTCAAGGTACCCTTACCTACTCTATGTGACCACAGACTGTCTCTCCAAGCACAGGGAAACTTCACAGGTGTTCCCAAAAAACCTTATGGTTCCTCTAGGATGCTTACAGGCACGATACAGATAATATGGCTGTGTCCGGGTGCACAATAATGCTTCAACTCCTAGTTGAAGCATTATTGTGCACCCGGACACAGCCAAATTATCTGTATCGAGCCTGTAAGCATCCTTGAGGAACCATAGTTGAAGCATTATTGTGCACCCGGACACAGCCATATTATCTGTATCGAGCCTGTAAGCATCAGAGGAATCATAAGGTTTTTTTGGGAACAACTGTGAAGTTTCCCTGTGCTTGGAGAGACAGTTCGTGGTCATGTAGAGTAGGTAAGGGTACCTTAACTCTTTTTTTTGGGTGGATCGCGATCTTCTTCCAGACTGAATCACTGGTTGGGATTAAGAATATCTACCTCACATCTATTTCACACTGGACTTTTTACACACTTGTTGCATGGATTTTTATTGTGTATTACCACTATTGAGGATTGTTCTTTTATTGATTATCTGACTCAAATGTGGTATTTTTATAGGAGTAACTTTTCTTCTTTTCACTGCATCTCGGTGGTTGTTTTGCCTTAGTTTCATTCAATAAGGCTCTTCTTACTATCATTGGGAAATTGAATGAATTTATTTTTTATTTTCTATTGAGAAGTTGAATGAATTTACTCGTTTAGCTTTATACTTGGTGGGTGCCTGCTTTAGTTTTACTCACTAAAGGTTCCTTTCACCACTACAGGGAAGTTATATGAATTTTCTATTTATTCATATCTTTTTTTGGGTGCCTGCTTTAGTTTTACTGACTAAGGTTCTTTTCACCACTGCAGGGGAGTCCATTTTTTTATCCATTTATTTATATTTTTCCCTATCACTATAAAATATTTCATAGTTATTTACAATATGAATTTAATTGTAAGCATTTTTTAATGGCTATTTGTTTTTTTTTTTAGCGCTACACCTTTTTTCTTTTGTTTCATAGTGTCATAGTTAGTAAGGTTGAATAAAGACACTAGTCCATCCAGTTCAACCTGAGTGAGTGTCTACCCCTATCCCTGTACATTGCACACTCACATTGGTCCCTACCCTCAAGGAGCCCACAATCCAAGGTCCCCATTCATATACTAGAGCCAATTTTGGACAGAAGCCAATTAACCTACCTGCATGTCTTTGGAGTGTGGGAGGAAACCGGAGTACCCAGAGGAAACCCATGCAGGAACAGGGAGAACATGCAAACTCCAGGCAGGTAGTGTCAGTGGTTGGGATTTGAACCACCGACCCTTTTTACTGCTAGGTGAGAGTGCTAACCATTACACCACTGTGCTGCCCCATGTATTTGTATTTGAGCTTGAGTTGGTGTATCTAAACTCTTGTGCTAGCTGCTTTATCTTTTTTTCTTTGAACTCAGTTTATGATTTCTAGCGCAGTGTGAATCCTTGCTGAGGTTCCATTTCTTATTTAGAGGATTAAAAAAAAAAAAAAAACATGCATTGTATGTACTGTATGTGAATGAATTATTGAAATTAACACTTCTGTTTAGTATCACTTTAATTGAGGCATTTTTAGAGAAAGAAATGTTTGACAGCAAAATTTCAGAAAGTAAAGATGGTCAGAGGGATCAAAATTCAGTTCAGCGGAAACTATCCAAATTTCGATCCATCTATGGGCAGGCTGGTTAGTTGGTCTATAGATAAACATCAGTACAACTAGCCTGTCTGTTTTTTTATTTTTGTGAGATTACTGCCGCCGGCAGCAGCAGCAGTAATCATTACATCTTGATGGCAGAGAAACCTCCTGCTGTCAGAATACAATAAAGCAGCAGGAGGGATTCCTCCATCAAACACTGAATGTGAGAAGAGGCATTTCATAGGGAATATGATAATTTTGTTCATATAATGGTCCATCTAGTGATGCAAAATTGTTGACCAGAATTGTAAATGACAAGGGGATATGGTTTACACCTGTAGGGAATGAGGTTTAGCCTCTGCATAAGGTCAGGCTTCTCTATAAGTAAGCTTTGGAAATGTGAAATAGCTAGCCCAGTAGATTTTCTTTGGTTTTTAACTGCAAAGAAAAATATTTACTATATAAATGTAAAAAATTGGATTTTTGTACTCAACGTAAAATCCTTTTCTCTGTAATTCACTGACTGACACAGCTCCTCTCTAACTAAATGGGTTGTATAGCCTGCCATTAGGAGAAACTAGGCAAAATTGTTACACAATACACAGAACTTTAATTCCGCCCCAGGGGATGGACCCCGTGCTATCAACCCTCCTCCTGCTGCTAGCAGCTTCAGTACGTCAACAAGCAGTATAATATGGAGAAAAGGAGGGATGGGTGCTGTGTCGGTCGGTGAATTATAGAGAAAAGGATTTTACGGTGAGTGAAAAAATCCTATTTTCTCTTAAATTCACCGACCGACACAGCTCCTCTCTAACTAAATGGGACGTCCCCAAGCAGTGCCAAATGAGGGGTGGGAAAAAACAGCATTAAAACGTCATCCAAAAATATGTGTACCCCTTCCTTCTTGGGAACCACAGATTTGAGTAGAACCCCTGGAAGCGCTCCGATTCCGGAACTGGTACAATCACCCCCTGATTCAGCAAGTCCCTTACTGCCCCTAACAGGGCCTCCCGGCGAACCGGGGACGCGGGTATGCTGGAGGGGAAGAATCTGTTTGGCAGCCAAGAGAGAAACTATCTTGTAGCCTGTGGAAATCAGGTCGCAGACCCATTGGTCGGATAACCGGGAGCTCCACCGGGCTGCAAACTCCCAAAGGCAACCCCCCATCCAATACGTGGGTGGGGGCAAACCTTCATGCCGTAGCACTTTTGTTCACAGGCTTGTTAGGCTTGCGGTTCCAGGGACGATTTTGACCATCCGTGGCCGTCCTGTTGGGCTGGGAACGATTAGTCGAAGCACCGGGCGGCCGAAAAAGCCGTTTGTGAGCAGAAAAAAAGATGGCCCTTGCCTGCGGTGTGGCTCCTTAGCCTTCCTGGCCTGTTGGAGTAGTGTACTCTTACCACCCGTGGCATTTTTAATAATGTCATCAAACGAAGCCCCAAAGAGCCGGTCACCAAGGAAGGGAAGATCAGTCAGGGCTTTTTTGGATGTCTGGTTAGCAGACCAGCATTTAAGCCTAATCAGGTGCCTCAGCACCACAGCTGACACTGAAGCCCTGGATAACAGAGGGAGAGTATCCAGGGCTGTGTCACAAACATACTGATGGCCTTGCACTAGTTGGTCCGCTAGTTCCACGCAGACAGGGGAGGCGTTTTGCTCTCCCAATTCGTGGTGCAAAAGTTTTGCCCACTCAGTCAGTGTCTGCGACACCAGTGCGGATGCCAGTACTGGTCGCACGGCTGACCCCACAACCGTAAATAAGGAACAAGCCACCGCTTCGGCCTTCCTATCTGTGGGGTCCTTGAATGCAGGAGTCCCCTCAACCGGGATTGTGGTTACTTTATTTAACCTAGATACTGGGGGGTCCACGACCGTAGGAGCTGACCATTTTTTGAGAAGGCTTTCCTCAAAGGGGTAATGCACCGCCATGTTTTTGGGGACCGAAAAGGTCCTTTGCGGCCGACCCCATTCCCTGTAGATGAACTTGTTAAAATAAGTCAAATACGGGAACACCTTAGGTGAACGTGCTGGCTTGCGGGACCCAAAAGGGACCGATACATCAGCAGAGTATCGCTGGCTCGGTCCCCCAAAAGGGACCGATACATAAGCAGAGTATCACTGGCTCCTGGATCTTCAGGGTATCACGCACAGCTGTGAAATATACCGGAGATATTCATGTCTCAAAAATTGCAAGCACACGTGGCAGCACAGGCCCAAGCCGTGATCTTGCCTGACGGACCACCTCCTGCACGTATGCCGGAGATGTCCTCTCCTACACCCAAGCAGGGTGCTTCTGCCCAGCCTGCTTGATTTGGAGAAGGTGGCACTAGATATCAAAAGCACCGTTACGGTGGCGATCGCAGACCTGAAGCCGAACTTACAAGCCGTCGCCCACCGCATTGATAATGTGGAACAGACAACCCAGACGCACGCGGCGGCCATTCGCCAGGTACAATCGGCATATGACTTGCAACTTGCCCAGGTTTTTGAGCTCCACAGGCATGTGGAAGATCTAGATAATCGGGGACGGAGGCACAATATCAGGGTTCGGGGAGTCCCTGAGACCCCGGTGCAGTACAGCAGACTTTATGTGCCATCTGCAACGACCTCATTGAACGCCCTGCTGACTCTCCCATTGATATGGAGAGAGTCACCGTGCTCTCTGTCCCCCACCCCGAGACAATGAGCCACCTAGAGACATCATATGTTGTATCGTTAATTTTCCCCTCAAGGAGGAGATTCTCCGCAAGGCTAGAGAAAGGGGACATATTCTCTTTAATGGCACGGAGGTGAAATTATTCCAAGATCTGTCCCAGATAACCCTCCAGAATAGGAGGGCCCTGCGACCACTGCTGGATGCACTTCGCTCCAGAAATATTCAATATCGCTGGAAGTTTCCTTTTGGAATGTCCGCATCCAGTAGCCCTCCTCCGCACCCCAGAGGGCCTTCAGGGCTTTTGTGACCAGCTTGAACTCCCTACTGTTGAGCTTCTGGAATGGTACGCCCTGTACTTTCCTGCATAACCTTGGCTTCCGGTCTCCCTCAACCCTTCACCAAAAGCCTTCCATCAGAGATCTCGCACGGAGACCTGGTCCTGTATCGCCGAACGCTCGTTCTTCACGCCGTGACCTGCACAACCTTGGCCCGGATTTTCCATCACCTCTGCCTGGTACTCAGTATCCCTTTTTGGACCAGCTACTGTCACCGGGAAGATGAACTTCCTCCTGCCACACGCCTGCTTTAGCGGCCCCCCTCGCTGCAGCCCTTCACACCACGGCCCATTACCTCTTCGTTGGTTCACCTCGCTATTATTTTTATTTTATCTAACCTATGCATTTTACTTAAATTACCCTCCCCCTTTTCTTTTTTTCTCTTTCTTCCTCTCTTTTCCTTTTTATATTTCTCCCTCTCGAATCCTTACCCCTCTCCTCCCCGATCCCTTCATCACCCTCTATTCCTACCCCCCGTTCCCCTTTCCCTGCTCCTTCCCTTGGCCTCTGTGGGGTGTTCCTCGCCCGCCCCCGTGACGAACCCATTATCCCATCTGGTCAAGCGTCCGTGTTGACCACAACCCACCTTAATACCATGCAGCCTAAACCCCAAGCAAGCGTCCCGCTGACACTGAAATGTGTGTCTCTCAATGTGAAAGGCCTTAAATTTGCCTGAAAAAAGAGATCCCAAGTTCTCTCATCTCTTATCAAATTTAAAGCTCACTTCCTCTTTTTTGCAGGAGACCCACTTTCGATCCGATGCCATTCCTAAACTCTCCAATCATATATATCGCTCTGCATTCCATGCCACTAACCCTGATGCTAAATCGAAGGGCATGTCTATCCTTATTTCCAAACATGCAAACTTCCATTTGACTGACTCTCTGATAGATCCTGAGGGAAGGTTTGTTTTCCTCAAGGGTAAGTACGCTTCAAAACCGATAACATTGGCCAATATCTACTGTCCCAACGCTCACCAGGTCACCTATCGCCAAACATCGATTGACCCACCGCCGTTTAGCGTGTGTGCACACTTTGGGATAAGAGTATTCATTCCCTCTGTTTTTTCTTGATGCACATCACTGATTGCTGGGCGATGAAGGTTGTTTGCCATATTTCCCATTGGGAACAGAAATATCTCCTAATGCCTTCTCCAACAGAATAATATTCTCTATATAGGGGAGTTTATGGATGTGTCTGTGTTTACCATAGACTTACCGTCACCCTGATTTGATTATGCTATATGATCATATGCACTTTAAGGACTTGTTCATGCCATGTTTGTACGAGGTTATTCATCATCATATATGCACTTGTCACTTTTTAGTGTATTTCTGCACATTTATACAATTGTTCCATCACTTATGATTCACCAGTTGTATACTTACCCCTAAGGTAAGCCTTGTTTTTCTTAAGCACTGCATTTTTTTTTTTTCAGCTAAATTTTATAGTTTACCCAAAATTCATAAGAAATTTGTTAAACCCTCAGGCCGACCATTTGTTTCTGGCAATGATGGGATATCGGAGAATCTTGGCAAAGGCAGGACAAATGGTTGCAAAAAAAGTAAATTACTCTGCTTTTTTGAAGGATACTATTCATGTCAATTGAAGAACTTACATTATCTGATGAATCCATCTTGGTTGCAATTGATGTCGAGGCTTTGTATAGCTCGATCTCTCACACGAATGGGATCGAAGTTATACAGAAAATTCTTAAACAAGGCTCCCGTTATAATCTAGCTTTGAACAAGTTCATTGTTAATGGACTCAAGTTCATCCTCGATTATAACTTTTTTTTCGTTTAAGCACTCCTACTACATCCAGGTACAGGGCGTTGCGGTGGGGACATGCTGTGCCCCATCGTACGCCAACCTGTACCTGGGGGGGTGGGAGTAGGCTCTCCTGGGTGGCAAGGACCTCGTTGAGTATACGAGCCACATATCTACGTGGCCCCAATAAATGGACGAGGTCTTCGCCATCTGGGAGGGGCCTGAGGAAACTTTGATGGAATTCTTCAATCATAATGACTATACCTTGAAATATACCATCACTCACGATCCCAAACGCTCACTTTTTTGGTCGTTCAGATCATACGTAATCCTGAGGGAAAACTGTAGCACCCTCTTCCGCAAGAGCACAGCTGGGAGCACGGTGCTACACTACACACAAGTAGTTTTCACCCTATGCCCCTTAAAAAATCTATTTCATATGGGCAGTACCCTGCGTGTACACAGGAACTGCTACAGTGATGCGCTTTTTAAGGACGAAGCTCAAAATCTTCAGAATCACCTTTTGGCACGTGGCTACAGTCAGTTTTGTCTGTGTACAACATATAATAAAACCATTGCCCAATCAAGAGTTGAACTTTTGTTCAAACATAAGGCAAGGGACAACTCAGATTTCAGATACAACCAGGATAATCCTGCGCTTTTCCAGACAACACAAGGCCATAAAGGAGATAAAATATGCAAACACTGGCACATAATAAATCGATGATACTAAAACCAAAACTTTTGTATCTACCAATCCTACCATCACTTTCAAAAGAGCCACATTGCTGAAAGACAAACCAAAAGAAGACAAACCAAAAGAAGACAACACTGTCTAGCGTTGGGTTCCTTCCCATACAGCCAATGTTCCCACTGCCCCCCACCGAGAGAAAGTTTTTACTAAATTTTCAAACTGTCCCATTTTGTGAACTGTCAAACCCGGGGGGAGGGGTAGTATACAGTATACCTTCTGGTTTGTGAATGTAATGCCTAGAGTTTAGTGACGCATGTCCCAGAACCTGTACAGCATTCGGCTTGGGAACCGCTATCTCCCAGTTGGCAGACATGCTGTGCTTGTACATGGTTATAAGGTATCCAAAATGTCCTTCACTGCACTGATTAGGCACAGATTCCTGAACGGGGCGGTGATTAGAACAAAACTTTACTTCAATTAGAACAAAGATGGATTTTCAGACAACATGCCACCTCATATCCAGGCCTAAATGAATCCATTTCTTTTGGAAAAACCCACTAAAACAATATTTTGCCTCCTGGTGAAACTTTACCAATTCCTTGTTGTATTATGATATCATTTATTACCTAATGTTACCATCAGACAATTTTGTGTGATCTCTGCGTTTTCCTTTTTCAACTGTTTCAGTGTTTCAAATGTACAGCATTTATATTTATTTTCATGTTCACATGTACATATTTGCTGTTGGCATTATATTGCATGTCTTGTGGGATTAATGCATGGTTTGATCATGCGCACATTGTCAATTAATTTGTACATTACTACACAAAAAATATAATTCTCTCTTTCATAACTATTTCTCGTTTGTTTTTCTGCTTTTCAGACTTCTGCGTGCGGTCACTGATCAGGTCTCCGTGGTGGGTGGTAACTCCGCTCTGAGTCTTCTTGGCGGGGGGGGGGGGGATCTAGAACCAGCTTGCTCCCCTTTTGCCCTGGATGTGTGTCTCCTCTCGGGTTGCGCACACCAGTGTCCACCTTTGCTGGCAGCATTCCTAATCACTTCTGGGCGTTTCACATATATAAACGCCGACTGAGCCACAGCCAATCTCCCTCGGCCTGTCAGGAAAGTGGGAGGTGACTTTCACATCGGTGGCGGCTTTCACATATGAGCAAATAATCAAGGCTTCTATATTAATTCCAGGATATGGGCTGGTCTGGAGGTGACCAGCCTGCATCCTGCTTTTGGACGGTCAGACACTTGTCTGTCTTTCTCCTCCTGACTTAGTAAGTACACCTACATGTCTCTACCATTGCTCACTCTTTTTAAACTACCAACATCTGCTCCTATGCAAGATTTGAATTGGTGATTCCTATTAACAGGTTCACGGGTCACATGTTTTTCCTCACATTATTTTTATATTTGGGCACTTCCTCAGTAATAAGGTACCATTTCACCTATTTCCCATTGATCCATCGTTATTCCTGTCAGCTTACACATTCATTTATCTTTTAATATAGCACATTTGCCCCTTTTTTTACACTTTACTCCTGCCTTCATTTTCCACCTTCACCATACTTTACTATACCTTTCATTCGTTTGCACTGGTCTTTTTTCACCTGCTTTTTCTATTGTAATAATGTGTACATTCACAAGCACTTCTCTATCCAACCCTTTCGTCTTTCCCTCCTCCCTTCTTCCCTTTTTTTCCCTCTGTTATTTTAGTTTTTTTTTGTCACTTTTTCCTCATTGTTTCTTTCCCTTGCACTCCCTTCCGTCACTCTTTCCTCTTTTCAGCACACCCACTTTTCATTCTATTTTTCTCTTCTCGTTACTTGTCACTTTCCTCACATTGTCAATTTCTTCATCATACCTAGTTTCTTATTTTCACACACCTTTGTCCCACTTTTTTTTCTCTCACTTTCCTTAGCATTTCACCATCCCTTCCATTTTCCTTTATTCAGCTTTGATCCACACGTATTTTTTTCCCCCTTTTGTTGTCACTCCTTCACGTTTCTCACATTCTAATATACTCCTATACGCCTATAAGATTTAATAAATGATTGTTTTCACTTCTCAATGGTTCTTTACAGTTTAGTACATTTTCTATGTCTCTATCATTCTCACGGATTAGACTTGATAAACTATCTTGGTGGAGCTGTCCGACCATGCCATATAACTTATTAACCACTTCAATACCGGGCACTTAAACACCTTCCTGCCCAGACCAATTTTGAGCTTTCAGCATTGTCACACTTTGAATGACAATTGCGCGGTCATGCTACACTGTACCCAAATGAAATTTTTATCATTTTTTTTCCACAAATAGAGCTTTCTTTTGGTGGTATTTGATCACCTCTACGGTTTTTATTTTTTGCGCTACAAATAAAAAAATACCGAAAATTTTGAAAAAAAAATATGTTTTTTTTGTTTCAGTTTCAAAACTTTGTAAATAAGTACGTTTTCTCCTTCACTGATGGGCACTGATGGGGCTACACTGATGGGCACTGATAAGTCGGCACTGATGGGCACCAATGATGTGGCACCGATGAAGTGGCACTGATGAGGTGGCATTGATGGACACTGATATGTGGCACTGATAGGTGGCACTGATGGGTGGCACTGATGGGCGGCACGGATGGGCATGGATAGGCGGCACAGATGGGCACGGATAGGTGGCACAGATGGGCACGGATAGGCGGCACTGATAGGCGGCATTATATTGTTATACTGTACTAATGGATGCCAATCAGTGCCAAACAATAATGCATGCCAATCAGTGATGCCCATTGTGGGCACTGATTGGCATCCATTATGGGCACTGACTGGCATCCCTGGTGGTCTAGGGAGGATTACCTTTGCTGGGCGTCCCTGGTGGTCCAGTGTGGGCATCCTCGGGGGGGCTGTGCTGATAAATCGATCAGCACAGACCCCCCCCCCCCCCTGTCACAGGAGCAGCCGATTGGCTCTCCTCTACTCGCGTCTGACAGACGCGAGGGAGGAAAAGCCGATCACCGGCTCTTCCTATTTACACTGTGATCAGCCGTGATTGGACACGGCTGATCACATGGTAAAGAGTCTCCGTCGGAGACTCTACCGAGATTGTAGTTGCCGGGTGTCAGACTGACAACGCAACAACGATCGCCGCGATGCGCGCCGCCGGGGGCTCGCATCGCGGCTTATAATCCCGATTACGTCATATGACGTCCGATCAGGATTATGCAACCACTTTGCCACCGTCAATTGCCTATAGGGCGGGCGGCAAATGGTTAAATGTTTAATTTTGTTTAATGTTAAATATTTTTATATTCAATAATCTAATCTTAAACATTACATAATCATTTTTCTATGCATACTCCTTGTATTTATGCTCTGGAATTCTGCTGCAGGTGTCGCCCCCTCCATGCCTGGCGGGCCCCACGAGCAATAGTGTGCGACTCCTTGTAAGTCGCACCGAGTGGGGTCCCTTCCCATCTTGGGGCATTTTCTTGTCTGACAACACGCGGGATTGTCCAACAGCTCTCTTGGGAATTTTGTCTGGGAGACATGTTTGCCATGTAATGCCATGTATATTTTTATGTTGTAATATTTGCACCTCATGGGTATACCCCCTTTTCAAGCTCATTTTATCTTTCATGGTAAATTTTTGTACGCCACTACATTTCAACAATAAAAAAAAAACTTATTTTTGAATTCATTGTTATTCATGTACTCCGCTGCTGCAAAAAAAATCCTTTGGGGGAACTTTCCCATATCATAGGACTGAAAATCCCATTAAAGCTCAACACACACATTACAACCCATGTGTGCAATTACTTTTTGATCTATCAACAACTATGTAGTGCCAGGGCCTGCCTAACTGATTACAAATTGATAGCATATAGATTAGCTAGGCCCCCCTATTTTACATAGTCTTGGTAAACCTAAATCTGATTGTACAAAGATTGCATGGTCTAACTAAAGTAACCCTTCAAAGTAGTTTCAGATTTCACTTACTAAAAGAAGGTAATGAAGCATACTTTTTTTTTTTAAACGCTATATACTTACATTTACGTTCACACTGTGGAACTGCTGGTACCCACTCACTATCACTGTTGCATGTGATTGAACTGGATCCCCTCAGAACAAAGTCATCATCACACTTAAACAAGATAACAGAATTCAAAGTATATGGGCCAAATGACCCAGACAGTCTTCTTGAATTTTTAACTTCTGGATTAGGGCAATTTACAGTTTAAGATTAGCAGAAAAAAAAAAAAAGATAGATCACTGGAGGTAGCATATAAATGGTAACATTCTCCTGTACTACATTAACCACTTGCCGCCCACCATATGGCAATATGTCATCGGCAAAATAGTTCTGTTATCCTGACCAGACGTCCTATGACGTGCTAAGGACAACAAGCCGGCCCACACCCGCAGCGATCGGAGGTGCTGTGTGTCAGTCCGCTTCTTACCACATGTGATCCGCTGTGATAGAAGAAATGTATAAAATTTTGTGCAAAAGTGAAATAAATCAAACACTAAATTGTAGAGGGAAATAATGACTGCTGGGTGTATAACTCCGAAGGAAGGTGCAAAAGTAAAAAGAGGGGAAGTGTAGATATCCTATATCGTGGAGAACAAAAACAAAAAAATTTAAAATGAATGATATCTCCTAATTAAACAAGTAGAGTAAATAAAAAATAAAATAAATAAAAAGTAAATATAACAACAATAAGTATTAGAGAGCAAGATAAATTAAAATAATTGAATCAATTAATGTACGTGAGGATATACTAAAATTGCTCAGGTGAACGAGAAAAATTGTGAATAAATAATCAATTAAAGTAATTTGAAGTCGTGGGAATGTGTGGACAATGTGCTCGGTGAGCTAATGAGAAAAAATGTATATAAAAATGTATGCAGCGATCTACTTAATAGTAGATGTAAAATAAATACAAAAATAGAAAATAACTCCATCGATGGTAAAGTTCATAGTGTTAAAGTTCATAAGGTGTTAATCAGCAATCTTCCAGTAATATTGTCTCTCTGGACTCTCATCTTCTTACTCTGTATTAAAATTTGCATAGCCATCAATTAGATGGACAGTTCTGTGTGATGCTGCATAATAGCTTGAGGTGTTATAAATTTCTAATGTCGCGTACACACGATCGGACTATCCGGCGGACCAGAGTCTGCCGGACAATCCGCCCGTGTGTGGGCTCCGGCTGACTTTCTTTCCAAAAGTACGGCGGACTTAGAAAGACGTTTTGACTCAAAATTGTCCGGACTGCGCACAATTCACCCATCTGTGTGCTAGTCCGTCGGACTTTTGAAATGAACGAACTTGCCCACACGGAGAAAAGTCAGTTCATTTTGAACGTGGCTCCAGGTAGATGGGACTAGCGAAAGAAGTCAATGTCGCCGCCTCCATCGGCGAGATTGACACCTCACTAGCCCCGTCACCTGGTATGGATTTAAGGTGGAAGCCCTACGCCAAAAAAATGGCATGGGGGTCCCCCCAAAGTCCATAGCAGATCCTTATCCGAGCACGCAGTCCGGCCGGTCAGGAAAGGGGGCAAGGATGAGCGAGCACCCCCCTGAGCTGTACCAGGCCATGTGACAATACTCGGTGACCCCGCCCCTTGTCCCTATATAAGTCACCACACAACGCGTCCCTGCCATTGTGGCCAGAGAGAGCGTGGTGTCAACATCGCAAGGAAGAAGAAGAGGAGAAGAGAAGAAGGCGGCGGCGATAGAAGACTGGGCCAATACTAGTAAAAGCGCTATAAGAAGATAGCGGAGGCCTGGCAAAAAGAACCGAAGAGTGGGACAAGACGACAAAGAAAGCCGGGCTCCTCCGCTAGTAAAAGAGCTAACAAAAGAGCAAAAGATAGCGGAGGAGTCCGGCGAGAAGACCCCCCAAGACAGAAGAGGAGAAGACCCCCCAAGACAGAAGAGGAGAAGACCACCGGAGCCGTCAAATTTTAAAAACTTGTGTTGTGATTTTTAAATTTACACTTTTTTCAACAGGTGAATGGGTAGGAGTACATCGTAAACCATACTCATTCACATAGGGAGAGGGGCCAGTATCTGGGGGGCCATTATTATTAAAGGGGGCTCCCGGATTCCGATAAGCCCCCGCCTGCAGACGACAACTAATGGCAAGGGTTGTCGGGAAGAGGCCCTTGTCCTCATGAACATGGGGACAAGGTGCTTTGGGGTGGGGGGGCGTAGGGCTTCCCCTTTAAATCCATACCAGGTGACGGGGCCAGCGAGGTGTCAATCTCGCCAATGGAGGCGGCGACATTCACTTCCTTTGCTAGTCCCGGCTACTTGGAGCCACGTTAAAAATGAACGGACCTTACTCCGTGTGTGGGCAAGTCCGTTTATTCGGAAAGTCCGGTGGACCTCCACTACAAAGTCTGGCGGGGTGTCCGCTGGACTAAGTCCGCCGGATAGTCCGATCGTGTGTACGTGGCATAAGGTGCACTCCTCTCTCTGTTCCTTCACATGAGATCTCCGTCACTCCGCAGTGTGTCAGGGAAGGAAAAGAGAAAGAAACCTCCACTAGTGCAGTATGTTTAGACCAATTGTGGAAATTTATTAAACTACTAAGGGTGGTCTCTTACAATGTAACAGTGAAAAAACAAGCAGAGTAAAAATTGTAACAGGTCGGCGTCACAACACCTTCTTACATGTGTGACAAACTTCTGTCGCAGCCAATCCCTATGCATTATGGCAGGTTGCCTTCATCTGGGGAGCCCGATTGGTTGAATGGACAGTGCTTATATTGTGTAAAACCGGAAGTAGATTCACGGTGTGTACTTCCCCCATATAACCCCTCCCATTACTGGGAGTCCTCCGTTTTGTAGCCAAGCAATACAAATGTATAAGAAGGGAGGGACCTCTGTGTCCCCTGATGTACATCAAAGAAAAGGATTTTACAGGTAAGCGGTTATAAAAATACTGGTTTTCTTTTCTTACATCAGGGGACACAGAGCCATAGTAACTATGTGGGATTTCCCATAGCAATGGCAACTCAAGAGGGGGGGGGGGGGGGGAGACATAACATAAAACAGGAGGCCAGAGGACTCAAACTGCAGCCTGCAGTATATGCTGTGCCCAAAGGCAATAGCCTCATGACCCTTAATATCGATTTGATAAAATCGGATAAACGTATGAACCAAAAACCTAGTTGCGGTCTTACAGATCTGAGCCATAGAGGCCTGAGGATTCACCACCCAAGAGGCACCAATTGCCCTGGATGAGTGTGCTTTTAATCCGAGAAGGAAGAATTTTCTTCTTTAAGATGAAGCTTGATCAATCACTTGACAAATACAGTTGGAAAATAGTGGATCGTGATGCTGTCTGTCCATATCTTGGACCCTCTGGAAGTATAAACAAAACCTGTGATTTGCAAACCCGAGCAGTCGCCTTTAAATAGATTCTGATCGCTCTTACTACATCAGGAGAATGTAATGCTTTCTCTTCCCCAGATTAAGGCTTCTGGGGAAAAAGGAAGAATAATACTTTGGTTTAAAAAAAAAACTGTTACCACCTTTGGTAGGAATTCAGGATGAGGACATAAAACCACCTCATGCTTATGCATGATGCAATATGGCTCTTACAAGACAGAGCTGTTAGTTCCAATCCTCTTCTAGCAGAAGAAATGGCAAGCAGAAAAGATTATTCTTGTCAAAGAACCAAGAGAATTTCTCCTAAGGTTCAAACGGCTGATTTAACAAAGCAGAGAAGACCAATTTTAAATCCCAAGGATTTAGAGGTGCCTTGATAGTGGGAATAAACTGTGTTACCCCCTAAAGAAGCTACGCACCAAGAGTGGGAAGCAAGAGGCCATAGGAAAAGACATCATCACGGCCTGGATCTGGCTCTTGATAGCAGTCAAGGCCAGCTTCATTTCAGATCCCATATGCAGGAATCAGGAATCCTGCCTATTGACATACCTCCTGGGGTGCCAACTCCTGGATCCACACCAAGAAACCTATGCTTTCCAGATTCTAAAATCAGTCATTCTAGAAGCCAGGTTCCTGGCATTAGTCAAAGTAGACACTACCGAAGGGGATCACCCACGATCTTTTAGAGTGGGATTCAACAGTCAAACCTGTTAAATTCTTTGTCCTTAAGGTGGGATGAAATACCGGACCTTGTTTGCAAGAAGGTCTGGCTATAATGGCAGAGTCCAAAAGGTCTCCTACAGCCATCTTTATGATCTTGATAAATTAAGATCTTCTGGGACCCACTGGAGCCGCCAGAATCACCTACTTTTTGTTCCTGATTAATCCTGTGGAGAAGGCACGGAAGTAGCAGAACTGGAGGAAATGCATAGATCAGTGAAAACTGATCCCCTGGGAAGACTAATGCGTCTGCTCCGCCTGCTAGCGGACCCCTTGTTCCACACAAAGTTGTTGACCTTATTAATGAATCTGGATGCGAATAGGTCCATGTCCGGAGTACCCCACCTGTCATTGCTAGGAAGATGTCTGGGTGAAAAGATCATTCTCCCGGAATAATTGTTGGCGTCTCAAGTAGTACGCCTGAAATATTAAAATTGCAGATAGGCAAGGAGTGTTCTGTTCTGCCAAAGCTAGAACATTATTCACCTCTTTTTTTGAGCTGCAAAACTTCTTGTGTCTCCCCTGGAGATTGATGTAAGCCACCGCTGTGGCTCCATCAGACTGAATCCTGTCAGGACAGTTCGGTAGTCTGACTGCCCAAATTCTAGGGCCAGATGTACTGCCTGAAACTTCCCAAAAAATTGATATGCAAGGTCCTCTAACCTGGGCCATCTCCCCTGGACAGAATCTTCTTCCAGGGCTGCTCCCCAGCCTATAAGGCATCCGTTAACACCATCCAGGATAAAAAATTTCCCTCCTGCTGGATAACCACCAATTTAGGCTCTGAACTATGTTGGGAGCCAAGCATATTGGAAACAAACAAGATCTGAATCTTCTTTATTCCAGACCGACAGGATGGTGTCTTGAAGCAGTCTTTGAATAAAACTACGTGTAAGGGACGGCCTTAAAAGGAGGCCACCATTTCCCCAAAAAATCTCCTGCAGCCGAATGAAGGAATTTTCCTTTATCCTGATAAGTTCAATTAGTCCGACAATGGAACTTATTCTCACCCGGGGTAAGAATACCTTCTTCTGTATGGTATCTATAACCAGCCTCAGAGAAACTTCCTTGATGATTTTAAGGAGAATCTTCCTAGGCTGAGAATCCAACCTAGAGATTTCAGATATCTACAGCTGAGATCAGACTCTGGTTTTAGACCTGAGACTGAATGATCTATTAAAAGTAGATCTTCTAATAGGCTAGGACCGCTATGCCTTGAGCCTTTAACCTTGCTAAAAGAGGTGCCACAATCTTTCAGAACACTTGTGGTGCCGTGGCTAAGCCGAATTGCAGTGCTACAACTGAAAAAATTATTTTATATTTCAAACCGCAAAGATTTCTGGTAAGCAGGAAACTTTGGCACATGGAGATATGCAACTCCCCTCCTTGCAGGATGGAGACAGCCGATCGAATCATGAAAGGATCGGATGTTTAAGTGCTGATTCAGATCTCCGAGATCTAGCATGGGTCTTACCTCTGTTTGGCTGTGGGACCTTAAAAGGTTTGAGACAAAAAAAAAAAAAACTGTTCCACTAAGGGAATCTCTGATTTCACAGACTGGGATAACAGGTGATCCAGAGGCCAGAAAGGAACCTTAGGAGCACTCTCTGAGGGGAGGGACACTCTTGCATAAAGACTGCTGCATCAGCAGCACCAAGGACCCCACAAGCAGCACCCAAACAGCGAATCCCGGACCCTCAGATCGAAAGCCGACAGCCACCTGAGCTCTTGGAACTCTAGATGCAACCTAGAGAAAAATTGCAGAAATCCCTTTGCTCTTAACATTGTTCCTGCCAGACCTTGAATCGCAGGACCTTTCCCCTCGCCCAAACCAGTGGGGGTGCTCCTTCATGAGAAAGTCTTCGCATTCTGCTTTATGGGCTCTCTACCCCCAAGATCCTGGTGCTGCCATTGGGAACTTTCTCCTGAACCTGGCGAATGAGACCATCGAGACTGCCTAAAGGCAGCTGCCCCAGGCATAGGAGAGGCTGCACGATTAACCAGTTGCCGACCGCCGCACGCCGATGTACGTCGGTACAATGGCACGGGCAGGCATAAGGACATACATGTACGTCCCTTGCCTCCCGCGGGTCGGGGGCCCGATCGGGCCCCCGCCCGGTGCCTGCGGCGGTCGGTATTCGTTCGGGAGCGATCCCGGACGAGGGGACGGCCATTCATTCATGGCCACCCCCTCGCGATCGCTCCCGACGAATAGAAATCCCCGGTGACATCACTTCCTCTCCTGTAATGTAAACACAGGAGAGGAAGTGATGTATTCTCTCCTCCGTGTCGGTATTTTTCGTTCCGACACGGAGGAGAGCGGATCAGTAAGTTGCACCAACACTCACACACACAGTAGAACATGCCAGGCACACTCACACCCCCCCTTTACCCCCCGATCACCCCCCAATTACCCCTGCCCCCCAGTCACAGTGACACCAATGTCATTTTTTTTTTTTTTTTGCATTGGTGTCATTTGTGACTGTAATAACTGTTAGGGCAGTTAGAGTTAGCCCCCTTTAGTTCTAATGTACCCCCCTAACCCCCCCAATAAAGGGTTAACCCCGTGATCACCCCCCGTCGCCAGTGTCACTAAGGCTGGGTTCACATTGCAGCGGTTTATGAGAACGAATGTGATTCGCACCGCACTGCAGTGCAAATCACATCCGATCTCTGTGCGATTCGAGTTCAGCCATTCGCCGCACCCGCCGCACCCGCCACACCCGCCGCACCCGCCGCAAATTCGCACGGGACCCTTTTTTTGGCCCGCAGCAGAATCGGATCGCATGGGTGTTCACACCATGCGATCCGAGTTTGCAGATCGCACTGCGATATGCGAACTGATCTGGGGGTGTCAGTAACATTTCACTGACACTCCCAGCAGTTCGCATAGGGCAGTGTGAACTGCCGCCGGGAGGCATGCGATGCGGGAACCCGCCGCGGATTCGCGGCGTTTCCGCATCGCTCCAGTGTGAACCCAGCCTAATAAGCGATCATTTTTCTGATCGCCGTATTAGTGTCACAGGTGACGCTAGTTAGGCAGGTAGGTATTTAGGTTCGCCGCAGCTTTTTATAGCGCCAGGGACCCCCATATACTACCGCATAAAGCCCCCTGATTGCCCCCTAGTTAACTCTTTCACCAGTGATCACCATATAACTGTTACAGGTGACGCTGGTTGGTTAGTTATTTTTTTATAGTTTCAGGGCACCCGCCATTTATTACCTAATAAAGGTTTAACCCCCTGATCACCCGGCGGGTGTCATTTGTGACTAATAACTGTTAGGGCAGTTAGGGTTAGCCCCCTTTAGTTCTAATGTACCCCCCTAACCCCCCCAATAAAGGTTTAACCCCGTGATCACCCCCCGTCGCCAGTGTCACTAAGGCTGGGTTCACATTGCAGCGGTTTATGAGAACGGATGTGATTCGCACCGCACTGCAGTGCAAATCACATCCGATCTCTGTGCGATTCGAGTTCAGCCATTCGCCGCACCCGCCGCACCCGCCGCAAATTCGCACGGGACCCTTTTTTTGGCCCGCAGCAGAAACGGATCGCATGGGTGTTCACACCATGCGATCCGAGTTTGCAGATCGCACTGCGATATGCGAACTGATCTGGGGGTGTCAGTAACATTTCACTGACACTCCCAGCAGTTCGCATAGGGCAGTGTGAACTGCCGCCGGGAGGCATGCGATGCGGGAACCCGCCGCGCATTCGTGGCGTTCCCGCATCGCTCCAGTGTGAACCCAGCCTAATAAGCGATCGTTTTTCTGATCGCTGTATTAGTGTCACAGGTGACGCTAGTTAGGCAGGTAGGTATTTAGGTTCGCTGCAGCTTTTTATAGCGCCAGGGACCCCCATATACTACCGCATAAAGCCCCCTAATTGCCCCCTAGTTAACCCTTTCACCAGTGATCACCATATAACTGTTACAGGTGACGCTGGTTGGTTAGTTAGTTATTTTTTTATAGTTTCAGGGCACCCGCCATTTATTACCTAGTCTCACTAGTGTACCCCTAAATTTAGGGGTGTCTACTTTCCAAAATGGGGTCATTTGGGGGGGGTTTGTGCCATCTTGGCATTTTATGGCCTTCAAAACTGTAACGCCCTTAGAAAGCCTGAAGGCGGTGCTTGGTTTTCGGGGCCCCGTACGCGGCTAGGCTCCCAAAAAGTCCCACATATGTGGTATCCCCATACTCAGGAGAAGCAGCAGAATTTATTTTGGGGTGTCATTTCACATATGCCCATGGCATGCGTGAGCAATATATCATTTAGTGACAACTTTGTGAAAAAAAAATAAAAAAATAAAAGTTTGTAATTTTCCCGCAACTTGTGGCAAAATATAAAATATTCCATGGACTCAACATGCCTCTCAGCAAATAGCTTGGGGTGTCTACTTTCTAAAATGGGGTCATTTGTGGGGGTTTTGTGCCATCTTGGCATTTTATGGCCTTCAAAACTGTAATAGGTAGTGAGAAGTGAAATCAAAAAATTACGCCCTTAGAAAGCCTGAAGGCGGTGCTTGGTTTTCGGGGCCCCGTACGCGGCTAGGCTCCCAAAAAGTCCCACATATGTGGTATCCCCGTACTCAGGAGAAGCAGCAGAATTTATTTTGGGGTGTCATTTCACATATGCCCATGGCATGCATGAGCAATATATCATTTAGTGACAACTTTGTTAAAAAAAAAATAAAAAAAAAAAAGTTTGTAATTTTCCCGCAACTTGTGGCAAAATATAAAATATTCCATGAACTCAACATGCCTCTCAGCAAATAGCTTGGGGTGTCTACTTTCTAAAATGGGGTCATTTGTGGGGGTTTTGTGCCATCTTGGCATTTTATGGCCTTCAAAACTGTAATAGGTAGTGAGAAGTGAACTCAAAAATTTACGCCCTTAGAAAGCCTGAAGGCGGTGCTTGGTTTTCGGGGCCCCGTACGCGGCTAGGCTCCCAAAAAGTCCCACATATGTGGTATCCCCATACTCAGGAGAAGCAGCAGAATTTATTTTGGGGTGTCATTTCACATACGCCCATAGCATGTGTGAGCAATATATCATTTAGTGACAACTTTGTGTAAAAAAAAAAAAAAATTTTTTTTTTTGTCATTATTCAATCGCTTGAGGCAAAAAAATAAAATATTCAATGGGCTCAACATGCCTCTTATCAATTTCCTTAGGGGGTCTACTTTCCAAAATGGGGTCATTTGGGGGGGTTTTGTACTGCCCTGCCATTTTAGCACCTCAAGAAATGAGATAGGCAGTCGTAAACTAAAAGCTGCGTAAATTCCAGAAAACGTACCTTAGTTTGTAGATGTGACAACTTTTGCGCAAACCAATAAATATACAATTATTGACTTTTTTTTTACCAAAGACATGTGGCTGAATACATTTTGGCCTAAATGTATGACTAAAATTGAGTTTATTGGATTTTTCTAATAACAAAAAGTAGAAAATATTTTTTTTCAAAATTTGCGGTCTTTTTACGTTTATATCGCAAAAAATAAAAATCGCAGAGGCAATCAAATACCATCAAAAGAAAGCTCTATTTGTGGGAAGAAAAGGACGCAAATTTTGTTTGGGTACAACATTGCATGACCGCGCAATTACCAGTTAAAGCAGCGCAGTGCCAAAGTGTAAAAAGACCTCTGGTCATTTACCAGCAAAATGGTCCGGTCTGAAAGTGGTTAAAGGAGACTTGTTTTAACCTCCTTTTACCGGTAAAGAGATCTTTACCCCGTTTGGATATACTTATCCAATCTAAATAGCTATATACCAGGAAGGGACACAAACTGGCTGAATGTTTCACATGGTGGTTCGGCTGATGAATATTTCAGCCACGGACCTCTGCAAGAATGCACTAGTCCAAGTATAAGTCATAAGACTTAAACGATCGAGTCCGTCATAGCATCTGTAAGACACAGTGCGTCAAATACACCAGCCCCTTGATCAGGCAGAATCTTCAGGTATCTCACACCTGTTCCTTAACCCCTTGGAGTCCACATTTTCCAATGCATTAGCGTGACTCAAAATGTGCGCCACCAAATATGGTGAAGCAGACGTTAAGGGGTTAATGGACTGAGCTATTCCAATTGTAGCAAGAACTGCAAAAGACATCCTGTCGTTAAAAGGAAAATCCAACTTTAACTTGGTGGATCCTTTAAAATCAGTGCATTATCCACTGGACATGCGAGACTCTGCTCACTAAGGTGATTGCAGCATTAATAGCATGAATAGGAAAAAACATTCCCAAGAGGGGGGGAAGTTCAAATGAACCTTATTAGAGGTAGATACCTCAAGAGCCTGTGCCGAAGGCAACAAAAGGGTTAATGGAGTAGACAAACACCTGACTTGTGTGGCTACTCCCTCCCTGTTATGATCCTCTGAAGAGGAAAGATAAGGGTCTTCCAATATTTGGGAAGCTTTACCTCATCCCCAGCCTCCTGTACCTCAACAAAAGGGCCCCGAGGACTAGATGGGAATCTGCTATGTTTAGTCCTACTATGGGGAGACATCATAGCAATAATCTTTTAAATGGTAGAAGAAAAAACCTGTTTGTATGAAATATGCAGGGACAGAAGTGTTCTACCCTTGACGACTCATCTGACTGTCCGTATACCTCTCAGGGGAGGTCGACATTCTTTTGGAAAGGTTTTTAGTTTGTTGTATACCATTAACCCCTTAGAACCCTTAGAGGAGTTCCTGGTCCCTCTGCCACTTATAGCTTACAGTACAAAGCAGAGGCATTACCAGCAAAAGAATGTTTCACTTGCTAGGCTATAGTACAGTACACTAACTGCTATTAATCCTAGCTATACAGTACAATGTTGCCAAAAGGGAAATGCCTGTGTCACCAAACCTGACCAACAACCACTCTGCTCTGTCCCTTTTTTCAAAGAAAAAGAGGCAGCTGGCTGGCATGCAAACAAATAAAAATCGCCAATCTGGGGGCCCAGGCAGTGATCGGACACCCTTTTTTACCTGAGGGTCTGAGCTGGCTTGAACGGAGAGGAGAGTGGAGCTTCTGCTGTTTCCAACGTCAGAATGGTGAGCGCTCAATACAGCCTCCAGTGGTGAACATGACATGACATGACATGACAACACAATACATGGAAGGAGAGATTCCTGAGAAAATCTCCTCTACCTTATCCTCGCAGCAGGGTTTTAAAAAAAAAAATAAAAAAATAAAAAAATCTTCGCCCTTCACGGTAGGCTCCGAGACCTTTAAAAGGAAACCTTCAGGAACCGGGAAACACTTGGGTTGACCCACAACCCTGGACCTGTGAGAAGACCCTGCCAGTAAACTTTTATTGGCCTTGCTACTAAAAAGGACTGGATCCTAGGGCCCAGCTCTTAAAGCATTCGCAAGCAAAACCTTGCGTCTTCGGATGACGAGGCCAGGGTAACGTTCATTTAGTCCATTACGGAGACATCAGAATTGATCTGGTCAAGATGGCTGGCTCGCATCAAAGAATTACTGCCCGTGGAGCTCACTACACACCCAGGACTCCCAGTAATGGGAGGGGTTATATGGGGGAAGTACACCCCTTAAGGGGTATGCCAGTGTTCAGTACTTGATACACCGATATAACCCACATAGATATTACAATGATTCTGTGTCCCCTGATGTAAGAAAAGAAAATTATTATGGCAGCCATAATATAGTGTAGCCCTGGCTATATAAGTGGTCTAGTGTTTTGGAAATACAGTTCGCAATATTAAAAGAATATATAAAAAGGGAGATTATAATCATGCGGTCAGTAAATATATATATATATATATATCGGAAAAAATTAAGTTAGTGGCTGGATGATCCAAATAGAAAAAAATCTTAGCTAAACCTACAGCGTGATCTTATATCTACGATTGGGGACTTTGATGGTACACGCTGATTACCAGGTTTAATATGGAAGTTGGCAGATACGGAGGTGATGTGTGCATTGAATGCATACACAGATCACTACAGTAATATTTAAAAATCACTATTTCGTTCATAAATAGTGACAGATCATAATCCAATGAAAAAACAAGTTTAAAATCTATATTAATAAAATTATATATATATATATATATATATATATATATATATATATATATATATATATATATATATATATATATATATATATATATATATATATATAAAATATAAAAATATTTATACAAAAAAAATAATACTCCGGTTAGCAATAAATTGATTTTCTATCCAAAAAAAAAATGAATAAAGCTGTTGAGGGACAAAACATCTTGTAAGCACTGTGTGGCTAAAAGGTCACAGCTTAGTGGTAGAGTTAATAAAATAGAATTAAGAAACTCAAATGGTAATTACAGATGGGCTAAGGCGGTCGTATCACAATGAAGAAATTCAATCAAGGGCTAGATCCATTAACATTACAATCGACACATGTAAAAATGAATCACGATAATAAATGAAAACTATAACAAATATAGAAACTGTGACCCAGTGAATGTTAGTGTGTTACAGTAAGGGTTTTTTATTTATTTATTTATTTTTTTAGAAGGATTTACCCTTCCCTCCTTCGTATTCCAAGCCACCAATACAGAACAAACTTTCAACATCACAGACTTTATAGGATGCCACACAAAGAGTGATTTACGTTCTAAAATATAGTTGCAACCTCCAATATGTAGGCCGGACCAAAAGAGCACTTAAAGTGAGAATACAAGAGCATGTCCAGAACATCAAAACAGGCTTTCCAAAACATAACTTATCAAAACATTTTGCCCAGGTACATAACAAAGACCACACATACCTTTGGGTCATTGGGAAATATAATTGGGCATGGAGAGGCAACCATATGGTCAGAACCATTAGCCAAAGAGAGTTTAAACCTCAATTATTTTTTGAGCAACTTTTAATTTCCACTATGATCTAATATCACACTTCACCGAGTCCACATTTTTCCACGCTAGACATCCACCACTTTATGTCATCACTATTTGACTCACCAGATTAATTAGTTTACTATTTCTATTTCATTTTATAGTTTATCCTCCTATTCTTTGGATTTTTATTTTTATCTTTATTCTTGGACCCTCTTTAAGGAGGGAAGGATAAATCACTTCTAAAAAAACACCCTTACTGTAACACAAACAACCTTCACTGGGTCACAGTTTCTATATTTGATATAGTTTACATTTATTATCCTGATTAATTTTTACATATGTGGATGGTAATAAGTGAACGGATCTAGCCCTTGAGTGCATTTCTTCATTGTGGTACGACGCCTTAGCCCATCCCTAATTACGATGATTTTTTAAACTATATTTAATTAACTGTACCACTAAGTTGTGACCTTTAGCCACACAGTGGTTACCAAATGTTTCATCCCTCAACATCTTTATTCATTTTTTATTTTTGATAGAAAATCTATTTATTGCCAAAATCCGGAGTATTATTTTTTTGTATATACATTTTTTATATATATGATTTTTTAAATATATATTTTTTCATCTTTTTAACTAGTTTTTTCATTGGATTATGATCTGTCACTATTTATGAATGAAATAGTGATTTTTAAATATTACTGCAGTGATATATGTATGTATTCAATGCACACATCACCTCCATGTATGCCAACTTACATAATAATCCTGTTAATAATCAGAGTGTACCATCAAAGTCCCTAATCGTAGATATAGGATCAGGCTGTAGGTTTAGCTACGTTTTCTATTTGGATCATCCAGCCACTAACTTAATTCTTTCCGATATATACTTACTGACCGTAATATAATCTGCTTTCTATATATACTTATTTTAATATTGCCCCCCAAACTGTGTATTTCCAAAACAATAGACCATCTATATAGTCAGGGCTACACTATTACCCAATACCTCCGATTTACTCATAGTAGCGCAAAGGACCCCACTACATTCATGATCAGCTTTGATCATCGCGTGAACCAGGAAGTGCTGGTAAATGGCTTTTCTTGGTTCACGCTGACAGAGAGCCGCTGATTGTCAAAGAGGGGGTCTGCGCTGATAATCAGCACATTATCAGTGCAGCCCCCATCAGAGGTGCCAATCACTGCCCATCTGCGGCCAGCCTGAGTTCCATAACGAATGCCTGTCAGGTGCCACATAGTAGCTCCTCCTCAGTGTTGCTCATCAGTTTTTGTTTTTTTTTCAAAAATGTTGGTCTTTTTAGTTTGTTTAGCAAAAAATAAAAACCTCAGTGGTGTTAAAATACCACCAAAAGTAAGCTCTTTTGTGGGAGGAAAATGATAAAATTTGTCAATTGTCAAAGTGCGACAGAGCTGAAAGCTAAAAATAGTCCTGGCAGGAAGGGTTGAAAGTGTCTGGTATTGAAGTGGTTAAAATATTTTCCATTAAAAAAAATAATAATCTATAAGCTTTACTAATAAAGGTATGCAAATTAGGTAAAGGCCATGCTGTACCCATATTTAGGGTGTAACATGAAACACATACATATACATATTGCCCCAAACAGCCCTCCACCCACCTCTACCTGAGACTCCATTCACATTTAGCATGAGTATTAGATATAGTAATTTTTAACATGGGTTTCCTGAGACCAAAAGTTATTTCAAGGGTTCCTCGGTGTTGCAAAAGTTGAGAATGTCAGCAGTAGAGAATAAAAATTTTGGTCGCTCCAAATTTTATTTTTTTTTGTCACGTGATATTATGCCAACAGTTTAGGAAATGCAAAAATTCCGTTAAAAATACACTAAAGGTATTTATAGGGCAAGGAAACACAATTAATTTTTTTGGTAAAACCTTAAAAACTGCGTGTGCCCATGAAACAGCGACAAATTCAGTACTTTATCATTTCCATTGGCAATGCTTTAAAAGCCATTATGGATCATCAGTTTAGAGCTACCGCCCATGAATAAGGGGCCAAGACTTATTGCTTTAACTCAATGTTTTCACGTGTGTGGGAAAATTTTGATGCCTGGGTGCAACTTTAATTTTTTAACTTTTTTTTTTAAAATAAACTTTGAGGGTGTTTGGAAGCAATCGAACGGCTGTGAAGCTGCTGGATCACTTCCATCTCACAGCAGATAGTCTGCTTGTCAGAAATACATACACTCTCCACGTGGCTGCAGCTAATTGAAGCATGTGTAATCCCCCTGAAGCCACTGCTGTAGTACCATCTAGCAACAGGGTAATGTTGATAAATAAAAAGTTAGCACTTAGGAGCTAAAAAAACATGCATGCATCGGGGGTGCACATGCACAGCAGCGACCAAGATGGTCGCATAGACTGGGAACGCCACGCCATTCCGGCCTAACGAGCACCGCAGCAGGCGCCTGAGCCCTGGTTCCGGCCTGGCACGCACACCTGCCGGCCGGAGAAACTCATCTGCCCGATGACCTCAGGCTCTGCCCAGAGGAGCCTCACCCCTGCACTGAACTCAGTAGCAGCACGGATTGGCCACCACAAAATGGCGGATGTCTGACTTACTCCATAGCTGACCAGGATCAGAAAGCCCTCCCAAACATATAGTGCCTTGCGAAAGTATTGGGCCCCCTTGAACTTTTCAACCTTTTGCCACATTTCAGGCTTCAAACAAAGATATAAAATTTTTATTTTTTCTGAAGAATCGCCAACAAGTGGGACACAATTGTGAAGTGGAACGAAATCTATAGAATTTTTGAAACTTTAACTAATAAAAAAAAAAGAAAAGTGGGGCGTGTAAAATTATTCGGCCCCCTTGCGTTAATACTTTGTAGAGCCACCTTTTGCTGCGATTACAGCCACTTGGGGTATGTCTCCATCAGTTTTGCACATCAAGAGACTGAAATTCTTGCCCATTCTTCCTTGCAAAACAGCTCAAGCTCAGTGAGGTTGGATGGAGAGCGTTTGTGAAAAGAGCTGAAAACTGCTGTTCACAGATTCTCGATTGGATTCAGGTCTGGACTTTGACTTGGCCATTCTAACACCTGGATACGTTTATTTGTGAACCATTCCTTTTTAGATTTTGCTGTATGTTTGGGATCATTGTCTTGTTGGAAGATAAATCTCCGTCCCAGTTTCAGGCCTTTTGCAGACTCCAACAGGTTTTTATCCAGAATGGTCCTGTATTTGGCTGCATCTATCTTCCCCTCAATTTTAACCATCTTCCCTGTCCCTGCTGAAGAAAAGCAGGCCCAAACCATGATGCTGCCACCAACATGTTTGACAGTGGGGATGGTGTGTTGCTTTTACGCCAAACATATCGTTTTGCATTGTGGGCAAAAAGTTCGATTTTGGTTTCATCTGACCAGAGCACCTTCTTCCACATGTTTGGTGTGTCTCCCAGGTGGCATGTGGCAAACTTTAGACGAGACTTTTTATGGATATTTTTGAGAAATGGCTTTCTTCTTGCCACTCTTCCATAAAGGCCAGATTTGTGCAGTGTACCACTGTGTTGTCCTATGGACAGACTCTCCCACCTCAGCTGTAGTTCTCTGCAGTTCATCCAGAGTGATCATGGGCCTCTTGGCTGCATCTCTTCTCCTTGTCTGAGCTGAAAGTTTAGAGGGACGGCCAGGTCTTGGTAGATTTGCAGTGGTCTGATACTCCTTCCATTTCAAAATGATCGCTTGCACAGTTCTTCTTGGGATGTTTAAAGCTTGGGAAATCTTTTTGTATCCAAATCCAGCTTTAAACTTCTCCACAACAGTATTACGGACCTGCCTGGTGTGTTCCTTGGTCTTCATGATGCTCTCTGCCATTTCAACAGAACCCTGAGACTATCACAGAGCAGGTGCATTTATACAGAAACTTGATTACACACAGGTGGATTCTATTTATCACCATCAGTCATTTAGGACAACATTGGATCATTCAGAGATCCTCGCTGAACTTCTGGAGTGAGTTTGGTGCACTGAAAGTAAAGGGGCCGAATAATTTACCACGCACCACTTTTCTGTTTTTTATTTGCTAAAAAAGTTTAAAATATCCAATAGATTTCGTTACACTTCACAATTGTGTCCCACTTGTTGGCGATTCTTCACAAAAAATAAATTTTTTTATATCTTTATGTTTGAAGCCTGAAATGTGGCAAAAGGTTGAAAAGTTCAAGGGGGCCGAATACTTTCGCAAGGCACTGTATGAGGCCGCAGTGAGTACCTCCCTATCTGGGGCTCCCTCACCTGCCTCCACTGAATCCCCCCTAGGGAGGACACTAGGAGGGGATGCCCTTACCCCAGAGCAGGAACTGCTCCACAGCCCGGATCCGTGGGACACACAAGTCTTCTCACTCCCCCACAGATTTCCCATCTATGATGGCTGCCTTCTCCCAAATGCTTTCAAGAGGCCTAGCTCACACAGCAGCACAGATCACAGCCTCCATACACGCAGATCTGCAGCAGATAGGGGCCAGAATTGAGGTGATTGAGCAAAAATCAGATCAAGCAACTCTGAGAATAAATCAAAATACTGCCAGGATCCAGGAGCTGCAGGACAAACTACAGACTGCCACCTCCAAAATAGATGCAACAAACCATACAGTTTTTACTCTTTCCATGATGGGGGAACATCTCCTACTACAACTATGATTGATCACTCAGGAATTGCCACCGATGTCCGCAACTAGAGGACCGCCTTCTTCCAAGAGACCACTGCCTACGAGCCCCACAACTCAAGTGGGGGAGAAACCACTTCCCAAAAGATCAAGAGAATCCTTTCATCCATGAGCAAGAATATGATCTTTCCATGACTCATTCTTCTATGGACTTCCCTTTAGACTGATTAGCTATAATCTTGGGATTTTTAGACCAAAAGGATGTCGGTAAGGGACATTTCAAAGACAGATGTGAAAAAAAACAAACACAGATTTTTACATACTGTCCCTGGTTTTACTGAGGCTGGCAACCCTGATGGGGCCCCCTAGTGGCCCAGGGCCCTCGGGCAGTGCCAGAGTGGTCAAATGGTCAGTCCGCCCCTGTTCATTTCTCACTTTCTCCATTAGTGCTTAGTTTTAGGAAGGGCTAGAGGTTGGTACTATTACAGCATTCATTATTGTTGCCATTTCATGTTGCTACTATGTTTAAATGTGTTCGTTCATTGCTGTGGGAGCTCCATGGGCACCAATAGTGCTGCGTATGATTGAATGTTGCAGTAACTTAAAGAGGAAGTAAACCCCTACAAACCACTTTGACCTACAGGTAAGCCTAGATTAAGGCTTACCTGTAGGTCCAAGAAATATCTCCTAAACCTATATGGTTTAGGAGATATTTGCCCGAAAACGGGCACCGCTGTCTACGGCGCATGCGCCGTAGACAGCGGCGCGCAGGCGCACTAAACGCGGCAGTTCCAAGAATGGAGCTGCCGCATTTGTCGACTTCCGTGCGCATGCGCGGGAGTGACGTCATCGCGGCTTTGCCGAATGACAGCGGCGGAGCTGCGAGACGCCACTCCCGTGCGCATGCGCGGGAGTGACGTCATCGCGGCTTCGCCGCTGTCATTCGGCGGAGCTGCGAGACGCCACAAGCAAGATGGATGCGGCGGACTACAGGGGACAGCGGCGACTTCGCTGGCTCCTGTGTCAGGTAAGTGACACATAATGGGCTACTATGCGATGCATAGTAGTCCATTATGCTTTACCTTTGCAGGGAAAAAAAAGAGGAAGTAAACTCATCAGGGTTTACTTCCTCTTTAAGCCAGCCGTAGACGATATGAATCTCCGCCAGTTCAGCAGAGATTTGAACAATGTATGGACAGGCCGATTCTACCCAAGTTGGTCTTGGTAAACCTAAAGCTGATTGTACAAAGATTGCATGGTCTAACTAAAGTAACCCTTCAAAGTAGGTTTTAGATTTCACTTACTAAAAGAAGGCAATGAAGCATACTTTTTTTTTTTTTTTAAACGCTATATACTTACATTTACGTTCACACACTGGAACTGCTGGTACCCACTCACTATCACTGTTGCATGTGATTGAACTGGATCCCCTCAGAAAAAAGTCATCATCACACTTAAACGAGATAACAGAATTCAAAGTATGTGGGCCAAAGGACCCTGACAGTCTTCTTGAATTTTTAACTTCTGGATTAGGGCAATTTACAGCTAAAGATTAGAAAAAAAAAAAAAGAAAGATCACTGGAGGTAGCATATAAATCATAACATTGTCCTGCACTACATTAACCACTTGCGCCCACCATATGGCAATATGTCATCTGCAAAATAGTTCCGTTATCCTGACCGGATGTCTTATGACGCGATAAGGACAACAAGCCGGCGCACACCCGCAGCAATCGGAGGTGCTGTGTGTCAGTCCGCTTCTTACCACGTGTGATCAGCTGTGATAAAAGAAATGTATAAAATTTTTTGCAAAAGTGAAATAAATCAAACACTAAATTGTAGAGGGAAATAATGACTGCTGGGTGTATAACTCCGAAGGAAGGTGCAAAAGTAAAAAGAGGGGAAGTGTAGATATCCTATATCCGATATAGTGGAGAACAAAAAAAAAAAAAAAAAAAAAAAAAAAGTTAAAATTAATTATATCTCCTAATGAAATAAATGAGTAAATAAAAAATAAAAGAAAAAAATAAATAAATAAAAAGTGAATAAATATAACAAACGATAAGTATTAGAGAGTAAGATAAATTAAATTGAATCAATTAATGTACATGAGAATATACAAAAATTGCTCAGGTGAACGGACGAGAAAAATTGTGAATAAATAATAATCAATTAAAGCAATTTGAAGTCATGTGAATGTGTAGACAATGTGCTCGGTGAGCTAATGATAAAAAATGTATATAAAAATGTACCGATCCACTTAATAGTAGATGTAAAATAAATAAAAAATAGAAAATAAATCCATCGATGGTAAAGTTCATAAGGTGTTCATCAGCAATCTTCCAGAAATGTAGTCTCTCTCTGGACTCTCACCTTCTTACTCTGTATTAAATTTGCATAGCCATCAATTAGGTGTACACTTCTGTGTGATGCTGCATAATGGCCTGAGGTGGAATCAATTTCTAATGCCGCGTGCACACGATCGGACTATTCGGTGCACCAGAATCTGCTGGACAATCTGCTCGTGTGTGGGCTCCGGCGGACTTTTTCTTTCCCAAAGTACCGCGGACTTAGAAAGACGTTTTGACTCAAAATCGTCCTCTGGGCTTTTGAAATGAACGGGCTTGCCCACATGGAGAAAAGTCCATTCATTTTGAACGTGGCTCCAGGTAGACGAGACTAGCGAAAGAAGTCAATTTTGTCGCCTCCATCAGCGAGATTGGCACCTCGCTAGCCCCGTCACCTGGTATGGATTTAAAGTGGACGCCCTACGCCGAAAAAAAACACCCTGGGGGTCCCCCCAAAGTCCATAGCAGACCCTTATCCGAGCATGCAGTCCAACCGGTCAGGAAAGGGCGCGGGGATGAGCGAGCACCCCCCTGAGCCGTACCAGGCCATGTGACATCATCCGGTGACCCCGGCCCTTGTCCCTTTATAAGTCGCCACACAATGCGTCCCTGCCATTACGGGCAGAGAGCGTCGTGTCAACATCGCAAGGAAGAGAAGAGAAGAAGGCGACGGCGACAGAAGACTGGGCCAACGCTAGTAAAATCAC